>NW_027361925.1:3162500-3762500 GCF_039654945.1 Dendrobates tinctorius
TGGGGGGGGCGGTCCTGTTACTGTGTAGAGTGATACTATGTCGCCTTTTTTTCTTTATATGGTGTAATGTAGAAGTTGGGAAAAAATAAGTAATGTGTTCGGCAAGCAGAGCTCTAGATAACTGTGGAATTTACTGCAGAGCCGAGTCCTGGCTGGAAGAATTGATGGTGGTCTGTGCTGGATGAAAGATGAAAAACAAAGATGAAGGACTTCACCTAGAGACGTCACTGGTGAGTCAGTGTGTTACCTATACACTGTATACTATATACAGAGCTCCTGTGTATAATGTCACCAGTGATCACTGTAGTACCTGTACACAGACACTGCATACTAAGTACAGATCTCCAGGGCTGCCACTAGGAATTTTGGGGCCCCATACTGGCAAAAATTTTTGGGCCCCCTTGAGACTCCACCCAGGCTCCACCCCAGCCCCGCCCTCCACCCCTCAAACTGTCCACAGCCCCACCACTTCTCACCAATCACACATTAACAGTTCCCATCTCCAGATCACACACATAGCCAGCAGCTCTTGTTATGACCAAAAGATTTTTTAAATCTGCCACCACTAGGTAGACTCTTTTGGCTGAGCCCTATTCTACTCTAACCTATTAAACATTTGCTAAAATATCCAATACAATTTAGGTATATTTTTTTATTTATTTTTCAATGTTTAAAATGACCAATAATATCACATCCAAAGGGACAAATACCACCACACCATGCCCAGACACCATATTACCACCACATGGTGACCAATAATACCACATACAGGGAACAAATACAGCCATACCATGTCCAGGCTACATATTACCACCAGTGACAGAATAATCGCACATACAAGGGACAAATACCACCGCACCATGACCAGACCACATATTACCAGCACATGGTGACTGAATACTACAATACTGATCATTAATAAAAAAACATATTACTATAAGTGCCATTATACACAGGAGATCTGTACTTAGTATGTAGTGTGTGTACAGGTAATACAATGATCACCAGTGACATTATACACAGGAACTCTGTATATAGTGTCAGTGTACAGGTAATACAGTGATCACTGGTGACATTATGCACAGGACCTCTGTATATAGTGTCAGTGTACAGGTAATACAGTGATCACTGGTGACATTGTACAAAGGCACTCTGTATATAGTGTATAGTGTCATTGTACAGGTAACACAAACTCACCAGTGATGTCTCTAGGTGAAGTCCTTCATCTTTGCTTTTCATCTTTCATCCAGCACAGATCGCCATCACGTCTTCCAGCCAGGGCTTGTCTCTGGAGGAAATAACACAGTTATCTAGAGCTCCACTTGCAGAACACATTACTTAATTTTTTTTCCCCAACTTCTACACTACACCAGATGAAGAAGAAAAAAAGGCGACATAGTGTCGCTCTGCACAGTAACAGAACCTCCCCCCATTTAAAACAGTATCCTCAAAAAAATAAAATAAATACATCACTGCAGTAATAATATCCCTTAATTAGTCCCTATGGTAATAATATCCCCCATCCTGGCTCCAGCCATGTTTTCTCTCATCCTGCCCTCATGAGTATCCATTCTGCCCCCACATGATCTCCAGATCCTGCCCCATCTGTCTACATCGTATCCATCCTGCCCCATGATCCTGCACCATGTGTCTCCCATCCTGTACCCTGTGTCTCACATTCTGCCCCCTCCTGTGTCTCACTGTCTCATTCTGCCCCCTCCTGTGTCTCTCTGTCACATTCTGCCCCCGTGCCTCACATTCTGTCCCCTCCTGCGTTTCACTGTCACATTCTGCACCCTCCTGTGTCTCACTGTCACATTCTGCCCCCTCCTGTGTCTCTCTGTCACATTGTGCCCCCGTGCCTCACATTCTGTCCCCTCCTGTGTTTCACTGTCACATTCTGCACCCTCCTGTGTCTCACTGTCACATTCTGCCCCCTCTTGTGTCTTACAGTCACATTATGCCCCTATGTCCATTCTGACCCCGTGTCTCACATTCTGCCCCATGGGCATTCTGTCCCCTCCTGTGTCTCACTGTAACATTCTGCCCCATGTCTCACATTCTGCCCCCTCCTGTGTCTCACTGTCACATTCTGCCCCCTCCTGTGTCTCACTGTCACATTCTGCCCCCATGTCTCACATTCTGCCCCCTCCTGTGTTTCAATGTCCCATTCTGCCCGCCCTGTGTCTTACTGTCACATTCTGCCCCATGTCTGCATTCTGCCCCCATATCTTGCATTCTGCCCTCACGTTCTGCATTCTGCCCTCATGTCTCACATTCTGCCCTCATGTCTCACATTCTGCCCCATGTCCTTTCTGTCCCATGTCTCACTGTCACATTCAGCCCCCTCCTGTGTCTCTCTGTCACATTGTGCCCCCGTGCCTCACATTCTGTCCCCTCCTGTGTTTCACTGTCACATTCTGCACCCTCCTGTGTCTCACTGTCACATTCTGCCCCCTCTTGTGTCTTACAGTCACATTATGCCCCTATGTCCATTCTGACCCCGTGTCTCACATTCTGCCCCATGGGCATTCTGTCCCCTCCTGTGTCTCACTGTAACATTCTGCCCCATGTCTCACATTCTGCCCCCTCCTGTGTCTCACTGTCACATTCTGCCCCCTCCTGTGTCTCACTGTCACATTCTGCCCCCATGTCTCACATTCTGCCCCCTCCTGTGTTTCAATGTCCCATTCTGCCCGCCCTGTGTCTTACTGTCACATTCTGCCCCATGTCTGCATTCTGCCCCCATATCTTGCATTCTGCCCTCACGTTCTGCATTCTGCCCTCATGTCTCACATTCTGCCCTCATGTCTCACATTCTGCCCCATGTCCTTTCTGCCCCATGTCTCACTGTCACATTCAGCCCCCTCCTGTGTCTCACTGTCATATTCTGCCTGCCCCCATGTCTTGCATTCTGCCCCCATGTCTGCATTCTGCCCCCATCATGTGTGCATTCTGCACCCATGTCTGCATTCTGCCATGTCTTGCATTCTGCCCCCATGTCTTGCATTCTGTCCCCATGTCTTGCATTCTGTCCCCATGTCTGCATTCTGCCCCCATGTCTGCATTCTGCCCCATGTCTGCATTCTGCTGCCCCCATGTCTTGCATTCTGTCCCCATGTCTGCATTCTGTCCCCATGTCTTGCATTTTGCCCCCATGTCTGCATTCTGCCTCCATGTCTTGCATTCTACCCCGTCTTGCATTTTGCCCCCCTGTCTCCATATTTGCCCCTGTGTGTCTCCAATCCTGCGCCCTGTCTCCATATTTGCCCCTGTGTGTCTCCAATCCTGCCCCCTGTCTCCATATTTGCCCCTGTGTGACTCCAATCCTGCCCCTTGTCTCCACATTTGCCCCTGTGTGACTCCAATCCTGCCCCCTGTCTCCACATTTGCCCCTGTGTGACTCCAATCCTGCCCCCTGTCTCCATATTTGCCCCTGTGTGACTCCAATCCTGCCCCCTGTCTCCACATTTGCCCCTGTGTGACTTCAATCCTGCCCCCTGTCTCCACATTTGCCCCTGTGTGACTTCAATCCTGCCCCCTGTCTCCACATTTGCCCCTGTGTGACTCCAATCCTGCCCCCTGTCTCCATATTTGCCCCTGTGTGACTCCAATCCTGCCCCCTGTCTCCACATTTGCCCCTGTGACTTCAATCATGCCCCGTCTCTACATTTGCCCCTGTGTGACTCCAATCCTGCCCCCTGTCTCCACATTTGCCCCTGTGTGACTACAATCCTGCCCCCTGTCTCCATATTTGCCCCTGTGTGACTCCAATCCTGCCCCCTGTCTCCACATTTGCCCCTGTGACTTCAATCCTGCCCTGTCTCTACATTTGCCCCTGTGTGACTCCAATCCTGCCCCTTGTCTCCACATTTGCCCCTGTGTGACTCCAATCCTGCCCCCTGTCTCCATATTTGCCCCTGTGTGACTCCAATCCTGCCCCCTGTCTCCATATTTGCCCCTGTGTGACTCCAATCCTGCCCCCTGTCTCCACATTTGCCCCTGTGTGACTTCAATCCTGCCCCCTGTCTCCACATTTGCCCCTGTGTGACTTCAATCCTGCCCCCTGTCTCCACATTTGCCCCTGTGTGACTCCAATCCTGCCCCCTGTCTCCATATTTGCCCCTGTGTGACTCCAATCCTGCCCCCTGTCTCCACATTTGCCCCTGTGACTTCAATCCTGCCCCGTCTCTACATTTGCCCCTGTGTGACTCCAATCCTGCCCCCTGTCTCCACATTTGCCCCTGTGTGACTCCAATCCTGCCCCCTGTCTCCATATTTGCCCCTGTGTGACTCCAATCCTGCCCCCTGTCTCCACATTTGCCCCTGTGACTTCAATCCTGCCCCGTCTCTACATTTGCCCCTGTGTGACTCCAATCCTGCCCCCTGTCTCCACATTTGCCCCTGTGTGACTACAATCCTGCCCGCTGTCTCCATATTTGCCCCTGTGTGTCTCCAATCCTGCCCCGTCTCCATATTTGCCCCTGTGTGACTCCAATCCTGCCCCCTGTCTCCATATTTGCCCCTGTGTCTCCAATCCTGCCCCCTGTCTCCATATTTGCCCCTGTGTGACTACAATCCTTCCCGCTGTCTCCATATTTGCCCGTGTGTCTCCAATCCTGCCCCGTCTCCATATTTGCCCCTGTGTGACTCCAATGCTGCCCCGTCTCCATATTTGCCCCTGTGTCTCCAATCCTGCCCCCTGTCTCCATATTTGCCCCTGTGTGACTACAATCCTGCCTGCTGTCTCCATATTTGCCCCTGTGTGACTCCAATCCTGCCCCCTGTCTCCATATTTGCCCCTGTGTCTCCAATCCTGCCCCCTGTCTCCATATTTGCCCCGTGACTACAATCCTGCCCGCTGTCTCCATATTTGCCCCTGTATGTCTCCAATCCTGCCCCGTCTCCATATTTGCCCCTGTGTGACTCCAATCCTGCCCCTGTGTCTCTAATCCTGCCCCCTGTTTCCATATTTGCCCCTGTGTGACTCCAATCCTGCCCCCTGTCTCCATATTTGCCCCTGTGTCTCCAATCCTGCCCCCTGTCTCCATATTTGCCCCTGTGTCTCCAATCCTGCCCCCTGTCTCCATATTTGCCCCTGTGTGACTCCAATCCTGCCCCGTCTCCATATTTGCCCCTGTGTGTCTCCAATCCTGCCCCCTGTCTCCATATTTACCCCGTGTCTCCAATCCTGCCCCCTGTCTCCATATTTGCCCCTGTGTCTCCAATCCTGCCCCCTGTCTCCATATTTGCCCCTGTGTGACTCCAATCCGGCTCCCTGTCTCCATATTTGCCCCTGTGTCTCCAATCCTGCCCACTGTCTCCATATTTACCCCTGTGTCTCCAATCCTGCCCCCTGTCTCCATATTTGCCCCTGTGTGTCTCCAATCCTGCCCCCTGTCTCCATATTTGCCCCTGTGTGACTCCAATCCTGCCCCGTCTCCATATTTGCCCCTGTGTGTCTCCAATCCTGCCCCCTGTCTCCATATTTGCCCCTGTGTGACTCCAATCCTGCCCCATCTCCATATTTGCCCCTGTGTGTCTCCAATCCTGCCCCCGTGTCTCCATTCTGCCAGGGATACATATTGCCCCTTTCAAAAATAAAAACTTTCTTCTTGCCTGACCTCGCTCCTGCGCTGAAGATGGAGCTGCTGCTGTGTGAGCTGAAAGGACCTGTGGTGACGTCATTGTCATGTGATCAGGGGGCGGATCTGATCAATGCTGAAGGCCTGTGATAATGATGACGTCACCACAGGTCCTTCAGCTCTTCTCTATCTTTCAGATGTCGGGCGCTGTGGCGGCTCTGCTGATGTGTGCGCTGCAGGCCCGATCGCAGCGCACACTTGGGGCCTGCCCGGCGCCCCTATGACGTACAGCACTTGGGACCCGATGACTGGCAGCACAGGAGCGGGGCCCCTGATCTGCGGGCCCCCTTCTGTACTGATGTTCATCGGGCCCCATACAGCAGTAAGGGCTGTCATGCCCTGATGGCGGCCCTGCAGATCTCCTGTGCAAAATGGCACTTATGGTGATAGTATTGCGGGTTTTTTTACTACTGATCAGTATTGTAGTATTCAGTCACTTTGTGGTGGTAATATGTGGTCTGGACATGGTGCGGTGATATTTGTTCCTTGTATGTGATATTATTCGGTCACTGTGGTGGTAATATGTGGTCTGGTCATGGTGTTGTGGTATTTGTTCCTTGTATGTGATATTTTACAAAATCATTTTTATTAAATTCTCAAGTTTTTCATACAGTTGAACATTTCTGTAAACTTACATATTATCTCACAGATAAAGGCAGTATGTGATCGAATCCCCATAATAACAAAATCCCCAAAATAATGAAGAAATTAAAATCATGTTTGCGCGCAGCCCAGGTCCCCCCTCCTCATTTCAGGCATGTTGGTAGCACCGCTACTACTACGGGTCCCACTGTCCCTGCCGTCCCCATACTCACCGCTGCTGCGTCGGCGTCCGGTCCGGGTTCCTCTGGCCTCTCGCTCCCTGCGCGCACCGCCAGTCGTCCTCCGTTCCGGCGGGCGGTCTTCCGGCGCGTTCCTCCTCTGCCTTCGGCCGCGCGCACTGTGCCTCTGCGCACACGCCTGGGGGCCTGACCGCGCGCTCTGCCGTATGGACGCCCGCTGCCTGACCTGATCCTGACCCTCCGCCTGGCCAATCGGGTGATACCAGCAGGTATTTCAGGCCGCCCTCCCTTAGGGGAGGCGCCTGACTATCGAGTCCTCCTCGCTGCGCTCAGGCCCTGCTTGCTCTCGCTGGCCCCTGCTCTCACTCGCTCTCCCGGCTCCTGTAGCTGCATCAGCCTTTGTCTCCCTGCTAACCTCCCTGTGTCTTCCTTTTTCAGCCTCCTGTGCCCCGCTTCCGTCTGGTTCCCGCTGCTCTCCTCACCCTTCCGCAACAACCTCCGTTCCCTGGACCCTGGTTACCCTGGATCTCTCCTCCTCCTCTCCGCTGCTCATCCTCTTGAGCCGACCCCTGGTCCTGGCCGCCGTGACGTTTGAGCTTCCTGAGCCTGCTCCCAAACGGTCCCTGTATAGGGGTCGGTCCACCTGGTGCGCTCGCTCAGGGAGAGTTCGGCGTCACGGTCCAGTGGGTCCACTCTTGCCCCCGTATTCAGCGTATCCTGTGACAGAATAGTCAGGCCATGGACCCCGCCGGGGCCGCCGCCCAAAAGGAGCTAGTGTTCCTACGGGAGAACCAGACCCGTATAATGTCTTTTATGAAGACTATGGACTCCCGCCTCTCGGCCTTGCAGGCTGCAGATCCCAGTAACGCTTCCCAATTGGCCAGTCTCCAGCAGGAGCTGGGTCAACAGCGAGATACCCAGGCCCATATTCTGTCCTATATGGCTTCGGTCGACGATCGGCTGCTCTCCCTTCAGTCTGCAGCCGCACGCGAGCCGTCTCGCAGCCCAGATCCTGTCCCGTCCCCTAGGCTTGGAAAACCGCCACGGTATGGCGGCGACCCTAAGCTGTGCAGGGGTTTTTTGAATCAGTGCAGGTTGCATTTTGAACTCCTGCCCCAGCAGTATCCCACTGACCGGGCTAAGGTGGCCTTCATTGTGTCCCATTTGGAGGGAGAGGCCCTCTCTTGGGTGAATCCCCTGTGGGAGCGGGACGACCCCATAGTCTCTAGTCTCCAGATCTTCACGGACACTTTTCGGAAAGTTTTTGATGAGCCCGGCCGGTTGGCTTCCGCTACAGAGTCCCTTTTCTGCCTCACTCAGGGTTCTCTTACGGTCGGACAATACGCCATCCGGTTCCGCACCTTGGCCGCTGAGTTGGGGTGGAATAATGAGGCTCTGGTCGGGGCCTTCTGGCGTGGTCTCTCGGGCAAGATTAAGGATGAATTGGCAGGACGTGATACCCCGGCTACCTTAGAGGATCTCATTTCCTTGGCTACACGGATTGACCTCCGGTTTCAGGAACGCGCCCGCGAGGCCGCTAGGGAGAGGATACCGCTTAGACCTTCTGCTTCTCTCCACAGGCCATCCAGTCCACGTTCCCTTGGGTCGTCCTCCAGTCCGGCGCCAGAGCCGATGCAAGTAGATCGGGTCAAGTTAGCGGAACAGCGCCGGAGGGAGAGATTGACGGATGGCTTATGTTTGTATTGCGGCAGCGCGTCTCACTTCCTGCGTTCTTGTCCTGAGAGGCCGGGAAACTCCTCCACCTAGGCCAGGTAAGAGAGGCCATCCTAGGTGTGTCTCACTCCTCTCATCCTCTTACTCTTTCTGTGCAGCTGGTTTTTGGTCAGAGACGTGGTTCGGAGGTGGCCTACGTGGACTCGGGCACAGCGGGGAACTTCATCCGGTTGAAGGAGGTGAAGAAGTACCAGATTTCCGTTATTACCCTGAGGACTCCACGGGTTATCGCCTCGGTTGATGGGAGACCTTTACAAGTGTCGGTGTCTCTGGTTACGGAAGAGGTGCGTCTCCGCATCGGGGCATTGCACCAGGAGCTGATCTCGTTCTATGTCCTACCCAATCTGTCCCACGCTCTGCTACTTGGCCTCCCCTGGCTTAGGACACATGAACCCGTAGGATTGGCGTTCCGGTGAAGTTCTCCGCTGGGGGCACCCTTGCCAAGAAAGGTGCCTAGCTCCCGTCCTCCCTGTCACTCCTCATCCAGTTTCCTCGGGTCCTGCAGGCTTGCCTGCCGCATACTGGTCGTTTTCGGACGTCTTTGATAAGAAAGAGGCAGAGACACTTCCCCCACATCGCCCGTATGATTGTCCTATTGACCTACGGCCCGGGGACTACTCCGCCCAGGGGTCGAATTTATCCTCTCTCTCCAGCGGAGACTACTGCCATGTCCGAGTACATTCGTGATAACCTTGCCAGAGGGTTCATACGGAAGTCTTCTTCTCCAGCCGGAGCCGGATTCTTCTTTGTGAAAAAGAAGGACGGTTCGCTCCGCCCGTGCATCGATTTCCGAGGATTAAACGATATCGCGATAAAGAATAAATACCCCTTGCCTCTCATTCCTGAGCTCTTTGACCGCTTACGTGGAGCCCGCATCTTCTCAAGGTTGGATCTGCGCGGAGCCTACAACCTCGTTCGCATCTGCTCCGGTGACTAATGGAAAACTGCCTTTAACACCCGTGACGGGCATTATGAATATCTTGTTATGCCCTTCGGCCTCTGCAATGCTCCCGTGGTGTTTCAGGAGTTCGTGAATGACATCTTCCGAGATCTGCTGTACTCTTGCGTGGTCGTGTACCTAGATGACATCCTTATTTTTTCTCCGGATCTGGCATCCCACAGGAGGAGTGTTCGTCTGGTACTGCAGCGCCTGCGAGAGAATCACCTCTACGCGAAGCTTGAGAAATGCCTCTTTGAGCAGTCATCGTTGCCCTTCTTAGGCTACATTGTTTCGGATTCTGGGCTGGAGATGGATCCTGAGAAATTGTCGGCAATTCTTCAATGGCCTCGTCCGGTAGGGGTCAAGGCGATTCAACGGTTTCTTGGCTTCGCCAATTATTATCGTCAGTTTGTGCCACATTTTTCTTCTCTCATCAAACCCATTTCCAGTCTTACTCGCAAGGGCACCAACTCCTCGTCCTGGCCAGCCGAGGCTGAAGAGGCCTTCTCCAGGTTAAAACAAGCCTTTGCAACAGCCCCTGTGCTCCACCGACCCGAGGCCAACAAGCCATTCGTTTTGGAGGTCGATGCCTCATCCACAGGAGCGGGTGCAGTTCTCTCTCAACGATCTTCCTCCGGACAACTGGTTACCTGTGGGTTTTTCTCGAAGGCCTTCTCCCCTGCCGAGTGTAATTACTCCATCGGGGACCGCGAGTTGTTAGCCATAAAATTGGCCATGGAGGAGTGGCGCTATCTTCTTGAGGGAGCGGTCCACCCGTTTACCATCTTTACCGATCACAAGAATTTGGCATACCTCCAGTCAGCCCACAGACTGAATCCCCGACAAGCCCGATGGTCTCTCTTTTTTGGCCGGTTCTATTTTGAGCTGCGTTTTCGTCCCGGACCTAAAAACGTCAAGGCTGATGCATTGTCCCGTTCTCTGCAGTCTCCAGATTTGGTAGAGGAACCGACTCACATCATCGATCCGGCTAAGATCATCACGGTGGCTCCTGTGAGTCTAATCACTCCTCCTCCATGCAAGACCTACGTTTCTGAGGCGGACAGAAGAGAGGTGCTGCATTGGGGACATTCCTCTAAACTTTCCGGGCATGTCGGAGTCCAGAAGACACTGGACTTCATTGCTCGTTTTTATTGGTGGCCTTCACTTCGTTAGGATGTAATTGACTTCACGGCGTCTTGTTCCTCGTGTGCCAAGGTCAAAGTTCCTAGACGTCCACCCTCCGGTCTTCTGCTTCCTTTGCCGATCCCCTCGGTTCCGTGGCAACATATAGCATTGGATTTCGTCACCGACTTGCCTAAATCTTCTGGATGTACGACTATCCTGGTGGCAGTAGATCGCTTCTCTAAGATGGCCCATTTTGTTCCTCTTCCAGCGCTGCCCTCTGCTCCAGAGTTGGCGAAGATTTTTATCCAGCATATCTTCCGCCTTCACGGCTTCCCGCAGCATATTGTCTCGGATCGTGGTGTACAATTCACTTCTCGATTTTGGAGAGCCTTATGCAAACTTCTGGAGGTCAGATTGGACTTTTCTTCCGCCTACCATCCTCAGTCCAACGGGCAAGTGGAACGTGTCAATCAGGTGCTAGCCTCATATTTACGCCTGTTCTCGAATGCGCACCAGGATAACTGGGTCCATCTTCTCCCCTGGGCAGAATTCTCCTACAATAATCATTCCAGCGAGTCCTCAGCTAAGTCTCCATTTTTTGTAGTATTTGGGATGCATCCCGGTATTCCACTGCCGATATCCACTGCTTCCGGTGTGCCTGCAGTGGATTCCCTGGCCATTGAATTCTCCAAGGTCTGGTCCGAGACTAAAGAAGCTCTCAAGAAGTCCGGGGAGCGCATGAAGAGACATGCTGACAAGAGGTGCTTGGACTCCCCGACTTACCTCCCAGGACAAAAAGTTTGGCTGTCGGCCAAGTATATTAGGCTAAAGCTCCCGTCTTACGAGCTTGGACCCCGCTATATTGGGCCTTTCAAGATTCTCAGGCGCATCAACAACGTGTCCTACCGGCTGGAGTTGCCCGCCTCGCTCCAAGTTCCCAACACCTTCCACGTCTCTCTCCTTAAGCCAGTTGTCCTGAATCGTTTCCACCCAGCTCCAAACTCTTCTCCTCCACCAGTCAGCTCTGATGATGTTTTTGAGGTGAGAGATATTTTGGCCTCAAGAAGGGTAAGAGGTAAAACATTTTTTCTCATCGACTGGGAGGGTTTCAGTCCCGAGGAGAGGTCTTGGGAACCGTCCGAGAACATCAATGCTCCACGTATTATTAAAAGGTTCCTTTCCAGACACAGTAGAGGGGGGTGTAAGGGAGGAGGTACTGTTAGCAGTTATAACATGGATGAATGTGACATGCAGTAGAGGGGGGTGTAAGGGAGGAGGTACTGTTAGCAGTTATAACATGGATGAATGTGACATGCATCTCTATTCTCTTCATACAGGTAATCAGCTTTTCCAATCTCTGCTCTGAATCCACTCCTGTGTTTCTCCATTCAATGTCAGCAAGCAGTTAATCCTGAATGCTACCTATGTGTTTTCAACTATGCAAGCTTATTTCTGGTAATTAGCTTTTCCAATCTCTGCTCTGAATCCACTCCTGTGTTTCTCCATTCAATGTCAGCAAGCAGTTAATCCTGAATGCTACCTATGTGTTTTCAACTATGCAAGCTTATTTCTGGTATATAGTTTTTTCAACTTACTCTGCTTGTCCCCTTATGTTGTGAGGTCAAGAAACTTTTCAAAGTGCTTTATGATCCATGTAGTGCTGGACATGTGTTTATTTGACCACAACATTTTATTGGGTCCTGGTGTCTCAATTTAGTGTGATTGATTAACGAGAAGGGAGAGAGCAAAAAAAAAAAAAAAAAAAAACAAACTTAGCCTTAACCTCCTATATATTCAGACATAGCTTGGGGAGGGCATTTATGCAGGGGGCATTTATGCACATGTAATCTAAGTACAGTTTATCAAAGTACTGGCAGTTATAACATGGCAGTTAGACAAGGCAGGAGACAGGTAAGACAATTATATACATCTTCTCCCTGTACATTTGGATTACAACAAATATATACAATATGCATTTGTGTAATTTTATCCTGCCCGCTGCATTCACACACATCCACCGCCCTGGCATTAACTCTCTACACTCCATCCATATCAGCCCCTCGCTCCTTTCCTCTCCTATGTATAGCGCTCACGCTCTTTTCACATTGCTACACAGCAAAGATCCAGTCAGTCCCACCATTCAACATCAGAGACGCTCTCACAAATCACTTAACCATCTGCTCACTCTTTCTATCCTCCTTCTCCTAGTCGCTGGAGACATTGCTCCCAACCCTGGCCCCCCATGTTATAGAAAGTCAAACCCCCCATCTGCTACACTCAGAAACCCCTCTAATCTTATCAATATTCCCTGCCTGCCATCTGTCTCTCTTAATTGTGCACTTTGGAATTCTCGCTCAGTGTGTAACAAACTCTCCTTCATTCATGACTTTTTCCTCTCTAATTCTCTTAACCTCCTGGCTCTTACTGAAACCTGGATCCAGCAGTCAGACACTACTGCTGCTGCTGCTCTTTCATACGGGGGACTACACTTCTCTCATACCCCAAGATCAGACAATAGAGCAGGTGGAGGCGTTGGTCTGCTCCTATCACCAAAATGTACCTTTCAAGTTATCCCTCAACTACCCTCACTAGTCTTCCCTTCTTTTGAGGTCCATGCCATCAGACTCTACACCCCATTCTCCATGCGAGTGGCGGTGGTGTATCGTCCTCCCGGCCCCTCCCATCAGTTCCTGGATCATTTTGCCACTTGGCTTCCACATTTTCTCTCCTGTGACATCCCTACCCTCATCATGGGAGATTTCAACATCCCCATTGCTCTTCCCCTCTCACCATCTGCTACTCACCTTTTATCTCTAACCTCATTTAGCCTTTCGCAGCTTACTAATTCTCCAACGCATGAAGACGGAAATTCCCTTGATTTGGTCTTCTCTCGGCTTTGTGCAGTGGATCATTTTGCAAACTCCCCTCTCCCGCTCTCTGACCACAACCTTCTTTCATTCTCTATCAAGAACTGCCAGGCTGCTCAGGTCACCCCCACTGTCCAGACTTATAGAAACATACAGGCCATTAACACCCAGAAACTTATGAAGAACTTGCAGTCTTCATTGGCCCCTATCTCCTCCCTCTCATGTCCTGATTCTGCATTGAAGCATTACAATGAAACACTTCAAAGTGCCCTGGATGAATTTGCACCCCCTATAAATAGAACACCACAACGCAGACGGCGACAACCCTGGCACACGGTGCAAACACGTTTCCTGCAGCGGTGCTCCAGGTGCGCCGAACGTCTGTGGAGAAAATCCAATCTAAACGAAGATTTCATCCATTTTAAGTTTATGCTTAGAACATACAACACTGCCCTCCACCTCTCAAAACAAGCCTATTTCAACACCCTCATCACGTCACTGTCCAATAACCCGAAACGTCTCTTTGACACTTTTCATTCTCTACTCAACCCAAGAGTACAGGCCCCAACCACGGAGCTCCGAGCTGACGATCTGGCCAATTACTTCAAAGAAAAAATTGACCAGATCCGACAGGAAATTATCTCCAAATCCCCTCATACCATGCACTGTCCTCCCTCCCCCACTGCATCTAGCTCACTCTCTGATTTTGAACCAGTCACAGAAGAAGAAGTAAGCAGGCTCCTTGCATCTTCTCGCCCAACCACTTGCACCAGTGACCCATTTCCGTCACATCTGCTCCAGTCCCTTTCCCCTGCTGTCACCCCTCACCTAACTAAAATATTTAACCTCTCTGTCTCTTCTGGTATTTTTCCCTCCTCATTTAAGCATGCCATCATACATCCACTACTTAAAAAACCATCCCTCGACCAAAACTGTGCCGCTAACTATAGACCTGTCTCTAATCTTCCCTTCATCTCTAAACTCCTGGAACGCCTGGTCCACTCCCGTCTGATCCGCTATCTCTCTGATAACTCTCTTCTCGACCCTCTCCAATCTGGTTTCCGCTCTTTACACTCTACTGAAACTGCCCTCACTAAAGTCTCTAATGATCTACTAACAGTTAAATCAAATGGTCATTACTCCATGCTAATTCTCTTGGATCTCTCTGCAGCATTCGACACTGTGGATCATCAGCTCCTCCTCACTATGCTCCGTTCCATTGGCCTCAAGGACACCGTTCTCTCATGGTTCTCCTCCTATCTCTCCGACCGCTCCTTTACTGTATCTTTTGCCGGTTCCTCCTCCTCTCACCTTCCCCTTACTGTTGGGGTTCCTCAAGGATCGGTTCTAGGCCCCCTCCTCTTCTCCTTGTACACTGCCCCTATTGGTCAAACAATCAGTAGATTTGGTTTCCACTACCATCTCTATGCTGATGACACCCAATTATACGCTTCTTCTCCTGACATCACGCCAGCCTTTCTAGAAAACACCGGCGATTGTCTAAACGCTGTGTCTAATATCATGTCCTCACTATATCTGAAACTGAACCTGTCAAAGACTGAACTCCTGGTGTTTCCTCCCTCTTTTAATGTACCTATACCCGACATTGCCATTTCTGTGTGTGGTTCCACTATTACTCCCCAGCAACAGGCCCGCTGTCTTGGGGTCATACTTGATTCCGAGCTTTCCTTTGCCCCCCACATTCGATCACTGGCTCGCTCTTGTCATCTGCACCTCAAAAACATTTCTAGAATCCGACCTTTTCTTACTTTTGACTCTGCAAAAACTCTTACTGTTTCTCTTATTCACTCTCGTCTCGACTATTGTAACTCTCTTCTAATCGGTCTCCCTCTTACCAAACTCTCCCCTCTCCAATCTGTCTTGAATGCGGCAGCCAGGATCATATTCCTCACCAATCGTTACACCGATGCCTCTACCTTGTGCCAGTTATTACACGGGCTACCCATCCACTCCAGAATCCAGTATAAACTTATTGCCCTCACCCACAAAGCCCTCCATAGCTCAGCACCACCCTACATCTCCTCCCTTGTTTCAGTATACCACCCTACTCGCACCCTCCGTTCTGCTGATGACCTGAGGTTAGCATCCTCAATAGTCAGAACCTCCCACTCCCGTCTCCAAGACTTTACACGTTCTGTGCCAATTCTTTGGAATGCACTTCCCAGGTCAATACGATTAGTCCCCAATCCCCACAATTTTAAGCGTGCCCTGAAAACTCATTTATTCAGACTGGCCTATCGCCTCAACACATTAACCTAATCTATCCCTGTGTGGCACAGCCAAAAGTTTGACCATAACCAGGTTCCCCGCATCATGTTCCCACATGCTTTATGCATCCATCAGCCCTCTGTGTCTGTACTGTTACAAACTTAACATTATGGCTGATCCAAACAAT
The DNA here is from genome assembly GCF_039654945.1 of Dendrobates tinctorius. Lineage (NCBI taxonomy): Eukaryota > Metazoa > Chordata > Amphibia > Anura > Dendrobatidae > Dendrobates > Dendrobates tinctorius. Next base: position 3,178,010 of record NW_027361925.1, read on the forward strand.
CAGGGCAACTGTTACCACCCACCTTTCGTGTCTCCCTTTTTCCCTCATAGACTGTAAGCTTGCGAGCAGGGCCCTCATTCCTCTTGGTATCTGTTATGATCTATGTGATTATTGTTATGCTGTAATGTCTATTGTCTGTACAAATCCCCTCTGAAATGTAAAGTGCTGCGGAATATGTCGGCGCTATAGAAATAAAATTTATTATATTATTATTATTAGCAACGCTACTACTACGGGTCCCACTATCCCTGCCGTCCCCATACTCACCACAGCTGCGTCGGCGTCCGGTCCGGGTTCCTCTGGCCTCTCGCTCCCTGCGCGCACCGCCAGTCGTCCTCCGTTCCGGCGGGCGGTCTTCCGGCGCGTTCCTCCTCTGCCTTCGGCCGCGCGCACTGTGCCTCTGCGCACGTGCCGGGGGGCCTGACCGCGCGCTCTGCCGTATGGACGCCCGCTGCCTGACCTGATCCTGACCCTCCGCCTGGCCAATCGGGGGATACCAGCAGGTATTTCAGGCCGCCCTCCCTTAGGGGAGGCGCCTGACTATCGAGTTCTCCTCGCTGCGCTCAGGCCCTGCTTGCTCTCGCTGGCCCCTGCTCTCGCTCGCTCTCCCGGCTCCTGTAGCTGCATCAGCCTTTGTCTCCCTGCTAACCTCCCTGTGTCTTCCTTTTTCAGCCTCCTGTGCCCCGCTTCCGTCTGGTTCCCGCTGCTCTCCTCACCCTTCCGCAACAACCTCCGTTCCCTGGACCTTGGTTACCCCGGATCTCTCCTCCTCCTCTCCGCTGCTCATCCTCTTGAGCCGACCCCTGGTCCTGGCCTCCGTGACGTTTGAGCTTCCTGAGCCTGCTCCCGAACGGTCCCTGTATAGGGGTCGGTCCACCTGGTGCGCTCGCTCAGGGAGAGTTCGGCGTCACGGTCCAGTGGGTCCACTCTTGCCCCCGTATCCAGCCCCGTGACACATGTGTTCATTCACATAGTTTCAGACCTTCAGATTCCCCAACGTTCCCCCTATGCTCTCGAGTAAATACCAGTTCGAGCGTATAAATGGGTTCATTACCTCTATCCTTTCGTCTTTTGTCATTTTGTTCTCAATAAACCTCCTCCATTTTCCCATGAATTTAGCTGATTCCCTGTCTTTGTTTCTCATCGCCTCTCTTTTATCAATGTCAAATGCTTTTTTAAGGACCAGTATCATATCTTTTTCGTCTGGGAGTGTCTGCGTTAGGCAGTTCATCAGGATTAATCGTTTGGCCAGTGATGCTATAACATGAAATAATTTAGGAACACTCTCTTCCCTCCCTCTATTTCCCATATGGTGCAGTATCCAACATATGGGTTCAAGTTTCACCTTAACCCCACAAATTTCCTCGGTGAGCCACTGTACCATCGCCCAAAAATTCTGTGTATATTGACAGTGCCACATCCCATGGATCATGTCAGTTCTCTCTTTCTGACATTTAGGGCATTTCTCTCTTCTGTTTGGGCAATTTGCTTAAGGAGGAATGTTAAAAAAAAGCACTAGGCCGTGCATAATTCGAAAGTGGCTGTCTCTCCATTTTTCGGAGATGATGTGTTTCCTAACTCTTCCCCAGCCCTCCAAGACATATTCCGTCGCGTCCTCTGAGTGTAATTCTCGAGTCCAACAGCTAAATATTTTGTCTGACCCTGATGGTAACAGGATTTCCCTTGCATAACTATATATTTTTGAGATATTCACTTCTTGTATGTCCCATTTGGTCATTGTGTCAAATTCGTTAGTCCCTATTTCTTTGGTCACCTCCCAAAGTTTTCCCATAATGTGAAATTTCACTTGGTTATATTGGAGGATTTGAGACTCTGAGACTGAATTTCTCTATTACCTCTGCCCCCCTTCAACCACCTGCCTTCCGCCTCATGTAACAGGTCACCCACGTTTCTCACCTCCTTCCTCTTCCACTCCTCAAACAAAGCATTCTCACGTCCTAACTTGAAATCTGTGTGTGCCCATATGTTCAGGTGTTTGGAAATTGACCAAGACAATTTGAATTTCTTCCTCACCGCCTTCCAGGTCATGAGAGTGTCTCTAAAAATCAATGAGTGTTTAACTTCGCTCGGCACCCCACTCAAGGAAGCATGCAGTAGCGAAACTTTATCCCACGGTTTGCACAGTTGGGATTCCAGAGCGTTATCTGAATACCTCGATGTGCCCTTTATCCGATCAATTATATGGCGTGTCAGACAAGCCAAATTATAACCACGCACATTGGGTAGACCTACCCCCCCTCTATCTTTATGACCCATCAATATTCTGGCACGTAGTCTCGGCTTTTTGCCCCCCCAAATAAACTTTGAGAAAGCCCTGTTGATTCTGTTACAATCTACATGTTTGATCAGAAGGGGTATGGTTTGCATGGGATATAACAGTCTGGCAAAACTCACCATTTTCAAGAGATGGCATCTCCCCAAGAACGACAGCGGTAGCCCTTTCCACCTCTCCAATTCTTTTTCAATTTTGTCTATGAGGGGTCTATAATTCAGCGCATATATCTGACCTGGGGATCTCCCAATTTGTATGCCCAAATACTTTAGTGAGGATTTCATTATCGGGATCCCTACCAAGTTATCTCTTCCCTGACTTTCTTTCCCTTCCCTTAACATCAATATTTCACATTTTGCCCTGTTTAGTTTAAATCCAGAGAAAGCCCCGAATTTTTCGATTTCCCCTAATAGGCGTGGCAAATCTCTTTTTGGGTTATTCATGTATAGGATAATATCGTCAGCGAAAAGCGCAGACTTAACTATCATTGATCGTACTCTAATCCCCTTATGTGAATCTTGCAAGTTAAGGAACCTAGAGAGGGGTTCTATCACTAGGTTAAATAACAATGGCGATAAAGGGCATCCCTGACGGGTTCCTTTATACAGTTTGAAAGCATCAGACAAAAATCCCGGTGTATATACTTTGGCTTTGGGGTTTTTGTACAAGGTCGTTAAATAGTCTCTGAATGGACCCACCATTCCCATTTTGTCCAGTTCCATACCCAGCCACGGCCACCTCACATTGTCAAATGCTTTTTCTGCATCCAATGTGACCATGGCTGGGCCGGCACGTGGGTCTAATTTCCTAGCTCTAATTGCGTCCAGGATCAGTAGAGTTTTTCTCACGTTCGTGACTGCCGATCAACCTTTGATAAAACCCGTCTGGTGATTTGTGATTATTTTTGGTAACAGCATCGCTAAGCGATCAGCAAGTATCTTAGATAATATCTTGATATCCTGGTTAATCAGTGATATTGGCCGGTATACCGAGGGTGAATCTTTATCTTTATCCCCTTTTGGGAGCAGTTTGATATAAGCTGTATTCATGTCCTCTGACAAGCTTTCCCCTTTCAATATGTTGTTAAACATTCGTGTCAGGGTGGGTGTTACCTGCGATCTAAGTTCTTTATAGAATTCCCCATTCATCCCATCCAGGCCGGGGGCTTTATGCGCTCCCAAGTGTCTTATTGAGGACTGTACCTCATCCTCTTTGATGTCCATATTTAGAAAGCATTTGTCTTCCTCTGTAAGTGGGGTCAATGTTATTTTCTCTAGCCATTCCCTCCCCCCTGTGAGATTGTCAGATTCGTCTTTGTATAACTTTGCAAAGTATGTACCCAAAATCCCATTAATGTCTTTGGGATTAGTTACCATATCCCCTTTTTTCCCCTTTAAAGCTGTTATTCGGGTTTGTGCCCGTATGCCTCTCGCTAGATTAGCCAGGAGTTTGCCAGATTTATCACCATACCTGTTCAATTCCACTTCTCTTTGCACCAATACTAATTGCTCCCTCCTCTCCGCCGTATGTGATATTATTCGGTCACTGAGGTTTTAATATGTGGTCTGGACATGATGTAGCGGTATTTGTTCCTTGTATGTGATATTATTGGTTATTTTAAAAATTGAATAAAAATATACCTAAATTGTATTGCATATTTAAAAAATATTTAATAGGTTAGAGTTAGAGTAGAGCTCGGCCAAAAATGTCTACCATGTTATGGTCAATTCTTATGGAAATAATTTATGGACTTCCATGCGCTGCTTGACAAAATACAGAATCCCACTTACGGTGTTATTCTCAACGCATTTCGAAGTAACAACTACTTCTTCCTCAGGGGATGCCATCCCCTGAGGAAGAAGTAGTCGTTACTTCGAAACACGCTGGAAATAAATGATTAATCTTTCACCGTAAGTGGGATTCTGTATTTTGTCAAGCAGCGCATGGAAGTCCATAAATTATTTCCATAAGAATTGATGTATCAGCGGTCACTCGGTTGACCTTTGGACGTGCAGCAGCTGACTACGAATCCTATGTGCTTGATCTCTCCTACAAATAGGTGAGTGAATTTCTTTTAATCTTTTAATATTAACCTGGATAAGACCCTATTGCGCTTTTCTGTTCCTTTAGTATATTACCGTGTTATGGTGGCGGCTTAAAAAATCTTTTGGCCAAAACAAAAGCTGCCGGCTATATGTGTGATTTGGTGATGGGAACTGTTAATGTGTAACTGGTGAGAAGTGGAGTTTTCCCAAGATAGAGCAGTGGGACTGTGGGCAGTTCGAGGGGTGGAGGCGAGGCTGGGGTGGAACCTGGGTGGAGTCTCAAGGTAGCCCTGAAAATTTTGCCAGTATGGGGTCCCGAAATTCCTAGTGGCAGCCCTGATTGACACACTCCACAAGGAGGGTAAGCCACAAAAGGTCATTGCTAAAGAAGCTGGCTATTCACAGAGTGCTGTATCTAAGCATATTAATGGAAAGTTAAGTGGAAGGAAAAAGTGTGGTAGAAAAAGGTGCAATAAGCATCCGGGATAACGGCAGCCTTGAAAGGATTGTTAAGAAAAGGCCATTCAAAAATTTGGGGGAGATTCACAAGGAATAGACTGCTTCTGGAGTCATTGCTTCAAGAGCCACCATACACAGAGGAATCCAGGACATGGGCTACAAGTGTCACATTCCTTATGTCAAGCCACTCATGACCAATAGACAATGCCAGAAGCGTCGTACCTGGGCCAAGAATAAAAAAAGTACGGGACTATTGCTCAGTGGTCCAAGGTATTGTTTTCAGATGAAAGTAAATTTTGCATTTAATTTGTCTGGAAGAAGAGTAGAAAGGCACACAATTCAAGCTGCTTGAGGTCTAGTGTGGAGTTTCCACAATTATTGATGGTTTGGGGAGCTGATGTAGGTCCACTGCGATTTATCAAGACCAAAGTCAGCGCAGCTGTCTACCAGGACATTTTAGAACACGTCATGCTTCCCTCTGCCAACAAGCTTTTTGGAGATGCAAATTTCATTCTCCAAACAGGACTTGGCACCTGTCCACACTGCCAAAAGTACCAAAACCTGGTTTAAAAACAACAGTATCGCTGTGCTTGATTGGCCAGCAAACTCGCCTGACCTTAACCCCATAGAGAATCTATGGGGTATTGTTAAGAGGAAGATGGGAGACACCAGACCCAAGAATGCAGCTGAGCTGAAGGCTGCTATCAAAGCAACATGGGCTTCCATAACACCTCAGCAGTGCTACAGGCTGATCGCCTCATGCCACGCCGCATTGAGGAGGTAATTCATGCAAAAGGAGATGCGACCAAGTATTGAGTGTATTTACTGAACATACATTTCAGTAGGCCAACATTTTGGATTTTACATTCATTTTTTCAAGCTGGTATTATAAAATATTCTAATTTGCTGAGATAATGACTTTTGGAATTTCATTGGCTGTAAGCCATAATCATGAACATTAACAGAAATAAACACTTGAAATAGATCACTATGTTTGTAATGACTCTATATAATATATGAGTTTCACTTTTTGTATAGAAGAACTGAACTAAATTAACTTTGGCTGCTTTTGTATCTCGATCCACAGATCCGTTTCTTGGTTTAATTTTCCATACCACGGGGCTGGTTTCTGGCTCGATATAACCCTGTTAACGGACCAGGCATATATTGAATGAGGAACTGGTGGCAGTCAAACCGGGTTTATAAGGTTCCTTTTCACTGTGACTAGTGAAAGGGGCCTCTCAGCCTGTCAGGTTTGTGGGCGAGTGTGGTGCCACGTCAGTGACTGCGTGGGCCACATCCTCTCACTCACCATGCCTCTCTGGGCCCCTGTGGATAAGGGTTGTCTGTGCAAAACTGTACCCATCTGACCTTGCATATGCCCAGGGAATGCGGAACGTCACGTTGATGCAGATCGAGAAAACTTATCACATGATCCCCATTTATGAAACTTTTTTTTAACAAAATAGTAAGGTATAGAGTAAAAAAAAATATCCACCTCTAATATGTTGCCTAGAACAGGATATTCTCTAATGGTCTAAGTCTAACCCTCATGGATGAATTAATTAGATAAAAATGACCTGGTCCCAAAAATCATTTTACTTGTTCCACACATTAGAAACACTCAACAAAAACTCTATACCAGACTCAACCATGTAATTTTTAAGGGCAAAAATCACTGCACCCCGCAAAACCCCCTACATGTACCTCGCTGCTCGGGGGATCTGTGTTCACCATTTAGTAATATACAGTTATGCTCAAAAGTTTACATACCCTAGCAGAATTTTTGCTTTCTTGGCCTTTTGTCAGAGAATATGAATGATAACACCAAAACCTTTTCTCTACTCATGGCTAGTGGTTGGTTAAAGCCATTTATTGCCAAACTATTGTTTTCTCTTTTTAAATCATAATGACAACCCGAAACATCCAAGTGACTCTGATCAAAAGTTCTCATTCCTTGGTGAATCTGGCCTGATAACATGCACAGAAGTTGACACAAATAGGTTTGAATGGCTACTAAAGGTAACATCCTCACCTGTGACGTGTGTTTGTAATCAGTGTGTGTGCATAAAAGCTGAGGGAGTTTCTGGGATGCAGACAGACTCTTGCATCTTTCATCCAGACACTGACATTTCTGGATTGTGAGTCATGGGGAAAGCAAAAGAATTGTCAACGGATCTGCGGGAAAGGTAGTTGAACTGTATAAAACAGGAAAGGGATACAAAAAGATATCCAAGGAATTGATATGCCAGTCAGCAGCATTCAAACTGTGATTAACAAATGGAAAATCAGGGACTCGGTAAAAACAAAACCATAGTCAGGTAGATCAACAAAAATTTCATCCACAATTGCAAGGGAAATTGTTCGGCATGCAAATAAAAACCCACAAACAACATCAGCTGAAATACAGAATTCTCTGAAAACTAGCAGTGTGGCTGTTTCAAGATGCACAATAAGGAGTCACGTGAAGAAAAATGGGCTGCATAGGCGAGTTGCTAGAAGAAAGCCATTACTGTGCAAATGCCAAAAAGTCTCTCGCCTACAATATGCAAAACTTCTGGAACAAGGTAATTTGGAGTGATGAGACCAAAATTGAACTTTTTGGCCATAACCATAAACATTACATTTGGAGAGAGGTCAACAAGGCCTATGATGAAAGGAACACCATTCCTACTGTAAAGCACGGAGGTGGATCGCTGATGTTTTGGGGATGTGTGAGCTAGGGTATGTAAACTTTTAAGCACAACTGTATGAGCACACAGGCCAATTACACTAGATAACCTCTGTTTGTCTAGTAAATACTTGTCCTTGTGGATCTGCAATGAATCAGCAGCAGCATCTCCATGTAGATTAGGAAACATCTTCTGGCATAAAGCAGCAGCTGTCAGACCCACTGTCCTCTCTCCTGTAGGACTGTTTGGCCTTACGTGATAGATTAATGGGAAGACATGTCTTGATGCCCTTTCACAGCCTTCTGATTGTTGGAAGGCATTCCTTCCAAGTGTCAAATTCCATTATTTTCAATGGTGGATATCCAAAGGACATACAAGGTTCATTCATCTAGTAAACAGAATTGGTTTAAGACCAATGGAATGATTTATCTTGGTCCACAGCATTTGTAATTCAGAACTATTTAGTCTAAAGGAAATTAAGTACTAAATTTAAAAATTTCTAAGAATCAGGAATATGTATAGTTCTCTGCCTAGCAAATTATCATACATGACTAAGTGGGAAGATGATCTAGGAGAGGAGTGGACACTGCAAGATAGGCAAGACATGGCTGAAGGAACATCTGAACTATCAATTAACGTCTCGCTGACAAAGTATGCAGTACTTGTTAGCGAGGCGCTAGGCAAGGGGTTTTCCCGGAGTGGACCCTCTGGACCGTGGCACCGAGGGGCCCGGACGAGCAACCTGGTGGGACCGACCCCCATACAGGGAGCGTTAGGCGCAGGCCCAGGGGTTCGAATACCACGGCAGCCGGAACCAAGAGGGGTGGCTCGGACTGGACTGGAGTGAGGCCGAGGACCTGGTCCAACGGACACAGGGAGGACGTAGGCCTCAGAGGAAGACAGGAGTAGGATAGCAGGAGGCTGAGACACGGGTCAACAGGACCGGAGCAGGACTGCAGGAATCGGACACGGTTAGGCACGGGTAGGCAGGACCGGAGTAGGACTGCTGGACCAGGTACGGGAAGGCAGGACTGGAGTAGGACTGTTGGAACAAGTATGGGTAGGCACGGGTAGTCAGGACCGGAGTAGGACTGCAGGAACAGACACAGATAGGCACGGGTAGGCAGGACCGGAGTAGGACTGCAGGAACAGGCACGGGTAGGCAGGACCGGAGTAGGACTGCAGGAACAGGCACGGGTAGGCAGGACCGGAGTACGACTGCAGGAACAGGCACGGATAATCACGGGTAGGCAGGAACACACACACAGGGCCGGAGTAGAACTGCAAGGAAGCACAGGAGGTGGGAGCAGGAGCCGTGCACAGGCAAGGCACAGGAGCCTAAGGCTAAAAATACAACAACGATCAGGCGCCTCCACTAAGGAAGGGCGGCCTGATATAGGTGAGGATCTGCCCCCATTGGTCCGGCGGTGCTACCGGGTCAGGGCACCGCCGGAGTATAAGATCAGGTGGGGAGAGCCGGCCGCGGCCTATAGCTCCCCTCCAGTCAATCAGGAAAAAGGTTCTCCCTCTGACTCTTTTCATGGCGAGAATATCTCTTACCTCGAAGGTGTTGTCGGAGCCCACCGGCCGAGGAGCAGGACAGAGTGAGGGATGGAACTGATTTAGTACCACGGGTTTCAGGAGAGAGACGTGGAAGGTGTTCAGGATACGGAGCGAAGCAGGCAACCTCAACTTGTAGGCAACTTCATTGACACGTTCCTGGATCTCAAAAGGACCGATGTAGCGGGGACCCAGCTTGTAAGAGGGTAACTTTAACCGGATATACTTGGACGAGAGCCAGACTATATCCACGATGTGAAACGGCGGAGGATCTAACCTCCTCTTGTCCGCATGATTCTTCATCCGCTCACTGGCCCTCTTGAGTGCCGTGGTGGTCTCGGACCAGATTTCAGAAAATTCTTGGGACAAGGAGTTGGCTGCAGGTACCTCGGAGGCCGGAGCTAAAGGGAGAGGTATGTTGGGATGTCTGCCAAACACCACGAAGAACGGCGACTTGGTAGAGGATTCGCCGGCATGATTGTTGTAGGCGAATTCCGCCCAGGGAATGGTCAACCCAGTCGTCCTGATGGGCGTTGGAGAAGTGATGAAGATATCCCGTCAACGTTTGGTTAGTTCGCTCTACTTGTCTGTTGGTCTGCGCGTGGTAGGCGGATGAGAAATCCAGGGATATATCCAGGAGTTTGCAAAGGGCTCTCCAAAACTTGGAAGTAAACTGGACTCCACGGTCAGATACGATACGTTGCGGTAGCCCGTGAAGCCTAAAAATCTGATGGATGAAGATCTTGGCTAATCCGGGCGCAGAGGGGAGGCCGCTCAGAGGAATAAAATGTGCCATTTTGGAAAAGCGGTCCACCACTACTAGAATCACCGTACAACCGGAAGAGCGGGGCAAATCGGTGATAACGTCCAAGGCAATATTCTCCCAAGGTGACGTTGGAGCCGGCAGAGGGAGCAGCAGACCAAACGGAGACAGACGAGGTATTTTATTCCTAGCGCAGGAGAGACAGGAGGCAACGAAGTCTTCCACATCTTGGCGGAGAGTTGGCCACCAATAGTGCCGAGATATGAGGGCAAGAGTCTTCTGAATTCCGGCATAGCCTGCCAATTTGGAGGAGTGCCCCCAAACCAGAACTCTTCTTTTGGCACTCTCTGGCACGAGAGTCTTGCCTGGGGGTGGAGAAAGCAAACTCAGCGGTGCCACGGTAATAATCTTCGTGGGCTTGATGATGTGAGGCGGTTCCTCCCCTACCTCGGATGGTTGGAAGACTCTGGATAGGGCAACGGCTTTGGTGTTTCTGTCCCCAGGGCGAAAATGGAGCTCAAAATCGAAGCGAACGAAGAACAAGGACCACCTGGCCTGCCGAGGGTTGAGTCTCTGGGCAGACTGAAGGTAGGTCAGGGTCTTGTGGTCCGAGTAGATAACAAACGGGTGGACAGCTCCCTCCAGAAGATGACGCCTCTCCTCCAATGCCAACTTGATGGCCAAGAGTTCACGGTCGCCAATCGGGTAATTGCACTGGGATGAGGAGAAGGCTTTGGAGAAGAATCCACAAGGGCGTAGGCGACCTGAAGCGGTTTTCTAAGATAATACAGCCCCGGCACCTGTCGAGGATGCATCCACTTCCAGCACGAAGGGTTTGCTGCTCTCAGGACGGGACAACACAGGAGCCGTGTAAAATGCCCATTTCAGTGACTGGAAGGCCTCTTCAGCCTCTGGTGTCCAGGAGTTTGAACTCATCCCCTTCCGGGTAAGGGTGGAGATCGGCTTGGTAAGTGACGAGAAGTGCGAAATAAACTGCCTGTAATAGTTAGCGAATCCGAGAAAACGTTGGATAGCTCTTATACCGACGGGGCGAGGCCATTTGAGAAAGGCGGACAGTTTCTCGGGATCCATCTGCAGCCCGGCGTCGGAGATGATGTAGCCCAGAAATGGTAGCGAGGTTTGCTCGAACAGGCATTTCTCCATTTTGGCGTACAAACGATTCTCCCGAAGACGCTGAAGCACCAAGCGGACAGTCTTCCTATGAGACAGAAGATCTGGGGAGAAGACAAGGATGTCATCCAAGTACACTACTACACAGGAGTACAAAAGGTCCCGGAAGATCTCATTGACGAACTCCTGAAACACAGCCGGAGCATTGCACAGACCAAAGGGCATAACCAGGTACTCATAGTGACCGTCACGAGTGTTAAAAGCGGTCTTCCATTCATCGCCGGCACGGATGCAGATAAGATTGTATGCTCCCCTGAGATCCAACTTGGAGAAGATCCGCGACCCTCTGAGGCAATCAAACAACTCTGGGATGAGTGGAAGAGGGTACCGGTTCTTGATAGTGATGTTGTTTAAGCCCCTATAGTCAATGCAAGGGCGCAGCGAACCGTCTTTTTTCTTAACAAAGAAGAAACCGGCTCCTGCGGGGGAGGAGGACTTCCATATGAATCCCTTGGCAAGGTTCTCCTGGATGTACTCAGACATGGCTGCGGTCTCTGCGGGAGACAATGGATAAATCCTACCCCTAGGAGGGGTGGAACCGGGGATTAACTCGATTGGACAGTCGAAAGGCCGGTGCGGAAGAAGGATCTCTGCCTCCTTCTTGTCAAAGACTTTTGCATAGGACCAATAGGCCGAGGGAAGCCCCGAGAGCTCCAGAGGTGGACGTGCGGTAACAGCCGGACGAATAGCATTCGGACACCGGCCTTGACACGAGTGTCCCCAGCGCAATACCTCCCCGAAAGACCAGTCGAGGACTGGCTGATGAGTCCATAGCCACGGGAGACCAAGAAGAATGGCGTGGGACAACGCGGGCAGCACGTAGAAAGCCACTCTCCCGGTGGAGAGCGCCGACTTGCAACACAACCTCCTCGGTGACCATGGTAATGGGTTCCAGTAAGGGTTTGCCGTCAACTGAAGCAATTAATCGGGGGTTCTTCAGGGTAACCACAGGAATCCGGTACTTGTCAACCTCTTCACGCCGGATGAAGTTACCTGCCGAGCCCAAATCCACGTATGCCACCTCGGACCCACGCCTCTCCCCTGAAAGCAAAAGAACAGAAATCGTGAGGGCTTGAGAGGAATCATTAACACCTAGGGAGGCCTCTCTTACCTGGCCTAGGTGGAAGAGTTCAATGTGAAGCGAAAAAAGAAGAAATATGCAGCACTCACCGATGTAGCTGAAAAACTGTGAGTCTTTATTTCACATAATTTCCATCAAATGTGTGGACATGCAGGACGTAGAGGAATGCTAGGGGAGGGAGGTGCCGGACAACGGCCGTTTCGCGATTACTCGCTTCTACGGGTCCAGGTGAGGGGATTAGCTAAAGGTCATTCCCTTTATAGGATCACAGACCTTACTAATTAACATACATAACAAGTTGTGAAACAAACATTTACAAAAAAATATATAGTTATACAATATACAGAGTGCAAGATACAAGTAAAGAATAAATCTTTCCATATCGATTTACAAGATAATCTATATTTTTACAATATCATAGGAAGATTATAATCTAAATAACTTTACATACAATTTTTTATATAACATTTTTTATAAAAATACTGATAGATCGATCCGGTCATTTAGTCCCAAAGGACCTTGTGCGTTCGCTTTCAGGATCCATTTTGCTTCTTGCAATAAAGCTTTGTCATGGTTACCTCCTTGAGGTGGAAAATTGACCTTTTCAATCCCTGCAAAACTCAATATTTCTGGGTTAGCTTTATGCACATCTTGAATATGCTTAATTAATCGCAGTGAGCCCTTTCCTGATATAATAGATCTATAGTGTTCACCAAAACGTATCGTAAGTGGTGTTATAGTTTTTCCAATATAAAAATAACCACATGGACAAAAAATAATATAAACCACGAATTTAGTTTGACAAGAAATGTAGTTTTGTACCTTATGTTCAATAGAGCCAAAATGTATGGAATTTCCTGTCAGATGAAGATGACAGTATTTGCAGTGACCACATTTATAATTTCCTTTCATTGATAAATCTCGTAGCCAATTTTTTTGAGGAGGACGAAGTCTATGATGTACTAATAAATCACCTATATTATGTGCCCTTTTGTATGCAAATTGAGGAACTAATTTACCATCTGTGTGTAAGGTTTTTTCTGCATCATCTCACTGCTGCTTGTATTGCTCTATCCATTGCACTATGTTTGAAACAAAAATTAAATTTTTTTGGAGATTTGACTACACTATTTAATTTTTTAGTCCTTTCCTTTAATATATCCATCTGAGAAATTTTTTTACCCTTTCATATGCTTCATTTAATAAAGTCATGGGATATCCCCTTTGCAAAAAAGTTGTTTCAGCTCAGAAATTTGTTCATTAAAAATGGTTTCATCATTATTCAGTTTTCTTACGCTTAGCATTTGACTATATGGAAGTCCCTTTTTAGTGTGTAATGGGTGAGCGCTCTTATAATGTAAGTAATTATTTGTTGCGGATTCTTTTCTAAACACTTCTGTTTTTAAAGAGCCATTTTTTATTTTAAATTTGACATCAAGAAAATCTATTGTGTTTCCCCCAAATGAAAATGTGAAGCGCATGTTGTCACTGTTCACATTGTTCAGGTATTTTACAAAATCTGCAAATTCTTCCTGAGAACCCCCCCCAGATAATAAAAATATCATCCACAAAGCGAAAATATGCTTGTAAATGTTTTAAGTGTGGATTTATGGCTGTTTTTATATAAAACTCTTCAAATCGTGCTAGAAATAAATTTGCATAAACACAAGAGACTGGCGTGCCCATTGCTGTGCCCACCCTTTGTATATACCACTTATCCAGAAATTTGAAGGCATTATGTGTCAAAACATAATCGAGTGACTCGATAATAAAGGAAATAGAATCCTGTGATTTGTTTGTGTTATGTAAAATCTCCTTTATTGCTGCTATGCCTTTATCATGGGGGATGCGGGTATATAGACTCTCCACATCAATAGATGCAAGGGAGAAATGTGGTTGCCAATGAAAATCTTTCAATTTTTTCAATAAATCTCCTGAGTCTTTTACAAAGGATGGCACAGCTTTTAGTAAAGGTTTTAGTAGCCAGTCTAAGTATTGTGAAAGTGGTTCAGTCAAGAGTTTTTCCCTGAAATTATAGGGCGACCCGGAGGCTCTTTTAAAGACTTGTGCACTTTTGGCACACTATACCCATAGGGAATTTCTAGGTATTCTGGAAAGAGTTTTTCTGCTCTCTTTTTTGATAATATCACCAATTGAACATACTTTCTTAAAAGAGATCTTAATTTGTCCTTATATTTATGCAAAGGGTTGTCATTTAGCATACAGTAGGTATTACTATCATTCAAGTGATTTAGGGCATCTTGTATATAGTATGTCTTATCCAAAAGAACCAAATTTCCTCCTTTATCAGATCTCCTGAAAACGGTATCATTCCATCCCTTCATTTCTTGCAAAGCTTTCATCTCAGATGCTTTCAAATTTTTTTCTGACATGGGATAGAGTAAAGCTTCTACATCCTTGATGACCATATCATGGAAAAGATCGATACTGTTCCCAGGAGATATAGGAGGCATGAAATTTGATTTTATTCCTCCTTTAAAAGGTATTGGTATTTCTTCGTTGGAATTAACTGATTCCAGGGAGAAATCTGGTTCAGTTATACTCATTAACATTTCAACATCACTTAAAAATTGTCTGGGACAGGTATCTGAATTTAGCATAAAGCCTAAAGGACCAATAGTTGGAGGTTTCTCACCTCCATGTATAGGAACAGAAACTGCAGCTGAAACACTGGAAAAAGATTTTTTAAGATGTAGCTTTCTTATACTATTAAACAATTCAATCCTAAAATCGACATAATCAAATTTTTCTGGAATACAAAAATGTAAGCCTTTAGATAGAACTTCAGTATGTTCACTGGATAATTGGCGCTTTGAAAGGTTTATTATACATAGATTGTCCATTGGAGGTGTTATTTCCTCCATGATACTTGCTTGCGTTTCTTTCCTTGATTTTGTAACTTTCCGGCCTCGTCTTGTTTTTTTCCTAAAGGGGGCGTATTATTAGAGGTAGAAGGAAAAGTAAGCATGCTTGAGTCCTCTCGATCGTCTGCAACACTTGAGTCTGAATCCGTGGTCCATCCTTCATAATTATTTTTCTTTTTATGAGCCATGTTGTATCTCTGTTTTTTAGAAAAGGAGGAACGATTTTTATTCCAGGAAAAAAATCATGTTATTTTCATAGTCATTTTTATCTCTCAAAAATTTTTCTTTTTTCTTCTGTTTAATATCGATTTTTTGTAATACGAGTTTTTTATCCAATTTTTTGTAAAAATTTGTATTTTGGTTTTCTGTGTAGCGTGACTTTAATTCTGATTTCGCTTTCTCCAACTGTTCAGTCAGATGATCATACTCCTGCTCATTTTTCTCTGCTACCAATTGTAATAAATTGAGAGAACATTGGTGAAGGATATCAGTCCATTTCTTTTGGAAAATAGGATCATCTTGAAATTGTGAAATTTCCTTGAAGATACGTAAACCTCTCGGGACTCTCTTGCATCCAGTGTATGATTTCAATGATTTTACAGTCCAGAATGATCGGATTTCTCTCTCAGCTAATGATTATAATTTAAATTCAAGTGATCTTGTGCTGATTATATGCAGCTCTTCCTTAAGATTGCACTCTGCAAAAAACTCCCCTGCATCCTCTCGTCATGCTAAAAGTCCCTGTTCAACCGCATTCATATCAGAAAGCTCTATATTTTCGTCTGTGTCCATTGTATGGATAAAAAGTGAGTGAAATAAACCCTGTGCTCAGCTCAATTACACAAGTTGAATGATCCCAGCAAAGAGCAAACAGATGAACGGCATACTAGGGCACACAAATCACCACATTACCAGACGGAGCTATTTATCTGAAGTATTGCAGCATATAATTCAGTCAAAAAATGGAGGTGCTTGCATGAAAAAACATGAATATTTCAATCTGAAGTGAAAAAAGAAGAAATATGCAGCACTCACCGATGTAGCTGAAATACTGTGAGTCTTTATTTCACATAATTTCCATCAAATGTATGGACATGCAGGACGTAGAGGAATGCTAGGGGAGGGAGGTGCCGGACAACGGCCGTTTCGCGATTACTCGCTTCTACGGGTCCAGGTGAGGGGATTAGCTAAAGGTCATTCCCTTTATAGGATCACAGACCTTACTAATTAACATACATAACAAGTTGTGAAACAAACATTTACAAAAAAATATATAGTTATACAATATACAGAGTGCAAGATACTAGTAAAGAATAAATCTTTCCATATCGATTTACAAGATAATCTATATTTTTACAATATCATAGGAAGATTATAATCTAAATAACTTTACATACAATTTTTTATATAACATTTTTTACAAAAATACTGATAGATCGATCCGGTCATTTAGTCCCAAAGGACCTTGTGCGTTCGCTTTTAGGATCCATTTTGCTTCTTGGTGCTATAAAGCTTTGTCATGGTTACCTCCTTGAGGTGGAAAAATGACCTTTTCAATCCCTGCAAAACTCAAAATTTCTGGGTTAGCTTTATGCACATCTTGAATATGCTTAATTAATCGCAGTGAGCCCTTTCCTGATATAATAGATCTATAGTGTTCACCAAAACGTATCGTAAGTTGTCTTATAGTTTTTCCAATATAAAAATAACCACATGGACAAAAAATAATATAAACCACGAATTTAGTTTGACAAGAAATGTAGTTTTGTACCTTATGTTCAATAGAGCCAAAATGTATGGAATTCCCTGTCAGATGAAGATGACAGTATTTGCAGTGACCACATTTATAATTTCCTTTTATTGATAAATCTCGTAGCCAATTTTTTTGAGGAGGACGAAGTCTATGATGTACTAATAAATCACCTATATTATGTGCCCTTTTGTATGCAAATTGAGGAACTAATTTACCATCTGTGTGTAAGGTTTTTTCTGCATCAATGAGATGCCAGTGTTTTTCCTCACTGCTGCATGTATTGCTCTATCCATTGCACTATGTTTGAAACAAAAATTAAATTTTTTTGTAGGTTTGACTACATTATTTATTTTTTTAGTCCTTTCCTTTAATAAATCCATCTGAGAAAATTTTTTTACCCTTTCATATGCTTCATTTAATAAAGTCATAGGGTATCCCCTTTGCAAAAAACGTTGTTTGACTCACAGTTTTTCAGCTACATCGGTGAGTGCTGCGTATTTCTTCTTTTTTCGCTTCACATTGAAATATTCATGTTTTTTCATGCAAGCACGTCCATTTTTTGACTGAATTATATGCCGCAATACTTCAGATAAATAGCTCCGTCTGGTAATGTGGTGATTTGTGTGCCCTAGTATGCCGTTCATCTGTTTGCTCTTTGCTAGGTGGAAGAGTTTCCCGGTCTATCAGGACAAGAACGGATGAAATGCAACGCTCCTCCACAATAGACACACAGACCTTGCGCCCGTCTCTCTCTGACGCGACTCAGTCAACCTGACGTGGTCAACTTGCATGGGCTCGGGATGAGGTGCGTGAGCAGACCCTGCTGGTCATGGACTAAAGGACCGATTCGCGGACGGGACTGGCCTGGTGGGTCTCCTGTCCCTAGCTGATTCCCGTGCGCGCTCCTGAAACCGGAGGTCTATGCGAGTAGCCAGGGAGATGAGGTCCTCGAGAGTGGTGGGAGTATCCCGACCCGCCAATTCATCCTTTATCCTGCCTGATAACCCATGCCAAAAGGCTCCTACCAGTGCCGCATTATTCCAACCCAATTCTGAAGACAACGTGCGGAACTGAATGGCATACTGACCAACACTCAGGGCACCCTGGTGGAGGTTGAAAAGTGACTCAGTAAGAGAGGCTACCCGTCCTGGCTCATCAAACACCTTACAAAAGGTATCCAAAAAGGCCGGAATATTTGAAACTACGAGATCATCCCTCTCCCAGAGAGGATGTAGCCAAGACAGGTCCTCCCCTCCAGATGGGACATGATAAAGGCCACTTTGGCTCTATAGGAGGGATACTGTGAGGTAGAAGCTCGAAGTGGAGACTACATTGGTTTAAGAATCCTCTACAATGTTTTGGGTCGCCACTGTACCGGGGAGGTTTGGCAAGGCGGGGAGAAGGAAAAGAAGCGGGACCAGGGGGAGCGGCAGATGCCGCAGCGGCAGACTGGAGGGCCACCAAACGGTTACCTACAGAGACCATATAAGTCAAAATATGGGACTGGGCGTCACGCTGCTGGCCCAGCTCCTGTTGGAGACTGGCCAACTGGGCAGCATTTCCCGGGTCAGCGGCCTGAAGAGCTGACAAGCGTGACTCCATGGACTTCATTACAGACATGATGCGCCCCTGGTTCTCCCGCAAAAAGAGCAACTCCTTTTGAGCGGAGCAGATGCACCGGCGGGATCCATGGCCTGATCGTACTGTTAGCGAGGCGCTAGGCAAGGGGTTTTCCGGAATGGACCCTCTGGACCGTGGCACCGAGGGGCCCCGGACGAGCAACCTGGTGGGCCCGACCCCTATACAGGGAGCGTTAGGCGCAGGCCCAGGGGTTCGAATACCACGGCAGCCGGAACCAAGAGGAGCGGCTCGGACTGGACTGGAGTGAGGCCGAGGACCTGGTCCAACGGACACAGGGAGGACGTAGGCCTCAGAGGAAGACAGGAGTAGGATAGCAGGAGGCTGAGACACGGGTCAACAGGACTGGAGCAGGACTGCAGGAATCGGACACGGTTAGGCACGAGTAGGCAGGCCCAGAGTAGGACTGCTGGAACAGGTACGGGTAGGCACGGGTAGGCAGGACCGGAGTAGGACTGCAGGAACAGGCACAGATAGGCATGGGTAGGCAGGACCGGAGTAGGACTGCAGGAACAGGCACGGGTAGGCAGGACCGAAGTAGGACTGCAGGAACAGGCACGGATAGGCACGGGTAGGCAGGAACACACATACAGGGCCGGAGTAGAACTGCAAGGAAGCACAGGAGGTGAGAGCAGGAGCCGTGCACAGGCAAGGCACAGGAGCCTAAGGCTGAAAATACAACAACGATCAGGCGCCTCCACTAAGGGAGGGCGGACTGATATAGGCGAGGATCTGCCCCCATTGGTCCAGTGGTGCTACCGGGTCAAGGCACTGCCGAAGTATAAGATCAGGCGGGGAGAGCCGGCCGCGGCCTATGGCGCATGCGCAGGAGTCGCAGTGACGTCATAGGCCGCGGCCCGGTCAGAGGAGGACGCCGCTGCCGGCGCTGGAGGGGGAGAGGCTGCGGTGCAGGCAGGTAAGTAGGAGAGCGTGCGACGGGGACCGTGGAAGGGTGCGCGACGGGGGCCGTGGCATGGCGTGCGGTGGGGGCCGTGACAGTACTAATGTGGCGGATCAAGTGTTTTAGGGGTTTTGTCGGTGAGGGTTCCTTTTTCCATAAATGGTGGAAATGCTCAAAACTTCACCACAGGAATTTAGCAAAATTACACTACCGTGTAAAAGTTTAGGGTCACTTAGAAATGTCCTTATTTTTTTTTTAAAGAAAAGAAGTTTTTTCTAATGAAGCTAATATTAAATGATTCAGAAATACACTCTATACATTGTTAATGTGGTAAAAGACTATTCTAGCTGCAAACGTCTGGTTTGTAATACAATATGTTCATAGGTGTATAGAGGCCCATTTCCAACAACCATCACTCCAGTGTTCTTATGGTACTTTGTGTTTGCTAACTGTGTAAGAAGGCTAATGGATGGTTAGAATACTCTTGAAAACCCTTGTGCAAGTATGTTAGCACAGCTGAAAACAGTTTGGCTGATTAGAAAAGCTATAAACCTGACCTTCCTTTGAGCTAGTTGACAATCTGGAGAATTACATTTGTTGGTTCCATTAAACTCTCAAAATGTCCAGAAAAAAAGAACTTTCATGTGAAACAGTCTATTCTTGTTCTTAGAAATAAAAGCCATTCCATGCGAGAAATTGCCAAGAAACTGAAGATTTCCTACAACGGTGTGTACTACTCCCTTCAGAGGAGAGCACAAACAGGTTCTAACTAGAGTAGAAAGAGAAGTGAGAGGCCCCGCTGCACAACTGAGCAACAACACAAGTACAATACAGTCTGTAGTTTGAGAAATCGACGGCTCACAGGTCCTCAACTGCAGCTTCATTAAATAGTACACGCAAAACGCCAGTGTCAACGTCTACAGTGAAGAGGCTACTCCGGGATGCTGACCATATCTGAGACTAGCTAATAAAAGGAAAAAATTAATATGGACAAAAGAACACAGACAATGGACAGAGGAAGATTGGAAAAAAGTGTTATGGACAGACGAATCCAAGTTTGAGGTGTTTGGATCGCACAGAAGAACATTTGTGAGACGCAGGACAACTGAAAAGATGCTGGAAGAGTGCCTGACGCCATCTGTCAAGCATGGTGGAGGTAATGTGATGGTCTGGGGTTGCTTTGGTGCTGGTAAAGTGGGAGATTTGTACAAGGTAAAAGGGATTTTGAATAAGGAAGGCTATCACTCCATTTTTCAGCGCCATGCCATACCCTGTGGACAGCACTTGATTAGAGCCAATTTCATCCTACAACAGGACAATGACCCAAAGCACACCTCTAAATTATGCAAGAACTATTTAGGGAAGAAGCAGGCAGCTGGTATTATATCTGTAATGGAGTGGGCAGTGCAGTCACCAGATCTCAACCCCATTGAGCTGTTGTGGGAGCAGCTTGACCATATGGTAAGCAAAAAGTGCCCATCAAGCCAAACCAACTTGTGGGAGGGCTTCTGGAAGCATGGGGTGAAATTTCTCCAGATTACCTCAGCAAATTACCAGCTAGAATGCCAAAGGTCTGCAATGTTGTAATTGCTGCAAAGGGAGCATTCTCTGACAAAAGCAAAGTTTGAAGGAGAAAATTATTATTTCAAATAAAAATCTTTTTTTGAACCTTGTCAATGTCTGGACTAGATTTTAAAATCATTTGGCAACTCATTTGATTAATAAAAGCATGAGTTTTCATGGAAAACACAAAATTGTCTGGGTGACCCCAAAATTTGGAATGGTAGTGTACGTTAGGAGACTCTGGTGCAAAATCAAATCCTTCATATTTCCTGACCACCTTCATTGAAGAGGCGCTCTGTCATACTGAATTAGTTCAACTGTCAATGGTCACATTCCCCTTTTTGGCCACACGACAGGGATACCCGATATGTGGTCAGATTCCACTGTTTGGCCACATGGCAGGGATACCCCATATGTGGTCACTAGAATTGAGCGAAACGGGTCGAAAAATTCGCCGACTTTTGGCAAAGTCGGGTTTCATGAAACGAAACCCGACCCTAGGATGAGGTCGGCCACGAGGTCGGCGACTTACGCGCCAAAGACACGTTTCAAAAGTTTGTTTTGCGCTCTTTTTCAGCCAATCAGGATCCACGGACACTGTGGGCAACGTGATGACATAGACAGGGGTCACCACCATCTTTCAGAAGGGCATGCAAGTGATTGGCTTGCTTTGGTGGGCGTCACAGGGGTTATAAAAGGGCGTGCACGCCGACCGCCATCTTGCTTCTGCCGATCTTAGCATAGGGAGAGGTTGCTGATTCTGTAGGGAGAGCGTTAGGCAGGGAAGAAGAAAAAAAAACTGCTTCTGCTGCTAGCGATTTTGCCTGTACAACACACCAGTCACTGTGTGTGCAGTGCAAGGGGAGGCTATATTGTGGTGGATCAGCGGTGTTGGTTGTTAGGCTGCCTTCTAAGGCTTCCTGACAGCTGCATTGCTGTTTACCCACTGCTCTGCAAACTGCTTTTTTAAAAGCAATCCCAATTTTTTTTTTGTCCTGCTGAGGTACTGAGCGTGCATTTTTTCACACCATACAGCGTCAGTGGGCCTCACACAATCCAAAAGTGTCCAGTGTCCACTAGTGTCTGCAGAAATTCAAAATCTCCCTTATCCTGTAGTCACTTTTTTCACACCTGTGCCATCGAGCCTGTGACATAGCGTTCTGATATTCAGTGGGCCTCACACAATCCAAAAGTGTCCAGTGTCCACTAGTGTCTGCAGAAATTCAAAATCTCCCTTATCCTGTAGTCACTTTTTTCACACCTGTGCCATCGAGCCTGTGACATAGCGTTCTGATATTCAGTGGGCCTCACACAATCCAAAAGTGTCCAGTGTCCACTAGTGTCTGCAGAAATTCAAAATCTCCCTTATCCTGTAGTCACTTTTTTCACACCTGTGCCATCGAGCCTGTGACATAGCGCTCTGATATTCAGTGGGCCTCACACAATCCAAAAGTGTCCAGTGTCCACTAGTGTCTGCAGAAATTCAAAATCTCCCTTATCCTGTAGTCACTTTTTTCACACCTGTGCCATCGAGCCTGTGACATAGCGCTCTGATATTCAGTGGGCCTCACACAATCCAAAAGTGTCCAGTGTCCACTAGTGTCTGCAGAAATTCAAAATCTCCCTTATCCTGTAGTCACTTTTTTCACACCTGTGCCATCGAGCCTGTGACATAGCGCTCTGATATTCAGTGGGCCTCACACAATCCAAAAGTGTCCAGTGTCCACTAGTGTCTGCAGAAATTCAAAATCTCCCTTATCCTGTAGTCACTTTTTTCACACCTGTGCCATCGAGCCTGTGACATAGCGCTCTGATGTTCAGTGGGCCTCACACAATCCAAAAGTGTCCAGTGTCCACTAGTGTCTGCAGAAACTCAAAATCTCCCTTATCCTGTAGTCACTTTTTTCACACCTGTGCCATCGAGCCTGTGACATAGCGCTCTGATATTCAGTGGGCCTCACACAATCCAAAAGTGTCCAGTGTCCACTAGTGTCTGCAGAAATTCAATATCTCCCTTATCCTGTAGTCACTTTTTTCACACCTGTGCCATCGAGCCTGTGACATAGCGCTCTGATATTCAGTGGGCCTCACACAATCCAAAAGTGTCCAGTGTCCACTAGTGTCTGCAGAAGTTCAAAATCTCCCGTATCCTGTAGTCACTTTTTTCACACCTGTGCCATCGAGCCTGTGACATAGCGCTCTGATATTCAGTGGGCCTCACACAATCCAAAAGTGTCCAGTGTCCACTAGTGTCTGCAGAAATTCAAAATCTCCCTTATCCTGTAGTCACTTTTTTCACACCTGTGCCATCGAGCCTGTGACATAGCGCTCTGATATTCAGTGGGCCTCACACAATCCAAAAGTGTCCAGTGTCCACTAGTGTCTGCAGAAATTCAAAATCTCCCTTATCCTGTAGTCACTTTTTTCACACCTGTGCCATCGAGCCTGTGACATAGTGCTCTGATATTCAGTGGGCCTCACACAATCCAAAAGTGTCCAGTGTCCACAAGTGTCTGCAGAAATTCAAAATCTCCCCTGTCCTATAGACACCTTGTACCTTGTTTTACATTACTATATAGTTTGTTGGATTTTGTCTACATTTCTACCAAAAATGAGGAAGGCTGGTGGAATTGGGCGGGGGTTGGCAGCTGGTAATGATGGTGTTGGTGGTGGATCTGATGGTAGTGGCAAAAGCAAAATAGGACCGAATGCAGGAGGTGTTGAGCCTGCGTCATCGTCTGGCTCCACAAGGCCTCGAAGGCTTAGTTTTCTAGGAGTTGGCAAACCGCTTTTAAAGCCAGAGCTTCAGGAAAAAGTTTTGTCTTACATTGCTGACTCAGCCTCCAGCTCTATCGCCTCCTCTTCTGAAGTTGTAAAAAATAAAAGCACTGAGTCGTCATTGGAGGCTCATGTTCATGAACCACACCTTTCCTTGTGTCCTTCACCCCAACCAAGATTGAAGGATGACGCAGGCCATACTACTGATTACTCCATGGAGCTGTTTTCACATACCATGCCTGGATTATCAAGTGAAATGGTGAATTACCCAGGCCAAGATGAATCTGACATGGAGTGCACTGATGCACAGCCGCTGATAGATGATTCTGCTGGTACATTCACTCAGAGCACTACATTGTCCTCGCAGTGTACAGAGCCAGATTCTGACCCTGATGAGACTCAGGTGCCCCTTCCTGCACACTATACCACCATACACAGTGACACAGAGGAAGGTGCACATGACATTGAAGAGTAGGTGATGGATGACCCAGTTGTTGACCCAGATTGGCATCCATTGGGGGAAGAGGGTGCTGCTTCCAATAGCTCAGATGAGGAGCATCCACAGCAGACATCGACATCGCAACAGCTGTTATCTGGCAGGCCCGGAGCACTCCAAAGACAGGTTCCAAAAATCAAAAGAGTTGCTGGACAGCTTGTCCAGAGGGTCAAAATATCACAGCGTGCTAGGCCGCAAAATGTCTGCCAAAGTAGGAAGAGTGCAGTGTGGCACTTTTTTGAACAAAATCCTCATGATCAGGCCAAGGTTATCTGTAAGAAGTGCGCAAAGACCTTTAGCCGAGGGAAAAATCTGAAAAATTTGAATACCAGTTGCATGCTTAGACATTTAACCAGCATGCACTTGCAAGCGTGGACACAACACCAAACCTCAAGTGCCACATGTGCAACTGATCACAAAAAAGGTAGTCAGCAACGCTTCATTGTTTCCCCCACTGTAAGCCCACCGGTTAGCACAGCAGCAAACATTGAGGTGTCGGTGCAAGGCCACAGCAGTCAGGGAATCCCACTGTTATATCAACGAAATACTGAATCTAGGCCATCAGAAAGAACACCAACTCCATCACCATCATCAACCCTCTCTCAGTCCGCCCTGTCCACCGCTACTTCCACCATATGCAGCTCTCAAGTCCAGCTCACCCTCCCAGACACTATGAGTAGGTCAAGAAAGTACTCAGTCTCTCATCCGCGTACACTGGGTTTGAACGCCCACATTGCCAAACTAATATCGTTTGAGATGATGCCCAATCGGTTGGTGGAAAGCGCAGCTTTCCGCGAACTCATGGCCTATGCATTACCACACTATGACCTACCCAGTCGCCACTTCTTCTCTCGCAAAGCCATCCCAGCCCTCCACCATCATGTAAAAGACCACAATGTCCATGCACTCAAGCAGTCAGTGAGTGGAAAGGTGCACCTCACAACTGATGCATGGTCCAGTCGGCATGGCCAGGGCCGTTACATGTCCATCACTGCGCACTGGGTTAATGTGGTGGATGCAGGGTCCACAGGGGACAGCGGTGGTGGGACAGTGCTGCCTAGCCCATGGTATAGGAAACAGTTGGCTGTAGGCGTTCGACCCTCCTCCTTCTCCTCCTCCTCCTCCAGAAGCGAAAGCTCGTCCATAGAGCGCAGTCGTACGAGCACTCCATCTGCAGCTGCCACTGTTGCACACGAGGTGTCCCCCTATCGAGCAGCTAGTGGAAAGCGTCAGCAGGCTGTGTTGCAGATGATGTGTTTGGGCGACAGACACACCGCCGAGGTGCTGGCCGAGTACTTGAAGCGACAAACTGAGTCATGGCTGGGCAGTGTACATCTTGAGGCAGGCAAGGTAGTTAGTGATAACGGCCGTAATTTTGTGGCAGCCATAGCCCTTTCAAAACTCAGCCACATACCTTGCTTGGCTCACACCTTGAACCTGGTGGTGCAGTGCTTCCTCAAAAATTATCCGGAGTTAACAGCCCTGCTCCAGAAGGTGCGAAGACTGTGCGCGCACATCCGCCGGTCGCCTGTACACTCCATTCGTATGCAGAAGCTGCAGCGATTGCTCCACCTTCCCAACCACCGCCTCATTATCGACATTGCAACAAGGTGGAACTCCACCCTGCACATGGTGGAGCGGCTGTGCGAGCAGAGGCAGGCCATAATGCATTTGTGGGAGGATACACGGCCAGGCACTTTGAGAGCAGACATGGAGTTGACAGGTGTGCAGTGGTCGAAGCTGAAAGACCTCTGTAAAGTCCTTCAGTGTTTTGAGGAATGCACACGGCTGGTAAGCGCAGACGACGCCATCCTAAGCATGAGCATCCCACTTATGCGTCTGCTCATGCAAACCTTGACGCACCTTAAGGAGCAGGCGTCTGCAGCCAATGTTGATGAGGAGGAAGAGGAGGAGGGAATCCTTGATGACATTCAGCCATTGTCTGCTCAGGGACCTCTCCTGGACGAGGTGGAGGAAGAAGAGGAGGAGGAGGATGATGATGGGGATGATTACTTAGGGGAGGAGGATGCATCTCGTGGGGCAAGTGAAAATGTTGGCATGGCAAGGTCTGGTACAGGGTTTGTGCATGACTGGAGGGATGTGGATTTGCCAGAAAGTGCTCCTCCACCCAGCACTCGCAGTGCATCATTGACACCGGGAACATTGGCCCACATGTCAGATTATGCCTTGCAGATCCTAAAAAGGGACCCCCGCATTGCCAAAATGATGAACCATGACGACTACTGGTTGGCCAGCATCCTGGATCCACGCTATAAAGGCAAATTACAAAACATCATGCCACAGGAGAACCTTGACCTAATATTGGCTAATAAACAAGCAACTCTGGTAAATCGGTTGCTTGAGGCATTCCCAGCACACAGCAGCGGTGATGGTTCTCACACGAGCCGTACGGGCCGGGGGCAGCTTGGCAGAGGTGTTCATGGTGCACACAGCAGAAGTGGCGTTGGAGACAGGGGTTTCATGACAATGTTGTGGACTGATTTTTCACGGACCGCTCACACAACTGGTAATACTGCATCGATGGAAAGTGACAGGAGACAGCAGTTGTCAACTATGGTTACAAACTACTTTTCCTCCCATATCGATGTTCTCCCACACAGGTCATTCCCCTTTGACTATTGGGCCGCTAAACTGGACACCTGGCCTGAATTGGCACAATATGCCTTACAGGAGCTCGCTTGCCCAGCTGCAAGTGTGCTATCGGAAAGAGTCTTCAGTGCAGCTGGATCAATCCTGACAGAAAAAAGGACCCGTCTGTCAACCCAAAATGTGGATGATCTAACCTTCATTAAAATGAACCATGCATGGGTTTCCAAGGATTTTGTCCCACCTTCCCCTGATGACACATAGGGTGACAGAAAAATGGCTTGCTTTGGTCCACCTCTTCCTGGGACTTGACCTATTTCGCCTTTTGCATCAGCTGAATGTCCAACATCAACATATGCCACTTTCTAAAACTCCCTAACTGTGCTGCCTCCCCCCTCCCATGGCCGGGGTCACCACCTAGCGCACGACACCGTGCGAGTGCCGTTGCCCTGGACAGGTGGGTAGGCCGACTCTTGGGCGCGGGCACTGGCACAGGGTCCCTCATAGTGCAATCAAGTGTCTCTGACGGTGGTGGTGCACACCCGCCGTCAGACACACCGCCGTACTATGAGGGGCCCAGTGCCAGTACCGACGCCCACGAGTGGGCCCCCCTTGCTTTGGCAGGGCCCCAGCATTTGCAATCTTTACCTCACCCTGCTCCTCTGCTGTGTAGTCTGGGCCGTCAAATCCATACTGTGCCTGACACCGTCTGAGCCTGCCTCCTGATGTATAGACATATATTTTGAATGTGTACGCTATCCATACATGTTATCCGGGGATACGGTACCCTTTCTCACCTTTGTGCAATCACGTGCAAGCCATACTGGGCCTAACACCGTCTGAGCCTGCCTCCTGATGTATAGACATATATTTTGAATGTGTACGCTATCCATACATGTTATCCGGGTTTACGGTACCCTTTCTCACCTTTGTGCAATCACGTGCAAGCCATACTGGGCCTAACATCGTCTGAGCCTGCCTCCTGATGTATAGACATATATTTTGAATGTGTACGCTATCCATACATGTTATCCGGGGATACGGTACCCTTTCTCACCTTTGTGCAATCACGTGCAAGCCATACTGGGCCTAACACCGTCTGAGCCTGCCTCCTGATGTATAGACATATATTTTGAATGTGTACGCTATCCATACATGTTATCTGGGGATATGGTACCTTTTCTCACCTTTGTGCAATCACGTGCAAGCCATACTGGGCCTAACACCGTCTGAGCCTGCCTCCTGATGTATAGACATATATTTTGAATGTGTACGCTATCCATACATGTTATCCTGGGATACGGTACCCTTTCTCACCTTTGTGCAATCACGTGTAATCCATACTGGGCGTGAGAACGGCTGGCGAGCTGTTAAGCAAGCTACAGCACCTGTGGTTTGCACACATAAGTTTTTCATTTTTTCAGGAATGACGATTAGGCCTAATTCCGGAACTGCGGTTGACCTGCACTTACTGGGAAATCATCGTTCGCGGGTAATAATTGTAATCAGTGATCCCCATCACTAACGTTGTTCAGCGGGTTATCTGCACCTGTAAGCGACAAACGCTGGCCTTTTCAGTGTAGCGCACATGCAGCCACGGACATGTAAGGGCATGACACACCAGTTATTGGCCAATCTCATGTGCCAGAGCCTCACGTGTCCCTCTAGTAAGCCGGACTCGGACCGCGGGGAATGACGGAGTCTCGTTCGTTAACGGAATTAAGCTTGCAATGTGTGCATCTTTTCTGTAGCTGGCATGGTTGAGGTTTCCCAGGTGGAGTCGAATTTAACCGTAGGCTCCACTCCTGGTGGTGCCCTTCTGGACATTCTTTTAAGGTTCAGCTTTGCAACCATACTGCCCACGTAAAACAAACACTTTGCCTTCATGAACACTGTTTGGAGGGTCATGACTCGTGGGAATAACGCCCCCCAATCAGTTAACCTGCTAGAGAGATCCTTCGTTGCTCCCAAGCATGACATCACACTCCCTAGGAGGAAGGTAATGCCACTGTGGCGACCGTACTCCTGGGGGCGACACAAGTGCACTGATGCCCAGCCACTGCTCGATGAATCTGCTGGTACATTGACCCAGACCACTACATTCCCCTCGCACACTACACGGACTGAATCTGACCCTGATGAAACTCAGGTTACCCTTCCCATATACAGTTCCATCTTACACGGTGACAAAGAGGAAGCTGCAGATGAAAGTGCAGGTTCGGCCCACCCGCCATCAGACACACCACCGTACTATCAGGGGCCCTGAGCCAGTGCCGTCGCCAACGAGTGGGCCCCCCCTGGTTGCTCAGGATCACAGCACTTGCAAGGTTGAAATACTGTGCAGTGAGATGGAAGATGGGGACGACGAGGAGTCCAGACTAGTACAGGGATTCCCTAGCGAGGAGACTTATTTGATTGTTTTCAATGTTGGGACAGCAATTTTTGGGGAGCACTATACTCTGGAGAATGATAGATGGGGCCCACCATACACTGGAACATTCCAAAGGTGGACATCAGACACTGGAGCAGCATTTACAGGGCCCATTATACACTAGAGCATTAGAAATGGGGCCCATTATGTTTGGAGCATTATTTGGGCCCATAAGACAGTGGAGCTTCATCCATGGGGACCAACATATACTGTAGCATTATGTGGAGCTCATCATATACTGTTTCAAACATTATATGGGACCAATGATTCTGTATGGAGAAATAGATGGGCCTCGTCATGAGATGTAAAAAGTGAAGTATTTTTCATTGTACTATACCGCTATTTCTCTGCCGTATAGGAGCATGATGAGTTGTCGTATGTGTTAAAGGGGCGCTCTTTCGCCCAGGGCACATGAAAGCCTGGAGCCAGCCCTACCCCCCCACAACTTTAGCCAAATAACCCCCATTTTTCAGTGCGTAACTTGTATTATGAAGTTAATTAAGGTTGACAAGCTTAAGTAAGAAGAATTGATGCTTTTGGCATTCAAATGGGCACTGTAGGTGTGTTTCCTATCCTCCTCTCACTGCCGACTTTTATTCCCCATTGACTTACATTGGGTTTCTTGTTTCGGGACGACCCCGACTTTTCCCTATAATCGGCCGATCTTGCTCGACCCGACTTTTGGAAAAGTCGGGTTTCACGAAACGAAACTCGACCCTAAAAAACCAAAAGTCGCTCAACTCTAGTGGTCACATTTCACTCTTGGCCACGGAGCAGGAATACTCCATATGTGGCCAGATTCCATGGTTTGGCCATGGGAAAGGAATACTTCATATGTGGTCAGAATTCACTGGCCACGGGGAAGGAATACTCCATATGTGGTCAGACTCCACTGTTTGGCCATCTGACAGGAATACTCCATATGTGGTCAGATTCCACTGTTTGTCCACGTGGCAGGGATACCCCATATGTGGTCAGATTCCACTGTCTGGCCACATGGCAGAGATACCCCATATGTGGTGAGATTCCACTGTTTGGCCATGTGGCAGGAATACTCCATATGTGGTCAGATTCCACTGTTTGGCCACATGGCAGGAATACCCCATATGTGGTCAGATTCCACTGTTTGGCCACATGGCAGCAATACCCCATATGCAGTCAGATTCCACTGTTTTGCAGTCAGATTCCACTGTTTTGCCACGTATCAGGAATACCCCATATGTGTTCAGATTCCACTGTTTGGGCACATGGCAGGAATAACCCATATGTGGTCAGATTCCACTGGCCACGTGGCAGGAATACTCCAGAAGTGGTCAGATTCCACTGTTTGGCCACATGATATAGATAACCCATATGTGGTCAGATTCCACGGTTTGGCCACGTGGCAGTGCTTGGAAGGCAAAAAGCACTATTAGACATTTGGCACACAATTTGAATGGGAATAAACTGCATAAGCTAAGGCACATTTGAAAACAGTAGAACCCCCCCCCCACAAGAACCTCCATTTTTTAAACTACACCTCTGAAGGAATAAATCTGTGGGTGAATAGGGTTGCAAACCGTTCCCAGCAGCTATAAAAA
This sequence comes from Dendrobates tinctorius, assembly GCF_039654945.1. NCBI lineage: Eukaryota > Metazoa > Chordata > Amphibia > Anura > Dendrobatidae > Dendrobates > Dendrobates tinctorius. The sequence continues at coordinate 3,208,706 of NW_027361925.1, forward strand.
TTCCACAAGGAACAAGAAGAGGTTCTAGCTAAATTGATTAACAAATACAACAGACTTCCCTTTATCAGAGGGCAGAACACTGCCCGCCTGACATCAACTGATGCCACTTACAGGCTCTTTAGGCGAAAGCAATAGAATTAGCTCCGCAACTGGTCTGAGGAATAGTTTACTCTCCCCAGCCTTCCACACTTTGACCTTGGCTTCTTGAAGACAACTTCCAATTCTTGACATCTCATTTTGGTCAATGATTGGATCAAGCTTTTGGAAGACACTGTCGCCAGAAATGGGTTGACCTTTGTTGAGGTTGTCTAATTCTTTGGCGTAACACGTATGGTACGAATGATCATGTTCTTGGCATTTTCCAGGTTTGGAGCAGTAAAGGCGTGCTTGCAGTGGTGCCATCCTTTACAAGGTTTCTGGCTGGTGGGTGATGTTGATTTGTAGGACTGAGCCACATGAATTAAGCAAGCAATGGCATGAACAAGCGAGTAGGTTGAAAATCTGCTGAAATGGTGGGATTTGAGGTAATTGTTTGAAGTCACTGTATGAAGAACGGATACCTAAGGGCGGATTTCTTCATCTGCATCTGAGTATACCAGTTCAAAGGTGTCTGATTCGTCACTGTAAGGCGTTGAACGGTATAAGAATTCAGGACCCGTAAACCAGGTTGTGTCCTTAAGGTGTCTTGATTCAACAGATCTAGTAGCGTGGTCTGCAGGATTGTGGTGTGTGGACGCCTAGCACCACTGTTTAGGGCAAGTGGACCTCCTGATCCTTAGCACCCGATTGCTGACGTAAACATAAAAGCGTCGAGTTTCGTTGCAAATGTACCCAAGCACTACCTTGCTGTCCGAGTACAATTCAAAGTCCTTGATTTCCAGGTCCATTTCTGTCGAGATAAGTTCAGCTAACTCTATGGCTAGCACAGCCGCACAGAGTTCCAGTCTGGGTATTGTGTGCTCCTGGACTGACGCTAGTTTTGTCTGGCTCATAACGAGCCTTACATGGCATTGTTCTTTAATGTCAGTAGTTTTCAGATATGCTTCTGCTGCAATCACTTTGGTTGAGGCATCGCAGAAGATACAGAGCCTTTGAGTCTTGACTTCTGTTGATGGCACTGAAGTGTATGGTTGTGCCACGTAAAGATCTGACAAGTCTTCTAAAGATTTCTTACATCTTACCCACAAATCTCTCTTCTCTATGGGAAGCGGATCATACCATTCAGACATCTCTTGGGTGAAGTCTCTCAGCATCATTTTACCTTGGATAGTTACAGGGGTTACAAATCCTAGAGGATCGTACAGGCTGTTTATCACGGACAGGACGCCTCTGCACGTGAAAGGTTTTTCTTCTTTGTTGATCCGAAAGGTAAATGCATCTCTCTTCAAATCTCAGAGCAAACCAAGGCTCCGTTGCATGGGAAGGGAGTCTGTGTTTAAATCCAAGTCTTTCAGATCAGTTGAGTAATCTTGAGAGGGAACAGCTGCCATCATTTTTTGGCTGTTGGAAGCAATTTTGTGCAGCCTTAAATTGGACAAAGCGAGCATTTCTTGTGTCCTTTTTAGGAGACTAACTGCCGATTCATCTGTGGGTGTGGATTTCAAGCAGTCTTCCATATAGAAGTCCTTCTCTACAAACGATCTAACATCCGACCTGTACTTTGCTTCGCCCTCTCTGGCTGAATATCTAAGACCATAGATTGCGACAGCAGGGGAAGGGCCATTCCCGAAGATGTGTACTCTCATCCGATACTCCACGATGTCTTTGTAGGGGTCATTATCGCGGTACCAGAAAAACCTCAATTAGTTTCTATGTTCTTTCTTGACAAGGAAGCAATGAAACATCTGTTGTATGTCAGCCATGAATGCCACTGCATCCTTGTGGAAGTGAAGAAGTACTCCTAGAAGTCTGTTATTGAGGTCTGGGCAAGACAAAAAGACATCATTTAGCGAGACACCTTCATATCTGGCGCTTGAGTCAAATACTACTCTTATCTGACCAGGTTTCTTAGGATGATACATGCCAAAAATAGGTAAATACCAACATTCTTCGGAATCTCGAAGTACAGGTGCAATTTCTGCATGACCATTCTGAAATATTTTCTCTTTGAAGGCAAAGAAGTGCTCTCTCATTTCAGGTGCCTTCTGAAGTTTGTGTTTGAGGGAGACAAATCGACCGTAGACAGGTTCTCTGTTGTTGGGTAAGCGTTGCCTCTGGGGTTTAAATGGTAGAGGGGCCATCCAACTCTTTGACTCATCTCTTACCATCTCTCGATCCATGATATCCAAAAATAGTCTGTCATCTATGGACATTGCTACCTTGTTGTCTTATCTTGTTCTGTGGAAAACTGTGCACCCTATGTGATCCCGATCACCGTCACATGCGTGGTCTTCACAGGAAGGATCAGCTAACGGACAAGGTAGAGGAGCATTGCGTGGCAACTCTTTTATCAGGAAGCTACTCTTACATGGCTGGAAGAGAGATGGACATCCATTTTCAAGAGTATTAGTGAACATACTGCTGACTGAGGTTGGTTTGTGTGCGCCACCTAAACAGACGTCTCCTACAATGACCTATCCCAGGTCATGTCTCTGAGCATATGGAGAGTTCTGTAGGCCATTAATCTGTCTTCTAGCCTTATGGACTCGTAGTATGTCTCTTCCGAGGAATAAGACAATCGGAGCTTCTTGATCCTGTTCCGGTATCAGATGGGCTATACGCTTCAGATGAGGATAGTGAGCTGCTACCTCTGGCGTAGGTATCTCAGACCTATTGTCAGGAATCTGGTTGCACTCCAGTATTGATGGCAAGGTTATGCAGGTTTGACCATCTATAGACTCTACCTTTAACCCAGTTGCTTTTCTCCCCGCCGTCTCGACAGTACCCGCACATATTTTCAAGGAGTAACGAGAACCGGGGCCAGCAATGTTGAAGGTGTCGAAGGTAACTAAGCGGATGCAGACCCTTGCTTGTTGAGTAACAAAGTCTACGAACACCTTGAAAGGGGGAAATTAGACCTTATGAGTCTGTTTGCAACGGGACCTGTGACTGATCCACTTCTCTTGTAGGTTGTAAGGGAGTTTTTGAATAATTGGGTTGACACCTTTGGCGGTGTCCAGGAATGCCAACCCTGGCAGGACTCCTTCTATCTGAGCAACCAGTACCTCCATTAACAAGTCACTCAGTTCCATGAGCTTTGGATAACCATTATTTCCTATTCTGGGAAACTCATCAAGTCTTTTATACAAAGCATTTTCTTTTTTTTTTTTTAAACCAGTTATTTTTATTTAGGTTTCAAAAGATTTTAAACAATAAACAGTGGATATCAATATACATGTAACAATTCACATATCTTGTAGTAATACAATCAAAGCCATCCCCCCCTCCCCCCTCCCCCAATACTCCTTATGCCGGGTATACTTGAGAGTCTTAGCAATCATATCACCGCCATCCAGGCGGACCATATTTTTTCGAAAGTGCTTTCACCATGCCTTCGCCTGTAAATGCTTTCCTCTAAATGCATTACCGTACGTGTCTGAGCAATAAATTCCCTCCTAGTGGGGGGTTCCAAATCCTTCCATTTTCGTGCTATTAGTTTGCGTGCCACATACAGCAACCTCGCTATTGCCACTTTGTAATGTTCTGAGACAGGTATCCCATCCACCTCCCCCAAAACACACAGCACTGGATTCCTGTCGAGCGTACATGCATAAGCTCTCCCAATTTTGTTGATAACGACCAGCCAGTATGCCACCAGCCGCGGACACGACCATAACATATGTAACAGTCTGGCCTGGTCTGTGCCACATCTATGGCATCTAGCGTCTCCCCTCAAGCCCGCCTTGAATAGGACCAGCGGTGTTTTGTATGTTCTATGTATTACATATAATTGGGAGAGCCGTGCCTGCTCGCTTAGAGAGATCTTCGGGACATATTCAAGAATAGTCTCCCATTGTTCTGTTGTGAGGGTACCCACCTCCCTCTCCCATTTACTCTTTGCAGTGAGGTGATTGTCCCCCAGATAGGAGTGTAGTAGATCATGATATATGCTCGATATAACTCCCCTCGTCCCTCCTTTCATACACACAAATTCTAGTACAATGTCGCCCTGAACCGTCATGGCTCCCAATCTACACTGTGCCCTCCAAGCATGTCGAAGCATATAGTATTGAAACCCCCATACCGAAGGCAAATCAAATTCCTCTCTCAATGTCTCAAAGGTCTTCAGGTCCGTTCCACTCTGCAGCTGGCACACATATCTTACTCCTTTCGCCTTCCAATTGCCCATTTGACGCAGCTTATTAAGTTCCGGCAGATGCTCATTGTCCCACACCGGTGAGTACCTAGTCAGCTCATCCACCCCTCTGATCCTTTTAATGGTGTCCCATACCTTCTGAATCATGCCTATGGTAGGATATGGTGCTCCCAGTTTCTTAAAGGTACCATCCTCTAGACCCTGGATAAGTGGGCGTCTCCCCGTCACATGTACCAGCACCCGGTGAGCTGCTCCTCCACAATCGAGCTCTCTCCATCCCCTGACATGCTGGCCCTGTACTGCCAAGAAATAGACCCATGGATTTGGTGCGGCCAGTCCTCCCTCTTCCTTTCCTTTTTGCAGAGTTCCAAATTTAATCCGTGCCTGCTTCTTGCCCCATATCAAGGATCTGAAGATAGAATCAATGCCCCGAAACCGTTTTTTTGGTAGCCATATCGGCGAATTGTGCAAAAAGTACATTAGTTGTGGCATAAGGACCATCTTAATCAGGTTAGTTCTACCCGTTACCGTTAAAGCCAATTTGCACCATGCACCTATTTTCCCTTTAAATTTCTCTAGCAGAGGAACCAAATTCAGATCTGTGAATCGGGACAGTGGAAGAGCTACCCATATCCCTAGGTATTTAAACTGGGAAACTAGCTGGAGTTATTTCCCCCTCTCATCTATCTCCTCCGCTTCTATTGCTCTATCCACAGCCATGACATAAGACTTGTGCCAATTTATCTCCAGTCCCGAAATGCTCCCAAATTGTTTAATTACATCCATCGCGCACCCCAGTGTCTCTCCTGCACTTTCCAAAAACAACAGGATGTCGTCGGCATACAATGATATTTTTTCTTCCAGCTTCCCAAATTTAAATCCGACCACTCCCCTCTCAGCTCTAATCTTGGCCGCCAGGGGCTCCACTGCCACCGTGAACAATAGCGGGGACAGCGGACACCCCTGCCTTGTGCCCCTATGCAAGTCAAACATCCCGGACTGTTCTCCATTCACCTTAACTACCGCCTTTGGGGATGAGTACAATAACTTCACCCAGGCCATGAACGCGGGGCCGAATCCCATCAGTTCCATGATTTTCCATAAGTATTGCCATTCCACGCTATCAAATGCTTTCCTAGCATCCAATGACATCACTATTCTCCTGCCACCATTATCAGCAGGCAGTTGCATATTAAGAAATAATCTTCTTAAGTTAACAGCCGTGGAGCGGTTAGGCATAAAGCCCGACTGGTCCTCGTGTATAATGGTATGCGCAACCCCGGTGAGCCGGGTGGCCAGGATCTTAGCGAGTATTTTGACATCCGTTGTCAACAACGAAATGGGCCTGTACGACTCCGCATCCATGGGATCTTTTCCCTCCTTCGGCAGAACCACTATCACTGCTTCCTCCATTGATCTCGGCAGTGCCCCCGTCGCTAAAGCCTCATCAAACACAGATTTCAATTTCGGAGCCAGCAGTTCCACTAACTCCCTGTACACCTCCCCAGGTAGACCATCAGCTCCCGGTGATTTGTTATTGGGCATAGACAGTATTGCACATTCCACCTCCTTCACACTCACAGGTTCTTCCAACCTCAACCTATCTTCCTCAGACAATTTAGGTAGTGAAATGCCTTCCAAAAATTTCTCCACATCCCCCTCTGTGTCCCGTGCTCTCGAAGTGTACAGTGCCATGTAATATGCCTTGAAGACCTCCAGTATGTCCTTTGTGTCTGTCAGAGTCGCCCCTGTTTGATCTCTCTGTTTATACACCCTGGAAGACTCCCTTTGTGCCGCAGATATCACCGCCAACAAGTGACCTACTCTCTCTCCTTCTTCAAAGAATTGAGCTTGCTGAAATGCCCTTTTCCTCTCAGCTTGCATCATGTGCAGTTTATCAACTGCCTCCTGAGCCAATTTTAGTCTATTGTGAGCTTCACTCGTTGGCGCCAAAATCATGTCTGCCTCCGCTCTTGTCAGGTCATCCTTTATTTGTTGATCTGCCAATTTAGTTTTGGTCTTACACCTCGCAATCTCACTTATAAAAAGTCCCCTCATAAATGCCTTCATGGCATCCCATACCGTTGTGGCCTCAGTACTCCCTTCGTTCATTTGGAAGAAGTGCTCTAGCTCTTTGGTTATGCCACCCATGTCCACCACTTTAAGCCACGTCGGGTGTAGACGCCAACCTCCCCTCTGACCCCGAGCAGATCTCACCAGAAGTGTGACCACCATAGGACCATGATCCGAGAGAGTCCTCTGTAGGTATTCCACCTCCCCCACCATCCCGTCCATAGCGGTATCCCCCAAAGCCAGGTCTATCCTCGACAGTGTTCCATGTGTTGCCGAATGACATGAAAAAGTCCTCTTACCCTCATTTCGTACTCTCCACAGATCTACCAGCCCAAGTTCCCCTACATACTTGCCAAAGGCAGTCATCCTGTCCTGTCCAGCTTCCGTACCTGCCGGTCGTACTTTATCCCAAAAATCATTCATAGTGTTATTAACATCTCCCATAATCAACAATGGAGTCTCCCCCCATCTGCCCGTCAGTTCCAGTACTTTTTAGAGTAAGGTGGAGGGATATATAAAGCCACTAAAATCATTTTGTGTCCGAACAATCTGCAAGCAATCCATACATACTGCCCTTCACTGTCTACATGCACTTCCAGCTCTTCATAAAGTGTGTTTTTGTGTATTAGGACTGACACCCCCCTGGAGTACGAGGAATAAGTAGAATGATATGTCTTTAGCATCCAGGCTCTTGACAACCAGTGCATAGTGTCTCTAGTGAGATGTGTCTCCTGCAAGCACGCGATCATAGGTTCACAGGATTTGATATGATTCAGAACAGCCGCCCTCTTAACCTTATCAGATATACCACGTACATTCCAACTTAACATCCGAACAGTACGGTTACTCATTGTGCATTAGAAAGAACAATCCATCATCATCAAGTAACATCATTACATTGTGGTCCCAATCATACCCGGTCAAACAGCATGAAAACCCCCATCTCCCTACAAATCCACCCCACCCACCTCCCCCATCCCTCTCCGCTTCCCCTCCCCCTTTTGCACTTGTCACTCTCTCCTCAACGTGAGAGTGGGAGCTCAAAGAACCTGAGCAACTTCTCAGTATTCCGCACTTCAACATGCGTCGTGTCCTCCTCCATCATTGGCAGCCTCTCCGCCATATTGTCAACAGTATGCGTAGTCCCGAACCATTAGTCAAACAATTAACCATAATATGTAGATCCCAGTGGGGAGATCTCCCCCTCCTCTGCGCTCCTATTTTGCAGAGTAAAGCAGCGCCACAACCCTGTCCAGTGATCAGTCTAGCAGGGTCATGTGGTCATATTGCCATTATCTTCTCTCAATTTGCTCCGGTTGCGCTCCAACCACGAAGCAGCCTCAACCGGTGACGGGAAAAAAATGACCTTTCCAAAAGCTTCCACTCTTAATTTAGCAGGATAAATTGTAGAGTATTTCAAATGCAAAGAGCGGAGCTGTTTCTTCACTTCGCCATACCGCAGTCGCAACTTTTGCACCTCGGCTGAGTAATCCGGGTATATTTCGATTCGTTTGCCCTCCAGGTTAAGATCTGTCAACTTTGCAGCCTTTCGTAAGATAGTGTCCCTGTCTCTGCAATTCAGGATTCTGGCTAGCATCGTGCGAGGTCCATCTCCCGGCACTGGGGGTCTCATGGGTACGCGATGGGCACGCTCCACCGCAAACACTCTCGACAAGTTATCAGCACCAAACTTGTCCAGCAGCCAGGTTTCAATAAAGGTTGTGGAGTCAGCACCCTCAGCTCTCTCAGGGATGCCCACAATGCGCAAATTGTTCCTACGTGACCGGTTCTCCAGGTCATCATTTTTATTGGCTACTACCGTGATCCTCTGAGTGTGCTGTTGTTGTGTCTTTTGCACTGAGGTTAAGGGATCTTCTGTTACACCAACTCTGTCCTCCACCTCAGTTAATCTGGCTGTAACTTTCTGCATAGATGTTTTTATGCCTCCCATTTCTTCTTTCAAGCAATTCACTTGCTTTGTTAGAGCAGTTAAGGCAGTCTTGCAGTATAAGACAGCTTGGAATACATCCCGCAGGGTGGGCTCTGCTACATCTGCACTTTCAGCTAACTGCACAGTGTCACCATCCCCCTCTTCCTCCTGCTCCAGCTCTGCATTCAGCACAGGCATCTCCTCATCGTCTTCCTCCTCATCTCTGTGCTTCTCACTCTCTCCATTTCCTTCTTCATCTGTCTCTATGCCCTTCACATACCTGTTCAGCCGGGCTGAGACTTCCAGCCTCTGTGCAAAGGCTGTGTTTCTTCTTCCCGCCTCCTCCTCTCTCTCAGCACCATCTTGGACTGAGGCACTGCTGCAGGCTCCGGCATCTTTTTGCCTTTTGCGGCCCATGTCTGTCTCTCTGAGTCTGGCAGAAGCTCACCCCTGACTCCTGGGACCTTCAGACATCTGATCCTGGTAAAGGAATTAGCTGGTTCGGGCTCTGTGCAGGATAACTGAGGCTAATGGTGGCAGAGAAGCACAGCCACCCGACTTCTCACATCAAGAGTTAGGCCCCGCCCATACAAAGCATTTTCAATAGCTTCTACTGACCCATAACATTCATCAAGTCTCTCCCACACCATACGGAGGCCTATGTGTGGGTAATTTATGTTAATATTTCTGATTCTTTTGGCGTGTTCAGCAGACTCATTCCCAAGCCACTTTACCAGTAGATCTAACTGTTCACTACTAGAAAGATCTAAGTCTCTAATAGCATTTCGGAAGGAGGCTCCCCATGCTCTATAGCTCTCAGCTCGATCGGTGAATTTTACAAGTCCCCTGGTCACCAGGTCCCGGCGAACAAAGAGCTTCGCAAGGTTCATAGTGGCTGGGTCAGCGCCAACATGAACTGGTGTGCTGTTGTAATGCTGTGTGTGTGGTGTATCCTCATACCTGCAAGGAGCTTCTGGCTTAGGATTGTCCGTATAATACCGTTCTGATGCAAAGGGTGTCCCTTTCAGTCTGGGTGGAGGCTGTACCTTCTGTTCTGTGGAACGGTACCTGTGGTAGACATCTCTGTGCTGGACGTCTCCTTGCCTATGGTAGTGAAGTTCGGGGTTGGATCGCTGGTAATCGGCATAGGCTGATCGATGTGGTGCGTCAGGGCTGTCACCCATGCCGGAATGTTGACGGATGTACTCTGCGACGTGCTGCGCTGGATCTTGCTGCTCTAGATCTGGTCCGGGAAGGTTGCTGTGTCTGTCACAATTAGGATCCTTCATAACTTCCAGATACTCTGCCTTAGCTATTCCAGCTGCTGCTGTCTCTTTGTCTGCCGCAAGTTTTTGTAGCTCTGCTTGCAAATGTGCAGTTTCTGCTTCTCTCTCTCTGCCTGCAGACGTGTGGTTTCAGCTTGCAGACGTGCTGTTTCCGCTTTCTCTCTGCCTGCAGACGTGCGGCTTCCGTCTCTCTCGCTGCCTGCAGACATGCGGCTTCCATCTCTCTCACTGCCTGCAAACGTGCGGCTTCTGCATCTTGCTCCACTTGTCTCAGCTTTAAGTGCATCTCTCTTTCGGCGAACAAGGATCTTGCTTTGGCTGCCTCGGCTTCGGCACGAGCGACAGCAGCGAGCTCTGCTAATGACAACCTGCTGGAGCTTGCTCGTGACCTCGTTTTCAGTGAGGACGTGCTGTTTTGAGACATTGTGTGCTTAGCTTCGTACTGCTGAGTATATTAGCGGGAGACAGTCTATAAGCAGCGGCTTCGCGTGGTGGGAAAGATGAAGCACTTGTTGGTGGGCTGCACTCTCGGTACTTGTGACTGTATGGCAGCCGCTGCAGTATCCGAGGCAGTGCGGTGTGGGTACAAGCGGCTCCTTAAGTCGTATTCACTATCGCAGGCGTCTAGCACGTGTGACTGGACTAACCACCTCCAGCAGGGCGAATTTATATGACACGCGTGACCCTGGATACACCGCCTCCAGCAGGGTGAATTTAAATAATATAACGTGCAGCTGGATACACCACCTCCAGCAGGCGAATTTCAGTAGTACACGTATGTCTGGATACACCGCCTCCAGCAGGGCGAATTTCAGAATAAAGCGGAAAACCAGGAAAACAATTACAATGGTGGCCCTGCGATAGGGAACGGGGACGTGGAGACCTCCTGCACTCCCCTGAGTCAGTGTCTCTACACTCCTAACGATCCCTAGGCCGGTTCCGCACCGGGCGCCGATCAGGATACCTGAAATCCCTAGCTCGCCCTGAACCAATCCCTTACTAGTGAAGTGGACGTGCAGAAACTAATCCCACCACTGCACTAAAACACACATTGAGGAAAGTGACAAACAGGGAAACACCACTTAGCTTTGCTCTGTTGCTAATGCTCCAAGCAACAGAGTCCGACACCTGAGTGCATCTTTTCCTCCAAACGGATCCAACATCTGAGTGCAGCTTTCCAGCAACAGAGTCCCGCATCCGAGTGCAGCTTTCCAGCAACAGAGTCCAGCATCCGAGTGCAGCTTTCCAGCAACAGAGTCCAGCATCTGAGAACAGCTTTCCAGCAACAGAGTCCAGCATCTGAGTGCAGCTTTCACCATAGCTGCCACTCCACCAAGCTTTGCAAGAACTCCTCGCTGACACCATAGCTGCCACTCCACCATGCTTTACAAGAACTCCTCGCTGACACCATAGCTGCCACTCCTCCAAGCTTTGCCAGAACTCCTCGCTGACACCATAGCTGTCACTCCAGGATTCTGACTGAGCTGCCAGGAACTCTATCTAGCTCCTTCCTTCACCAAGGATGGTTGGAAAACACCAATATCACCAACAGTGAGTGAGAACACCTGACACACCTTTATAGTTAGGAGCCAGAGTCTCACACCTGTTAGAGATTCCCTTGCAATAACGCTCACCACCATCGGGGGCAAACTAGAACAAAAGACACCACTGTGCAATAACCCCAATGACCACCGGGGGCAAAACCAACTCCAAGCAACCAGCTCAAAGGAAAGAAAAGGTTATCTATTCAAAACCTGTCATATCCAGCCTGGATCATGACACATACACATTGACACGGTGTACAGCATACAGCCTAATCCACGGTTCTGTGTTCCAAATAAGCAGACTGTTCTCTGTAGTCTAACTTGTTTATTGGTGAACACAGAACCATGGTTTAGGCTGTATGCTGAATTGCACACCGTGTCAATGTGTATGAAGGCAGAACAGTAAAACAGATGTTTTACCAGGTAGTGACTCAAGTAAAGAAGTTGCAGGAAAACAAAGGTTAAACAGGAGGACAAAAAATAACATGTGCATCCTATGAGATCCAGAAAAGGAAAATCGAGTCTCCCTCATCCCAGAATACACTGCTTCGTTCCGACAAAGCATTGCTTCCATCCCACAGTGCATTGCTTCTGTTAAAGTCACAGACTGGAAATGCTATCAAATACACTGCTATAAATTCAGCCACCACTAGATGGTGCTATAACTAACCCAGCACATAATACAAACATATTACTTTATTCAGAGCACATAACACAACAGACTGCCCTATATCAGAGGGCAGAACTAGTGGAGACATGGATGAGCACAGTGAAGGTAGTAAGGCATACATATATTGAAATATCCCATAAATGTTATTAATAAAGTGTTTAGTGCCAAAACAATAAGGTCATTTCCACAAGTGAAGCCGTCATTATAAATAAATTATAGAGAAGATCTTCAAAAAAATGAAGTGAGTCAGAAAATATGTCATGTTACTAAGGAACCTTAAATAACTGCAACAAAATCTGTATATCAATGTAGGTAGTAGATCACCTCAAATATCTTCCAGAGACAAGCACCTGCAGCATGCAAAGATCAGCAGCACCTCGCCAACCCCTGCACCGTTTTGCTTTTCGCTTCTTCCGGAAGAAGATTTGGCTAATTCATGCATGCCCAGCAGCCAACGACAAGGCAATCTCAGGTTTGCTGGGAACCTTCATGTCTAGTGTGAATATCTCTCTACAGAGTTCAACTTCTTTGTTTGTTGTTATTCCTTTTTATAAGGGGAAACAGAGATGGGGATTGTGGAGACATGGGGTTGGCGGGTGCCTCAGGACCACTAGCAGGAACCGCATGGACCAGGGAACATCCCACCGAACATCTGCTCTCCTTTTTATGTGGGAATAACGCTACTCAGACAACACAGGGTGAGGGTAAAACAGGGTGGCAATACTTTATTGAACCAAAAAAAAGGCAGATAACACATAGAACAGTCCCAGCACAATACTCCAAGATGGTGTACATCACAAAGACTCACCCGCTGACTCGCCGGGATAATAGCAGCTATTACTTCAGATCTTCCAGAGCCGATTACCCCATCTGTGGCACGCACACAGAAAGGAGGTAATGACAAAGGTAGGAAGATAACAGTCCATTCAGATACAAGGCTAGTTGACCGAAGAGCCACAACTAGAGTTGAGCGATACCGTCCGATACTTCAAAATATCGGATCGGAATGGATCGGCCGATCTTTAAAAAAGTATCGGTATCGCCGATGCCGATACCTGAAGTCCCATTCAAGTCTATGAGACTTCCGGTATCGGAATTGGAAAAACCCTTTCCTGCCCTTGTACAGCCTCTCGGGGGTCTGTACGGGCCTTCCGGGGGTCTCTGCCGGCCTGCCGGGGGTCTGTGCCGGCCTGCCAGTGGGCTGTGCGGACTGCCCGGGGTCTGTGCACCCTGTGGGGGTCTGTACCGGCCTGCCGGGGGGCTGTGCCGGCCTGCCGGGGGGCTGTGCTGATGTCCGGGGGTCTGTGCAGGCATCGTCCGATGGGACTACAAGTCCCATCGGGCGATGCCTGCTACCATGACAGTGATTGACACATTAGCCAATGATGGGACAGTAGTAGTCCCATCATCCGGCTAATGTGTTAAATGTAAAAAAAAAAAAAAAATACTACATACATACTACATGCATGCTACATACATACTACATGCTACATACATAGTACATATATACTACATATATACTACATGCATGCTACATACATGCTACATACATACTACATACATACTACATGCATGCTACATACATGCTACATACATACTACATGCTACATACATACTACATACATACTACATATATGCATCATACATACTACATGCTACATACTACATATATGCATCATACATACTACATGCTACATACATACTACATATATACTACATGCATGCTACATACATACTGCATGCATGCTACATACATACTGCATGCATGCTACATACATGCTACATACATACTACATACATACTACATGCTACATACATACCACATATATACTACATACATACTACATGCATGCTACATACATACTACATGCTACATACATACCACATATATACTACATACATACTACATGCATGCTACATACATACTACATGCTACATACATACCACATATATACTACATACATACTACATGCATGCTACATACATACTACATGCTACATACATACCACATATATACTACATGCATGCTACATACTACTACATGCTACATGCATGCTACATACATACTACATGCTACATACATACTACATACATATTACATACATACTACATGCATGCTACATACATACTACATGCTACATATATACTACATGCATGCTACATACATGCTACATACATACTACATACATGCTACATGCATGCTACATACATACTACATGCTACATACATACCACATATATACTACATACATACTACATACATGCTACATACATACTACATGCATGCTACATACAATACATACATAGACATATAGTACATATAACATAGAGTAACATACTTACCAATACTTGTTACATTGTTCCCCGAAGCCATTGTCGTCTACGGAATAAATATTAACATAACAAACCACAAAAATACTCACCCATGATCCGAAGCAGTCCACGAGTGTGTCCCACGACGATCTTGGGTAGAGAACTGCAGCATCAGCTGATGCTGCCGCTCTCTACGGGCTGCAGGAATTTCCCACACAGCTTTTACCATAAAGTGAGACTAGGGATTTTTTTTTTTTAAGTGGCGGAGGAATACAGTGCGGAAGGATACCTACCTTCCGTCATTGGATTCCTGCAGCCCGTAGAGAGCGGCAGCATCAGCTGATGCTGCAGTTCTCTACCCAAGATCGTCATGGGACACACTCGTGGACTGCTTCGGATCATGGGTGAGTATTTTTGTGGTTTGTTATGTTAATATTTATTCCGTAGATGACAATGGCTTCAGGGAACAATGTGACAAGTATTGGTAAGTATGTTACTCTATGTTATATGTACTGTATGTCTATGTATGTATTGTATGTAGCATGCATGTAGTATGTATGTAGCATGTATGTAGTATGTATGTAGTATATATGTGGTATGTATGTAGCATGTAGTATGTATGTAGCATGCATGTAGTATGTATGTAGTATGTATGTAGTATGTATGTAGCATGTAGCATGTATGTATCATGCATGTAGTATATATGTGGTATGTATGTAGCATGTAGTATGTATGTAGCATGCATGTAGTATGTATGTAGTATGTATGTAGCATGTAGTATGTATGTAGCATGCATGTAGCATGTAGTATGTATGTAGCATGCATGTAGTATATATGTAGTATGTATGTAGCATGTAGTATGTATGTAGCATGCATGTAGTATGTATGTAGTATATATGTGGTATGTATGTAGCATGTAGTATGTATGTAGCATGCATGTAGTATGTATGTAGTATATATGTGGTATGTATGTAGCATGTAGTATGTATGTAGCATGCATGTAGTATGTATGTAGTATATATGTGGTATGTATGTAGCATGTAGTATGTATGTAGCATGCATGTAGTATGTATGTAGTATGTATGTAGTATGTATGTAGCATGTAGCATGTATGTAGCATGCATGTAGTATATATGTGGTATGTATGTAGCATGTAGTATGTATGTAGCATGCATGTAGTATGTATGTAGTATGTATGTAGTATGTATGTAGCATGTAGTATGTATGTAGCATGCATGTAGCATGTAGTATGTATGTAGCATGCATGTAGTATATATGTAGTATGTATGTAGCATGTAGTATGTATGTAGCATGCATGTAGTATGTATGTAGTATATATGTGGTATGTATGTAGCATGTAGTATGTATGTAGCATGCATGTAGTATGTATGTAGTATACATGTGGTATGTATGTAGCATGTAGTATGTATGTAGCATGCATGTAGTATGTATGTAGTATGTATGTGGTATGTATGTGGTATGTATGTAGTATGTATGTAGTATGTATGTAGCATGCATGTAGCATGTAGTATGTATGTAGCATGCATGTAGTATGTATGTAGCATGTAGTATGTATGTAGCATGCATGTAGTATATATGTAGTATGTATGTAGCATGTAGTATGTATGTAGCATGCATGTAGTATATATGTAGCATGTAGTATGTATGTAGCATGCATGTAGTATATATGTGGTATGTATGTAGCATGTAGTATGTATGTAGCATGCATGTAGTATGTATGTAGTATGTATGTAGTATATATATATATATTTTTTTAAACATTTAACACATTAGCCGGATGATGGGACTACTACTGTCCCATCATTGGCTAATGTGTCAATCACTGTCATGGTAGCAGTCATCGCCCGATGGGACTTGTAGTCCCATCGGACGATGCCTGCACAGACACCCGGACATCAGCACAGCCCCCCGGCAGGCCGGCACAGCCCCCCGGCAGGCCGGTACAGACCCCCACAGGGTGCACAGCCCCCCGGCAGGCCGGCACAGCCCCCCGGCAGGCCGGCACAGCCCCCCGGCAGGCCGGTACAGACCCCCACAGGGTGCACAGCCCCCCGGCAGGCCGGCACAGCCCCCCGGCAGGCCGGTACAGACCCCGGGCAGTCCACACAGCCCCCCGGCAGGCCGGCATAGCCCCCGGGCAGGCCGGTACAGACCCCCACAGGGTGCACAGACCACCGGCAGGCCGGCACAGCCCCCCGGCAGGCCGGTACAGACCCCGGGCAGTCCACACAGCCCCCCGGCAGGCCGGCACAGCCCCCCGGCAGGCCGGCAGAGACCCCCGGAAGGCCCAAAATGACGGCGCATCATGATGCGCACACACCGCGCATCATGATGACGTCATTTCGGCTGTCAATCAACTTTGAACTTCCGATTCCGATGCCCATGCCCGATATTGAAAAAATATCGGATGTCGGTATTGGAATTCCGATACAGCAAGTATCGGCCGATACCCGATACTTGCGGTATCAGAATGCTCAACACTAGCCACAACCTGTTTTCATCTTCCAGTGTTGACTACCTCACCTTTGGCACGCTCACAAAGAGGAGGTAACGACAAGGGTCGGAAGATAAAAGTCCATTCAGGTACAAGGCCAGTTGACCAGAGGGTCACAACCTGGCTTCATCTTCCAGGGTCGACTACCCCACCTGTGGCACACACAGGAGGTAACAAGCATAGGAAGATGACAGTCCATTGACGTAAAAGGCCAATTGACCCAAGGGGTCACAATCTGGTTTCTCTGAACATTTCCATGGAGCCAGGTGACCAGCGAGTCCCAATCCTGGCTTTCTCCAAAAATATCCATGGTTCAGCGATTGTCAATGGAGCAGATCTGTATTCTTCCAACCGAGGCCAAGGTCCCCTTGGTTGTTTCCTGTAGAATGATACAGTAGATCCGTGTCCCTTGTAATGAAGCCATGATGTATTGGCTGCTGTCCTGTTTCTGGTCCTTTCGCTGTTTTGATGTCTTGGCTGAATCTCTGGCTGTCTCTCTCTGTCTCTACAGAGGCATGTAAAATCTTTTTATAATTAACAAGTGTAATTCATTCAGTATTTACATAAAGGGTAAGAATGGAGATGAGATCAAGCAGGATTACTTGATTATTTAATCTATTTGCAGTTTTTCCTCCTCTGTTTTAAAACATCAACAAACTATCTGGTCTACAAATGAATAATTAGCATATCTGTAAACATCAGTAGTCATCAAGGATAAGAGCACAATGTTACATTAAATGCCAATGTCACACCGTTCCAACATACTCACCCGGCCTCCGCTCCCACGCCGTCTCTGCATACTCACCCGGCCATCGCTCCCACGCCGCAGCCCCTCGCCGCCCGACAGCCATGGCGGTCACCTCTAACAGCCACGCCTCCCTTCTGCTTCTTGTGCTCCGGCTATGCCCTGACCCGGAAGCACCCCCTGACCAATGGCAGACCAGACAGGGGCATATCAGGCGCTCCCCCCTGAGGGAGGCGCCTGATCGTTGTGTTTCCTAGCACACTGGGCCTTGCTTCTTCATGTGCTCTCTGCAGTCTCACAGTCCCGTTCTCGTGTGCTCCCTGCAGCAGCCTCGCAGTCCGGCCATTCGTGTTCCCTCCTGCTTCAGTCCTGCCGTCCTACTTCAGTCCTGCCTCCGGTGTTCCTGTTCCATCCTGCTCCAGTCCTCCCGTCCTACACCAGTTCTGCCTCTGGTGTTCCTGTTCCATCCTGCTCCAGTCCTTCCGTCCTACTCCAGTCCTGCCTCCGGTGTTCCTGTTCCATCCTGCTCCAGTCCTTCCATCCTCTAATCCTGTCTCCTGTGTTCCTGCTCCAGCCATCCCTTCACGTTCCAGTCTACTGTCTTACTCTACTCCTGTCTCCTGTGTTCCAGCTCTGTTCTGTCATCTACACTTCAGTCCCACACTCCTACTCCAGTCCATCCTGAGCCGCCCCTCTCAGTACCGGCTACCGTGGTACTCGAACCCCTGGACCTGCTCCTAACGGTCCCTGTATAGGGGTCGGTTCCACCTGGCAGCTCGTCCGGGGCCCCTCAGTGCCACGGTCCAGAGGGTCCACTCCTTGAGATTCCGACTCCAGACCTGCCACACTAACAGTACGATCAGGCCATTGACTCCGCCTGTACTACTGCTGCTACCCTGAAAGAGTTACTCTTCCTGTGGGAGAATCAGGGACGCATTAAGTCTGTCATGAAGTCTATGGACACCCGTTTGCGGGCCCTGCAGGTGGCCGATCCTGGAACTGCCAATCTACTGGCCAGTCTTCAACAGGAGCTGGGCCAGCAACAAGATACTCAAGCCCGCTTGTCGGTCCTCCAGTCTGCCGCTGCAACTCCGACTCCTCCCTCCACTCCTACAGCTCTTCCGATGCCCCGCCTTGCCAAACCGTCTCGCTTCACTGGGGATCCCAAGCTCTGCAAGGGGTTCTTAAATCAGTGTAGCCTCCACTTTGAATGGTTGCCGCAGCAATATCCCTCTGACCGGGCCAAAGTAGCCTTTATTATGTCCCATCTGGAGGGAGAGGCCCTGTCCTGGTTGAATCCTCTCTGGGAACGTGACGATCCCGTTGTCTAAATTCTTCCGGTTTTCATGGATACTTTTCACAGGGTCTTCGATGAGCCAGGTCGGTTAGCCGCTCTCACCGAGTCACTCTTTAACCTACATCAGGGTTCTCTCACAGTCGGACAGTATGCTATCCGCTTTCGCACTATCTCCTCCGAGCTCGGCTGGAATAACACGGCTTTGGTAGAGGCGTTCTGGCGCGGTCTTTCAGGCAGAATAAAAGATGAACTCGCAGGTCGAGATACCCCGCCCACCTTAGAGGACCTTATCTCGCTGGCTACCCGCATTGACCTACGCTTCCAGGAGCGCGCTCGGGAGTCAGCGAGAGACAGGAGGTCCACCAGGCCAGCTCCCCTTCTCATCCGATCTGCCAGTCCTCGTTCGGCTGGGTCCCCTTCTTCCTCCTTGGTCGAGTCCATGCAGATAGACCACCTCAGGTTGGCCGAGTTGCATCAGCAAGAGAGGCGAGCACAAGGTCTGTGCCTTTATTGTGGAGGTTCATCACACTATATCTGCACCTGTCGTAAGAGACAGGGAAACTTGTCCGCCTAGGTCAGGTAAGAGAGGCCTCCCTAGGTGATGATGATCCCTCTCAACCTCTTACTATATGTTCTTTTGCTTTCAGGGGAGAGATGTGGGTCCGAGGTGGCCTACGTGGATTCGGGCTCGGCCGGTAACTTCATTCGGCCTGAAGAGGTGGACAAATACCAAATTCCCGTGGTTGCTCTATCTAACCCTCTCCAGATTGCCGCGGTGGATGGCAAACCGCTACAGGTGTCCGTCACCTTGGTCACTGAAGAAGTGGAGTTGCAAGTCGGTGCCTTACATCGAGAGAAGATAGCCTTTTATGTTTTGCCTAAGCTCTCCCACGCCATTTTACTCGGTCTCCCATGGTTAAGGACTCATCAGCCTGTTCTCGACTGGTCTTCTGGGGAGATACTCCGCTGGGGGCACCCGTGCCAAGCTCGCTGTCTGACTCCTGTCCGCCTGGTGGCCGCTCTATGGCCACCCCCAGACCTTCCAGGTCTCCCTCCAGCCTACAGTTCCTACGCCGATGTCTTTGATAAGAAGGAAGCGGAGGTCCTTCCTCCACACCGGCCTTTTGACTGCCCAATTGAACTTGTTCCCGGTTCAAACCCCCCCAAGGGGCAGAATCTACCCCGTCTCCGGCTGAGACCACAGCCATGTCCAAGTACGTCCGGGAGAACCTCGCCAAAGGCTTTATACGGAAATCCTCGTCGCCCGCGGGAGCTGGGTTTTTCTTCGTCAAAAAGAAGGACGGAACTCTACGGCCGTGCATTGACTATAGGGGCTTGAATGAGATTACCACCAAGCACAGGTATCCTCTTCCACTCATTCCGGAGTTGTTTGACCGTCTCAGAGGGGCTCGGGTCTTCTCTAAGCTGGACCTCAGAGAAGCCTATAATCTGGTTTCTTCTGTATATTTACATTCTACTTAGTCCTATTCAATTCTGGTTATTCTGATAATTTTTGTGATTGTTATTATATTCTTATGATATCTTTTTATTAGGTTTTTTTTTTTTTTTTTTTTTTTTTTTTTTTTTCCCTGTTTTTCCGACTAGTTTTTGTTTCAGCTCCACATTAGGCTGAGTGTTTGCAAGAGTTAACTGGTAGGGATACTCCCTATTTTCATTAATTCTTTTGTCCAACACCTGTGATTTACTAGTTTTTGTACTATTTGTAGTCGTCAGTATTGGTCTAGTGTGAACCATGAGTAAGACCCTCTAGGTCGAAACGCGTTGGTTGGAGACCACCAGAGACCCCATCTGCCTGTATGTCCTTATCCACACTTTTTCTGTTCGATTTTAAGAATTTACAATAAATGATGTATTTTTAACTGAAGTCCAGCGCTGGAGATTCCATCCTTTATAATCTGGTCCGTATCCACGCTGGAGACGAGTGGAAGACGGCTTTCAACACTCGAGACGGCCATTACGAGTACCTGGTCATGCCCTTTGGTCTCTGCAATGCTCCTGCGGTGTTTCAAGAGTTTGTCAACGAGATCTTCCGGGACCTCTTGTACTCCTGTGTGGTCGTGTACTTGGACGACATCCTTGTCTTCTCGCCGGATCTCTCGTCCCATAGAAAGAGTGTCCGCTTGGTGTTACAGCGTCTTTGGGAGAACCGCCTGTATGCGAAGATAGAGAAATGTCTCTTCGAACAGACCTCTGCCATTTCTGGGATACATTATCTCCGAGAAGTTGTCTGCCATTCTCAAATGGCCTTGCCCCGTCGGAATAAGTGCGATACAACTATTTCTCGGATTCGCCAATTATTACCGGCAATTCATCTCTCACTTTTCCGCAATCACAAGACCTATTTCTGCTCTCACCCGTAAAGGGACTACTCAAAAGGATTGGCCTCCGGAGGCTGAAGAGGCCTTTCTGACCTTAAAATGGGCTTTCTCCACGGCTCCGGTCCTGCATCGCCCGGAGAGCAACCGGCCTTTTGAACTCGAGGTGGATGCTTCCTCGACAGGTGCCGGGGCAGTATTGTCCCAGAGATCCGCCTCCGGTCGTCTGCACCCTTGTGGCTTCTTCTCGAAGGCCTTTTCTCCATCCGAGGGTAACTACTCGATTGGCGGCCGGGAACTTCTGGCCATCAAGTTGGCCTTGGGGGATTGGCGTCACCTCCTGGAGGGAGCTGTCCATCCCTTTGTCATCTTCTCGGATCACAAGAATCTGGCCTATCTCCAGTCTGCCCAGAGATTCAACCCTCGTCAGGCCAGATGGTCCTTGTTTTTTGCCCGATTTGACTTCGAGCTCCGTTTCCGTCCCGGCAACAAAAATACCAAAGCCGACGCTCTGTCCAGGTCTTCCAGCCACACGAAACCACGGAGGAACCCTCGCATATCATTGACTCCACTAGGATCATCACAGTGGCTCCAGTGAACTGGCTTGCTCCTCCTCTTGGCAAACACTTGTACCTGAGAACCTCAAGCAAAAAGTCCTCCTATGGGGGCACTCCTCCAAACTGGCCGGCCATGCCGGGTCTAAGAAGACCCTGGATCTTATCGCGCGTCACTACTGGTGGCCCACGCTTCGCCAAGATGTACTTGATTTTGTGGCTTCTTGTCCATCCTGTGCAAAAAACAAAGTGCCACAAAGACCTCCGTCCAGCTTGTTGCTGCCGTTGCCCGTCCCTGCGGTTCCTTGGGAAAACATCGCCATGGATTTCATCACCGACCTACCCTGTTCTTCTGGCTGCACAGTCATCTTGGTGGTGGTGGTGGATCGTTTTTCCAAGATGGCCCACTTCGTCCCTCTGCCTAGTCTCCCCTCGGCTCCAGAGCTGGCCAAAGTCTTCAACCACCAAATCTTCAGACTCCATGGACTACCGCAACGCATTGTGTCGGACCGAGGGGTTCAGTTCACCTCCAAGTTCTGGCGATCACTTTGTAAGCTCATAAACGTTTCCCTTGACTTCTCCTTGGCCTACCATGCACAGTCCAACGGGCAGGTGGAGCGTACCAACCAGACGTTAACTGGGTACCTACGTCATTTCTCCAATGCCCACCAGAACGACTGGGTTGACTTACTTCCCTGGGCAGAGTATGCTTACAACCATGCTGGCGAGTCCTCGGCCAAGTCTCCATTTTTCATTGTGTTCAGCAGACATTCTGGTGTTCCCCTTCCGATAACCCCTGCCTCCGAGGTGCCCGCGGCCAACGCTTTGTCCTCCGAATTTCCAAGATTTGGGCTGAGACCAACACGTCTCACAAGAAGTCCGCTGATCGGATGAAGAATTATGCCGACAAGAAGAGATTGGATCCTCCACCCCATAGTGTCAGGGACAAGGTCTGGCTCTCGTCCAAATTCATCCGGTTGAAACTGCCCTCATACAAGTTGGGGCCACGCTACATCGGTCCGTTTGAAATTCTTGGACGTATCAACGAAGTCGCCTGCAAATTGAGGTTGCCTGCTTCGCTCTGGGTTCCGAACACCTTCCATGTCTCTCTCCTGAAACCTGTGGTGCTGAATCGCTTCCATTCCTTGCCTGATTCCGGTCCTCAGCCGGTGGGTGCCGATGATGTCTTTGAAGTGGAGGACATTATCGCCATGAAGAAGGTTACAGGTAGGACATTTTTTCTTGTTGACTGGAAGGGCTTTGGTCCTGAGGAGAGATCCTGGGAACCTCGGGAGAATATCAATGCTCCCCGTATCCTCAAGAGATTTCTTGCTAATCTCCGGGGAGGGCGGCTTAGGGGAGGGGGTACTGTCACGCTGTTCCGACATACTCACCCGGCCTCCGCTCCCACACCGTCTCTGCATACTCACCCGGCCATCGCTCCCACGCTGCAGCCCCTCGCTGCCCGACAGCCACGGCGGACACCTCTGACAGGCGCGCGGCCGATGGCGTCTTTGCATGCAATGCGCATGTGCCATAGGCCGCACCTCCCTTCTGCTTCCTGGGCTCCGGCTATGCCCTGACCCGGACGCACCCCCTGACCAATGGCAGAGCAGACAGGGGCATATCAGGCTGCTTCCCCTTGAGGGAGGCGCCTGATCGTTGTGTTTCCTAGCACACTGAGCCTCGCTTCTTTGTGTGCTCTCTGCAGTCTCACAGTCCCGTTCTCGTATGCTTCCTGCAGCAGCCTCACAGTCCGGCTATCCGTATTCCCTCCTGCTCCAGTCCTGCCGTCCTACTCCAGCCCTGCCTCCGGTGTTCCTGTTCCATCCTGCTTCAGTCCTGTCGTCCTAATCCAGTCCTGCCTCCGGTGTTCCTGTTCCATCCTGCTCCAGTCCTGCCTCCGGTGTTCCTGTTCCATCCTGCTCCAGTCCTTCCGTCCTACTCCAGTCCTGCCTCCGGTGTTCCTGTTCCATCCTGCTCCAGTCCTCCCGTCCTACACCAGTCCTGCCTCTGGTGTTCCTGTTCCATCCTGCTCCAGTCCTTCCGTCCTACTCCAGTCCTGCCTCCGGTGTTCCTGTTCCATCCTGCTCCAGTCCTTCCGTCCTCCTCTAATCCTGTCTCCTGTGTTCCTGCTCCAGCCATCCCTCCACATTCCAGTCTACTGTCTTACTCTACTCCTGTCTCCTGTGTTCCAGCTCTGTTCTGTCATCTACACTTCAGTCCCACACTCCTACTCCAGTCCATCCTGAGCCGCCCCTCTCGGTACCGGCTACCGTGGTACTCGAACCCCTGGGCCTGCTCCTAATGGTCCCTGTATAGGGGTCAGTTCCACCTGGCAGCTCGCCCGGGGCCCCTTGGTGCCATGGCCCAGAGGGTCCACTCCTTGAGATTCCGGCTCCAGACCAGCCACGCTAACAGCCAACTTACAAGTCAATATTACAGGCTTGCACAAGCAAAAGTCTGTTTTCTTGACCAACACATAAATTCAAAAGTCATCATATAGATAACAGTCTATTCTTTCTGACTTGCTAAAAATAGTTGTCTGGTTAATTAAGATACAATGCTGTGTCTTCACAGGGATGTTACCCCTGTGGATCATGCATGGCTTGTCGCAACATTGTGTGAGCCACATTTTTTTCTGCAAATGGCAAACAAGAATTTAAGATCATGAGTTATATCTTGTGTAGCACAAACCATGTAGTGTACCATGCCACATGTCCCTGTGGCATAGTATATGTGGGTCTTACGTCACGTGAGTTATGTGTTCATACTAGGGAACATATCAGAGCTATAAGGGCAGCGTCAAGGGTTGATGAAATATCGTTACGCAAAACTATCCCTCGGCATTTCAGGTTGTGACACAATTGCAACCCAGAAACACACAAGAAAAAAGTATACGCACAAAGATGTAGGGATCACCACTAAGTTATATAGTCAAAAATCAACAAATTTATTTCATTGTAATGAACACAACAAGCAAAACACTCATTTAAAATCAATTAAAAAGTCTGAAAAAACAGACATGAATCAAACGACAAACAATGGGTCAAAATATTGAGCCGTTAAATACTAAGAGCCCCAGATTAGCCATACAGTGTGCCGTAGACAAAAAACAAATACTTGCTGGTCGTCATAACCCAACTAATGCTATAACACTAGCATAACCATATGCTGTTTGCATCTGAGTCTCCAAAGGACATTGTTGATGGTATTAAATATTAAATCTACAAGTATATATCATGATCACATCAAAATACAAAGAAGTTGTAGATTTGTACCACACAAAAACAGCATGTTATATTAAATTACCAGCAACCCAGGCCATTGAGATATGGATGAAATCACCCCTTCACCCAGCGTAATAGCAGTTGGCCCCTGAGCACAAGCACACGGCTAAATTACATGGGATCCCACTGATTGTATGGCTAATCTGGGGCTCTTAGTATTTAACTGCTCAATATTTTGACCCATTGTTTGTTGTTCGATTCATGTCTGTTTTTTCAAACTTTTTAATTGATTTTAAATGAGTGTTTTGCTTGTTGTGTTCATTACAATAAAATAAATTTGTTGATTTTTGACTATATAACTTAGTGGTGATCCCTACATCTCTGTGTGTATACTTTTTTCTTGTGTGTTTCTGATGTAAATTTATATGCATTAGGTGATCCCACATTGATATTTCAGATGGTGCCCGTTTACCTCATTCTCTGCACAACTGCAACCCAGGCAACCTCAAAATCAAAGGCATTGACCAGGTCCATGGTGGCACTGAGGGAGAGACCTGAGGTGCATGTTGGCACAGCTTGATAGTTACTGTAAGTTAGGTACCATGACTCCATTGGGACTCAATGAAAAGCCAAGTTTTTTGCAGTTCTTGTAATATGTTAATTATTCCCTATCGTGTCTCTACCTCTTTTAGGTATTTTGTCCTCTTCTCTTTCTCTTCCCATTTTTATTGTATCTCTGGGTCAATTTTCATTGTATGTGTTTTTACTTATGTGTCCTTATTTTTTTTATTTAGTGGTCGGTCATTTGACGATTGATATGGATCATGTCACCTATTCCCCTGCCTTCAACTTATCAAATCTGTGGGAGTGTTTCCAGCATGTACCTGTCTGTGACATCATGCTATTATAGGTTGTTTGTATATTGTGTTTGTATTATACCTCCATGTGTGTTTATATTTACACAATCGTGGACACACGTAGATGTTGCATCATTCTAAATTGGGTTATTGTCTGTCATATAGGATTCATAAGTGGATATGATTATGCTCAATCATGTGTATGTTTTGTTTATCATCTTCATTTTTCCTCACTCTCTTTTATTGTACCTATTCTGGCAGGCACTGTCACCAGTGGATGTCCGGCCTGATGGCAGGAAGCGCACATTAAATCACGCTGTCAGAGTTGACAGCGGCATTTAACGAGTTAATAGCCGCGGGTGGATCGCGATTCCACCCGCGACTATTCCGGGCACATGTCAGCTGTTCAAAATTTTTATTCCATTGTCAGTTTTTGAGTGCAGTCACTTTTTAATTTTTCCAGTTGTACGAGGGCCTTTCTTGTGTGGGATGAGTTTTTATTGGTACCATGTTGGGGTAGATAATACCTTTTGATCAGGTTCTATTCCCATAGAATGAACAAAAATGTCTGTAAAGCGCTGTGGAATTAATGGAGCTATACAAATGGGTAAAATAAATAAACAAAAGACAGCAATTCACAAGTTGGTGTTTTTAACGCCGTTTATCCTTTGAGTCACCACAATTACTGAAATTAGATTTATATAATTTTTTTGTTTATCTTTTTCACACTAAATCCATATTTTGGAAACAGTCTATTGTTTTTCATCACCATATTATGAGCGCTGTAACGGTTTTATTTTTCCACCATGGACATTCCGTTGCCATGACAACCATTTGTTCCCCATGATGCTTTCCGTTGCCGTGCTGCCGATGGGGTAAGAAGGAGCCCCCATGCTCTCATAACTGTTTAAGTGCTGTGATCGCAGCACTTACAGGGTTAAACAGGCTTTAACGGTATAATGAGGGAACATCTTCACGATCATGACTTGCATGTATGTCAAATGTCGCAAAGTGGTTAAAGTTCTCCAGGATGTTTTTTTTTTAGCAAACAATCTCCGAGTTACAGAATAATGAGGAGCATTTCAATGCGATGTGGCCCTCGTGGGGTCAATGTTCTCTCATGTGAAGATGCCGAGGTCTAGACTGATGTCCACACTAACCCTGAGGAGACCAAGCTCTCCTAGCTTTCTTGTGGGAGTTGGCGTTACGAAGCAAAGACTCAAGCAGATGTCTGACCTCTCCATCACCCCAACCTTGTCTGACTTGACTCTTCCCCCATTGTTGCTCTTTTTCTGCCCTTTGATGTGTCTGTGTATGTCTTTCCTTTGTTCTGTCTCATATTCCTTACGTTTGACATTTTTTTTGCCCAGGTTTAATAGGAAACTCAATTTCTGTTGGATGCTTGGGCCTTTGGTCCCAAATACTCGTTATTATCCTTTCCTAGGACCATGTTTTTTTTGTGCTGATCCCTTCACTGAAAGAAAGTAACACATTCCTATAAATCCACCAACACGAGAAGAAACGCCTTCATGCTGGGGTCTCAATTGTCCACCAGGCTCTGGGCCATTAATGTTATTTGCCTCTTGTGTGGCCAATGTTTCTGATTTCCTGACGTAGCATTTGTCTAATAGGAAATTTACCAGGAGCAGTAACTTGGAACTATTATATGAAAAACTAAATATGTGTGTTGTGAAGTAGAAGTTACACAAGTAATCGGAGAGAAAGCTCGCCTGGCGCTGTAATAAGACAGTGTCCTTCTTCTTAGCATTGCCGACCGTACAATCAACCAATGGTAAAGACACACGTACATTAATCTATGTCTGTCACCCACAGAAAATACTTTATTTTCAGTTATCATTGGAGGCAATAATAAATCTGACCACAGCAAGTTTGGCTTTTTTTGGTATATCTAGCTCTTGGTTGTATGCGATTTTCGTATCAATTTTTTTACATAACCGCGTATGTGTTAAACTCAGTAGATGTCCTGTTCTCATCTATTTTACCAGGATACAATCAGTCAATGTAATAACAGACATGGCTCCCGATTCATCAAGACCAGCTTGAATAGCTGTTTTGCCTATTTTGGTGAAACTGGCATTAATACAAAAAGTCTCCACATTTTTGTGCAACTCCGAATTGTGGCATAATCACATTGATGTATTGGGGCTATGGTCTTCTGAATGTGACCTTATACACAAACATGAGTTTTCTGGCCACAAATTCATACCTTAGGAAAGTGGTCCCCAACCTTTCTTACCCTGAGAGCCACATTCAACTCCGAGAGGGTAATGAGGTGTACACAGTCCCATAAGTAGTAACATCCAACCATCGACCCCAATCCTTCCACAGAAATGACGACCAAAGCCCCCCAATATAATGGCAGGCAGAGCATCCATGAGAAATCACACGGGGGCAGTACACCTATATAGGGGTCTCCACGTTACCACCATTCTGTGTTCTAACATCGAGCACTCCCACCACACTATCCCATCCAGCTTTAAGCCGGCAGGGCCATCTTCACTCTAGCTTATAAAAATGGCTGGCATATGTACATCCTGATCTGCTGATCTCTGCGGGGCTTCTCATAAAAGTCACCATCTGAAGACCAGCTCTTCATAGCGGTTTACCAGACACGGTGCTAATGCACATAGCTGGCAGAAAGCCATGAGCCACAGCTCACAGGCCGAGGAACCTCAGAAGAACATTGGATGCAGTCTTCAGTCACAGCACCGTTCTGCAGACGAGTATGGAGTAATCTACGGGAAAGTCACTACCAGATCTGTGGACCCTTGTTATAAAATCAAGCGTTTGCAGGAGTTGGCAGTGACCGGTAGGTCCATCCCTCCAGGTGGGCTGTAAGGTTCTAGTACAAGTCCTGTCCAGGCTCCTCCAACCAGGAGGTAAACCTTTCTGATACCTTTACATTTGTAAACTGGTCAGAATAAATCCCAATGTAAGGGACATGAGCTGGAGAGTCTCTGCATAATCATCACTCCATTGTACAAAAAATGAAAGAAATTTGAAAACTACAAACATTTTGTAAACCATGTTTATTATTCACAATACAAAAATGTCCTTAGAAGAAAGCGTGTAAAAAGCATCCTATAGCCATGATGTTCAGGAGACGAGCATCGTCCTGCAATGTTCAGGAAACAGGAGCGCTGACCATAACGTGCTGCGATCAGGGCGCGAGTCACGCCATACGCTTCAGGTTACCTGAAAAGAAAACAGATGATGGGAAGAGTTGGGAAATATTATGTTATTTCATCAACAAGCAAGTGAATATAACCATCAGGTGGACTTTCCTTAGACTCTGTAGCACTGTAGGGTCATGGATTCAGGCATTGATTGCTCCCTGTGTCCTTTTGTAGTATAATTATAATAATAATGAAAGCATTGCTGAACACCGGTGTTATGGGCTCAGAAGAAATTCTCATCCTCTGAAAGGAAAATTGCCAAACTTTTCATTGATATAAAACTACTAAATAACGGGAAAAATCAGACTTCTGCAAATGAAGAGAGGAAAAGAGGAGAAAAAAGCTCCCATTCACAATCTGACAGTTGTCTCAATGTTCTGTTCTGACATTGTGGGACCAATTCATTAAAGGGAATCTGTCAGCAGGGTGTCCCTATGTAATCTGAGAGCAGTCTGATGTAGGATGAGAACCCGATTCCAGCCATTTGTCACTTATTAGACTGTGTTTTGCTGCTACAATGCAACCAATGTTTTATCAGCAGGAGATTATCATTACAGGACACGTGCAATATGGTCCAACCATGCTCCCCTCCACCACTGATTAGCAGCTCTGTCACTATACAGTGTACACAGAAAGCTGCCAATCAATGATGTGGGCGTGGTTATACACAGAAAGCTGCCATTCTGTGGTGTGGGCGTGGTTATACACAGTAAGCTGCCAATCGGTGGTGTGGGCGTGGTTATACACAGTAAGCTGCCAATCGGTGGTGTGGGCAGAGTTATACAAAGAAAGCCGCCAGTGGTGTGGCAGGTATACACAGAAAACTGCCAATCTGTGGTGTGGGCGGAGTTATACAAAGAACGCTTCCAATCAGTGGTGTGGGCGGGGTTATACACAGAAAGCTGACAGAGGGTGTGGGAGGGGTTATATTCAGAAAGCTGTCAGTTGGTGGTGTGGATGGAGTTATACACAGAAAGCTGTCAATCGATGGTGGGGACGGCATTATACACAGAAAGCTGACAGTGGTGTGGGCGGAGTTATACACAGAAAGCTTCCAATCAGCGGTGTGGGTGGAGTTATATACAGAAATCTGCCAGTGGTGTGGGCAGGGTTATACACAGAACGCTGCCAATCAGTGGTGTGGGCGGAGTTATACAAAGAAAGCTGCCAATCGGTAATGTGGGCTGAGTTATAACCGAAAGCTTCCAATTGGTGTAGGCGGGGTTATATCCAGAAAGCTGTCAGTGGTGTGGGTGGGGTTATACACAGAAAGCTTCCAATCAGTGGTGTGGGAGGGCTTATATCCAGAAAGCTGCCAGTGGTGTAGGCAGTATTATAGGAAGGTCCAGCTCCAGAAATTAAAATCCAGGATTTTTATTGAATCATATTTAAAATAAATTCATGGCTGCTTGTCTAAGAGCACTTGTGCTCGAAACGCGTACAGAGATCTGGAGAATATCCCCATGCGGTAAATCTTGACGTTACTTGATCACAAGCAGCCATGAATTTATTTTAAATATGATTCAATAAAAATCCTGGATTTTAATTTCTGGAGCTGGACCTTCCTTTCTTTTCTTGGATTCTATTATACGTCCTGGCAGAGACGTGTCCGTGCTCAGAGTCTTTCCAACAGTTCTTATGAACTTATAAAAGGTGAGCTGAAATTTATCTTTCTCAATAGTAGGCAGGATTATACACAGAAAGCTGCCAATCGGTGGTGTGGGCAGGGTTATACATATAAAGCTTCCAATCCGTGGTGTGGGCGGGCTTATATCCAGAAAGCTGCCATTGGTGTGGGCAGGATTATACACAGAAAGCTGCCAATCGCTGGTGTGGGCGGAGTTACACACAGAAAGCTTCCAATCAGTAGTGTGGGCGGGTTATATACAGAAAGCTTCCAATCGGGGGTGTGGGCGGGATTATATCCAGAAATCTGCCAGTGGAGTGGGTGGGGTTATACACAGAAAGCTTCCATTTGGTGGTGTGGGTGGGGTTATACATATAAAGCTTCCAATCCGTGGTGTGGGCAGGAATATATCCAGAAAGCTGTCAGTGGTTTGGCTGAGTTATACAGAAAGCTTTCAATCAGTGGCATGGGCGGGCTTACACAGTTCAAAATCTCCGCTCTGCCAGATCTACAACAGAGAAAACTGACTGTCACAGCAGCTGCGGCACCCAATATACAACGTGACAGATCACTGGAATGAGGGCCTCCGTATCATGCAGCTGTCAGATTACATAGGAGAGAGATGCTGACAGATTCCCTTTAAGAAGGATCTACGAGTAGAACTGGTGCATCTTCCCAATGACTACTTCAGTCAGGAACTGGAGTAGTATTTTTGGTACAAGAGACACTGGCACTTTTGCTAAATCTGACCGACAGGCATAACTACGCCTCTTCCCCAGCCAGGCCCATTATGGCAGAGCGGCTTCAAACTGTGAGACTTTTCAAAGTATTTTTGCAACATTTTTCTGAGGTAAAAGCTGTGATGAATCGGTGCCTATGACTTGTTGGAAAATGGTGTATTATGGTGAAAACTCTGATCCTTGTGACACAACAGTGATACTCTGTGCGCAAACATTTCATTAACAGTACTTTGCGTAGTGCAAATGATTAGATGAGCCTTTCCTGCTGCACTTTCTTATGGTGGATTCCATCTTTCTCACACCCCGACTCCCAGCAACAAGCATGGCGGAGGAGTTGGTTTTCTCCTGTCATATAACAGTTCCATCTCCTCAATTCCACTGCCACCCTGCATTACTCTCCCTTCTTTTGAGGAGCACTCTGTCCACATCTACTCCCCCTTCAACTGGCTGTAATTTACCACCCCCTAGGGCCAGCCACCACCTTTTATGATCACTTCACCACCTGGCTACTTCATTTCCGTTTTGCTGACATCCCCACTATCATCGTGAGTGACTTCAACATCCCCACTTACACTTCCCTCTCAGCTGTCACTAAGCTTCTATCTCTCACTTCCTCCTTTGGCCTTGTAAGGGCGCGAGATAGAATTACCTCCTTGCTTCCCTTCCTCTAGTAGTTTTCCATGTGTTGATGTGTACATGTGCTAATGTTGGTAATGTCTATGATTAATATTTGCGTTACTGCTACATAGTAATGTATTACTGCTCACATTTATGGTACTGCCACATTCATAAATATCTTACCATTCTTTGTAGAACTATATTATATTATGTTCCTTTATTGTAATACTGTATATAATATAATGTGATGATGTGTACTAATGCTCATGTACAGTTTAGGGAAAGTAAAGTGCATCCTTTTGGGACATTAGAGAAGGGCACCTTAGTATTATAGTTCTTATAGATAAGGGTAGGTGTAGTTTATTTGTGGGCCACTAGATGTGAGCATACTAGTGAGCACTGTAGGTATAGTTTATAGTATGGTTATAGGGGGATTAAGTATAGGAGGGGCTGCCGGGTGGTAAGATAGAAGCTTTTAGGAAGTTAGGTTAGACAGGGCTAGGGTGCCTGAAGTGTACACATGGGCTATAAGCCCAGACAGCTTGACAGCCACATATCGTTAAAATCGCTGCAGCCCACGTTATCCATGGCCATTGTACATGATAGCAGTGGGCCAGAACAGGGTAGGAAAGATGTTGCGACTCATAGCCTGGGCGGATGCCTTTAGAGCAGGAGTCAGTTGGACTGAGGAGATGAAGAAAGTTGGAGCTTCGACGAGAACGGTACAGACGGGCCAGATGCTTTACCAGAGGCAACCAAACCAGGTGACTGATGATTTCGAGTCTGGGGTGAAACAGGCGGAAGGAATTGTCATCACGGCGAGGTTAGGCCAGGAAGAACTGGGAAGCAGTCTAGGATGGTCCGGTCCAGGCGTGTGCTGCACAGAAGAGACAGCAAAGCAGGGAAAGATGAGGAAACAAGTAAATTCCATGATGTGCCAATTGTGGATGTAACGTGTGAAGTATTAAGAGAATGTTCAAGTTATCCTGGACTGTGTCTCCTTTACTGGGGGGTCGCCTGGAAGAGGGACTGTCGCAGCCTGGGAAGTGCCCAGAGGGACCTGAACCTGGAGATGCAGGTACACTGAGAAGAATACAGTTTTCTGTAGGGGAAGTTCGGGACACAGATGCTTCAGTGTCTCTGGTCACGACTACAGTCCTGGCCTCCCCTTACAGCCTCACTCAATGGTCCTCCACAGCCAGTGACAAAGATGGCCACACACGCCTCTGTTCCCTATCTTACCACAACCTTCTCAAATTCTCTTCCCTTTCCATGTACACAATACCCACTCCACAAACTTGCACACTCTCACAGAAATCTCAAACACCTTGACTTAGAAAGAGTGTGAGTCCCTTCTGCAGCTATCGAATTGGTTCCTCCTCTCACACATACCAAAGCTCACACAAGCAACAGATAACTCCGGCACATGAGCATGACTAAAAAACTGAGCAGGCTTCCAGGTTGCTGAGCCGAGATGGAAAAGATACCATTCCAACAAGCACTTCATCACAAACAGTCCCTCACCACTTCCAAGCCCACATTCACTGCTGCACAGTAAAACTACTTCTCATCTCTCATATCCTCTCTGTCTCACAACCCTAAACAGCTATTCAGCACTTTCACTATTCTCCTCCATCTCCAGCAAACTCCCTCTCCTCAGCTGAAGACTGCCCCACAGCCTCTCCTCATAACTACTTAGTCATCTTCTTCCAAAACCGGCTTCTCCGCCATTACAGAAGATAAACTTTCCGCTCTACTCTCCAGATCACATCTCATTACCTGAGCACTTGACAAATTCTATCCCACTTCCCAGTCTTCATTCCAACTCTAACCCCCATCTCTTCCACCTATCACTAATTGTTTCCTCATACTTTAAACATGCCTCGCTCACTCCTATCCTCAAATAGCCCTCTCTTGACCTAACCTCTGTGTCTATCACCCCATATTACTTCTCCCCTATGCCTCAAAACTACTGGAACAGCATTGTCCATCTTGACCTGTCCTCCTGCTCCCCCTTTGACAGGTTACAATCTGGCTTTGACCACATCATTCCACCGAAACTGCCCTAACTAAAGTCACCAATGATCTACTAACCGCCAAAGACAAGCGAAACTACTCTGTCCTCCTCCTCCTGGACCTGTCCTCTGCCTTCGACACAGTGGACAATTCCATCATCTCTTGGCATCACAGACTTAGCCCTATTTTGGATCTCTTTATACCTAACAGACTGGCCTTTCAACGTATCCCACACACACACCACCTCCTCATCTTGACCCCTATCTTTCGGTGTTCCCCCGAAGGTTCAGTTCTAGGACCACTACTCTTCTCCATCAACACCTTCGGCCTAGGACAGCTCTTTGAGAGCTAAGGGTTTCAGTATCATATCTATGCTGATGACACACAGGTCTCCCTCCCTGGACCAGATATCACTTCCTTACTAACCAGAAGCCCAAGATGTCTGTCCTTTATTTCATCCTTCTTCTCTGCTTGATTTCTAAAACGTAACATGGACAAAATTGAATTTGTCATCTTTCCCCCATCAGACCTATCCATCAAAGTCAATGGCTGCTCACTTTTCCCTGTCTCGAAAGCTTGCTGCCTAAGGGTAACCCTTGACTCTCTTCTTCATGCAACATATCCAAGTTTTTTCCACCTCCTGCCGACTCTAACTCAAAAATATTTCCCAGATCCGTACTTTCCTTAACCAAGAATCTGTGGCCTCCCTTCTAACACTATTGCACCACTCCAATCGATCCTAAACACTGCTGTCAGACTAATTCACCTGTCCCCTCCACTATTCCCTGGCCTCTTCTCTCTGTCAATCCCGTCACTGGCTCCCTATTGCCCAGAGACTCTAGTTCAAAGCTCTAACCATGACATACAAAGCCATCCACAACCTGTCTCCTCCAAACATCTGTGACCTAGTCTCCAGGGCTGAGGAGTCGGAGCTCATTTTGGTGGAATTGGTATAAAATGGACCGACTCCGACTCCTAAAATATATAATAAATTGGGTACAGTAATTCAGTGCAGAATGTGCTGAATATTTTTTCACAGGAATTTGGGAAAGTTATGAAATGTCCTATAAATGACTGTTCTATTCCTGATCTAAGGCTACATTCACACACACAGCGTTTTTCCTGCATTTTTTGAGATACATTTTCAGCTGAAAGGTTTTTGAGCTCATAGATAATGTTTTCAATAGCAAAAGCAGATTAGAAATCTGCTCTATCCATTTATCCATATCTGTCTATCCATATCTTATCTGTACCAAAAAAATGAAAGCCGGGTAGCACACAGACTAACACTCCTTTTTTTTTTATAACACCAGTCAGGTACACCTCATAGCTGCCCAAAAGGACGCCCAGGACAGGCATTGCTCGTCCTTAGTAACACATCAACATCAATTGATAGTTGGAATAAATAGACTGCATTCATCACATCTTCTTATGTTGCAGCCTTTATTTTCAAGTGTAGGGGTGTGCAGTATGAGGTTCTGCAGCAGCTGAGGTGTGCAGTATGAGGTTCTACGGAACACGGAGGTTCTGCCCTAGGTTTGATCCTGGCTACGCCCATGGTGTGAATGTAGCCTGAGGATCTAGGGTTTGTCAAAGCCGAGTTAAGTCATAGTGTATATACACACACAGTACAGACCAAAAGATTGGAAACACCTTCTCATTCAAAGAGTTTTCTTTATTTTCATGACTATGAATATTGTAGATTCACTCTGAAGGCATCAAAACTATGAATTAACACATGTGGAATTATATAATTAACAAAAAAGTGTGAAACAACTGAAAATATGTCTTATTATTCTAGGTTCTTCAAAGTAGCCACCTTTTGCTTTGATTACTGCTTTGCACACTCTTGGCATTCTCTTGAATGAGCTTCAAGAGGTTGTCACCGGAAATGGTTTTCACTTCACAGGTGTGCCCTGTCAGGTTTAATAAGTGGGATTTCTTGTGTTCTAAATGGGGTTGGGACCATCAGTTGTGTTGTGCAGAAGTCTGGTGGATACACAGCTGAGATAGTCCTACTGAATAGACTGTTAGAATTTGTATTATGCAAGAAAAAAGCAGCTAAGTAAAGAAAAATGAGTGGCCATCATTACTTTAAGAAATGAAGGTCAGTCAGTCCAAAAAATTGGGAAAACTTTGAAAGTGTCCCCAAGTGCAGTGGCAAAAACCATCAAGCGCTACAAAGAAACTGGCTCACATGAGGACCGCCCCAGGAAAGGAAGACCAAGAGTCACCTCTGCTGCGGAGGATAAGTTTATCCGAGTCACCAGCCTCAGAGATCGCAGGTTAACAGCAGCTCAGATTAGAGACCAGGTCAATGCCACACAGAGTTCTAGCAGCAGACACATCTCTACAACAACTGTTAAGAGGAGACTTTGTGCAGCATGCCTTCATGGTAAAATAACTGCTAAGAAACCACTGCTACAGAAGAGACTTGTTTGGGCTAAAGAACACAAGGAATGGACATTAGACCAGTGGAAATCTGTGCTTTGGTCTGATGAGTCCACATTTGAGATCTTTGGTTCCATCCACCGTGTCTTTGTGCGACGCAGAAAAGGTGAACGGATGGACTATACATGCCTGGTTCCCACCGTGAAGCATGGAGGAGGTGTGATGGTGTTGGGGTGCTTTGCTGGTGACACTGTTGGGGATTTATTCATAATTGAAGGCATACTGAACCAGCATGGCTACCACAGAATCTTGCAGCGGCATGCTATTCCATCCGGTTTGCGTTTAGTTGGACCATCATTTATTTTTCAAGAGGACAATGACCCCAAACACACCTCCAGGCTCTGTAAGGGCTATTTGACCAAGAAGGAGAGTAATGGGGTGCTACGCCAGATGACCTGGCCTACACAGTCACCAGACCTGAACCCAATCGAGATGGTTTGGGGTGAGCTGGACCGCAGAGTGAAGGCACAAGGGCCAACAAGTGCTAAGCATCTCTGGGAACTCCTTCAAGACTGTTGGAAGACCATTTTCGGTGACTACCTCTTGAAGCTCATCAAGAGAATGCCAAGAGTGTGCAAAGCAGTAATCAAAGCAAAAGGTGGCTACTTTGAAGAACCTAGACTATAAGACATATTTTCAGTTGTTTCACACTTATTTTGTTAATTATATAATTCCACATGTGTTAATTCACAGTTTTGATGCCTTCAGAGTGAATCTACAATTTTTATAGTCATGAAAATAAAGAAAACTCTTTGAATGAGAAGGTGTATCCAAACTTTTGGTCTGTACTGTATATATGTTATCAATATTATAGTGTATTACATATTTACAATTTATTACAGTTTTGTGTTCTAAAGTTGTATTCCAATAAATACAGTTATGGCCAAAAGTATTGACACCCCTGCAATTCTGTCAGATAATACTCAGCTTCTTCCTGAAAATGATTGCAAACACAAATTCTTTGGTATTATTATCTTCATTTAATTTGTCTTAAATGAAAAAACACAAGAGAATGAAGCAAAAAGCAAAACATTGCTCATTTCACACAAAACTCCAAAAATGGGCCAGACACAAGTATTGGCACCCTCAGCCAAAATAACTGCGACCAACCGCTTCCGGTAATATCAATGAGTTTCTTACAATGCTCTGCTGGAATTTTAGACCATTCTTCTTTGGCAAACTGCTCCAGGTCCCTGATATTTAAAGGGTGCCTTCTCCAAACTGCCATTTTTAGATCTCTCCACAGGTGTTCTATGGGATTCAGGTCTGGACTCATTGCTGGCCACCTTAGAAGTCTCCAGTGCTTTCTCTCAAACCATTTTCTAGTGCTTTTTGAAGTGTGTTTTGGGTCATTGTCCTGCTGGAAGACCTATGACCTCTGAGGGAGACCCAGCTTTCTCACACTGGGCCCTACATTATGCTGCAAAATTTGTTGGTAGTCTTCAGACTTGATAATGTCATGCACACGGTCAAGCAGTCCAGTGCCAGAGGCAGCAAAGCAACCCCAAAACATCAGGGAACTTCCGCCATGTTTGACTGTAGGGACCGTGTTCTTTTCTTTGAATGCCTCTTTTTTTCTCCTGTAAACTCTATGTTGATGCCTTTGGCCAAAAAGCTCTACTTTTGTCTCATCTGACCAGAGAACATTCTTCCAAAACGTTTTAGGCTTTTTCAGGTAAGTTTTGGCAAACTCCAGCCTGGCTTTTTTATGTCTCGGGGTAAGAAGTGGGGTCTTCCTGGGTCTCCTACCATACAGTCCCTTTTCATTCAGACGCTGACAGATAGTATGGGTTGACACTGTTGTACCCTCCGACTGCAGGGCAGCTTGAACTTGTTTGGATGTTAGTGGAGGTTCTTTATCCAACATCCGCACAATCTTGCGTTGAAATCTCTTGTCAATTCTTTGTTTTTCATTTAAGACAAATTAAATGAAGATAATAATAACAAAGAATTTGTGTTTGCAATCATTTTCAGGAAGAAACTGAGTATTATCTGACAGAATTGCAGGGGTGTCAATACTTTTGGCCACAACTGTATATGTGGGAGTCGGTGTAAGGGAAATTGAGGAGTCGGAGTCGCAGGTTTGGCTTACCGACTCCACAGCCCTGCTAGTCTCCCGGTACTTACTGTACCTGCACGCAACCTCCGATTCTCACAAGATCTCCTTCTCTACTCCTCTCATGTCCTCGTCCCACAATCACATACTAGATTTTTCCAAGGCATCCCTTCTACTCTGGAACTCTCTCGCCCAACATATCAGGTTCTCGCCTACCAAAGAAAATTTGAAAACCTGAAGAAACACCTCTTCCGACAAACCTACAACCTGCAGAAACCCTCGCTCCACTATTCCACTGCATGACCAGCTCTGCCCTCACCTTCTGTATCCTCACCCATCCCTTGTAGACTGTGAGCCTTCGCGGGCTGGGTCTTCTCTCCTCCTGTACCAGTCGTGATTTGTATTCTTCATGATTATTGTACTTGATTTTTATTATTTTACAAGTAA
This sequence comes from Dendrobates tinctorius, assembly GCF_039654945.1. Classification (NCBI taxonomy): domain Eukaryota; kingdom Metazoa; phylum Chordata; class Amphibia; order Anura; family Dendrobatidae; genus Dendrobates; species Dendrobates tinctorius. The sequence goes on from NW_027361925.1 coordinate 3,247,462, forward strand.
AGCACCATGGAGTAAATGGTGCTATAATAATAATGAGGATGTGTTTTTACTTGACTGACTACTAGGGAGAAGAGTGGAATTTCGGGGTGAAGGACTGACAATACAATCTGCTCCATACAAGCTGGTATCTAGCTGGACTGTAGACTGCTGTTACACAGCTACATCTCAAAAAAAAAAAAAAAAGTAGAAATTAAATACAAACAAGAAACTGCACATAAAGAACAGGAGCAGAGGACTTAAAATCAAGATTTCAGCCAAATTCTAATGACATTGAATATGAAGTTCTGACAATCATTACAGCACTGTTTCGTTTCCTGCTCCGACATTTTATTTTTGAAAGTTCTGATGCAAAGTCTCCGTTCACCTACAGAGAACTCACTAGATGGTACAGTTCTGACTGCCTGAGTCCACTCCGTGGTCTGCAGGGACTGAATTGTCTGTGTCCACCCCGACTGAATGCTTGTCTGACGGTTTGTAGCCAACCAGTAGTTTACATGGATTAAATGCTTATCTGACTGCTTGCATCCGACCCCTGATCTGCAGGGACTGAATGCTTGTCTGAATGCGTCTGCCCCTTGTTGTGCAGGGACTGAATGCTTGTACGATTGCCTGCGTCCACCCCGTGGTCTGCTTGTGGACTGAATGCTTGTATGATTGAGTGAGTCCACCCCTTGGTCTGCTTATGGGAATGAATGTTAGAATCTGTGGTCTGCTTATGGACTGAATGCTTGTATGACTGCCTGCGTCCACCCCATGGTCTGCTTATGGAATGAATGCTAGTAGGACTGCCAGCGTCCGCCCCCTGGTGTGCTTAAGGAATGAATACTTGTATGACTGCTTGCGTCCACCCCGTGGTCTGCTTATGGACTGAATGCTTGTATGATTGCGTGAGTCCACCCCGTGGTCTGCTTATGGAATGAATGCTTGTATGACTGCCTGCATCCACTGAGTGGTCAGCTTATGGACTGAATGCTAGTATGACTGCCTGCGTCCACCCCGTGGTCTGCTTATGGAATGAATTGCTTGTATGACTACCTGCGTCCACCCCGTGGTCTGCTTATGGAATGAATGATTGTATGATTGCGTGAGTCCACCCCGTGGTCTGCTTATGGAATGAATGCTTATATGACTGCCTGCATCCACCGAGTGGTCAGCTTATGGACTGAATACTAGCTAGTATGACTGCCTGCGTCCACCCCGTGGTCTGCTTATGGACTGAATGCTTGTATGCTGGCATGAATCCACCCCGTGGTCTGCTTATGGACTGAATGCTTGTATGATTGCATGAGTCCACTCTGTGGTCTGCTTATGGAATGAATACTTGTATGATTGCGTGAGTCCATCCTGTGGTCTGCTTATGGAATGAATGCTTGTATGATTGCGTGAGTCCACCCCGTGGTCTGCTTATGGAAAGAATGCTTGTATGACTGCCTGCATCCAGCGAGTGGTCAGCTTATGGACTGAATGCTAGTATGACTGCCTGCGTCCACCCCGTGGTCTGCTTATGGACTGAATGCTCCTTCCAAGTATGATCGTTGCTTTCATGCTCCCCTTGCAGTGGCTGTGGGCTGTCAGAAGATTTTGTCTTTTGGGTCTATATCAGAAAAATTCACCTTCAATTCCTAACAGATGTTTTATGAAATTTATCAGCACAGAATTTAAGAACTTCAAGAACCTCAACACACTAATCTCAAAGCAATAATGTACATCCGATGGAAGACCATGCAGCTATTATGGGGCCATAATCACATGGGATATTTAGGGTACAGGCGTGAATGGTTCTTTAAATCTAAATCAGTCAATACAATATATATTGTATTGGGTAAAAAGAAAAACTCACTAACTGGCTGCAAAGTTTGCATCAATCTGTGCATCGTTTCTTATTGCTAGTGGGTAGCAGCATATTTGTTCCAGATTTCCCCGTATACACTGCAAATGGAAAAACCTGCTATGAAATGTCGCGTCCACAAGCTGCATAAATGATGAATGGATACTGTCCTGCAGGATACGGTTTGTTGTTATAAATCAATGAGACATACATTCCTGTTGCAGATTTTCACAGCAAATGACACTTGTTGGAAAGCTTAGGATTATAAGAAACCTACAATATTCCTGTGTAAAGCATCAGATTTTATTGCAAATTCGGCAGTAAATCACAACAGACGTTCCTGACTCCACCAGAAAGTGTTTTCCAGAGAATTCGCCGGATTTGGGGCCCAATTCTTAAGTCTATCTAAGAATTCAAACATCTGTGTGACAGGGTTGGCGTACGGCCCAAGATAGTCTACTCGCCGGTCTCCTACCCTGAACGAGTGTCTCACTGGCAGGAGAGATCTGCAGAGTACTGACCCTGAACCGTCTTAGTACTTGCACAGATTGTCCAGTCCCTCCACCATGGAGCATCCAAATGTGTCATCGCAAGGACATCAACCCAGTAGCAAGACTGGAGAAGCAGGAGAATGGCCAAAGCCCTACACAGTGACCTACAGCAGAGTAATGGTGGGCATATATATATATAATAATAATCTTTATTTTTATATAGCGCTAACATATTCCACAGTTCTTTACAGTTTGCACACATTATCATCGCTGTCCCAATTGGGGCTCACAATCTAGATTCCCTATCAGTAAGTCTTTGGAATGTGGTAGGAAACCCACGCAATCTCAGGGAGAACATACAATCTCATTACAGATGTTGTCCTTAGTGGGATTTGAACCCAGGACCCCAGCGCTGTAAGGCTGCAGTGCTAACCAATGAGCCACTGTGCTGCACATGACCAAACTGTTAGACACAGCCTCGATGAGAGGTGTCATGGGGGCCTCTCAACCTGTAGTGGTCACCTGACAGAAGCGAGAGGGTCACGGTCTGTGACTGCCTGGTTTGGTGGTGGTCAGAGATGATAGTGGGAGACATATCCTTGAAAGATCGAACAAGTGTGATATACTGCCCGCTGTCACATCAGACAATGGCTGTGAGGGTTTCATCCTGCCACTTCAAGCTGCACATACGGTACATTGAAACATCACCGACAATGAGTGATCTTAACCCCTTCATGATGGAGCCCTTTTTTGTTTTTCGTTCCCCTTGTCCAAGAGTCATAACTTTCATTTTTCCATCAATATGGCCATGTGAGGGCTTGTTTTTTGCGGGACAAGTTGTACTTTTCAACGACACCATTGCTTTTACCATATAGTGTACTCAAAAACTGGAAAAATATTCCAACTGCGGTGAAATTGCAAAAAAAGCAATCCCACAACTGTTTTTTTAATTTTTTTTACCATGTTCACTAATTGCGAAAACTGACCTGCCATTATGATTCTCCAGGTCATTAAGAGGTCATAGACACCCCTCTGCCTTTGTATCGGAGACCCCGTGGCGTGACGTGGGGGTCCGATGTTGCCATGGTGAGCTGGACCGGGTCATCAGAGTAAACTTGCTGATCATGCGCAGTGCATGACCAACAAGTCTCTCTGTCAGGGCAGCGCTGACAGCGTCTATAGCATGCAAATGCTGCTTCATCTACATGCCATAGAAGCGATCAGCCTGCAAAAAATGATTTTCCCATAGTCTGATTAAGTAAAAAAGTTAGGGAAAAGTAAACAAATTTTTTGTAAAATAATTGTAAAAATATTTAAAAAAATAATAAATCAATATATATTCTCTCTCTAAATAAACATTTGAATGAAAAAAACAAAACAATAAAGTACACATATTTGATATCGCCGTGTCTGTAATGACCTGCTCTATTAAACTGTCCCATTAGTTAACCCCTCTAGTGAACACCATAAAAAAAGGCAAAAAACAATGCTTTACCATCATACCGCCAAACAAAAAGTGGAATAACACACAATCAAAAAGACGGATATATAAACATGGTACCGCTGAAAATGTCATCTTGTCTCACAAAAGACAAGCCGCCATACAGTATCATCAGCGAAAAAATAAAAGTTATAGCTCTCAGAATAAAGTGATGCAAAAACAATCATTTTTTCTATAAAATAGTTTTTATTGTATAAAAGCGCCAAAACATTAAAAAATTATATAAATTAGGTATCACTGTAATAGTACTGACCCGAAGAATAAATCTGCTTTATCAATATTACCACACACAGAATGGTATTAAACCCCCCCCCCACAAAAGAGATTCATGAATTGCTAGTTTTTGTTCATACTGTTTCCCAAAAATCAGAATAGAAAGCGATCAAAAATTATCATGTGCACGAAAATGGTACCAACAAAAATGTCAACTTGTCCCGCAAAAAAACATGACTTCATATGACTCGGTGGGTCAAAATATGGAAAAATTATAGCTCTCAAAATATGGTGATGCAAAAGCTATTTTTTGCAATAAAAAGCGTCTTTTACCATGTGACAGCTGCCAAATATAAAAACATTAGTTTTCAATCTGGACGGTGCCAAAATGTGACCGTCCACTCTGAAAACCACTGGTGAATGAGCTGCTGGGAACGGAGCATCAGTAACTGGGGGTGACGTCATAGAGCTTACCTCCGGTCACTGTGCTCCGTTCCCAGCCGGGCTGAGCTGCAGTGAGATTCGTTGAGATCGCCGCTAGCAACATGAGCGCTCATGGCTCACGGTGCTGGCGGGGATCTCACTGGAGTCACCGCAGTTACATTCGGTCACTGGGCTCTGTTCCCAGCCGGGCTGAGCTGCGGCGAGATGCGGGATCACTTATAAAATTCACATACCAGGAAACAGTAGATTAATTCCAAAAAGGGGGCAGTAGTTGGGCATTGCCAGTGTTAAGGCACATCTACATAAGTTCCTTGGGGGGGGGTCTAGTTTCCAAAATGGGGTCACTTGTGGGGGGTTTCTACTGTTTAGGCAATTCAGGGGCTCTCCAAACGGAACATGATGCCCGCAGGCTATTCCATCAAAGTCTACATTCCAAACGTCACTACTTCCCTTCCGAGCCCCGATATTTGACCAAACAGTAGTTTTCTCCCACATATGGGGTACCAGCGTACTCAGGAGAAATTGGACCCCAAAAGCTGTTGCCCAATTTGTCCTGTTACCCTTGGAAAAATAAAAAAATTGGTGGCTAAAAAAATAATTTTTGTGGAAAAAAAATGTTTGATTTTTCCCCACAGCATTATAAACTTTAGTGAAACACTTGGGGGTTCAAAGTTCTCACCACACATCTAGATAAGAAAGAGCCTTAGGGGGTCTAGTTTCCAAAATGGGGTCACTTGTGGGGGGTTTCCACTGTGTAGGCACATAAGGGAACGTTGAAACGCGACATGGCATCCGATCTCAATTCCAGCCAATTTTGGTTTGAAAAAGTCAAACGGCCTTCCTTCCCTTCCGAGCTCTGCCATGCGCCCAAACAGTGGTTCCTCACCACATATTGGGCATCAGCATATGCAGAACAAATTAGACAACTTTTGGGATCCAATTTCTCTTGTTACCCTTGGTAAAATAAAAAAAATTGGATCTGAAGTAAATTTTTTGTGAAAAAAAGTTAAATGTTCATTTTTTTTTTTTAAACATTCCAAAAATTCGTGTGAAGCACCAGAAGGGTTAATAAACTTCTTGAATGTGGTTTTGAGCATCTTGAGGGGTGCAGTTTTAGAATGGTGTCAGTTTTGGGTATTTTCTATCATATAGACCCCTCAAAGTGACTTCAAATGTGATGTGGTCCCTAAAAAAAATGGTGTTGTAAAAATGAGAAATCGCTGGTCAACATTTAACCCTTATAACTTCCTAACTAAAAAAAAAAATTGGTTACAAAACTGTGCTGATGTAAAGTAAATGTGTAGGAAACGTTATTTATTAATTATTTTATGTGACATATTTCTGTTTTAAGGGCATGAAAATTCAAAGTCAGAAAATTGCAAAAAATTCAAAATTTTCACCAAATTTCAGTATTTTCACAAGAAATTTTACCCCTATCATGAAGTACAATATGTCACAAGAAAATAACGTCAGAATCACCAGGGTCCATGGAAGCGTTCCAGAGTTATTACCTCATAAAGGGACATGCAAACCACCCTTGGGGGTAAAGGGGTTAATAATGCTGGTTTCACAATAGTCTTTCAGTGTACACAGGCTGCCGCTTGCCTGAGGAAGGAGCGAAACGCTGGCTCATAGTGGAGATGCAGCACTTATGAGAAGCCTATGTGCAGTGAACACCCTACCACAGATCGGTCAGTGCACATCGACTATGGTGCTCTGCCCGTGTAAACATTTTCCGACATTGATTTTCATGGGGACTTTGCGCTCCCTTGAGCACAGATATGTTATTTTGTACTCAGCGAATGACATCTTATATTACTAGAGATTTTCAACCTAAATCTTTCATTGATTAAGAACTGATGTATGATTTAAAGCATCACAGTCGTTTTATTTCTTTTCTCATAAATCAGTAGTACAAGAGAAAGTTTGTAATATATCTTATTGGAGAAATCTGCCTCTTTCTCCTCCTGGACTGATCACTTTCAATTACTGGGTAAAATCTCTATTCAGTGAAGACAGACTTTCACATTACTGAGAGAAGACAGTTGGTGCATTTAAAACTCTATGGAGGGGGGGGCTTATTCACCTGCTCTCCCCTCCCTGTCTTGCTCTACACAAGAAGAAATGCGTAGAGCAAGACAGGGAGGGGGGAGCAGGTGAATAAGCCCCGCCCAGCAGACCGGACAGCCGCAGTTTACATACATCTAAACCGAAAAAAAAAAGGTAAAAAGGTATTTATGCATGAAAGGTGCGGGGTCAGGGGGAAGCAAAAGTACTAAGAGAATCCTTATGTGGCACACAATTGAATGATATCATTATATGATATCTCAAAAAAGGGGTGACAGATTCCCTTTAAGTGTTCTCTTATTCTTTGGACAGCACAGAACACAATGACTGCAATTGTGTACGGTGGTGCAGATTTAAGCGCTAGTTATTGTATTTAGAATATTGGTTGACCACCTTCATGGGTGTGGAAACAGCAGTAGTTAGCACTGGTGGAAATGACCCACTGAAACACTGGTTTTCTAGTCTAGAAAAACGACTGAGGCCTTACCTAAGAGCCTATCAGGTTACATCTGTTCCTGACTCTTACCTTTGATTGAAGCTAAAATCTCCCGCACCGTTTGGGCATCATTCTGGTCAGACCGACAGCTGGGTGTAATCTCCAGAACATAATCAGGCCCGTACTCTGTGAAGAACTAAAACACAAAATCTGCATCATGTAGAGTGCAACCGAAACCTGTCGTCAATACCTAGGGCAGGCTATCCTTAAAGCTGGAGATCGTCTGCCTTTACTCCCCGCAGATGTGGTTTCAGCAATGTCAGCTCTTGATCTCCCAGGGCTTGAGTGTTGTGTCATGGGCTCGAGTGTTGAGTCATGTGAGCCCTGAAGCCAATCAGAGGCTGCTATGGGCTCGAATGTTTGGCTGCAAAGCTGATATGACACAACACTCTAGCCCATTAGCAGCCGATGATGTGTCATGGGAGCCCTGCAGAATCAGCAGCTGCTAAGGAACTCAAGTGTTGTGTTATGTTAGCCCTGAGGCCAATCAGTGGCTGCTAATGCACTAGAGTGTTGTTTTCATGTCAGCCCTGCAGCCAATCAGCAGCTGCTAATGGGCCGCTTCACTCTCACTTCCTTCAGACAAGACCGAAGGGGTGAGAGCTGCTGCTGTTCTCTGACTGTCACCGAACGTCAGTGACAAACATTACGAAACCTGGCAGCGAGTTTAGCCTGTTATTCTATACAGTGGAAAGTCCAACACAAGTGACCCCATTTTGGAAAGTAGACCCCTCATTGACTATATAGATGTGTAGTGAGCACCTTGAACCCACAGGTGCTTCACAGAATTTTACAACATTGATCTGTGAAAATTAAAAAAAATATATTTTTCCCACAAAAATTTTTTTTTTAAACCCCAATTTCTTTAATTTTCACAAGGATAGCAGGAGAAAATGGATTCCATTTTGGACCCCAAAATTTGTTCTGCAATTTCTCCTGAGCGCACCGATACCCCATATGAGGTCAAAAAACTACTTTTGAGGCATAGTGCACAGCTCAGAAGGGAAGCACCATATAGGAGTTCAGAAGTGATGAACTGGTTTGAGGGCGCCATGCCACATTGGTAAAGCCCCAGAGGTGTTAGAACAGCATAACCCCCATAAGTGACTCCATTTAAAAAAACTACCTCTCAAATTCATCAAGGGGTGCAGCATATGGGGGTATTTATGGGGCAGCATTAACCCTTGTAGAGCAGCATATGGGGGGTATTTATGGGGCAGCATTAACCCTTGTGCAGCAGCATATGGGGGGTATTTATGGGGCAGCATTAACCCTTGTAGAGCAGCATATGGGGGGTATTTATGGGGCAGCATTAACCCTTGTGTAGCAGCTTATGGGGGGTATTTATGGAGCATCTTCTTGGGCCAGCATTATCCCTTGTGGAGCAGCATATGGGGGGTATTTATGGGGCAGCATTAACCCTTGTGCAGCAGCATATGGAGGGTATTTATGGAGCATCTTCTTGGGCCAGCATTAACCCTTGTGCAGCAGCATATGGAGGGTATTTATGGAGCATCTTCTTGGGCCAGCATTAACCCTTGTGCAGCAGCATATGGGGGGGGGTTATCTATGGAGCATCTTCTCGGACCACCATTTAACCCTAGGCTTATACGCGAGTCAATAAATTTTCCCAATTTTTTGTGGCAAAATTAGGGGGGTCGGCTTATACACGAGTATATATGGTAACTCCGTAGCTGCAGATTAGTAGTGATTTTCTTGCATGACAGGTTCCCTTTAACATGCGGTGTGAATTATTTTATATTTTGATAGACCTGATGATGCCAAACACATTTCTTCTTTTTTCCAACTTTCGAATATTTTTTTTTTTTTTAACTGGGAAAGGAGTGAAGTAAACTATTATTTTTTTAAACCAGTTCATTTTTATAAAGTTTTTTTTTCTTTAGTGATACACAGAAACACCTCAATATTTAATATCTACGAGAATTTCTCTTTCTTAAAAAATATTTCTTAGTTCCCTTAGGGCCTTGAACCTGTTTGATTGCCGATAACATATTATTGCAGTATATAGTGTAATTCACAATCTCCTGTGAACTCGAGCCAAGCTGGGCTGCATAGAACCAAGATGATGGTGAGAAGCTCCAGGACAACCCCGGCTGCCCTGAAATGGTATTGTGTGGGGAAGAAAGGAGCCAGTGTATGGTCAGCCAGCAGTGATCAGAGCTGGCCCTGGGTGCTGCTGTTACAGGCAGATGTAATGGGTCACCCGCTGTATGATGGGCTCAGTCAGAAACATATACCCTGCATGTGACCTGTGCTGATATTACATGGCACAGGTATATATGAGGTTAAGGTTGTGAATGAGACTTTTTTGAGCCACTTTCAATAGACAGCAGGTAAAACTTATACCAGTTTGCATTTATAAAAGAATTCAGGTTTATTAGCTCAAGAAATACTTTGTTAAAAAATCTAAGATTCAAAAAGGGCAGCCAGCAGATCTGATGTGGAGGTAGACTACCAGGAGGACAGAGGAGCCTTTGTTTCAGTGTATTCATACAATAAAAGCATTCACAAGCTTGGAAGGGCTAACATGATTCAAGATTACATGTGGCTCATTCAGGATTTTACCCTCCCAGAATGCGTGAAATGTGGCAGAGAATACTGCATACCTCGTGGTCCGGGATTTCAGAAGATAAGGTCCGGCCTAGGATCACTGCAGTCAGGTACGTCCAGCATCGAGCAGTATTGGGAAGATTGTATCCTCCTAAGACAGAGAACAGCAGCTAAGAAGCTCGGAGCAGTCAGGACTCGGCTCCACATCGTCTGAACTACTCTACTGTGGTATTTTATTACAATAAAAAAAAATTAGCTTAAAAAGATGATGGCGCGCCTCAGGGGAGCCCTACCAGAGGGCGTCAAAAGAGCTGTCAATCATATGTGGTGACTGACAAGCCAACGTCCATAAATGCTAAGGACGGCACCGCACCAGCTCATCTGCGGCAAGACCAGAGACAGGACCAGCAATGCTACAGCACATAAAGCAGGGCTTTTATATTCATTTCTCTTTAATAGCGGAGGCGCTGTTAGCCGCAGCCACTGACTTCCTTCAGCTACCGGGCTTTCACGTGTCCCCACTACTTAAGGGAATGAATATTCACTGTTCGCCACTCCCATAGGTGTGGAATGCAGTGAATATTCATTCCATTTAGTAGTGAGCACACATGAAAACTCGGCAGCTGCAGCCATGCATACCAGGATAGGGATGAGGGGTACCATGCATACCAGGATAGGGATGAGGGGTACCATGCATACCAGGATAGGGATGAGGGGTACCATGCATACCAGGATAGGGATGAGGGGACCATATATACCAGGATGGGGATGAGGGGGTCATGTATACCAGGATGGGGATGAGGAGGCCATGCATACCAGGATAGGGATGAGGGGACCATATATACTAGGATGGGGATGAGGGGACCATGTTACCAGGATGAGGAGACCATGTATACAAAGAGAGAGATGAGGGGACCCTATATACCAGGATAGGGATGAGGGCCATGTATACCAGGATGGGGATGAGGAGCCATGCATATCAGGATAGGGATGAGGAGCCATGCATACCAGGATGGGGATGAGGAGCCATGCATACCAGGATAGGGATGAGGAGCCATGCATACCAGGATGGGGATGAGGAGCCATGCATATCAGGATAGGGATGAGGAGCCATGTATACCAGGATGGGGATGAGGAGGCCATGCATACCAGGATGGGGATGAGGAGGCCATGTATACCAGGATGGGGATGAGGGGGCCATGTATACCAGGATGGGGATGAGGGGACCATGTATACCAGGATGAGGAGACCATGTATACAAAGAGAGAGATGAGGGGACCCTATATACCAGGATAGGGATGAGGGCCATGTATACCAGGATGGGGATGAGGAGCCATGCATATCAGGATAGGGATGAGGAGCCATGCATACCAGGATTGGGATGAGGAGGCCATGCATACCAGGATGAGGGGGCCATGTATACCAGGATGGGGATGAGGGGACCATGTATACCAGGATGAGGAGACCATGTATACAAAGAGAGAGATGAGGGGACCCTATATACCAGGATAGGGATGAGGAGCCATGCATATCAGGATAGGGATGAGGAGGCCATGCATACCAGGATAGGGATAAGGGGGCCATGTATACCAGGATGGGGATGAGGAGGCCATGCATACCAGGATAGGGATGAGGAGACCATGTATACCAGGATGGGGATGAGGAGACATGCATATCAGGATAGGGATGAGGGGGCCATGTATACAAGAATGGGGATGAGGAGACCATGCATACCAGGATAGGGATGAGGGGGCCATGTATACCAGGATGGGGATGAGGAGACCATGTATACCAGGATGGGGATGAGGAGACATGCATACCAGGATAGGGATGAGGGGGCCATGTGTACCAGGATGGGTATGAGGAGACCATGCATACCAGGATGGGGATGAGGGGGCCATGCATACCATTTTCGGAATGAGGGGGCCATTCATACCAGGATGGGGATGAGGAGGCCATGCATACCAGGATAGGGATGAGGAAGCCATGCATACCAGGATGGGGATGAGGAGACATGCATACTAGGATGGGGATGAGGAGGCCATGCATACCAGGATGGGGATGAGGCCATGCATACCAGGATATGGATGAGGGGGCCATGCATACTAGGATAGGGAGGAGGAGGCCATGCATACCCAGGTAGGGATGAGGAGCCATGCATACCAGGATAGGGATGAGGAGCCATGCATACCAGGATGGGTAAGAGGGGCCATGCATGCCAGGATGGGTAAGAGGGGCCATGCATACCAGGATAGTGATGAGGGGGCCATGCATACCAGGATGGGGATATTAGTACAGAATTTACCACAATTTTTGCGTCAATATTTTTTGTTCTAGTTTCCTCCTCTAAAACCTAGGTGTGTCTTATAGTCCTAAAAATACGGTAAATAGTAATAGTACATGTAACTAACAAAAGGGACATTGTTATCAGTATTTTGGTCAATAAAGCCCCTTCTGAGCAGGGCATGTCATCTATGTAGCTTCCCATGGACAGGTGTCTGCACAGTTGGGCCACGTCCTCCTCTGCCCTTATTCATATTGAGGTCGGCTGACACAAGGCGAGGTTTTCATACTAGAGACAGGGTAGGACCGTCCCGATGGGTACACCTTGTAGTGGTAGGAAGGCTTTTACGATAAAAAAAAAAAAAAAAAATGTTAACCAAGTACTGTATGTTATTTATACATACTATTACTATTTACTTACTATAGGGTATATGCTTTTTCTTGAGTTTTGCCTGTGACATGGCCACAGTGTGAAGGCGCTCTTACTGCACGTATACCAGCTCATGCTCTGGCTCATTTCTTTGGGAGCAGAATACTAATGAGAATAGGTGTTCACCTCCTCCTAGGACCAGAGTCGGCAGCTGCCACTGTAACACGTACTTCAGGCACTTCCCAATGCCCTCCGGCGTCATGTTGAATGAACACATGGGGTCTCCTGCAATCGTATCGGCCCCCAACTGTAAGACCACGGCTTCTGGGTTAAACTTTGTAAACACTTCCTTCAGCACACTGGAAGAGAAAGGACATTTCATACACAGAAATGTTATCAATCTTTACAAGAAACAGTCATTTTTGGAAAAATACAATAAAAAGTAACAATCATTTTAATTTTTTTTGCATAAATCACATGAAAATAAGAATCTATGTAATATCTTTCTTCTAAGAAATCTGCTTCTCTCTCCCCCTGGCCTGGTCTTTCATTCTGTATTCAGTGGTAATATCGATCTTAAGTGTATACAGAGTTTCACACAACTGAGAAGGGAGATGGCAGTTGGTGCCTGTAAGATTCTATGTAGGGGACCGAGAAGAATGAGGAGGGAGGAGGAGATAGACGTAGAACTAGACATTGTGCTGCAAGTTCTTCTGACATGGGAATCACATTTGAAATGCATTGTCATGTCAGCTCCATGCTCGGAAAACACTGGGAGGTACTCCAGAGAGTACTTTAAAGATTTTTCTGAATGATCTCTCTCACAGGACTAGGCACATGGTGGTTTAACAAACTTCATTTCTTTGTAGGTCTCCATCAAAATTAGTGTGATTCCTCTACCTTTAGCTAAGTAAGGAGTCCAAATAATGACGATACCTCCACATGATATACACTGATGGTGCTTGTCCATTAAATAAACTTTCCAGTTACAGAAAAGTTCTATTTCTAAGAAGTGTGTTAAAAAAACAAAACAATCTTTCTATACTCCCCCTCCCCAGGTCCAGCAGCGCAGTCTCCACCACCTCCCTGGTCATTGTCTGCAGTGCTGGCAACAGGATGTCAGCCCTGCACACAGATACCGGGGCCGCGGCAGAGACTTGGCGAGGGACCTGGGGATTTTGAGTACTGGACATTTCATGTATTTAAACAAAATACTCCTGGATATACACATTTTCTGAAATTGGAAAACCCCTTTAATACACCAATGATTTCTTTTTTGTTAATGTAGATGTACCCAGTATTTCTGAGAGGGAGCCCCGAGCCGAGGACACCATGCACACATGTACAATGCAAAACTAACAGCATTATAACAATCTGAAGGATACCAAGCAGAGTGGCTCGCAGCCGGGGTACCTGGTGCAGCTAATCTAAATGCAGCACTAGCACAGGTGAGTTGCCGTAAAAGAAAATATAACTGAACAGTTCAGCAAGTATGCGGGAGCACCGACGACAATGTGTGAGCATGTACTGTATGAGGAATGTGAACATATATCAGTTCTCTGAGTATATATGAGTATGTATATGTTATGTGAGCTTGTATGGGAGTATGTATTTGTGAGACTGCGAGGGGAACCTTATGTGAGGGCCGTTATGTATCCCCCAGAATGTGCTTAGAAGCATACTGAACCGCTGGAGGGCATTGTGATTATGGCCGCGGCTGTGGTTACCATGTCAATTAAAAGTAAGTGTGGACTGGGTCCAGTTATTACACCAAGTCAGTTTAGGAAAACCAGTATCAGGCTTTTATTTTTGGAGAGATCTGTAGGATGGCAGTGGGACAGACCTCTCACTCCAGTCCGAGTCTTACAAGTGGCCCATGGCCACAGTTTTCATTTAAAGGGAAGGTGTCACCCTTTTTTTTGCCCTATTGGCTGCCGGCATAGACATCGGGGGCTTATCTACAGCATTCTGTAATGCTGTAGATAAGCCCCCGATGTAACCTGAAAGAGAAGAAAAACACGTTATATTATACTCACCAAGGTGGGCGGTCCGGTCCGATGCGTGTCGCGGTCCGGCTCCTCCCATCTTCATGCGATGACGTCCTCTTCTCCCGTCCAGTAATGGCTCCGGCGCAGGCGCACTGCTGTGCCCCGTTGAGGGCAGAGCAGCATACTGCAGTGCGCAGGCGCCAGACCTCTCCCGCCGCCTGCGCACTGCAGGACTCTGCTCTGCCCTCAACAGGGCAGAGCAGTGCGCTTGTGCCGTAGCAATTACAGGATGGGAGAAGAGGACGTCATCGCATGAAGAAGGGAGGCGTCGGACCGGACCGCAACACCCACTGGACCGGACCGCCCACCTCGGTGAGTATAATATAACGCGTTTTTCTTCTCTTTCAGGTTACATCGGGGGTTTATCTACAGCATTACAGAATGCTGTAGATAAGCCCCCGATGTCTATGCCGGCAGCTGAAAGGCCAAAAAAAGGGTGACAGATTCCCTTTAAATCGACAGTAAAGGTTTGGGTGTGTAAGTTTGTGCTTGAATTTCACATGTAGCAAAGCTGAAGGTGCTGTGGACATATGCATGGCTGTCTGAAGCCAACACAGACCAGAGCCAGTGACGTAAGCAAACATGTTAGCACAGGAGAACCTTATCAGGGGTGCAAGTACCAGCGGCACTGGACTTTATTTCACGTGTTCCCGACTGCGATCCGGAGGAGAGCAATTTTCATGTGTTCAGTATTTGGCCAATAACGAATGCGTTATTCAACTTCCCTGGGTCACTGTCCCGCTAAATTCACTGGCGGAAATGCCGCTGCCTTACAGCATATGTGTAAGTAAGCACGAGCGCGTGCAAGTATGTACAAGTCTGTAAACAGTGGAGAGAATAAGCATTTGATACACTGACGATTTTACAAGTTTTCCCACCTACAAAGAATGGAGAGATCTGTAATTTTTATCATAGGCACACTTCACCTGTGAGAGACAGAATCTAAAAATAAAAACAGAAAATCACATTGTATGATTTTTACATAATTAATTTGTATTTTATTGCATGAAATAAGTATTTGATACAATAAAAAAAGAGAACTTAATATTTGGTGCAGAAACCATTGTTTGTAATTTCAGAGGTCAGACGTTTCCTGTAGTTCTTGAGCATGTTTGTACACACTGCAGTGAGGATTCTGGCCCACTCCTCCATACAGATCTTCCCCAGATCTTTCATGTTTCTGGGCTGTTACTGGGTAATATTAAGTTTCATCTCCCTCCATAGATTTTCTATTGGGTTCAGGTCGGGAGACTGGCTAGGCCACTCCAGGACCTTGAAATGTTTCTTACAGAGCCACTCCTTAGTTGCCCTGGCTGTGTGTTTCAGGCCTTTATCATGCTGGAGACCCAGCCACGGCCCATCTTCAATGCTCTTACTGAGGGAAGGAGGTTGTTGGCCAAAATCTTGCGATACATGACCCCATCTGTCCTCCCTTCAATATGGTGCAGTCGTCCAGTCTCCTTTGTCAGAAAAGCACCCCCAAAGCATGTTTCCCCCACCATGATTCACTGGTGGGATAGTGTTCTTGGGGATGTCCTCATCCTTCTTACTCCAAAAAGGGCGAGTGGAGTTGATATCAAAAAGTTCTCTTTTGGTCTCATCTGACCACATTACATTCTCCCATGCCTCCTCTGGATCATCCAGATGGTCATTGGCGAACTTAAAACAGACCTGGACATGTGCTGAGCAGGGGAACCTTGCCTGCCCTGCAGGAGTTTAATCCAGCATAGTGTATTACTAATGGTAATGTTTGAGACTGTGGTTCCAGATCTCTTCAGGGCATTGACCAGGCCCACTCGTGTAGTTCTGGGCCGATTCCTGACCTCTCTCAGAATTATCCTTACCCCACGAGATCCTGCATGGAGCCACAGACCGAGGTAGACTGACAATTACCTGCTGTTTCTTCCATTTTCTGCCCGTGGTGTCCTTAGACAACTCTTTGGTCTTGGCCATGGTGGGAAGTTGGAGTGTGATTGATTGTGTGGACAGGTGTCTTTTATACAGGTAATGAGGTCAAACAGGTGCAATTAATACGGGTAATGAGTGCAGAGTAGGAGGGCTTCTTAAAAAAAAAACAAAAAAAAAAACAACACAACAATAACAGGTCTGTGAGCGCCCAAATTCTTGCTGGTTGGTCGGTGATCAAATACTTATTATCGTGTGTGTATATGTATGTATATACATACATACATACATACACACACAGTACAGACCAAAAGTTTGGACACACCTTCTCATTCAAAGAGTTTTCTTTATTTTCATGACTATGAAAATTGTAGATTCACTCTGAAGGCATCAAAACTATGAATTAACACATGTGGAATTATATAATTAACAAAAAAAGTGTGAAACAACTGAAAATATGTCTTATATTCTAGGTTCTTCAAAGTAGCCACCTTTTGCTTTGATTACTGCTTTGCACACTCTTGGCATTCTCTTGATGAGCTTCAAGAGGTTGTCACCGGAAATGGTTTTCCCTTCACAGCTGTGCCCTGTCAGGTTTAATAAGTGGGATTTCTTGTCTTCTAAATAGGGTTGGGACCATCAGTTGTGTTGTGCAGAAGTCTGGTGGATACACAGCTGATAGTCCTACTGAATAGACTGTTAGAATTTGTATTATGGCAAGAAAAAAGCAGCTAAGTAAAGAAAAACGAGTGGCCATCATTACTTTAAGAAATGAAGGTCAGTCAGTCAAAAAAATTGGGAAAACTTTGAAAGTGTCCCCAAGTGCAGTGGCAAAAACCATCAAGCGCTACAAAGAAACTGGCTCACATGAGGACCGCCCCAGGAAAGGAAGACCAAGAGTCACCTCTGCTGCGGAGGATAAGTTCATCCGAGTCACCAGCCTCAGAAATCGCAGGTTAACAGCAGCTCAGATTAGAGACCAGGTCAATGCCACACAGTTCTAGCAGCAGACACATCTCTACAACAACTGTTAAGAGGAGACTTTGTGCAGCAGGCCTTCATGGTAAAATAGCTGCTAGGAAACCACTGGTAAGGACAGGCAACAAGCAGAAGAGACTTGTTTGGGCTAAAGAACACAAGGAATGGAAATCAGACCAGTGGAAATCTGTGCTTTGGTCTGATGAGTCCAAATTTGAGATCTTTGGTTCCAACCACCATGTCTTTGTGTGATGCAGAAAAGGTGAACGGATGGACTCTACATGCCTGGTTCCCACCGTGAAGCATGGAGGAGGAGGTATGATGGTGTGGGGGTGCTTTGCTGGTGACACTGTTGGGGATTTATTCATAATTGAAGGCATACTGAACCAGCATGGCTATCACAGCATCTTGCAGCGGCATGCTATTCCATCCGGTTTGCGTTTAGTTGGACCATCATTTATTTTTCAACAGGACAACGACCCCAAACACACCTCCAGGCTGTGTAAGGGCTACTTGACCAAGAAGGAAAGTGATGGGGTGCTACGCCAGATGACCTGGCCTCCACAGTCACCAGACCTGAACCCAATCGAGATGGTTTGGGGTGAGCTGGACTGCAGAGTGAAGGCAAAAGGGCCAACAAGTGCTAAGCATCTCTGGGAACTCCTTCAAGACTGTTGGAAGACCATTTCCGGTGACTACCTCTTGAAGCTCATCAAGAGAATGCCAAGAGTGTGCAAAGCAGTTATCAAAGCAAAAGGTGGCTACTTTGAAGAACCTAGAATATAAGACATATTTTCAGTTGTTTCACACTTTTTTGCTAATTATATAATTCCACATGTGTTAATTCACAGTTTTGATGCCTTCAGAGTGAATCTACAATTTTTATAGTCATGAAAATAAAGAAAACTCTTTGAATGAGGTGTGTCCAAACGTTTGGTCTGTACTGTATATATATATATATATATATATATATATATATATATATATATATATATATATATATATATACACACACACACACACATACACACACATACATACACATATACAGTTGCTTCTCACAAAATTAGAATATTAAGAAGTTAATTTATTTCAGCTCTTCAATACAAAAAGTCAAACTCCTTTATTATATGGAGTCATTACAAACAGCCAATGAAAAACCAAAAGTCATTATCTCTGCAAATTAGAATAATTACCAAAAAACACCTGCAAAGGCTTCCTAAGCATTTAAAAAGGTCCCTTAGTCTGTTTCAGTAGGCTCCACAATCATGGGGAAGACTGCTGACTAGACAGATGTCCAGAAGGTAGTTGACACACTCCACAAGGAGGGTAAGCGGCAAAAGGTCATTGCTAAAGAAGTTGGCTGTTCACAGAGTGCTGTATCCAAGCATATTAATGGAAAGTTGAGTGGAAGGAAAAAGGGTGGTAGAAAAAGGTGCACAAGCAACCGGGATAACCGCAGCCTTGAAAGGAGTTAAGAAAAGGCCATTCAAAAATGTGGGCGAGATTCACAAGGAGTGGACTGCTGCTGGAGTCATTGCTTCAAGAGCCACCACACACAGACCTTTCCAGGACATGGGCTACAAGTGTTGCATTCCTTGTGTCAAGCCACTCATGACCAATAGACAATGCCAGAAGCGTCTTACCTGGGCCAAGGAGAAAAAGAAATGGACTGTTGCTCAGTAGTCCAAGGTGTTTTCAGATGAAAGTAAATTTGGCATTTCACTTGGAAATCAAGGTCCCAGAGTCTGGAGGAAGAGTGGAGAGGCACACAATCCCAGCTGCTTGAGGTCTAGTGTGAAGTTTCCACAATCAGTGATGGTTGGGGAGCCATGTCATATGCTGGTGTATGTCCACTGTGTTTTATCAAGATTAAAGTCAGCACAGCCGTCTACCAGGAAATTTTAGAGCACTTCAAGCTTCTCTCTGCCGACAAGGTTTTTGGAGATGGAAATGTCATTCTCCAGCAGGACTTGGCACCTCTCCACACTGTCAAAAGTACCAATACCTGGTTTATAAACCACAGTATCACTGTGCTTGATTGGCCAGCAATCTCGCCTGACCTTAACCCCCATCGAGAATCTATGGGGTATTGTCATGAGGAAGATGAGACACCTGACCCAACAATGCAGATGAGCTGAAGGCTGCTATCAAAGCAACCTGGGCTTCCATAATTCCTCATTAGTGCCACAGGCTGATCATCTTCATGCCACGCCGCATTGATGCAGTAATTGATGCAATAATTGATGCAAAAGGAGCCGCGACCAATTATTAAGTGCATTTACTGAACATACATTTCAGAAGGCCAACATTTCGGACTTTAAAATCAAGCTGGTGTTATAAAGTATTCTAATTTACTGAGATGACGACTTTTGGCTTTTCATTATCTGTAAGGCATAATCATCAACATTAACAGAAATAAACATGTGAAATAGATCACTCTGTTTGTAATGATTCTATATATGTGTGCGTCTCCACTCTTCCTCCAGACTCTGAGACCTTGATTTCCAAATGAAATGCTAAATTTACTTTCATCTGAAAACAACACCTTGGACTAATGAGCAACCATCCAGTTCTTTTTCTCCTTGGTCCAGGTAAGACGCTTCTGACATAGTCTATTGGTCATGAGTGGCTTGAAACAAGGAATGCGACACTTGTAGCCCATGTCCTGGATACGTCTGTGTGTGGTGGCTCTTGAAGCAATGACTCCAGCAGCAGTCTACTCGTTGTGCGTTTGTCTCTATTTTGGTACATACCATGGATACACTGGAGAGCTTTGGTAGCAGATATTTTTTAAAGGGGAACCAGTGTTTGGTTCATAGACATTGTGACTGATATTATCCTACTCCCCCCTTTTGAGCCGACACTACTGCCACATTAGGTAACCTATACAACTTCATTATATTTGTTTGTAGTATGGTATATACCAAGGGCACAATGGAGGAACGTCTTTTTGAGAAAGAACAGCTTTTTTAAATGGGGAACCACAGCGAGTAGCCACTTGGTCTGTTATAATTCAAACACCACTTTTGATCAGACACTATGTTATGTATTTAATTGCTCACTGCATGCTGTTTGTCAGCCATATTTAATGTCCCTGATAAATCCGCCCTTTTCTCACTATGGAAACAACAAAAACCCTCACTGTTGCATTGATCCACTCCCGCCTGGATTACTGCAATGCTCTATTAATTGGCCTCCCCGTCACTCGACTATCCCCCCTCCAGTCCATACTTAATGCAGCGGCCAGGATCGTCCATCTGGCTAATCGGTACTCGGACGCATCCGCTCTTCGCCAGTCCTTACATTGGCTGCCCATTCATTACAGGATCCAATTCAAAGTACTTGTTCTCACCCACAAAGCTCTCCACAGTGCAGCACCCCCTTACATTTCTTCCCTCATTTCTGTCTATCGGCCTAGCCGATCGCTGCGCTCAGCAAACGACTTTCGACTAACCTCTGCACTAATCCGTACCTCCCACTCCCGACTCCAAGACTTCTCCTGTGCCGCACCTATCCTCTGGAATGCTCTACCCCAAGAAATCAGGACTATCCACAATTTGCATAGTTTTAGGCGCTCCCTCAAAACACATTTGTTCAGAGAGGCCTATCGCGTTCACTGATCAAAGTAATTTTCTGTGTAAGTGTGCGTGTGTAGCCCATTCACTATCTCCATCCATCCCCCACTCCCTCAAGATGGCTGGACCTTCATTGTAAATACACCATTGTAAATACACACCTGTACTCTGTATCTCCCTCACCTCATTGTAGATTGTAAGCTCTCATGAGCAGGGTCGTCTTATTTCATCTTATTTTGCTTCAGTTATTGTATTGTTAACGTTGTTTCTTATGACTTGTGTTTTGAAACTGTTAAACTGTAAAGCGCTGCGGAATATGTTGGCGCTATATAAATAAAGATTATTATTATTATTATGTCCCTGAATAAGTCAACTTTTTGAATGGTTTAAAAAAAAATTTCAATAAACTATTTGCATTTTGTGTCTTATGGAAGTCTTTTGTTTGTTGGGTAAGAATAATACACTGGGAAATAGGTTGGCATATTGATAAAGTACTATACACTAATTATCTGTAATATAACGGGCTAAGCGTCACTCTGTCTGAAGCCTCTATAGACTGCGCAAGTACGACGCGCCTGCGCAGTGCTGCTCCAGACAGAGTGACGCATGCCCCCCAAGAGATCGCTGTATGCATAAGCACTGAACACATACCTCGATCTCTGCAACACCTTACCGAGCCGGTGTTGCTGTTGCCGCGGGGTCTTGCGCCATGTGACGTCAGGAGAGGGCGGGTTGTGGCGCCTGAATCGGCGCCTGCGCAGTCCGCCCCTACCGCCGCCATTTTGTAGAAGACACACTGCAGTGTGTCTTCAAGACCATGGCGGCGGAAAGCGAGGACTGCGAAGGCGCCCAGTCCAGCACCACAACATGCCCAGAACAAGACAGCGCTGGACACAGGGAAGAAAGGGGAGTATAAATGTTTTTTTTTTTTTAATGTGTGCAGTTTAATAGGGGTGAGGGGGACCATTCATACCAGGATTGGGGGGTGAGGGGACCATGCATACCAGGATTGGGGGGTGAGAGGACCATGCATACCAGGATTGGGGGGTGAGAGGACCATGCATACCAGGATTGGGGGGTGAGGGGACCATGCATACCAGGATAGGGGGGTAACGGGACCATGCATACCAGGATAGGGGGGTGACGGCACCATGCATACCAGGATAGGGGGGGTGAGAGGACCATGCATACCAGGATTGGGGGGGGTGAGAGGACCATGCATACCAGGATTGGGGGGTGAGAGGGCCATGCATACCAGGATTGGGGGGTGAGAGGGCCATGCATACCAGGATTGGGGGGTGAGGGGACCATGCATACCAGGATTGGGGGGTTATAGGACCATGCATACCAGGATTGGGGGGTGAGAGGACCATGCACACCAGGATAGGGGGGTGAGGGGACCATGCATACCAGGATAGGGGGGTGAGGGGACCATGCATACCAGGATTGGGGGGTTATAGGACCATGCATACCAGGATTGGGGGGGTGAGAGGACCATGCATACCAGGATAGGGGGGGGTGAGAGGACCATGCATACCAGGATAGGGGGGTGAGAGGACCATGCATACCAGGATAGGGGGGTGAGAGGACCATGCATACCAGGATAGGGGGGTGAGAGGACCATGCATACCAGGATAGGGGGGTGAGAGGACCATGCATACCAGGATTGGGGGGTGAGGGCACCATGCATACCACGATAGGGATGAGGGGGGTGCCATTTATACCACGATAGGGATGAGGGGGGTGCCACACACACACACACACACACACACACACACACACTATTTGTTAATTATTAGATTAAATTGTAAAATCCTGGTGACAGATTCCCTTTAAATTATCACTTTTTTGATTGGTCAACTCAGGCACAATACTGGAAAGAGCTTGAGGCAATAGAAACTGGTACCAACTGCGTGTATACAACTAATGCACAATATAAAACCAAAAACAAGCAGAGAAAAACAAAGGACAGATGGGCACTGACATCACCTTTAGAGTTTAAAGTGAACCTGACTGAGATACATGCAGCCTACTATGTGGGCAGACGCCGGCTGTACGATCTCAGGCAGTGTGGAGAGGAGGTCACTTTCTCAATGTATGTCTACAAGATTTAGAAAGAAGCTGGAAAGCCCGATTAACAGAGACTTACAGAGTTAGAGAGAATTCACAGATTCAGCAGGGTATAAATGCTGTAATGATGAAGTAGCCAGGAGCTGCTCTCAGATCTGGCACCAGAACCCTGCTGACCGATAACCTTTAGTGATGGTTGGGCAAATACAGGCAAGGCACCTCAATATGGAAAAATAAGTAAAGGCAGACATCATTGCTGCATTACATTAAGATTTCAAGAAAAAAAACAGGCAACAAAATCCTCAGGCTGTGTCTGTCTTCTCTGTACGTAATATAGTCTTACCCTTCACAGACTTGGTAATATTTGTCATCGGTGATTCCATCCTGCAAGGGCACATTTACACTATAGTAGCATCCCTTCCCAAGGCCGATGTCACTTACATCTCCTGTCCCTAAAAAAGAATACACTGATTTATAGACTAGCATACTAATAGACTGTGAGAAGCAAATAATGGACTAGCACGCACTCCTATATAACATCTCCAGCAATGGCCAGCTCTTAGATGAAACTGGACAGCACATCTGTAGCTCTGCCAGCAACACTTCTAGGTGGAAAACGTCTGTAGACCCAATGGCCACTTCACAGCCAGGCCAGTCCCTGGTCCCCGACCACCGTACAGCCAGTCCCTGGTCCCCGACCACCGTACAGCCAGTCCCTGGTCCCCGACCACTGTACAGCCAGTCCCTGGTCCCCGACCACCTTGCAGCCAGTCTCTGGTCCCCTACCACCTTGCAGCCAGTCTCTGGTCCCCTACCACCTTGCAGCCAGTCTCTGGTCCCCTACCACCTTGCAGCCAGTCTCTGGTCCCCTACCACCTTGCAGCCAGTCTCTGGTCCCCTACCACCTTGCAGCCAGTCTCTGGTCCCCTACCACCTTGCAGCCAGTCTCTGGTCCCCTACCACCTTGCAGCCAGTCTATGGTCCCCTACCACCTTGCATTCAGTCTCTGGTCCCCTACCACCTTGCAGCCAGTCTCTGGTCCCCTACCACCGTGTAGCCAGTCTCTGGTCTCCATGGCGTAGAGATTAGCAATCAAAACATTTGGTACCTAGTGAGTTAATTATGGCGTTATCAGACAGTTTTCACAGGAGTGCTTGTACCGCTTCTCCCCATAGGACAATGACCAGAGCACATTGTGCAAGAGGTAATATTACAACCTGATTTCCTGGTCTAACCTCCTGCGTCAGTGTGAGAAGATGTGCAACTCAGTTTAATGGAGTCTCATTACAAACCCCTCTATCAGTTCTAATTAGGCCACGTTCACATGTTCAGTATTTTACATCAGTATTTGTAAGCCAAAACCAGGAGTGGATTTTGCCTCTAATTATTTCACTCCTGGTTTTGCCTTACAAATACTGATGTAAAATACTGACCAAATAATTGACATGTGAACATGGACTTACTGAGTCAGTCAGTGTCACACTAATATTCGCTGTGCTCAAGCATCTTGTAATCGGTCTGCAGTGAGATCAGGGCAGTCATTATGTCTCACACAGGAGTAACCTGCCTGTTCTGGACTACTCCTGTATGAGATACGCAATGACACCTGCTCCGATCTAACTGCTGAGCAATTACAAGTTGAGCACCACAGACATTAGTATGATACTGACGTACCCAGTATTCAGGAGAGCTGATGGAAGGGTTTGTAAGAATACACAGCTAAACTCAGCTATGCTACCCCTCCTTCACTGGCACCTTATCTGAAGGGCGTTCGTTATGTGTGATTTCTAGTCATGAAGGAAGATAGACCAGGAGATCAGAGTTGTCTTTCAATGTTACATCTTACACTCTGAGAAATCTGCTCTAAGCTTTGGTAGTCCTGTGTTCTTCGGTCCTTTGAGTGTTACTGCCTGCTTACGATTGGCAATATTATACATAATGTACATGCCCCCAGTGAAAACTCTGGTTACACCCACTTAAGGTTAACTCATTAGAGGCGAAAAAAAAAATGTTTTAATTTGCTTCTGCAGCCACTATTAGATTGTGTGATCAGTCCACCTTGAACAATTTGGTGAAAGGTCTTCTGTAAACTACATTTACAATGCAATAATTGTGAACACTCGTTATAAACGCTCATTCCACAATTATCTTTCAGTGTCAACAGGATGAAATGATCTTTTGTTTAGTGCAAAAAAATGATGGTTCTCTGTGGTGCATTAACAGGACTGGCACTGCCGAGAGCCGTGGTAGCGATGTAGTATAGATCGCTTGCTAGGCATCGTTTACTTTACCTGCCTGTGTAAACAGGTATTTAAACGACCATCGAACAGTAAAACTTTACCAGTCAGCGGTGGTATGCTGCTGGTCACTCCATGTAAATGGACCCTTAATTCTGCTGCTTTTCTGAGATAACAAGTATCGGCTTCCAGAGACGCACTGTAAAGTCTCCAGAAGTGAAGTTCTAGCTGTAAATGGAGACAACTCTACAATAATGGGCAAGCTTTAGAATAAGAGGTGTGATGCGACCATACAAGTACATGTGAGCACCTTAGTAAGTGCAAGGGACATCTCCTCGCCCTAAGGGCTCATGCTGATGTATAGGGACAGCACAAAGACCAATGCAATTCAATAGGGCAGCTTAGCTGCACCTTTATGGGTGCGCTAAGCAATCTGACCCTATACAGAACATGCATTATACCTCCGATGTTCACAGACACAGTGCAGCGCCTGTGTATTGTACGATGATTAGTGTGTAAAACCAGGTGTCACATGAATGTAAATTACAGACATATAGACGGGAATACGGACGGCAACACGGAAACATGGACGGCAACACGGATGGCAACACGGACACATGGACGGCAACACGGACGGCAACACGGGCACACAGACGGCAACACGGACGGCAACACGGACGGCAACACGGACGGCAACACGGACGGCAGCACGGACGGCAGCACGGACGGCAGCACGGACGGCAGCACGGACGGCAGCACGGACGGCAGCACGGACGGCAGCACGGACGGCAGCACGGACGGCAGCACGGACGGCAGCACGGACGGCAGCACGGACGGCAGCACGGACGGCAGCACGGATGACAATCCTCCAGAATTTCTGTATGAATATAGGACAATTATTTATATGCTCTTCTAATCTCGACCTAAAGATCCCAGTAGCTATCTTCTCTGGAAATGTTCAGAAACCTCCTTAGTAACTAAAAAGTATGACTTCGATTCCTCAGGACTGGCGACTTTCACACCGGTCTTCATGAGGCGGCAAGCTGAAGTCAGACACTCCTTATGTCTCCTAATGAATCAGGAATGGAGGCAGGTGGCGTGGGCCTCCATGAGCCTCGTCACAAATCTTACTCTAGTCAGTGACTGGAGTGAGACTTCTGTTGTGAAGTGCGCCCTAGTGCTGCCCTTTTTGGTGAAGCTGTGCACAATGCACATGAAAATATCAAAAGTCTCAACATTTTTGTGCCTTTCAAAGCATTTTATGCCAGCGTTCTGATGTAAAGGTTTTGATGATTTCTTTCAAAGATTTCTTCAGTAACACGACGCATTAACGCTTCAGCGACATTGCTGAGCAGATGAATCAGAGGTGAACAGCACAGATCTAATATAGCACCAAGGAAAACCCACATGAGACAGAGAATGCAAGTGCATTTACAGAAGTGAAAAAAAGTACCCAAATCTGGACTTTCTATATAAGTTTTCGGGTTGTCCCACACCCAGTACACTGCTTCAGATGCTGCAGCGAGAGATAAGGTGTAAATACCAGGCATTATTCACTCATTTAGGGTAATTGTAGTCATGCAATCAATAATAAACACTCAGTTAAACCCTATGGCCGGGTGCCCATAATTCGGAACGAGCAGCGCATTGGACGCAGTGCATGCTCGCTGAGGCCAAAGCACAGCCGTCTATTGAACGCAGGTAAATCCTATGATCACTGAGCCGTGCTGATTCACAGCGTCTAATACATTGTACGGGTGACATTTCTCTTGCGGTGGTTCGTGTCTCTACAAGATAAATTGACATGCTGCGGTCTGGAGAGACGTGCCACATGTCCATCTCCGCAGGAGATCCGCGGGCGTCTGCGGACACATAGAGGACATGGGATTTCTAGAAATCCCATCCACTATGCTGAAACATCTGAATGCTGCGGGTTTGAGGCTGCATAAATATGCAGCGTCCAACCCGCAGCAGTTCCTGATCGTGGGCACGTACCCGTGGAAAAAAAAAACAGTAAAAAAAAAAAAATTGTAGCTAAGTACCTTAAAAAATCCTTGAGCTCCGTCAATTTGGCCATTTTTTTTCTCCAAGTTTTCAGACACATCGCTCCGTTACATAGATATTCACATTTTATGCTTTTAGAGAGCTGTATAAGAAATGTTTGCTTGTAAAGCATATGGACGGCAGTTTCACCCCTCATGAAGGAAGGGAGTCAAGCTCCAATCCATAAAATCATATCCTTTATTTCATGATTAAAATAGATATGGCAATTCTACAATATGGCAGCACATAGGCGTGAAACCTTCTCTGCCAGACGCTGCAATGCCAATGTCTGGCACAGATGAGACTCCGAGTTTCTCCACACCAGAAAGTTACCTGGTTTCCTTCAAGGGTGAGCTTAATTTTTTCATTACTTTCACTCCTCCTAGACTCTGCAGTTACAGCTCAGCAGCATCGGAGAATACAGGACTTCCAGATCATCTGTGATTGGCAGTGTCTAGGAGAGAGGAGTGAAGGCGCAAGCCCTCGAGAAGACTGAAGAAACGCCTCGTAGCACTGCAAACAGAGACGTGACATATTGCGCTACAAAAGCAACAAAATGTGAATATCTCTGCAATGGAGTGACGCAGCATAAAACAGACAAAAGCGACAGAACTAGGGGAGCTCAGGGGTTGTTACTACGTATTTAAGTGACAGGTCCTCTTTAAACCCCATATGTACTAGAATACAGCTATCGTCATCGGCACCATAGACTGTAAATGGAAACTACACACTTCTGACAACAGGTGTAATGTGTGCGATGTGTGACGTACAACTGTATTGTCAGTAAGTAAATTAAGACGACCATAAATACAGGGCAAGAAATAGGAAACTAAACAATTATTGCTTACATACCTGGAAAGAAGCCGGGAGAAAACTTATGTAAAGAAACCGTCGTAACCTTGGAAGTAAAACTAAACGCGTCTTCTACTCCTGAAACAGAAAGCATACAAATTGTATAATACTGATGACACGGCCTCTGCCCTACACACAGCAACCATGTGCGATTGTATGACGAGACACACAACCTACGACGGCACCAAGCAATCATGTCATAGAACTGATTACCAAGATAACGTGTATATTCAGTAACGTGCAGCTGACTGTAATGTGACCAAGCTGTGCAAAAAGAAAAAAACAGTAATGGGACTAAGGGTAAGCCAGAAATACTGCACGTGTGCCCCAAAGAGCAGAACTAAAATCTTGTAAGATTCTCCCCCGTGTGCAATCCTTACCGGTAATAAGCCAAACATTACGTGTCGTTAGGTGGTCTGTGTAGTGCAGGACGGGTTCTTCACTTCCCTATTATGGGGGGGGATACAAAAGGGTTTTCTACACTAAACTGCCCATGTATGCAGTCATGTGCACGCCTCTGCAGGCATGTTTGTGAGAGCATATAGACGTTCGTGTGGGCACATACACATCTGTGTATATATACACGTGTATGTGAAGTGTTGGGGGCTGGCTGACTGACCATTCATAGTGGGAGATTATGGGTAAGAACCTAGACTTATGTGGAAGAATATTTTTTATATGGGCACGATACTGCTGGTGTGGATATGAGTTTTATCACCATTTTTGGCTGGTCCTAGATTACATAGTTAACGTTATTCCCCCCAGCATGACCTTGCCCCACAAGATGCAATAGCACTTGCACTTTAACATTTTTTTTATATGAATACTAGCTGAAGAGCCCGACTCTGACGTTATAGCGATATTGCTAGCGACATCGCTGTGTCTGATACTTACCTACGACCCGCTCCCCCGCTGGTTATCGCTGATCGCGCGAGAACTTTCAGGACCGCTTCTCGCCGTCAGCTTCCTGCAGCGCTTCCTGTGGAGAGACGAGCGACGCGTGGACGCAGGTGGGAGGACGCATGATCGCCTGGTGTAACAGGTAAGTAGCGATCCCCGTCCCCAGCGATGTCGCTGGTGAGATCTGCCTGTGTGGCAGCTCACTAGCGACCACTTAGCGATGTACCAGCGATCCTGACCGTGTCATATCGCTGATCGGGATCGCTGGTACATCGCTAAGTGTGACAGTACCTTTAGTTATAACAAATTATGATTATATCTCTCTGAGTGTAGAGCCCCACCCACTCCACATGGCCACATCTAATATATAAAGCTCAAGTGTGTGTATGATGTATGTATGTACAGTTGTGGCCAAAAGTATTGTCACCTCTGCAATTCTGTCAGAAAATACTCAGTTTCTTCCTGAAAATGATTGCAAACACAAATTCTTTGGTATTATCTTCATTTAATTTGTCTTAAATGAAAAAACACAAAAGAGAATGAAGCAAAAAGCAAAACATTGATCATTTCACACAAAACTCCAAAAATGGGCCAGACAAAAGTATTGGCACCCTCAGCCTAATACTTGGTTGCACAACCTTTAGCCAAAATAACTGCGACCAACCGCTTCCGGTAAGCATCAATGAGTTTCTTACAATGCTCTGCTGGAATTTTAGACCATTCTTCTTTGGCAAACTGCTCCAGGTTCCTGATATTAGAAGGGTGCCTTCTCCAAACTGCCATTTTTAGATCTCTCCACAGGTGTTCTATGGGATTCAGGTCTGGACTCATTGCTGGCCACCTTAGAAGTCTCCAGTGCTTTCTCTCAAACCATTTTCTAGTGCTTTTTGAAGTGTGTTTTGGGTCATTGTCCTGCTGGAAGACCCATGACCTTTGAGGGAGACCCAGCTTTCTCATACTGGGCCCTACATTATGCTGCAAAATTTGTTGGTAGTCTTCAGACTTCATAATGCCATGCGCACGGTCAAGCAGTCCAGTGCCAGAGGCAGCAAAGCAACCCCAAAACATCAGGGAACTTCCGCCATGTTTGACTGTAGGGACCGTGTTCTTTTCTTTGAATGCCTCCTTTTTTCTCCTATAAACTCTATGTTGATGCCTTTGCCCAAAAAGCTCTACTTTTGTCTCATCTGACCAGAGAACATTCTTCCAAAACGTTTTAGGCTTTTTCAGGTAAGTTTTGGCAAACTCCAGCCTGGCTTTTTTATGTCTCGGGGTAAGAAGTGGGGTCTTCCAGGGTCTCCTACCATACAGTCCCTTTTCATTCAGACGCCGACAGATAGTACGGGTTGACACTGTTGTACCCAGGGCTGTGGAGTCGGTAAGCCACAGTTGCGACTCCGACTCCTGGATTTTATCAGGCTCCGACTCCGGCTCCGGCTCCGACTCCTTCATAAATGGCCAATTCATAACAACAAATTTACTGTTGTAAAATATTAAACATCGTGCTTATTCAGTTTCTCACCATCATATAAGTAATCAGACCACTTAGAGCAAAAACTACATTTATTAGAATACAATTAGAATATAGCAAATAACTTTTATAAACTTTTCTAAACTGTAAGTAAATATGCAATAAACACTTTTATGCAGTTAATAAGAAGAAATCTATAAATTTGTCCTCAGAAAAAGTATTGCCTCTGTCAGATCCTCCTTCATGGTTGCCCTCAAATCTGATCTAATTAGGGGGTGTGTTTAAAGAACACTGTTGTAAAGAGTGTGAGTGGTTGAAGGACCTGTGATGAGGTCAGTCATGTGACCCGGTGGGCGTGGCTATGGACCATATTGTTGACCGATGCACAGTGACACCATCTGCAGCAAGATGATGCTGCAGGTCTTTGGAGGTGGTCTGTGGATTGTCCTTGACTGTTCTCACCATTCTTCTTCTCTGCCTTTCTGATATTTTTCTTGGCCTGCCACTTCTGGGCTTAACAAGAACTGTACCTGTGTTCTTCCATTTCCTTACTATGTTCCTCACAGTGGAAACGGACTGGTTAAATCTCTGAGACAACTTTTTGTATCCTTCCCCTGAAAAGCTATGTTGAATAATCTTTGTTTTCAGATCATTTGAGAGTTGTTTTGAGGAGCCCATGATGCCACTCTTCATAGGAGAATCAAATAGGAGAACTACTTGCAAGTGGCCACCTTAAATACCTTTTCTCATGATTTGATACACCTGGCTATGAAGTTCAAAGCTCAATGAGGTTACAAAACCAATTTAGTGCTTCAGGAAGTCAGTAAAAAGTAGTTAGGAGTGTTCAAATCAAGAAAATGATAAGGGTGCCCATACTTTTGCACCGGTCAAATTTTGTTTAAATGCAGATTGCACATTTTCTATTAGTACAATAAACCTCATTTGAATCCAGAAATATAACTGAATCCATCAGTTATTAGATATATGAAACTGAAATAGCTGTTGCAAAAACCAAAATTGTTATAAAGAAAAAAGGTTAACATTAATAGGGGTGCACAAACTTTTACATATGACTGTACATATACACACACACACACACACACACACACACACACACACACACACACACACACACACAATGTAAAATAGGAGGCAGGTCAGTGAGGGATCAGTGACCTGTCAAAAGCCATACAGTAAAAATCCCCCACAAGCGACACCATATTGGAAACTAGAAGGGAACTTATCTAGATATGTGGTGAGCACACTGAACCTCCAGGTGCGTCACAGAAGTTTATAACATTGAGCCATGAAAATTAAAAAAAAATGAAATCACATTTTCCCCACAAGAATGTTTTTTAGCCCTAAGTTTTGCGTTTTCAAAAGGGTAACAGGAGAAACGGCATGGAAAAATTTTTTGTGAAATTGAGTGTGCCAATACCTCACATTTGGGAGAAAACTAATGTTTGGGTACATGGCTGAGCTTGGAAGGGAAGGAGACTTTTTGAATGTAAAATTTGATGGAATCATTAGTGGACGCTATGTCCCATTTGGAGAGCCCCCTGATGTGCCTAAACAATGGAAATCCCCCACAATTGATCCCATTTTGGAAACTAGACTGCTCAAGGAATGTATTTAGATGTGTGGTGAGCACCTCAAACCCCCAGTTTGCTTCACAGAAATTTATATCATTGAACTGTGAAAAAGAAATCACATTTTCCACAAAATGTTTTTATTTTAGCCCCAATTTTTTATTTTCACAAGGATAACAGGAGAAATTGCACCATACAATTTGTTGTGCAATTTCTCTTCAGTACACCATATGTGGGGGACTACTACTTTAGAGGTACAGTGCAAAGCTGTACAGGGAAGAAGCTCAATATTGGAGTTCAGATTTTGCTGGAATGATTTGAGGGTGCCATGTCACTTTGGCAGAACCCCTGAGGTGCTGGAGGAAAAGAAACCCCCTATATATGAGCTCATTTTACAAACTACACTCCCCAATGAATTCATCTATGGGTGCAGTGATCATATTGAAACCACTTGTGTATCACAGAATTTTATACCATTTAGCGGTAAAGAATTAAATTTTTACCACTAAAATGTTGTTTTAGCCCCGAGTCTTTAATTATTCTAAGGGCCAACAGGAAATTTTTCACAACAAACTGAAGTCCATTTTTTCCTGAGTGCGACAATATCCTACATGTAATCGGAAAATATTTTTCAGGCACAGCGCAAAGCTCAGAAGGGAAGAAGCGCCATACTACAGTGCAGATTTTACTGTTCTGGTTGGCAGGTGCCATGACCCACTCGGAGAGCCCCTGATTTGACAGAGCAGCAGAAAGCCTCATAAGTGACCCCAATTTACAAACTACAACTCTCAATGAATTCACCTAGGGGTGCAGTGATCATATTGACACTACAGGTGTGTCACAGAATTTTATACCATTGGGCAGTGAAGAAAAAATAATTACATTTTACCAAAAACATTTTGTTTTGGTCCTAGATTTCACATTTTTATACTGGGAAATGGGTAAAAATGGCACCAAAATTTGTCCCACAATTTCTGCTGAATGTGGCAATACCCCATATGTGGCTGTACAGTACTGCTTAGCTATACGGAGTGACTCAGGAGGGACAGATTGCTATTTGCCTCCTGGAGCGCATTTTTTCCTAAAATAGTTTGCAGACTTTATATACAGAACCCCTAATTGCTAGAAGAGCAGAATCCCTCCTTCAAATGACCCATTTTGGAAATTATACCCCTTTGGGAATCTATTTACAGGAGTAGTGATGATTTTTACTCTATGGGTATTCTCCAGAAACAAGCAGCAGTGGATGTTGCCGAGTGAAAATTGCAAACTGCCGTTGTAGTCACCAGTACATTATGCCCAGCTTGTGCATCTGGAGACACCCGTAAGTTAGGTGGGCTCTCATCACTGCAGAAATGCCAAACGTGGACACTATACATGGTTTAGGTACACTGGGGCTCAAAAGGGAAAGGGGCATTTGGATTTGGGAGACAGAATTTGCAGAATTTCTTTTGGTGGGTGAGGAGCCATTCCGCTTTTCCAGTGCTTTTGTGCTACGATGAATGTGGAAGCCCCCTATATTTCCATTAGCAGATGACGGACCTGAGTGGTGACCTGCTTTTTTGTGGATTGAGTGGAAGCTTTTATTGGTAACATTTTACACAACATTTGGGATCACGTTTATCCGGCGCTCTACACTGAGCACTTACTTTGGGGTTTCAGTCTACACTGTGTTCCAAATTATTATGCAAAAAATATTTCCTCATATTTTCTCTAAATTTCCTATATGAATTGCAGTCATTGTTATTTTCCAGTCATCTAATATTCTAGTATAATTGCAATGCTTTTGAACAAACTGCCTATGAAAACAGTATATTTTTAAAAATAAGAAACACTCAAAATGCATGTTCCAAATTATTATGCACAGTAGAGTTTTCAACCTTTTTATTTTGAACAAAAAAATGGGCAATTGTGAAATTATAAGCATTATCAGCTTATTACAAAATGAAATCAAACAGTTTTCAAGTCAACTTTATTCTAGGTGATGTTACATTTGCACATAGGACCCCTTGTTCGAAAGAAGCTTCTGAACTCTCTCGTCCATTGAATTTGTCAGTTTTTGGATGGTTTGTACTTCAATTGTTTTGCATGTGGACAGAATCCCCTCCCAGAGCTGTTGCTTGATGTGAACTGCCTCCCGCCATCATAGACACTCCTTTTGATGATGCTCCAGAGGTTGTCAATGGGGTTGAGGTCAGGGGAAGTTGGTGGCCACACCATAAGTTTGTCCTCTTTTATGCCCATAGCAGCCAGAGATGCAGATGTGTTATTTGCAGCATGAGACGGTGCATTATCATGCATGAAAATGATCTTGCTGCGGAAAGCACGGTTCTTCCTCTTGAACCATGGCAGGAAGTGCTGTTTTAGAAACTCCACATAGATTATGGAGTTCATCTTTACCCCTTCAGGGATCCTAAAGGGGCCGACAATCTCTCTCCCCATGATTCCAGCCCAAAAGATTACTCCACCTCCTCCTTGTTGGCGCCTTAGCCGTGTTTTCATGGGGTGTCCATCAACCAGCCATCCTCTACTCCATCCATCTGGACCATCGAGCGTTGCACGGCACTCATCGGTGAGCAAAACAGTTTGGAAGTCAGTCTTCAAGTATCGTTTGGCCCACTGGAGCCATTTCTGCTTGTGTGCAGTGGATAGAGGTGGTGGACAGGATGGCTTACGCACAGCTGCAAACCTTTGAAGGACCCTGCATCTTGTTGTTCGGGGGGCATTGGAGGCACCAGCAGCTTCAAAAACTTGTCTGCTGCTATGACAAGGCATTTTTGCAGCTGTTCTTTTAACCTGACGCAATTGCCTGTTGGAAAGAGTCCTCAATTTTTCCTTATCAGCACGCACACGTGTGTGCTGGGAATCAGCTACATACTTCTTGATTGTGCAATGATCACGATGAAGTGTCTTGGCAATGTTGATTGTAGTCATGCTTTGACCTAAATACTCCACAATTTGTTGCTTCTCAGCAGCCGCCACATCCTTTTTCTTCCCCATTTTGGCAAAAAATGTAGGCTGCTTAATAATGTGGAACAGCCTTCTTAAGTAGTCTTGCCTTTATTTGGACACACCTGCCAAACTAATTTGCACAGGTATCTGCAATTGCTTTCAGTGATATAAAGAGCCCTGACACACATCACCATCAATGAGTTTAAATGACAAACAAACATTTTTTAACCTTATCACTCCTAAACTCTTTTTGCATAATAATTTGGAACACAGTTTAAATCTAAGTGACGTGATTCAGATGAAACTCCCGAGGGACCCAATCATTATATTATGGCAGCAGAGTTACTCTGGACTCAGTCTGGTCTCCGTTCAGCGGAGTCGTTTTCAGAAGTGCACAAAACTGACCAACAACACTTTTATGCAATACTAAAATGACAGACACCGCCGGATCACAGGTCAGACGGCGTCCACAGTGCCTCCATCTGCCTCATTATAGGGAATCTTCCGCCAGAGGTTCCGTCTGAATCACGTATTTCAGAGATTTAGATGGAAACCCCAGTGTAAGCGCTCAGCGCAGAATTCAGGATAAATGTGCACCGAACCTTACTGCGATCTTTGGGAGGCAGAATGAAAAAAATCAACAGCAGGTGAAGAATTGGTTTTATTTATTTTTTACGCCGGCTCTTGTGCGGTATAAGTGATTAGGTGACTTTATTCTTTGGGTCGGTGCAATTACAGCGATGCCAAATTTATATTGTGGTTTTATGTTTGCCAGCTGTCACACACTAAAAAAAAACAAAACACTTTATTGCAAAAATGCATCGCCATATTTTTACAGCTATAATTTTCCCATATTTCGGCTGACAGTCATTTGCAGGCTTTTTCTTTGCGGGACAAGTTGACGTTTTTATTGGTACCATTTTCAGACTCATGATATTTTTTGATCGCTTTCTATTCTGATTTTTGGGAGGCAGAATAAACAAAAGATCACTGCTGTGATCGAAACGCGTCGCTCTACCTGCCTGTCATTAATATTTCCCAGACTATTCATGGTGTTTTAAAATTATTTTTCAATAAACGATTGTAAAGTTTTTCCCAAGGAGCTGGAGGATTTGCCTTTTTTCCTTATTTTTAAAAATGTTGTTAAAACACTATGTGACTATCGTTTTCTGCAGGCTGATCACTTGTATAGCATGGGGATGCAACAGCATTCCTATGCAAGCTGTCAGCACTGCACTGACAGACAAACTTTGATCATGCTCTGAGCATGATCAAGCAACTTTGCAAGCTCTGGTGACCCGGATGTCAGACATTGGGTTACCATGGCAATGATCGGGACTCCGCAATGATGTTGCGGGGTCTACGATCCAAGGGCAGAGGTGCTTTCTTCCCTCTGCTTGCTCACGAAATGCTACGATCGATATAGGAGCGTAAAATGTCAAAAGATGGAAATGAATCAGTTTAAAAAAAAACCTAATAGTAAAACTTTTTACCGTCTCCGTGGTGCAAGTCCAGATCAATATAAAGCACTCTGTCATATTTTTGCCGAAGTTTCAAAATTCCTAAAACAGCATCATTCACATAACAGAATCCGGAGGCTTCATCCCTGAGAAAAAAGGAAAGAGAAAATATAAAAGCTCAAAGGGTCATCAGAGACTTATATTTTTTTTCAAAAATGGGGCTAAGAACTATCAGGCAGTTAGTTGCTGCCTGTTCTGCCCAGTATCGATCTCTGCTGGCTCAGAGCGGTCACGGACCAGCCACTGACGTCATGTTGACAGATGTCTTCTTTTTTGCTCTGTTGACAGGGTGTCTCTGTTGGCGTCATGTTGTCGGCCGGCTCCCTGTTTCCTAACTGCGGAGAGCAGACTGCTAGTCAGCATGACATCTCCAGTGACGCCCCAACGTCAGAGCAGCTAGAGATCGTTCTGCTCTGCTGGCGAGAGGTGAAATGAAGCAGGGGAACAGCCAGCTGAGCCAGCAGACCGTACCTATGCAGAACAGGCAGATAGTCAGCAAATACCGGTCTGTTCGTTCTTAGTCCCATACTTACAAATAATAAAAGTCCTGGACAACCCCTGCAATTGTTTTAAATGTTAAGTTAAAGAAGTGCAGATCATGAAGTCAGATTTTATTTTACTGTCCCCCCCCCAAAAGGGTGAGAAATAAATTACTGACATTCACATTTATACAATTAACCCGTAGTAAAACCCCTAACATTGAATTCTACAAATTTTACTGAAATGCTAGAATACTACTTTTCTGTTTACAATAGATTGACTCCAGTTGAATTTACCCAGGGCTCCCACAATGCCTACTTCTTAGCATGATGCCAACCCCCCGGCCAGTTAATGGCAATGCGGGCTTTGCCTTCCATTAGGTGCTCGGCTGCAGTGAGGGTTGCTCCTCCGACAGCTGCCGCATAGTCATAGATGCCTTCTGTGATGGGACAGTCGTAGCCTGTAATATTACATTAACAAAATCATATATTAACATGGCAGCATCTTTTAAGCTTACATAAATACTGGGGAAAAAAAAGACTACACAAAACAATTTCTATTAATGGCTACTGAAAATGTAACAATTTATAAAATACCTTTAAAGGGGTGGTACAAAAACATGACTGATTTCTTCCAATTACAGTGCCCAATGCCTAGATACTATACTTCAGCATGTGGCCATCCTCTTTCATCATTCTGGAGGAGCAGGTCACACCCCAACTAGTGATTTCTTGCCCAGAGACAAGATGTAACATCACATAGTTACATAGTTGTAAGGGTTGAAAAAAAGACCCTGGCTCATCAAATTCAGCCTTTCTCCACCAGTTTAACAATAACCCGCAATGTTATTGTCACGCCGCTCTCACCTGGGGGCGGGACCCCGCGCCCAGCGTCACCACTTCCGGCGCCGCCGCGGCTCCGGGGTTCCCGTCAGGTGCGCACGCGCACCTCTCGTACTTCGTTCCATGCCTGCACAACGTTGCTAGTGCGCATGTGCACTCTTCTCAGTTCTAGCTGCAGCCTTGTCCTCTCTATGGTCCTGGAGGACCTGACCCAGAAGTCCCTGTGCTCCTGCCCTATATCAGGCTACCTCTTCCTAAGGGAGGTGCCTGATTATTGTTGTGCTTCCTGGCTTGGTCTGCTTGGTCCTTGCCTGGCTGTGCGCTGTATTCGGGTCCTCTGCCTTGTGCTCTGTTCCTGTACTCTGCCTAGTGATCTGCCCCTGAACTCTGCCTTGTGCTCCATTCCTGTACTCTGCCTTGCCATGCATACACTCTGCTCTGTGTTCTATCGTGCTTCATTGCACACGCTCTGCCTCTGCGCTATGTCTAAACTTGCACTCAGGCGTGCTCCATTGCACGCACCCTGCTTTGCTCGCACCCGGGCGCGCTTGTCTCTGCACGCCATATGTGCTCTCGTGTACCCGCCTTGCACTATCCTGCATCTAGCGCACTCCCGTGTACACGCCATGTATTGTCATGTACTCTCCGTGCTCCCGTACACTCGTCCTGTATTGTCCTACACCCTGCGTGTCCCTGTGTCCACGCTTTGCACACTCTTGTACTCTGCACATCCCCTGTTGCTAGACACACTCACTCGTGTCTCCTGTGAGCCGGACACCTGGTGCCAGCAGTCGTGGTACCTCACCCCCTTGGGCTTTCCCCTGACACTGTCTGTATAAGGGGTGGTCCTCACTAGGCCAGCTCGTCCTGGGAGGGTTGGTGCCACGACCCAGAGGGTCCACTCCAGGAGTCGTCACAGTTATGTGTATCGAGGAAATCATCCAGCCCTTTTTTAAAAGTGGTCATAGTGTCGGCCATTACTACCTCTTGTGGTCAGCATTCCACAGTCTGACTGCTCTAACTGTAAAGAACACTTTCCTGTTTAGCTGCCAGAATCGCCTTTCTTGCCCCCTGGTCCTTAGTATGGTCCTTGGAAAGAATAAGTTGGGTGCCCATCCTCTATACTGACCGCACATGTAAATTGGATCTCTTCTGAGGTATCTTTTTTCTTAAATAAAACAAGCCCAACTTTTCCAGCCCCTCATCACGAGAGGCCTCCATCCCTTAGAATAATCTAGCTGTCCTCCTTTGAACTTATTCTAACTTCTGAATGTCCTTTTTAAAATGTGGAGCCCAAAACTAGATCCCATATTCTATATCTGGCTTCACCAGTGAGTTATAAAGGAGTAATAATAATACGTTGGGATCGCGGGATTTTTTTCTCTGTTTTTAAACATCTTAAAATCTTGTTTGCTTTTGCTGCTTGATATGGAGTACTGCTGCTCAGCTTACTTGCACCCAGAATACCCAAGTCTTTCTCTTGTACTGTAGTCCCCAGTACACACTCATTTAACGTATATGCAGCTTTAGCATTACTCCGTCCTAGGCGCTTTACTCTACATATCTCCTGAGGACACCGGATCACTGCTCTATCACCACCACAGATGAGGACACAGGATCACAGCTGTGCCACCACTACAGATGAGGACAGAGGATCACTGCTCTTTCACTGTCCCAAATGAGTGCACAGGACCACAGCTCTGTCACGTCTAATGTTTGGGTGAATGACAGCGGTCAGTGCTAGGGTAGATAATAAAAGGCAACAAGTGTAGTAGGTGGGCAAAAGGTAGTGCTGGACACTTGGGGGGCTAGCTCGGTCATCCTTTGATGACAGCTTTACACACCCGGCCATTCTCTCCTGCAGCTTAATTAGTCTGTCAGCTGGAATGGCTTCCAACAGTCTTGAAGGAGTTCCTGGAGGTGTCGAGCACTTGATGGCCGCTTCGCCTTCAGTCTGTGATACTTGGCTAAAACAAGTCCGTTCTAGTGATGAGCAAATGTGCATGGATAAGGTCTTATTGGAGTAAGCTTGGGTGTTATCCGAGTATCTTGTAGTGCTCGTATATTGTGTTCACGTCCCTGTGGCTGCAGAGGTAAAAATCTGTAAAATCAATACCGCAGGTCAGACAGCCACGGTTCCCACGCTCTCTGGTTCCCACGCTGTCAAATGACCGCGTGAGCCCACAGCTGTGATCGGAGGTAAAAAGTTTACCACTGGTCACTGGCGTTGGCTGATGGGACTACTATTCCCATCAGCCTATGCCTCCAACTGCTAATAACAGCGAGAGCAGGCAGCAGCATTCAGCAGCCACTGCCTGCACTCCAAATAAATAAAAGTATAAACAAAATGGCATAGGTTCCCTGTATTTTTTAATAACCAGTCAAGTAAGACTGACAACTGCAGATTGCAACCCCCAGCTGTCAGCGTAGGTAAGGCTGGTTATCAAGAATAGAGGACTCCCCCCAAGGCGCATTATTAAATTATTTGACCGGCTGTTCATACTTGCCCTGTTGTAATGGCAAGGGGGGTTCATATTTGTGGGGTTGAAGTCACCTTTTTATTGTCCAGACAGCTTAGTAATGGAGAGGCATCTATAAGACACCTACACATTACTAATCCAAAAGTTATATGGTAAACACACAGCAAATAAAGTCCTAAACAACCATATTCTTAATCTGTCCCACACCGTAATCCATGTCTGGGGATAAACAGTTTTCAACCTGAGAACCACTGGTGAATGAGCTACTGCGAGCGCAGCGTCAGTGACTACTGGTGACATCATCAAGGTCACCTCCGGTCACTGAGGCTGCATATTCCTAGTCGGGCCAATGAACTGCGGTGACCTTGGTGAGATCACCGCTCATACAGTGAGGAAGTGTCTCACAGTGCAGCGGTGAATTCACAGCAGTTCAAAGGGAGATATTTCTCCTGGTGAACTCAGCGCTGCGCCATGAGACTTTTTCTCATTGTGCTAGTGGTGCCCATCATAGTTCAGGGGCCTGCTCACTGTAGCTCATTCTTCTCTGCTTCTCAGCATGAACGGTCAAATGATGCCACCGTTCATGCTGAAGAGCACATGTCGCACAGATGGATTATAGCGTGGGACACTATGGATCCCAGTCATCCCTCCATCATCCATCCATTCCTCCAAACATCTGACACCGCCTCAGTGATGTCACCGCTAGTCAATGACGCTGTGCTCGCATCAGCTCATTCATCAGTGGTTCTTAGCCTGGATGGTCGCATCTTGGCACTGTTCAGGTTGAAAACTGTTTAACCCCAGGCATGGATTACAGCGTGGGACAGAACGACTGACCGGTGTGGGATACTGTTGTTTTTTATTTTTGTTACAGGAGACGAGGAATTAGGAATGGAATTAGGCGCTAGTTATACTCACCTGTGTTTGTTATTTTTAAATAAAAAAAAAAAGGAAAAGTGTGTTTTTTTTTTAATTTCAAATAAAGGATGTTATTCTTGGCTGTGTCTTTATTTACAATATAACTATAGGATTAGTAATGAATAGGTGTCTTATAGACACCTCTCCATTACTAAGCCGTGGGCTTGATGTAACCAGACAATACAAAGATGACATCAACCTCACAAATATGAACCCTACTTGCCACCGCTAGGGCAAGTGGGAAAAGTTGGGCAAAGCGCCAGAATTGGTGTATCTAATACATGCGCTTTTGCTGGGTGGCTGCAGGCTGCTATTTTTAGTTTAGGAGGGGGGAGAAAGGGGC
Source organism: Dendrobates tinctorius (assembly GCF_039654945.1). Lineage (NCBI taxonomy): Eukaryota > Metazoa > Chordata > Amphibia > Anura > Dendrobatidae > Dendrobates > Dendrobates tinctorius. The sequence continues at coordinate 3,288,932 of NW_027361925.1, forward strand.
TATATCCATGGCCCCTTACCAGCCTGATAATACCAATCCCCAGCTGTCTGCTTTAGCTTGGCTGTTTGTCAAAAATGGGGAGACCCCATATTTTGTAAATATTTAAAAAAAAAAAAATGGCGTGGGGACCCCTAGATTCTTGATAACAACCGTGATAAAGCTGACAGCTGAAGATTGCAGCCCTCAGCTGTCAGTTTTGCCTGGCTGGTTATCAAAAATACAGGAGAACAAATGCTGATTTTTTTACCTTATTTATTTAAAGAGCAGGCGGCGGCTGATGGATACTCCCATCAGCCACCGCCCACTCTCGCTGTTATTAGCGGCAACAGGCGTAGGCCAATGGAAGTAGTAGTTCCATCATCCGACATCAGTGACCAGAGGTAAACTTTTTACCTCTGATCACAACTGCGGGCTCAAGCTGTCATTTGCCAGCGTGGGAGCCACGGCTGTCTGACCCACGGTAGAAACACTCAGTGTTCGGGGGGACAAACCCGAACAGTAACATGGACTTCCTGGTGAAGTCAGTGCTCGGGGTCATGCCCGAACAGTAGGTGTTCGGTATAGACCCCGAACTTTACTGTTCGGGTTCGCCCATCTCTACTAGTGACTCCGCAAACTGACTCATGAGGCGACATGCTCATTGGAAGCCATTACAGATGATGACCTGATGAAGCTGCTTGATAAAATACCAAGGCAAATCAGTTATAAGAGTAAAAAGGGGGGTACACTTAGAAATCTAAGGGCTAACACATTTATTTTGCTCACATGTGATTTTTTTTTTTTTTACTCCTTGGGTTCATTCATGGTTTTGCTAACTTCAGTCTGAAATCTACAATGTGCATATTCCAAGGAAAACCATTGCATGGACAGATGTGTCCGAATCTACTTAATACAAAAAAAGGAAACATTTTTCACTACTAAAAATTAAAGTAAAAAAAAATACACAACTGGAATTGACACATCTGGAATGACCAGGCCATAAAACCTGGCCATAACACCTGTGAATGGTGAACACCGTAAAAAACAAACACTAGAATAAGAAAAAACATGTCAAAAAATGACAAATTTAAGGCTAAAGCAACATTTTACTTTATTAATCACTTTGTGATGTATGGCGATTTCTTTTGAGATTCTAACAATTCAGTTTGGACATTGCTAATTTAACTAGTGTTGCTAAAGTTTAACATTACAGCGACAAATTAACCAAGTACAAAGTGTCATGGGCAAATCTCAATATTACTGGATTTGGAAAGAACCTTTCCAAAGTTACACATCAGATTTGAAAAATAGGTCTTTGTCGGGAAGGTCAAACCAGTCCAAATATTGCACAGACTAAGGGCCCCGTCACACATAGCGACTCACCAGCGATCCCGACAACGATATCAACTTGTCAAGATCGCTGGTGTGTCGCTACGTGATCGCTGGTGAGCTGTCAAATAGACAGCTTCACCAGCGATCAGCACCAGCGACGTCGAGCGGGCACGTCGCTGTGTAGGTTAGTTACCAGCGCGCTGATGCATGGAGCTGGTAACCATGGTACATATCGGGTTTCTAAGCAGCGCACGTCACTTAGAAACCCGATGTGTACCTTGGTTACCAGCTCCCTGCACCAGCGCGCTGGTAACTAAGGTACACAGAGGGTTTCTAAGCACAGCGCGCTGATTAGAAACCCTGCGTTTACCTTAGTTACCAGCGCGCTGATTACTGATCGCTGGTCTCCCGCTTGTCACACGCAGCGATGCGTGCTGGCCAGCGGGAGACCAGCGATCAAAAAAATGTCCAGGGCTTTCCAACAACGATCAGCGATTCCGGCAGGGGGGCCGGTCGCTAATAGCCGTCACACAGAGCGATCTCGCTGGTGAGATCGCTGTTGCGTCACAAAACTTGTGACTCAGCAGCGATCTCGCTAGCGAGATCGTTGTGTGTGACGGGCCCTAACTCAGTCCAGGGAAATGACATTTAGCCAAGATTAATAAACCACAAAATGAGTACTTGTCCCTGTAACATCTCATTTTGTCACATTCGAGCTCTAGCACTCACCTAGGCCGTACTCAACAGTTTCAGGGTCATCATTGTCCCCTTCTTCGCTCACCTTTCGGAGGTGTTGTAAGTAGGCGTCAGTATGGAATGAAGCCATCTCCTCCATGGTAGCAACCTTAGGTTTGACAACCCTTTAAAAACAAGACAACTAGTAATGAGTATAGAAAAATCATATTATAGTAAAAACCTACAGTTATTAGTGTATTAAAGGTTTGGCTCCGCTATACCACAAAAGTAGACAAGGTAAGCGCTCACCAGGGCTCACAACAATTCTTAGTTATTTACTGAGTCATATTTGGCCTCCTATACTGTACATACAATGCACATACAAGTGTACAGTCATGGCCAAAAGTTTAGAGAATAACACAAATATTAATTTTTACAAAGTCTACTGCTTCATTTTTTCTAATGGCAATTTGCATATACTCCAGAATGTTATAAAGAGAGATCAGCTTAACAGCAATTACTTGCAAAGTCAATATTTGCCTAGAAAATTAACTTTATCCCCCAAAACACATTTCAACATCATTGCAGCCCTGCCTTAAAAGGACCAGCTAACATCGTTTCAGTGATTGCTCCATTAACACAGGTGTGGGTGTTGATGAGGACAGGGCTGGAGATCAATCTGCCATGATTAAGTAAGAATGACACCACTGGACACTTTAAAAGGAGGCTTCATTGTTTCTCTTCTGTTAACCATGGTTATCTCTAAAGAAACACGTGCAGTCATCATTGCGCTGCACAAAAATGGCCTAACAGGGAAGAGTATCGCAGCTAGAAAGATTGCACCTCAGTCAACAATCTATCGCATCATCAAGAACTTCAAGGAGAGAGGTTCCCTTGTTGCCAAAAAGGCTCCAGGGCGCCCAAGAAAGACCAGCAAGCGCCAGGACCATCTCTTAAAAGTGTTTCAGCTGCGGGATCGGGCTACCAGCAGTGCAGAGCTTGCTCAGGAATGGCAGCAGGCAGGTGTGAGTGCAACTGCATGCACTGTGAGGCGGAGACTCTTGGAGCAAGGCCTGGTCTCAAGGAGGGCAGCAAAGAAGCCACTTCTCTCCAGAAAAAACATCATGGACAGACTGATATTCTGCAAGAGGTACAGGGAGTGGACTGCTGAGGACTGGCGTAAAGTCATTTTCTCTGATTAATCCCCTTTTCGATTGTTTGGGACATCTGGAAAACGGCTTATTCGGAGAAGACCCGGTGAGCGCTCCAGTCTTGTCTCATGCCAACTGTCAAGCATCCTGAAACCATTCATGTGTGGGGTTGCTTCTCAGCCAAGGGAATGGGCTCTCTCTCAGTCTTGCCTCAAAACACAGCCATGAATAAAGAATGGTACCAGAATGTCCTCCAAGAGCAACTTCTCCCAACCGTCCAAGAGCAGTTTGGCGATCAACAATGCCTTTTTCAACATGATGGAGCACCTTGCCATAAAGCAAAGGTGATAACTAAATGGCTCAGGTAACAAAACATAGAGATTTTGGGACCATGGCCTGGAAACTCCCCAGATCTTAATCCCATTGAGAACTTGTGGTTAATCATCAAGAGACAGGTGGACAAACAAAAACCTTCAAATTCAGACAAAATAAAAGCATTGATTTTGCAAGAATGGACTGCTATCAGTCAGGATTTGATCCAGAAGTTGATTGAGAGTATGCCAGGGAGAATTGCTGAGGTCCTGAAGAAGGGTCAACACTGCAAATATTGACTTGCTGCATTAACTCATTCTAACTGTCAATATAACCTTTTGTTACTCATAATATGATTGCAATTATTTTTCTGCATGTGATAAAAACATCTGACAAACACACATAAAAACCAGAGGGCAGCAGATCATGTGAAAATATAATATTTGTGTCATTCTCTAAACTTTTGGCCATGACTGTATATACTGACATGGCACAGGGCTTACTCCCTACCTCATTTCCCGGAGCAGTCCGTAGGCTTCGATCAAGGAGTGCACCATGCTGGCCTGGAGGAACAGAAGACTGAGTATCACTGTAAGCCACAACCTGTACCTCATACTTAGGGAGAGGAGATTTATGCTGTGTGCACACGCTGCGGAATCTGCTGCGGATTGAGCCGCGCGGATTTTGCAAAATCCGCAGGTAAATTCGCAGGTCAAAAGACCTGCGGTTTATCTGCGGATTAGCCTGCGGTTTTTCTCTGCGGTTTATCATCGCTACAATGGAGGAGATGGTAAACCGCTGCGGAATCTGCAGAAAGAATTGACATGCAATTCTTTCTGCGGATTTGAAACCGCAGCAAAATCTGCGTGGAAAATTCTGCAACGTCTGCACAGCGGTTTTCAATTCCCATAGGGAATAATGGTACTGTACACCGCAGTAGAAACTGCTGCGGATCCGCAGCAGAATCCGCAGCATGTGCACACAGCCTTAGCCAAAACATAATGAGACCATTTTCAATTTTAATCTTGTTTTTTTTCTTGCTTTGTTTTTAAACAGTCAATATAAGTGTAAAATGCAAGAAAACCCCGACCGTAATCCCCCGCCGCAGTGCTTCCTGACAGTCTCTGTATCTTGTGGTCATGTGTTGATACGCCATTTATAAGAATTGAAAGCCGCACAAGTGTCACAAAATAAAGGTGGTGGTAATTGTAATAAAAATCCATCAACTGATCAGTCTACACCATACAACAGTCTGAAAACTAAAGTAGCAGGACACCAGCACAATGTCCCAGCTTACATGGAGGGCTGAACATCACATTCTGTACTCCGGGCCTGAATAATGTGGAGCCTCATTATGCTGAAGTTCTATTATGTTACCTCTGAAGGCTAGAATAAGTGGGATAAAGGACCGACAGAGGTGTGAGAGACTATTGAACATCTAGGGGAGGCAAAGGAGTGGAGAAAGATCCACGCATTGTGGATTTGTCAGGCAGATAATTGAGTCACACTGGGGTGTGATGAACACTGGGTTGTAAACTCTTGCAACTTTTCAAAGCTTTTTACACTAGAATTGTTGTGTAAAAGATTTGATGAATAGGGGCCTATGGGTCTGAATGCTGTCCAAAAAAAGAATCACAGATGTGTGAATGCACCATAAGTCTTTGTTCACACACCATGTTTTTGAAGCATTTTTTTTAATGCAGGTAAAACCTTCCCTCTTGCCCTATTGCATATAAAACACAGCCATTTGCGGTGGATCACATATGTGATTTTATGGGATGTAATTAGTTATTTACGCTCCGTGGGGAATATGTCGGGTAGTTGTAACCCTCTGTAATTTGGCAGGAGACCAGGGTGGGGTCCGACCAGGTGATGTTCCCTATCGTGGCCATTTGGATGTCCTGTAATAACCATTTATCTGTGACCATTAAATCAATTCTGGGGTAGCCTCTACGCGAGTGTGAGTGGAAGGTATAATCCCGCTCGGAGGCGTGCAGAACCCGCCAGACATCATAGAGTTCTTCCTCTACGAGGGTCTGAGAGAGTGATCAGGTATTTTCTTTCTTTTGAGAAGGTACCGATTTATCAATATTAGGACAGCGGGTGATGTTAAAGTCCCCACAGACTAAGGGTATGTGCACACAGTGCGAATTCACCTGCGGATTTTTCCACGTGGATTTGCCAGCGGTTTGACACCTGGACAATGGAACAGGTGTCAAACCGCTGCGGAATCCGTAGAAAGAATTGACATGCTGCGGATTTCAAACTGCAGCAAATCCGCGTGGAAAAATCCGCACCGTGGGCACAGCGGTTTTGAAATCCCATTGGCTAACATGGTACTGTACATTGCTTGCGGATCTGCTGCGGACGTGTAGGGCCAAATCCGCTGCGGATCCGCAGCAGAATCCGCAGCGTGTGCACATACCCTAGCAGGTCACCTTTTTTAACTTTTGCTACTACCGCCAGGGTGTCTTTAAGAAATAGAATCTGCTTGGAGTTAGGGGTGTAAATAGAGACAATTGTGTAGGTCTTGTTATTTATGCTGAGAAAATAAACACAAAAAACACAAATATCCTAAAATAAAAAATTTAAAAAATAAACTGCAAATAATGCATAAAGGTAATACTAATAAGGATATTTAGTAAACATAATTTTGATCAAAAGAATATACAAGCCATCCTGCCATGTCAAGGCAACCCTTGTGAGACAGTCCTACTCTAGTATTAAAACCTTTCCACTTGTCAAGTGATGTGAATGTGAACAAGGACCGAGGGACTGACCCACCAGTAATAGCATAGGCCAGACAGGATGGATTTTCCCAGCTCAGAAACAGGGCGGTCACACCCTTATATGCACTGAATGCACAATGAAATGAATAAAATACTGGAGTCTGAACTGAGAAAGTACCGTATTTTTCGGACTATAAGATGCACCGGACCATAAGACGCACCCCAATTTTCAGAAGGAAAATAGGGAAAAAAATAATAATGTGTCAAATGGGGGTCCGTCTTACAGTCCGAATTCAGCTTACCTGGGAAGGGATCCGGCACAGGTGGAGGAGTGGTCACAGGGGTCATTCACTGGTCCAGGCTGGTGCGGTGGCGGCGGCTCTGTGCTGGGGCGGCTGGGCTGTGCTGGGGCAGCTGGGCTGTGCTGGGGCAGCTGGGTTCTGTTGGGTGAGGGTGGCAGCGGGCTGTGCTCCGGTGCAGGGGCGGCGGCTCCGCCGGCATTTCCTCGAAGCCCAGAGGCCCCCCCCTCACATTCGTTGCTGGCTGCTGCCATGTTGCGGTGGCCTCCGGGAACATGGACGCCAAGAAGATGGCCGCCGGTCCGGGTACGGCGCATGCGCAGGTTCAGATCACGTCCCAGAGCACAGAGAGCCGCTACCCCTGCACCGGAGCACAGCCTGCTGCCACCACCGCACCACAGAGCCTCGCGGCACCTGCACCAGCCATGGACAGATGTAAGTATATTGCGACCATAAGACGCACCCCCCCACTTTCCCCAAAAATTATTGTGGGAAAAAAGTGCGTCTTTTGGTCCGAAAAATACGGTAAGTTAATGTGTATGCACAATGTAAGTGCATATTTACACATGACCATTAATACAAGTGGAAAGGTTTTAAATACTAGAGTTAGGACTGTCCCACAAGGGTTGCCTTGACGTGGTGGGATGGCTTGTACATTCTTTTAATCAAAATTATGTTTACTAAATACCCTTATTATTATCATTACCTTTATGCATTATTTGCAGTATATTTTTTACTTTTTAGTTCAGGATATTTGTGTTTTTTGTTTTCTGTGGTTAATGGTCATGTGTTAATATGCACTTACATTGTGCATACACATTAACTTACTTTCTCAGTTCAGACTCTAGTATTTTATTAATTTCAATGTGCATTCTGTGCATATATGGGTGTGACCGCCCTGTTTCTGAGCTGGGAAAACCATCCTGTCTGGCCTAAGCTTTTACTAGTGGGTCAGTCCCTCGGTCCTTGTTCACATTCACGTCACTTGACAAGTGGAAAGGTTTTAAATACTAGAGTAGGGACTGTCCCACAAGGGTTGCCGTGACGTGGCGGGATGGCTTGTACATTCTTTTGATCAAAATTATGTTTACTAAATATCCTTATTATTACCTTTATGCATTATTTGCAGTTTATTTTTTTAATTTTTTATTTTAGGGTATTTGCGTTTTTTGTTTTCTCTGGTTAATGGTCATGTGTTAATATGCACTTACATTGTGCATACACATTAACTTACTTTTCTCAGTTCAGACTCTAGTATTTTATTCATTTCATTGTGCATATATGGGTGTGACCGCCCTGTTTCTGAGCTGGGAAAACCATCCTGTCTGGCCTAAGCTGTTACTAGTTGGTCAGTCCCTCGGTCCTTGTTCACATTCACGTCACTTGACAAGTGGAAAGGTTTTAAATACTAGAGTAGGGACTGTCCCACAAGGGTTGCCGTGACGTGGCGGGATGGCTTGCACATTCTTTTGATCAAAATTGTTTACTAAATATCCTTATTATTATTACCTTTATGCATTATTTGCAGTTTATTTTTTCAATTTTTTATTTTAGGGTATTTGTGTTTTTTGTCTTCTCTGGTTAATGGTCATGTGTTAATATGCACTTACATTGTGCATACACATTCACTTTCTCAGTTCAGACTCCAGTTGTTTTTTCTCTTGTTATTTATGCTGCAGACTAGGATGATGTACCTGCCCTCATGGTCCACTATGCTGGTGATTAGCTGGAAAGCGACTATTTTCGATCGCTATTACTGCTCCTCTTTTTTTTTATCATTTGCATGGGGGTGAAATACATTTGGGATATTTCTATTCCGCAGTCTGTGAGAGTCAGTGCTATTTAGGTGGGTTTCCTGAACACATAATACGTCGGCTTTTAGGGATTGGGCCTCTTTCCACAGAAGGGATCTTTTGAATGGACTAAGTCAGACCTTTTACATTAATACTGGAAGTGTGAAGAACCATATACAAATTACACATAAAATCTATATGTCACCACTAGACAATTAGGAAAAATAGGGGAATAACAAAAACCAAATCTTAAATTTGTGAAAAACTAACAGTTTCAAAAATAGAGCTGGGTTCTAAGTGAACCTCCTGGATATGCTCCGCTATCCAGTATATAGTGGGGGGCTAATGGAAACGAAAATTCTCCTATCGTGCCTCCACAGATCATGGTGAAAAGTGTTGTCTTCTGCTTTCTTGTTCATGTCCACTCTTTCCTCAGGGTGGGTGGCTTCTTCGTCTTTAGCGGGGAGCTGGTCTCCTCGTCCACAGTCGCCAGCGACCACCTCTGCAGTAGAGTCATGGCCTCTCGGGGGGGGGGGGGGGCATGACTTGTACGCAATCTCATTGTCCCAAAGGATCTTGGTGGCTGTGGAAAATTCCCACGTTCTGTTCGGGGTGACGGCGGAGAGGTTGGTGAACACCAGGATTCTCTTGAATCTCTCTAGTAGCTCCGGTCCGTCCGCTGCTTCTTTACTGATGGCTTCTTTGAAGTGATAAAAGTGAAGCCGGGCAATTACATCCCTGGGTGCAGAGACGGGGGCATTTTTGGGTTTGGGGATTCTGTGCACTCTGTCTACTATGAGGTCTCATTGCTCTGCCTCAGGGACTAGTGCGGTAAAAAAATCCATTTGGAACTCCTTCAATGCTTCCGCAGCAATGCTTTCTGGTATCCCCCTGAAGCGCAGATTGTTGTGTCTGGAGCGGTCCACCAGCTTCAGTATTAGAGCGGTGATCTCCTCATCTGCCTCATTGTGAGCGTCCACTAAGTGGTTGTGGGCTGTGGTGAATCCCTCCAGCTTCTCCTCAATATGGGTTGTTCTGTCCCCTATGTGCCCAATGTCTTTCTGGAGTGCAGTGAAGGCTGAGGTGATATCACTGTGCATAGCCTGCTTTAGCTCGCCTAGCAGGGACTTTAGTGTGGCTTCTGTGATGGGAGTGGAACTGCCTACTGTTTCAGGTGCATATACTTGCGATTTGTTGCCTGATGATTTCTCTGGACTCCTGCATAGTGACCTGCTCATCTCCCCCTGTGCCTGCTCCATACCGCTGATGCTCAACTCCGGTGAGGTCTGACCTAGCGTCAGGAGATCAGACCCCCCCCAAAGCGCTCCACACTGCCGGCGACCGCATGGTGACTGCTGCGGCGGTCATCTTGGTTTTTCACAGACGCTAGTACAAAGACCGTGATCTTGCCCGGCGCTGCTCCCGTGCTCCTGGTAACGTACCCCATCGCCGACCGGAATGTGCCTGAGGCTGCAGTGAGTATTTTGACAGGGTTCTCCTGCTATTTTACGCTATGAGCCGCTAGTAGTCCGCAGAAGCACGGAGCTAGCGCTGCCTGCGACCGGTTAGCTCCTCATCTGGACACGCCCTGATAGGATTACATTAAGATTGAGAAAAACTAGAAAGGAGATGGAGGACGACAAAAGACATAAATGGACGATAGATGCTGAAAACTATCGTCTTGGTAATATACACAGCGGGCAGAAGGATGGCTCTAAACCCACGATAGGCAGAACATGTCAATATGGAGCAGGTGGTTATCTTCAGAGTCAGAATGATAAGGATTTTTTTTTCTCATAATGTGAACACTGACAATATCATTCTTTTAGACGAACAAATGAGACCATTAGAAAAAAAGACAAAGGAAGGAAAGGGTACACAGGAGGACGGAAAGGGTACACAGGAGGACGGAAACATCACCAAAGATTAAAGAGAGAAAAGAATGAAAGGACGTGTCGTTCCCCCAAGGCAGGCGACAACAAAGAAGTACAGGAGATCTTGTGGTAAATTTGTCATAAAAATTTTTTCTAATCACAATTTGTCTGTTTTGAATAAGGCTTTTCATTTAGCCCAAAGAGCCGTGTTAATAGGTTCAAACTAGAGACTGAACTATATACATTCTTTACATCTATAAAGGTAAAATATTTGAAAAAATCCAACGTCAATGTACACACTCATTCTGATTGTGCCTTACAATTCTCACGTTGCAAAAGGAGAAGCTTTGTGCCAATAGTGAACGGGACAGCAACTGAGGATTTATTACTCCTGTCTGTGATAATGTGAATGAATATACAGTACAGACCGAAAGTTTGGACACACCTTCTCATTCAAAGAGTTTTCGGCATCTGAAAAGCTATAGCAGCAATTTAGTAAGGTCACGGGACCCGACAAGTTCAGTAATCGGCTTCTGTAAAGCTATAGCAGCAGTTTGGTACGGTCAGGGGACCCAACAAGTTTGGTAATCGGCATCTGTAAAGCTATAGCGGCAGTTTGGTACGGTCAGGGGACCCGACAAGTTCAGTAATCGGCATCTGTAAAGCTATAGCAGCAGTTTGGTACGGTCAGGGGACCCGACAAGTTCAGTAATCGGCATCTGTAAAGCTATAGCAGCAGTTTGGTACAGTCAGGGGACCCGACAAGTTCAGTAATCGGCATCTGTAAAGCTATAGCAGCAGTTTGGTACAGTCAGGGGACCCGACAAGTTCAGTAATCGGCTTCTGTAAAGCCATAGCGGCAGTTTGGTACGGTCAGGGGACCCGACAAGTTCAGTAATCGGCATCTGTAAAGCTATAGCGGCAGTTTGGTATGGTAAGGGGAAATGCTAATTATATATTTGCTATAACTTTGCTATTTCATTTAGCACTAAACACATTTTTAATATATAATTAGCATTTCTTGTTATGCACATAATGCACTATTTGTGTCACAGGTCCATAATTGCCCTTTATAATGGTCCATTCTTCTCTTATATATGTCTCGGCATTGCTAGGCAAGCAATTGTCCCGGAGGAGCGCGCTGAATGAATGGGCGGTGACCTGGGTCCGATGACTTCCGGTTCCACGGCATGTTGCGATGCATTGCCAGCTATCACTGGACGGCGCTGCCTCTCTGCATCCCTATACTGGAAGCTGAGGACGCCTTCCTTTTTGGTCATGCGCACATCAGTTAGTGCGCCGATATTCACCCGGACACACGGCTTCCCGATGCAGCTGTATGCCTAATTATATTATCACACTAACCGCTTGTGAGTGGTGATTGGCTAGTCCTCTGTACTTAATACCATGTGATCCCCTAGTCTCATACACAACCCTGAGGAAGAAATGACGAAACGTGCGTTGGGGTGAGGGAAAAACGCCACCGGCACTCTGAACTTTAGTTGGACCTGAACGGACCTACTTTTGGTTTAGGTAATTACATTTTGCGATCTCTTTATGTTTATGCTTAGCAGGAAATAGCAGAAGTAAATTATGTGTAGATAATCAGTGCCATAGCACTTACACTCCGCTTGACTAGTGCAGACATTCGGTGCAATAGTACTTACACTCTGCATGTTAAGCGTCCTATGCAAATATCATCTATTCACACTTGTGAGCAAGTGATTTCATGTGATTATTCTGTTTATAAAAGACAATTTGAATTTATCCTTTACAGCAATTCATGTCGTCACTTGTAAATAGGTCCTTGGAAGACATCCAATATAAGGATATACTATTATTTTGATTTTTTTCTAATTTTTTCTTAATTTTGTAAGTAATCAATATATCCTTATCTTGGTTATATCTATACTGGAAGGTCTACTCATTTATTTGCAAATGTACATATAGGTAATGTGGTGACTGTATTCCCCCTATTTTTTGAGGCACCTTATATATGAATTTGTTGCCAATTGGTTCATTACCTTTTTAATATTAGTTAATAAAAAATTATTTTAAACGAAACCAATTGTTTCATGTGTATCACGCCTATCCTTAAAAAGCCAACCCTCGACCCAACCGCTATGTCCAGCTATCCCCCAATATCGTTGCTCCCATTCGCTTCCAAACTCCTGGAGCAGCACGTCCACGCTGAACTTTCCTCCCACCTCTCATCTAACTTTCTCTTTGACAATCTACAATCTGGTTTCCGCCCCCATCACTCCACTGAGACTGCCCTGACCAAAATTACTAACGACCTACTTACAGCCAAAGCAAACGGACAATAGTCTATACTCCTGCTTCTAGACCTGTCCTCTGCATTCGACACAGTTGACCACTGCCTTCTACTACAGATCCTCTCCTCCTTCAGCATCAAAGGCCTTGCCCTATCCTGGATCTCCTCATACCTTTCCAACCGCACATTCAGCGTCTCCCACTCCCACACCACCTCCTCATCCCACCCGCTCTCTGTTGGCGTCCCCCAAGGCTCTGTTTTAGGACCCCTACTCTTCTCAATCTATACACTTGGCCTGGGGCAACTCATAAAGTCCCACGGATTCCACTACCACCTTCATGCTGATGACACTCAGATCTACCTCTCTGGCACAGACGTCACCTCTCTGCTGTCCAGAACCCCAGAGTGTCTATCAGCCATATCCTCCTTCTCCTCTCGCTTCCTCAAACTCAATGTAGACAAATCTGAACTCATCATCTTTCCTCCATCTCACAGATCTTCCTTACCCGACTTACCTATAACAATCAATGATATCACGCTTTCCCCAGTACCAGAAGTCCGCTGCCTCGGAGTAACCCTCTTTCCACCTCTTGTCACCTCCAGCTCAAAAATATTTCCAGAATCCGTCCTTTCCTCAACCCTCAATCTACTAAAATGCTTGTGCATGCCCTCATCATCTCCCGCCTCGACTACTGCAACATCCTTTTCTGTGGTCTCCCTGCTAACACCCTCGCACCTCTCCAGTCCATCCTTAACTCTGCCGCCCGACTGATTCATCTCTCTCCTCGCTACTCCTCCGCTTGTCCCCTCTGCAAATCTCTTCACTGGCTCCCATTCCCTCAGCGTATCCAGTTCAAATTACTAATACTGACCTACAAGGCCATCTATAACCTGTCTCCCCCATATGTCTCTGAACTAATCTCCCCATACCTTCCCTCATGTAATCTCCAGTCCTCCCAAAACCTCTTTCTCTCCTCCACACTTATTCGCTCCTCACCCAACCGCCTCCAAGACTTCTCCCGAATAGCCCCTATTCTCTGGAATTCTTTGCCCCAACAAGTCTGACAATCAACCACATTTGGATCCTTCAGATGGAACTTGAAAACCCACCTCTTCAAGAAAGCCTACAGCCTGCAATGACCCCGCTACCTATTCACCACTACCGGAGATATCACCCCAACCAACACCGGAGCTGCTGCAACCAACCAACCTACTGTCTCCTTCCCCACCATCCTGTAGCATGTAAGCCCGCAAGGGGAGGGTCCTCTCTCCTCTGTCAATGTCAGCTTGTTTACTGTAAGTGATATCTGTAATTTGTATGTAACCCCTTCTCATGTACAGCACCATGGAATCAATGGTGCTATATAAATAAATAATAACAATAAAAAAATGGTTCATGCTATGTGATCTGGACAGTGTTTATTGTCCAGATTCAGATTTATTGATTTGATATTATATAAACTTACTATGTAAATTGATACTGCGATAAAAGCCAGGAACTAACATATGATTGTCGCTAGTGAAAGGCTCACACTGGGAGCTGAAACGTCGCCATTATGGGCTAAATAGCACTTTATTCACCTCGATGAGCCGGCATGCTGCCTCCATTTTTTGTCTCTCAGTCTTTGGCCGGAGGCCGCGGCTCCTGGATACACTGCTGCTGCATACATATAATGTACCGCACTATAGTGACCCAGACACAGCTCATCCATATAAAATACCGCACTATAGTGACCCGGACACAGCTCATCCATATAACGTGCCGCACTATAGTGACCCGGACACAGCTCATCCATATAACGTGCCGCACTATAGTGACCCGGACACAGCTCATCCATATAACGTGCCGCACTACAGTGACCCGGACACAGCTCATCCATATAACGTGCCGCACTACAGTGACCCGGACACAGCTCATCCAAATAACGTGCCGCACTATAGTGACCCAGACCCAGCTCATCCATATAACGTACCGCACTATAGTGACCCGGACACAGCTCATCCAAATCACGTACCGCACTATAGTGACCCAGACCCAGCTCATCCATGTAACGTACCGCACTATAGTGACCCAGACACAGCTCATCCATATAACGTGCCGTACTACAGTGACCCGGACACAGCTCATCCATATAACGTGCCGCACTATAGTGACCTGGACACAGCTCATCCACATAACGTGCCGCACTATAGTAAACCGGACACAGCTCATCCATATAACGTGCCCCACTATAGTGACCCGGACACAGCTCATCCATATAACGTGCCCCACTATAGTGACCCGGACACAGCTCATCCATATAACGTGCCCCACTATAGTGACCCGGACACAGCTCATCCACATAACGTGCCTCACTATAGTGACCCGGACACAGCTCATCCACATAACGTGCCGCACTATAGTAAACCGGACACAGCTCATCCACATAACGTACCGCACTATAGTGACCCAGCTCATCCATGTAACGTACCGCACTACAGTGACCCGGACACAGCTCATCCATATAACGTGCCGCACTACAGTGACCCGGACACAGCTCATCCAAATAACGTGCCGCACTATAGTGACCCAGCTCATCCATATAACGTACCGCACTATAGTGACCCGGACACAGCTCATCCATATAACGTGCCGCACTATAGTGACCCGGACACAGCTCATCCATATAACGTGCCGCACTATAGTGACCCGGACAAAGCTCATCCATATAACGTGCCGCACTATAGTGACCCGGACACAGCTCATCCATATAACGTGCCCCACTATAGTGACCCGGACACAGCTCATCCACATAACGTGCCGCACTATAGTGACCCGGACACAGCTCATTCACATAACGTGCCGCACTATAGTAAACCGGACACAGCTCATCCACATAACGTACCGCACTATAGTGACCCGGACACAGCTCATCGATATAACGTGCCGCACTATAGTGACCCGGACACAGCTCATCCATATAACGTGCCCCACTATAGTGACCCGGACACAGCTCATCCACATAACGTGCCGCACTATAGTGACCCGGACACAGCTCATCCATATAACGTGCCGCACTATAGTGACCCGGACACAGCTCATCCATATAACGTGCCGCACTATAGTGACCCGGACAAAGCTCATCCACATAACATGCCGCACTATAGTAAACCGGACACAGCTCATCCACATAACGTACCGCACTATAGTGACCCAGACCCAGCTCATCCATGTAACGTACCGCACTATAGTGACCCAGACACAGCTCATCCATATAAAGTGCCGCACTACATTGACCCGGACACAGCTCATCCATATAAGGTGCCGCACTATAGTGACCCGGACACAGCTCATCCATATAACGTGCCGCACTACAGTGACCCGGACACAGCTCATCCATATAACGAGCCGCACTATAGTGACCCGGACACAGCTCATCCACATAACGTGCCGCACTATAGTAAACCGGACACAGCTCATCCACATAACGTCCCGCACTATAGTGACCCAGACCCAGCTCATCCATATAACGTGCTGCACTATAGTGACCCGGACACAGCTCATCCACATAACGTGCCGCACTATAGTAAACCGGACACAGCTCATCCACATAACGTCCCGCACTATAGTGACCCAGACCCAGCTCATCCATATAACGTGCCGCACTACAGTGACCGGGACACAGCTCATCCAAATAACGTACCGCACTATAGTGACCAAGACCCAGCTCATCCATGTAACGTACCGCACTATAGTGACCCAGACACAGCTCATCCATATAACGTGCCGCACTATAGTGACCCGGACCCAGCTCATCCATGTAACGTACCGCACTATAGTGACCGGGACACAGCTCATCCATATAACGTGCCGCACTATAGTGACCGGGACACAGCTCATACACATAACGTGCCGCACTATAGTGACCCGGACACAGCTAATCCACATAACGTGCCGCACTATAGTGACCCGGACACAGCTCATCCATATAACGAGCCGCACTATAGTGACCCGGACACAGCTCATCCACATAACGTGCCGCACTATAGTAAACCGGACACAGCTCATCCACATAACGTCCCGCACTATAGTGACCCAGACCCAGCTCATCCATATAACGTGCTGCACTATAGTGACCCGGACACAGCTCATCCACATAACGTGCCGCACTATAGTAAACCGGACACAGCTCATCCACATAACGTCCCGCACTATAGTGACCCAGACCCAGCTCATCCATATAACGTGCCGCACTACAGTGACCGGGACACAGCTCATCCAAATAACGTACCGCACTATAGTGACCAAGACCCAGCTCATCCATGTAACGTACCGCACTATAGTGACCCAGACACAGTTCATCCATATAACGTGCCGCACTATAGTGACCCGGACCCAGCTCATCCATATAACGTGCCGCACTATAGTGACCGGGACACAGCTCATACACATAACGTGCCGCACTATAGTGACCCGGACACAGCTCATCCACATAACGTGCCGCACTATAGTGACCCGGACACAGCTCATCCACATAACGTGCCGCACTATAGTGACCCGGACACAGCTCATCCACATAACGTACCGCACTATAGTGACCCAGACCATCCATGTAACGTACCGCAATATAGTGACCCGGACACAGCTCATCCATATAACGTGCCGCACTACAGTGACCCGGACACAACTCATCCAAATAACGTGCCGCACTACAGTGACCCGGACACAACTCATCCAAATAACGTGCCGCACTACAGTGACCCGGACACAACTCATCCAAATAACGTGCCGCACTATAGTGACCCAGACCCAGCTCATCCATATAACGTACCGCACTATAGTGACCCGGACACAGCTCATCCACATAACGTGCCGCACTACAGTGACCGGGACACAGCTCATCCAAATAACGTACCGCACAATAGTGACCCAGACCCAGCTCATCCATGTAACGTACCGCACTATAGTGACCCAGACACAGCTCATCCATATAAAGTGCCGCACTACAGTGACCCGGACACAGCTCATCCATATAACGTGCCCCACTATAGTGACCAGGACACAGCTCATCCATATAACGTGCCGCACTATAGTGACCCGGACACAGCTCATCGATATAACGTGCCGCACTACAGTGACCCGGACACAGCTCATCCATATAACGTGCCGCACTACAGTGACCCGGACACAGCTCATCGATACCACTATAGTGACCCGGACACAGCTCATCCATATAACGTGCCCCACTATAGTGACCCGGACACAGCTCATCCATATAACGTGCCGCAATATAGTGACCCGGACACAGCTCATCCATATAACGTGCCCCACTATAGTGACCCGGACACAGCTCATCCATATAACGTGCTGCACTATAGTGACCCAGACACAGCTCATCCAAATAACGTACCGCACTATAGTGACCCAGACACAGCTCATCCATATAACGTACCCCACTATAGTGAGCCGGACACAGCTCATCCATATAACGTACCGCACTACAGTGACCCAGACACAACTCATCCATATAACGTACCGCACTACAGTGACCCAGACACAGCTCATCCATATAACGTACCGCACTATAGTGACCCAGACACAGCTCATCCATGTAACGTACCGCACTACAGTGACCCAAACACAACTCATCCATATAACGTACCGCACTACAGTGACCCAGACACAGCTCATCCATATAACGTGCCGCACTATAGTGACCCAGACACAGCTCATCCATATAACGTGCCGCACTATAGTGACCCAGACCATCCATGTACCGTGCCGCACTACAGTGACGGGGACACAGCTCATCCATATAACGTACCGCACTATAGTGACCCAGACACAGCTCATCCATGTAACGTACCGCACTACAGTGACCCAAACACAACTCATCCATATAACGTACCGCACTACAGTGACCCAGACCCAGCTCATCCATGCAACGTACCGCACTATAGTGACCCAGACAGAGCTCATCCATATAACGTGCCGCACTATAGTAAACCGGACACAGCTCATCCACATAACGTACCGCACTATAGTGACCCGGACACAGCTCATCCATATAACGTGCCACACTATAGTGACCCGGACACAGCTCATCCATATAACGTGCTGCACTATAGTGACCCAGACACAGCTCATCCAAATAACGTACCGCACTATAGTGACCCAGACACAGCTCATCCATATAACGTACCCCACTATAGTGAGCCGGACACAGCTCATCCATATAACGTACCGCACTACAGTGACCCAGACACAACTCATCCATATAACGTGCCGCACTATAGTGACCCAGACACAGCTCATCCATATAACGTGCCGCACTATAGTGACCCAGACCCAGCTCATCCATGTACCGTGCCGCACTACAGTGACGGGGACACAGCTCATCCATATAACGTGCCGCACTATAGTGACCCGGACACAGCTCATACACATAACTTGCCGCACTACAGTGACCCGGACACAACTCATCCATATAACGTGCCGCACTATAGTGACCCAGACCCAGCTCATCCATGTACCGTGCCGCACTACAGTGACGGGGACACAGCTCATCCAAATAACGTACCGCACTATAGTGACCCAGACCCAGCTCATCCATGCAACGTACCGCACTATATTGACCCAGACACAGCTCATCCATATAACGTGCCGCACTATAGTGACCCAGACCCAGCTCATCCATGCAACGTACCGCACTATATTGACCCAGACCCAGCTCATCCATGTAACGTACCGCACTATAGTGACCCAGTCACAGCTCATCCATATAACGTACCGCACTATAGTGACCCAGTCACAGCTCATCCATATAACGTGCCGCACTATAGTGACCCGGACACAGCTGGAAACATTTGGCACTACAGGTAGAAGCCACCACTGGTCCCCAGTGTGGCAGCAGCAGCCCAGGCGCCAGTGTCCCCAATGGCGAGCCCAGGATGAGGACCCACTACTCCCCTGCAGCCGCTCCCCACGGTCACTGTGATACGCCTGAGCCTCAGTATGCCGCCTCTCTGCGAGTCATTGTTATCACCGCTTCCGTCCACTGTCATCACTGCCCCGGTAACCGCGGAGCAGCACTCACCCGCAGCGGCACCTTGGTGTGAACACTGTCGCACAGCTGTGCGTATTCGGGGCTGTAGATGTAGACCGGATGGGAACAGTCCGCCATGCCGTCCAGCCGTGCGCAGCGCTAGGGCAGGAAACGTTACAATAACTTTATTGGTTACTTCAGTAGGTTCCCGGCCGTCCCGAGGGCGGGGCCACACTCCAGAGTCACGTGAGAGTCTCATGATTGTTTCTCATTGGTTGTAATGGCGCATGTGTAGAAGCCGCCCGGCGAGCGTGTGACGTCACAATGGGGCTCTCGCTGATCCTGGGTCCTATATAATGACGTTGACTAGCTGCGGAGGCGCATTCAGGTCAGGGGTAAGAGGAGTGCGGCTGTGGCGGGCTTTACCCGTTTTCTATGCTCGGCCTTAATGGAGAGCGTCACCTTTCTGTACCCCGTGACGTGATTTCGCTGCAGGCTACTGTGGGGGCAGGATGTTATTGGCAGTGCTGCCTGTCACCAGTAAGTCCATAGCCAGAAAAGGACAGTGAAGGCACAGCGACTGCCCTGCACCCATGTCTGCGTCTGCTGGGCCTGTCCGCTTGGCGGAGAGCATGTAGTGGGTGCGCAGGACATGACCGTGTGTATTCTGCTGGCACACTATCCTGTGAGTACGAAATGGGAGATGTGTCATGGGCTCCCAATATAGACAAAAATAAGGCGATAATCTGAGCTGCGCTGCGCCCCCCGGTGGGGCTGTGCCAAGTAGGCACAAGGTATAGTAAAGGGTTAACAAGGCTCTTTCGTGTAGAGGGGTTCTCTAGCTGAAACAACTCTTACAGGGGAATTCCTATCACAGACATTAATAGGAATCTGCCAGCAAGTTTTTTCGACCTCATCTGAGAGCAGCCGTATGTAGGGGCAGAGAACCTGATTCCAGCAATATATCACTTAGTTTACAGGGGGCAGCAGCTGTGATATCATCAGGGTTTTTAGATGTAGCAGAGCTGTGAAAGCTACCCCTGCCCACGCCAGGCTCTGTATATGCAATGTCCATAGATAGTAAGCTGATAATCAGTGCTGGAGTTGTGGTTGGACCAGTATGCACACAGGCACCAGTCCTGGCAGTGATCATTTCCTGCTGCTAAAAACACTTATTGTATTGTAACAACAGCACAGAGACTAGTACGTGACACATCCCTGAAATCTGCTCTCAGATTACATAGTAAAAACCTGGTGACAGATTCCCTTTAACGATATAGCTACAGGAAATAAATATCTGATAGGTGCAGTGCCACCTCTGGAATCCACTAGATCGAGAACAATGGTTAACAACCCCCAGCTTGCCATGTAAGAAAGCTTCAGCGTCCAAGCAGAAAAACAATAAACACGTCTGTGGCAATCGAAAAACTTGTTATACATCAAATTAATTGTAATAAATTAGATCCTAGTGCCTTCTGTTTGTATAAGTGGAGAAAGATGTCTGGGGAGACGTTACAACACCACCGGACGTGTCCTGGTTTATCCACATACACCAAACAGCAGAATAAAAGAACATTGTTCCAAGACAGTAATGTAGTGTAACATAAAGCACCTTGTTAGAGCTCTGTAACCGGCATCTGTAAAGCTATAGCGGCAGTTTGGTACGGTCAGGGGACCAGACAAGGTCAGTAATCGGCATCTGTAAAGCTATAGCGGCAGTTTGGTACGGTCAGGGGACCCGACACGTTCATTAATCGGCATCTGTAAAGCTATAGCGGCAGTTTGGTACGGTCAGGGGACCCGACACATTCATTAATCGGCATTTGTAAAGCTATAGCGGCAGTTTGGTACGGTCAGGGGAACCGACACGTTCATTAATCGGCATCTGTAAAGCTATAGCGGCAGTTTGGCACGGTCAGGGGACCCAACAAGTTCAGTAATCGGCGTCTGTAAAACTATAGCGGTAGTTTGGTACAGTCAGGGGACCCGACAAGGTCAGTAATCGGCATCTGTAAAACTATAGCGGCAGTTTGGTACAGTCAGGGGACCCGACAAGTTCAGTAATCGGCATCTGTAAAGCTACAGCGGCAGTTTGGTACGGTCAGGGGACCCGGTAAGGTCAGTAATCGGCATCTGTAAAGCTATAGCGGCAGTTTGGTACGGTCAGGGGACCCGACAAGTTCAGTAATCGGCATCTGTAAAGCTATAGCGGCAGTTTGGTACGGTCAGGGGACCCGACAAGGTCAGTAATCGGCATCTGTAAAGCTGTAGCGGCAGTTTGGTCATTGGATCTGACAAGTTCAGTAATCGGCATCTGTAAAGCTATAGCGGCAGTTTGGTACGGTCAGGGGACCCGAGAAGGTCAGTAATCGGCATCTGTAAAGCTATAGCGGCAGTTTGGTACGGTCAGGGGACCCAACAAGTTTAGTAATCGGCATCTGTAAAGCTATAGCGGCAGTTTGGTACGGTCAGGGGACCCGAGAAGGTCAGTAATCGGCATCTGTAAAGCTATAGCGCCAGTTTGGTACAGTCAGGGGATCCGGCAAGATCAGGAATCGGCATCTGTAAAGCTACAGCGGCAGTTTGGTACGGTCAGGGGACCCGGTAATGTCAGTAATCGGCATCTGTAAAGCTATAGTGGCAGTTTGGTATGGTCAGGGGACCCGACAAGTTCAGTAATCGGCATCTGTAAAGCTATAGCCGCAGTTTGGTACGGTCAGGGAACCCGACAAGTTCAGTAATCAGCATCTGTAAAGCTATAGTGGCAGTTTGGTACGGTCAGGGGACCCGACAAGTACAGTAATTGGCATCTGTAAAGCTATAGCGGCAGTTTGGTCAGATGACCTGACAAGTTCAGTAATCGGCATCTGTAAAGCTATAGCGGCAGTTTGGTACGGTCAGGGGACCCGACAAGGTCAGTAATCGGCATCTGTAAAGCTATTGCGGCAGTTTGGTACAGTCAGGGGACCAGACAAGGTCAGTAATCGGCATCTGTAAAGCTATAGCGGCAGTTTCGTACGGTCAGGGAACCCGACAAGTTCAGTAATCGGCGTCTGTAAAGCTATAGAGGCAGTTTGGTACGGTCAGGTGATCCGACACGTTCAGTAATCGGCATCTGTAAAGCTACAGCGGCAGTTTGGTACGGTCAGGGGACCGGACAAGTTCAGTAATCGGCATCTGTAAACCTTTAGCGGCAGTTTGGTATGGTCAGGGGACCCGACAAGTTCAGTAATCGGCGTCTGTAAAGCTATAGCGGCAGTTTGGTACAGTCAGGGGACTCGACAAGGTCAGTAATCAGCATCTATAAAGCTATAGCGGCAGTTTGGTACAGTCAGGGGACCCGACAAGGTCAGTAATCGGCATCTGTAAAGCTATAGCGGCAGTTTGGTAGGTCAGGGGACCCGACATGTTCAGTAATCGGCTTCTGTAAAGCTATAGCGGCAGTTTGGTATGGTCAGGGGACCCGAGAAGGTCAGTAATCAGCATCTGTACAGCTATAGCGGCAGTTTGGTACGGTCAGGGGACCCGACAAGTTCAGTAATCGGCGTCTGTAAAGCTATAGCGGCAGTTTGGTACAGTCAGGGGACCCGACAAGTTCAGTAATCGGCATCTGTAAAGCTATAGCGGCAGTTTGGTAGGTCAGGGCACCTGACAAGTTCAGTAATCGGCGTCTGTAAAGCTATAGCGGCAGTTTAGTACAGTCAGGGGACTCGACAAGGTTAGTAATCAGCATCTATAAAGCTATAGCGGCAGTTTGGTACAGTCAGGGGACCCGACAAGGTCAGTAATCGGCATCAGTAAAGCTATAGCGGCAGTTTGGTAGGTCAGGGGACCCGACATGTTCAGTAATCGGCTTCTGTAAAGCTATAGGGGCAGTTTGGTACGGTCAGGGGACCCGAGAAGGTCAGTAATCAGCATCTGTAAAGCTATAGCGGCAGTTTGGTACGGTCAGGGGACCCGACAAGGTCAGTAATCAGCATCTATAAAGCTATAGCGGCAGTTTGGTACGGTCAGGGGACCCGACAAGTTCAGTATTCGGCATCTGTAAGCTATAGCGGCAGTTTGGTACGGTCAGGGGACCCGACAAGTTCAGTAATCGGTATCTGTAAAGCTATAGCGGCAGTTTGGTACGGTCAGGGGACTCGACAAGGTCAGTAATCGGCATCTGTAAAGCTGTAGCGGCAGTTTGGTCAGGGGATCTGACAAGTTCAGTAATCGGCATCTGTAAAGCTATAGCGGCAGTTTGGTACGGTCAGGGGACCCGACAAGTTTAGTAATCGGCATCTGTAAAGCTATAGCGGCAGTTTGGTATGGTCAGGGGACCCGAGAAGGTCAGTAATTGGCATCTGTAAAGCTATAGCGGCAGTTTGGTACGGTCAGGGGACCCGACAAGTTCAGTAATCGGCGTCTGTAAAGCTATAGCGGCAGTTTGGTACAGTCAGGGGACCCGACAAGTTCAGTAATCGGCATCTGTAAAGCTATAGCGGCAGTTTGGTACGGTCAGGGGACCCGACACATTCATTAATCGGCATTTGTAAAGCTATAGCGGCAGTTTGGTACGGTCAGGGGAACCGACACGTTCATTAATCGGCATCTGTAAAGCTATAGCGGCAGTTTGGCACGGTCAGGGGACCCAACAAGTTCAGTAATCGGCGTCTGTAAAACTATAGCGGTAGTTTGGTACAGTCAGGGGACCCGACAAGGTCAGTAATCGGCATCTGTAAAACTATAGCGGCAGTTTGGTACAGTCAGGGGACCCGACAAGTTCAGTAATCGGCATCTGTAAAGCTACAGCGGCAGTTTGGTACGGTCAGGGGACCCGGTAAGGTCAGTAATCGGCATCTGTAAAGCTATAGCGGCAGTTTGGTACGGTCAGGGGACCCGACAAGTTCAGTAATCGGCATCTGTAAAGCTATAGCGGCAGTTTGGTACGGTCAGGGGACCCGACAAGGTCAGTAATCGGCATCTGTAAAGCTGTAGCGGCAGTTTGGTCATTGGATCTGACAAGTTCAGTAATCGGCATCTGTAAAGCTATAGCGGCAGTTTGGTACGGTCAGGGGACCCGAGAAGGTCAGTAATCGGCATCTGTAAAGCTATAGCGGCAGTTTGGTACGGTCAGGGGACCCAACAAGTTTAGTAATCGGCATCTGTAAAGCTATAGCGGCAGTTTGGTACGGTCAGGGGACCCGAGAAGGTCAGTAATCGGCATCTGTAAAGCTATAGCGCCAGTTTGGTACAGTCAGGGGATCCGGCAAGATCAGGAATCGGCATCTGTAAAGCTACAGCGGCAGTTTGGTACGGTCAGGGGACCCGGTAATGTCAGTAATCGGCATCTGTAAAGCTATAGTGGCAGTTTGGTATGGTCAGGGGACCCGACAAGTTCAGTAATCGGCATCTGTAAAGCTATAGCCGCAGTTTGGTACGGTCAGGGAACCCGACAAGTTCAGTAATCAGCATCTGTAAAGCTATAGTGGCAGTTTGGTACGGTCAGGGGACCCGACAAGTACAGTAATTGGCATCTGTAAAGCTATAGCGGCAGTTTGGTCAGATGACCTGACAAGTTCAGTAATCGGCATCTGTAAAGCTATAGCGGCAGTTTGGTACGGTCAGGGGACCCGACAAGGTCAGTAATCGGCATCTGTAAAGCTATTGCGGCAGTTTGGTACAGTCAGGGGACCAGACAAGGTCAGTAATCGGCATCTGTAAAGCTATAGCGGCAGTTTCGTACGGTCAGGGAACCCGACAAGTTCAGTAATCGGCGTCTGTAAAGCTATAGAGGCAGTTTGGTACGGTCAGGTGATCCGACACGTTCAGTAATCGGCATCTGTAAAGCTACAGCGGCAGTTTGGTACGGTCAGGGGACCGGACAAGTTCAGTAATCGGCATCTGTAAACCTTTAGCGGCAGTTTGGTATGGTCAGGGGACCCGACAAGTTCAGTAATCGGCGTCTGTAAAGCTATAGCGGCAGTTTGGTACAGTCAGGGGACTCGACAAGGTCAGTAATCAGCATCTATAAAGCTATAGCGGCAGTTTGGTACAGTCAGGGGACCCGACAAGGTCAGTAATCGGCATCTGTAAAGCTATAGCGGCAGTTTGGTAGGTCAGGGGACCCGACATGTTCAGTAATCGGCTTCTGTAAAGCTATAGCGGCAGTTTGGTATGGTCAGGGGACCCGAGAAGGTCAGTAATCAGCATCTGTACAGCTATAGCGGCAGTTTGGTACGGTCAGGGGACCCGACAAGTTCAGTAATCGGCGTCTGTAAAGCTATAGCGGCAGTTTGGTACAGTCAGGGGACCCGACAAGTTCAGTAATCGGCATCTGTAAAGCTATAGCGGCAGTTTGGTAGGTCAGGGCACCTGACAAGTTCAGTAATCGGCGTCTGTAAAGCTATAGCGGCAGTTTAGTACAGTCAGGGGACTCGACAAGGTTAGTAATCAGCATCTATAAAGCTATAGCGGCAGTTTGGTACAGTCAGGGGACCCGACAAGGTCAGTAATCGGCATCAGTAAAGCTATAGCGGCAGTTTGGTAGGTCAGGGGACCCGACATGTTCAGTAATCGGCTTCTGTAAAGCTATAGGGGCAGTTTGGTACGGTCAGGGGACCCGAGAAGGTCAGTAATCAGCATCTGTAAAGCTATAGCGGCAGTTTGGTACGGTCAGGGGACCCGACAAGGTCAGTAATCAGCATCTATAAAGCTATAGCGGCAGTTTGGTACGGTCAGGGGACCCGACAAGTTCAGTATTCGGCATCTGTAAGCTATAGCGGCAGTTTGGTACGGTCAGGGGACCCGACAAGTTCAGTAATCGGTATCTGTAAAGCTATAGCGGCAGTTTGGTACGGTCAGGGGACTCGACAAGGTCAGTAATCGGCATCTGTAAAGCTGTAGCGGCAGTTTGGTCAGGGGATCTGACAAGTTCAGTAATCGGCATCTGTAAAGCTATAGCGGCAGTTTGGTACGGTCAGGGGACCCGACAAGTTTAGTAATCGGCATCTGTAAAGCTATAGCGGCAGTTTGGTATGGTCAGGGGACCCGAGAAGGTCAGTAATTGGCATCTGTAAAGCTATAGCGGCAGTTTGGTACGGTCAGGGGACCCGACAAGTTCAGTAATCGGCGTCTGTAAAGCTATAGCGGCAGTTTGGTACAGTCAGGGGACCCGACAAGTTCAGTAATCGGCATCTGTAAAGCTATAGCGGCAGTTTGGTAGATAAGGGCACCTGACAAGTTCAGTAATCGGCATCTGTAAAGCTATAGCGCCAGTTTGGTACAGTCAGGGGATCCGGCAAGGTCAGGAATCGGCATCTGTAAAGCTATAGCGGCAGTTTGGTGCAGTCAGGGGACCCGACAAGGTCAGTAAACGGCATCTGTAAAGCTGTAGCAGCAGTTTGGTAGGTCAGGGGACCCGACATGTTGAGTAATCGGCTTCTGTAAAGCTATAGCGGCAGTTTGGTAGGTCAGGGAACCCGACAAGTTCAGTAATCGGCGTCTGTAAAGCTATAGCGGCAGTTTGGTACGGTCAGATGACCCGACACGTTCAGTAATCGGCATCTGTAAAGCTACAGCGGCAGTTTGGTACGGTCAGGGGACCCGACAAGTTCAGTAATCGGCATCTGTTAAGCTTTAGCGGCAGTTTGGTACGGTCAGGGGACCCGACAAGTTCAGTAATCGGCGTCTGTAAAGCTATAGCGGCAGTTTGGTACAGTCAGGGGACTCGACAAGGTCAGTAATCAGCATCTATAAAGCTATAGCGGCAGTTTGGTACAGTCAGGGGACCCGACAAGTTCAGTAATCGGCATCTGTAAAGCTATTTGGCAGTTTGGTACGGTCAGGGGACCCGACAAGTACAGTAATTGGCATCAGTAAAGCTATAGCGGCAGTTTGGTCAGGTGACCTGACAAGTTCAGTAATCGGCATCTGTAAAGCTATAGCGGCAGTTTGGTACGGTCAGGGGACCCGACAAGGTCAGTAATCTGCATCTGTAAAGCTATTGCGGCAGTTTGGTACAGTCAGGGGACCCGACAAGGTCAGTAATCGGCATCTGTAAAGCTATAGCGGCAGTTTGGTAGGTCAGGGGACCCGACATGTTCAGTAATCGGCTTCTGTAAAGCTATAGCGGCAGTTTGGTACGGTCAGGGGACCCGAGAAGGTCAGTAATCAGCATCTGTAATGCTATAGCGGCAGTTTGGTACCGTCAGGGGACCCGACAAGGTCAGTAATCAGCATCTGTAAAGCTATAGCGGCAGTTTGGTACGGTCAGGGGATCCGACAAGTTCAGTATTCGGCATCTGTAAGCTATAGCGGCAGTTTGGTACGGTCAGGGGACCCGACAAGTTCAGTAATCGGCATCTGTAAAGCTTTAGCGGCAGTTTGGTATGGTCGGGGGACTCGACAAGGTCAGTAATCGGCATCTGTAAAGCTGTAGCGGCAGTTTGGTCAGGGGATCTGACAAGTTCAGTAATCGGCATCTGTAAAGCTATAGCGGCAGTTTGGTACGGTCAGGGGACCCGAGAAGGTCAGTAATCGGCATCTGTAAAGCTATAGCGGCAGTTTGGTACGGTCAGGGGACCCGACAAGTTTAGTAATCGGCATCTGTAAAGCTATAGCGGCAGTTTGGTATGGTCAGGGGACCCGAGAAGGTCAGTAATTGGCATCTGTAAAGCTATAGCGGCAGTTTGGTACGGTCAGGGGACCCGACAAGTTTAGTAATCGGCGTCTGTAAAGCTATAGCGGCAGTTTGGTACAGTCAGGGGACCCGACAAGTTCAGTAATCGGCATCTGTAAAGCTATAGCGGCAGTTTGGTAGGTCAGGGCACCTGACAAGTTCAGTAATCGGCATCTCTAAAGCTATAGCGCCAGTTTGGTACAGTCAGGGGATCCGGCAAGGTCAGGAATCGGCATCTGTAAAGCTATAGCGGCAGTTTGGTGCAGTCAGGGGACCCGACAAGGTCAGTAAACGGCATCTGTAAAGCTGTAGCAGCAGTTTGGTAGGTCAGTGGATCTGACAAGTTCAGTAATCTGCATCTGTAAAGCTATAGCGGCAGTTTGGTACGGTCAGGGGACCCGGCAAAGTCGGGAATCGGCATCTGTAAAGCTATAGCGGCAGTTTGGTACGATCAGGGGACCCGACATGTTGAGTAATCGGCTTCTGTAAAGCTATAGCGGCAGTTTGGTACGGTCAGGGGACCCAACAAGGTCAATAATCAGCATCTGTAAAGCTTTAGCGGCAGTTTGGTACGGTCAGGGGACCCGACAAGGTCAGTAATCGTCATCTGTAAAGCTATAGCGGCAGTTTGGTACGGTCAGGGGACCCGACAAGTTCAGTAATCGGCATCTGTAAAGCTATAGCAGCAGTTTGGTACGGTCAGGGGACCTGACAAGTTCAGTAATCGGCATCTGTAAAGCTATAGTGGCAGTTTGGTATAGTCAGGGGACCCGACAAGGTCAGTAATCGGCATCTGTAAAGCTGTAGCGGCAGTTTGGTCAGGGGACCTGACAAGGTCAGGAATCGGCATCTGTAAAGCTATAGCGGCAGTTTGGTACGGTCAGGGGACCCGACAAGGTCAGCAATCGGCATCTGTAAAGCTATAGCCGCAGTTTGGTACGGTCAGGGGACCCGACAAGTTCAGTAATCGGCATCTGTAAAGCTATAGCAGCAGTTTGGTACGTTCAGGGGACCCGACAAGTTCAGTAATCGGCATCTGTAAAGCTATAGCAGCAGTTTGGTACGTTCAGGGGACCCGACAAGTTCAGTAATCGGCATCTGTAAAGCTGTAGCGGCAGTTTGGTCAGGGGACCTGACAAGGTCAGTAATCGGCATCTGTAAAGCTATAGCGGCAGTTTGGTACGGTTAGGGGACCCGACAAGTTCAGTAATCAGCATCTGTAAAGCTATAGCGGCAGTTTGGTACGGTCAGGGGACCCGACAAGTTCAGTAATCGGCATCTGTAAAGCTATAGCAGCAGTTTGGTACGTTCAGGGGACCCGACAAGTTCAGTAATCGGCATCTGTAAAGCTATTGCGACAGTTTGGTACAGTCAGGGGACCCGGCAAGGTCAGTAATCGGCATCTGTAAAGCTGTAGCGGCAGTTTGGTCAGGGGACCTGACAAGGTCAGTAATCGGCATCTGTAAAGCTATAGCGGCAGTTTGGTACGGTCAGGGGACCTGACAAGGTCAGCAATCGGCATCTTTAAAGCTATAGCCGCAGTTTGGTACGGTCAGGGGACCCGACAAGTTCAGTAATCAGCATCTGTAGAGCTATAGCGGCAGTTTGGTACGGTCAGGGGACCCGACAAGTTCAGTAATCGGCATTTGTAAAGCTATAGCGGCAGTTTGGTCAGGTGACCTGACAAATTCAGTAATCGGCATCTGTAAAGCTATAGCGGCAGTTTGGTACGGTCAGGGGACCCGACATGTTCAGTTATCGGCATCTGTAAAGCTTTAGCGGCAGTTTGGTACGGTCAGTGGACCCGAGAAGGTCAGTAATCGGCATCTGTAAAGCTATAGCGGCAGTTGTTTGGTACGGTCAGGGTATCCGGCAAGGTCAGTTATCGGCATTTGTAAAGCTATAGCGGCAGTTTGGTCAGGTGACCTGACAAATTCAGTAATCGGCGTCTGTAAAGCTATAGCTGCAGTTTGGTACGGTCAGGGGACCCGACATGTTCAGTAATCAGCATCTGTAAAGCTATAGCGGCAGTTAGGTACGGTCAGGGGACCCGACAAGTTCAGTAATCGGCATCTGTAAAGCTATAGTGGCAGTTTGGTATAGTCAGGGGACCCGACAAGGTCAGTAATCGGCATCTGTAAAGCTGTAGCGGCAGTTTGGTCAGGGGACCTGACAAGGTCAGGAATCGGCATCTGTAAAGCTATAGCGGCAGTTTGGTACGGTCAGGGGACCCGACAAGGTCAGCAATCGGCATCTGTAAAGCTATAGCCGCAGTTTGGTACGGTCAGGGGACCCGACAAGTTCAGTAATCGGCATCTGTAAAGCTATAGCAGCAGTTTGGTACGTTCAGGGGACCCGACAAGTTCAGTAATCGGCATCTGTAAAGCTATAGCAGCAGTTTGGTACGTTCAGGGGACCCGACAAGTTCAGTAATCGGCATCTGTAAAGCTGTAGCGGCAGTTTGGTCAGGGGACCTGACAAGGTCAGTAATCGGCATCTGTAAAGCTATAGCGGCAGTTTGGTACGGTTAGGGGACCCGACAAGTTCAGTAATCAGCATCTGTAAAGCTATAGCGGCAGTTTGGTACGGTCAGGGGACCCGACAAGTTCAGTAATCGGCATCTGTAAAGCTATAGCAGCAGTTTGGTACGTTCAGGGGACCCGACAAGTTCAGTAATCGGCATCTGTAAAGCTGTAGCGGCAGTTTGGTCAGGGGACCTGACAAGGTCAGTAATCGGCATCTGTAAAGCTATAGCGGCAGTTTGGTACGGTTAGGGGACCCGACAAGTTCAGTAATCAGCATCTGTAAAGCTATAGCGGCAGTTTGGTACGGTCAGGGGACCCGACAAGTTCAGTAATCGGCATCTGTAAAGCTATAGCAGCAGTTTGGTACGTTCAGGGGACCCGACAAGTTCAGTAATCGGCATCTGTAAAGCTATTGCGACAGTTTGGTACAGTCAGGGGACCCGGCAAGGTCAGTAATCGGCATCTGTAAAGCTGTAGCGGCAGTTTGGTCAGGGGACCTGACAAGGTCAGTAATCGGCATCTGTAAAGCTATAGCGGCAGTTTGGTACGGTCAGGGGACCTGACAAGGTCAGCAATCGGCATCTTTAAAGCTATAGCCGCAGTTTGGTACGGTCAGGGGACCCGACAAGTTCAGTAATCAGCATCTGTAGAGCTATAGCGGCAGTTTGGTACGGTCAGGGGACCCGACAAGTTCAGTAATCGGCATTTGTAAAGCTATAGCGGCAGTTTGGTCAGGTGACCTGACAAATTCAGTAATCGGCATCTGTAAAGCTATAGCGGCAGTTTGGTACGGTCAGGGGACCCGATATGTTCAGTTATCGGCATCTGTAAAGCTTTAGCGGCAGTTTGGTACGGTCAGTGGACCCGAGAAGGTCAGTAATCGGCATCTGTAAAGCTATAGCGGCAGTTGTTTGATACGGTCAGGGTATCCGGCAAGGTCAGTTATCGGCATTTGTAAAGCTATAGCGGCAGTTTGGTCAGGTGACCTGACAAATTCAGTAATCGGCGTCTGTAAAGCTATAGCTGCAGTTTGGTACGGTCAGGGGACCCGACATGTTCAGTAATCAGCATCTGTAAAGCTATAGCGGCAGTTAGGTACGGTCAGGGGACCCGACAAGTTCAGTAATCGGCATCTGTAAAGCTATAGCGGCAGTTTGGTACGGTCAGGGGACCCGACAAGTTCAGTAATCTGCATCTGTAAAGCTATAGCGGCAGTTTGGTACGGTCAGGGGACCCGACAAGTTCAGTAATCGGCATCTGTAAAGCTATAGCAGCAGTTTGGTATGGTCAGGGAACCTGACAAGTTCCATTTGCTACAACTAATGAACTACTGGAGACCCAGATACGATAGAAGCAAATGTAATATCTACATATAAAGCTCTGTCTTCATCTTCCCTGTTATGCCTTGGTCTTTGGGATAGGGGCTGCAAGGATTACTAGTTCTTTAGTGATAGTCTGCTGATAAAACACTGATTTTATCTAAACTACAACAAGCAGCCCAGTAAGTGACACATCGCTGAAATCCCAACATTATGCTGCCTTTACAGTGTGCTGCTTTCAGAGCACATTCATTTTAAAAGCAGAGATTGCAGCTGGCTATGTAACAGCTTACTGCTGCCTCTAATGAAGCAGACTCCGCGCCTGAGCCCGCACCATACATTAACAGCGCTGTGTGAAGAAAATGGACACCACAAGTCATTAAGGGGTTAATACACCATGACACTCTCTTGTCAATTGTCTCCCATTTATTTCAGCTGCCATAAAGCACACGTGCCGATAATACAGTAATAAATTAATATCTGCATATCTGCAACGTGGTCGCCCCCCAGCAGTGCCTTTAAAAATAAAGCCTTTCCGCACTGGCCAACTAAAGCCCCATATACAGCTATACCATGCAAATATTAATGTATTTACAGAAAAATTCAATACAAATTTCCGGTTTGGGGACCCTGGTAAACCCTTTTAGGACCGATATCGATATGAGATGAGAATACTATGGAGAACTTATAACTGGGACTTGCTTTACCTAACACTGGCATCTACATTCATGGCCAAAAGTTTTGAGAATGACACAAATATTATATTTTCACATGATCTGCTGGCCTCTGGTTTTTATGTGTGTTTGTCAGATGTTTTTATCACATACAGAAATATAATTGCAATCATATTATGAGTAACAAAAGGTTATATTGACAGTTAGAATGAGTTAATGCAGCAAGTCAATATTTGCAGTGTTGACCCTTCTTCTTCAGGACCTCAGCAATTCTCCCTGGCATGCTCTCAATCAACTTCTGGATCAAATCCTGACTGATAGCAGTCCATTCTTGAAAAAATCAATGCTTTTATTTTGTCTGAGTTTGGAGGTTTTTGTTTGTCCACCCGTCTCTTGATGATTGACCACAAGTTCTCAATGGGATTAAGATCTGGGGATTTTCCAGGCCATGGTCCCAAAATCTCTATGTTTTGTTCCCTGAGCCATTTAGTTATCACCTTTGCTTTATGGCAAGGTGCTCCATCATGTTGAAAAAGGCATTGTTGATCGCCAAACTGCTCTTGGACGTTTGGGAGAAGTTTCTCTTGGAGGACATTCTGGTACCATTCTTTATTCATGGCTGTGGTTTTAGGCAAGACTGAGAGAGATCCCATTCCCTTGGCTGAGAAGCAACCCCACACATGAATGGTTTCAGGATGCTTGACAGTTGGCATGAGACAAGACTGGTGGTAGCGCTCACCTGGTCTTCTCCGAATAAGCCGTTTTCCAGATGTCCCAAACAATCGAAAAGGGGATTCATCAGAGAAAATGACTTTACCCCAGTCCTCAGCAGTCCACTCCCTGTACCTCTTGCAGAATATCAGTCTGTCCATGATGTTTTTTCTGGAGAGACGTGGCTTCTTTGCTGCCCTCCTTGAGACCAGGCCTTGCTCCAAGAGTCTCCGCCTCACAGTGTGTGCAGATGCACTCACACCTGCCTGCTGCCATTCCT
This sequence comes from Dendrobates tinctorius, assembly GCF_039654945.1. Classification (NCBI taxonomy): domain Eukaryota; kingdom Metazoa; phylum Chordata; class Amphibia; order Anura; family Dendrobatidae; genus Dendrobates; species Dendrobates tinctorius. Next base: position 3,322,547 of record NW_027361925.1, read on the forward strand.
GAGCAAGCTCTGCACTGTTGGTAGCCCAATCCCGCAGCTGAAACACTTTTAAGAGACGGTCCTGGCGCTTGCTGGTCTTTCTTGGGCGCCCTGGAGCCTTTTTGGCAACAAGGGAACCTCTCTCCTTGAAGTTCTTGATGATGCGATAGATTGTTGACTGAGGTGCAATCTTTCTAGCTGCGATACTCTTCCCTGTTAGGCCATTTTTGTGCAGTGCAATGATGACTGCACGTGTTTCTTTAGAGATAACCATGGTTAACAGAAGAAAAACAATGATACCAAGCACCAGCCTCCTTTTAAAGTGTCCAGTGGTGTCATTCTTACTTAATCATGACAGATTGATCTCCAGCCCTGTCCTCATCAACACCCACACCTGTGTTAATGGAGCAATCGCTGAAACGATGTTAGCTGGTCCTTTTAAGGCAGGGCTGCAATGATGTTGAAATGTGTTTTGGGGGATAAAGTTAATTTTCTAGGCAAATATTGACTTTGCAAGTAATTGCTGTTAAGCTGATCACTCTTTATAACATTCTGGAGTATGTGCAAATTGCCATTAGAAAAAATGAAGCAGTAGAATTTGTAAAAATTAATATTTGTGTCATTCTCTAAACTTTTGGCCATGACTGTACTTATAGTGACTGTCGAGATAACGTGTTGGTAGCACCGGTGCCTCATGGCCAAGGAGTGTCCCCTTTTTTTCCCACCAACCCACACATGATGCTTATTCGACACCGATAGGACCCTTGCTATTCTGCTCAAGATCTTTAATGCTTCTTTAGATATTGACTTTTTTTTCTTTTTCACTTTACGGTACCCCTTTATATTGTAAACATTTTAATTTATTTTTTTGTCCTAGTTAAAGGGGTTATCCAGGCTCTTAAGAATGATGGCCTATCCATATCTGATCAGGGGGGTACGGAAAGACAGACCTCAGAAAATATATTGATATTGATAAAGGGAATGTGTCATCAGAAAATTACCTATTGTTTAAATCAGGTTTTCGAGTTTCATGAATTTACAGGAGTTTTCAGCAGACTCACTATCATCAGACTCAAGATTATAATAACAGGTAACAAACAACTCTACATATAACAGGATCCACCATTCACAATCGGTGATATCATGCATGATCCTGTTCCCCCTCACTTCAAAAGGACCTTTGCACACGTTCATTAGATGCTTGTATACTAGTGAGCGTCTATTGCTGCTAATGTACATGTGTATTTCCTGAAAAGACAGGGAGTTAGAGTCTAAAATAGCCCCAGCGGGAAAACTTCAAGATTTCTCATTTTTTTAATACTAATTGTGATATGGAAAAAAAATTACCAACATTTAAAAAAAAAAAATACATTTATCACAAAATGATGATTTAAGCAGTAGGTAATTTTCTGATGACACATTCCCTTTAATGGCCTAAGGATGCACCATCAGTTTTAAAAGGCTGGAGAGCCTGTTTTTTTATCTGACTTTTCTCTTACATGTCCTGTTTGATAATAGCTGTACTAATGCCTTAAATCGGTACCGTACTTCGCAGAGATAAGTGTCTTCACATTGACATAACATCATAAACTGTAAAGGCCCGCATCCATGGCACCGCTGCTGCATGCTCGCCCTCCCATTGCCACCGATCAGGGGGTGTCACTTGCTACTGGCTTCTAATACAAGCCACAAAGGTCAGCGATTGCACAAAGTAACTTGACAAGGCACACCTATTCATTGGAAGCCATTGCTTGTGGTACCTGATGAGGCTTCTTGAGAGACTTTGCTTACATGAAGAGAACCCAGAAAGGTAATATATAGTAATAAAATGTAACTTTTAATAAGCATCTAAAAAGGACTAACAACAACCAAACAACACAAACACCACACTGTAAAGTCAACTCTAGGTCAACCCCATAAAAATTGCCCTCGCCTTTAATCCTGGCTACCAGTGGAGGGGGCAAATGGTAGCCCTGCTCCTCGGAGGCTGTCCCTCTCTGCTCTAGAAAGCCTTATGTAAGTGATGGCAAGCACTCACTCACATCACACTATGGGGTGAATCACAGATAGACAACCGGGGTAAGAGGGCAAAAAATGACAATGGATAAACAGGTTTTCTGGATGTAGTCAATTCCTAAGGCTACTTTCACACATCAGGTTTTCGGTGTCAGGCGCGATCCGGCGTCGTGCCGGAGCGCCGGATCCGGCAAATGTTTCATAAAACCGGATGTGACGGATCCGTTTTTCTGCCGGATCCATCTTGCTCTTGACAGACAAAACCGGATCCGTCTCATCCGGTTCATCCGGTTTTCGATCCGTTTTTCGACGGATTACGCCGGATCCGGTTTTTAAAATCGCCCCTTGTGGCCTTCCGAACGGGATTGGCTACTGAAAAACTTTATATAGCGTGTTCCTACAGCCCTTCTTTGACAGGTTGTAGAGGAGAAAGTGCAGGTTGGAGAGAAGAGCAAGTTACTGGCGAAGATGGATGTTGTGATTGGAAATATTTTGAAGAATTTGGCGGATTTTACAGCGGAGGCGAATCGTTTGAGGGTGATTGTTCTGGAGAAGGAGAGTGCGAGACAGCAGCGCATCAGGCATCGTAGACGACGTTTGTGGATCCACCCCATCACAGCCAAGAGAATGACGCGTGGGGTCTATTCTACACTCTGCATGGACCTTAGACGAAACCCGGATAAATTTTTTGGATATGTTCGGATGAAAATGGAGAATTTTGATTACTTGGTGGAGCGCATTGCACACCTCATAAGAAAAGCGGACACCTATTGCCGCTTCTCTGTTTCACCCGCAGAGCGTCTGATGGTGACTTTAAGGTAAGCCACATTTATTGGATATGCTCGCATCAGAGCACACTTTCACTGCAATCTTGTTGGTGGTAGTTTGTATCTCCAAGTGTTATAGCTGAGTTTTGGTATGTAATGCTGTGATTTTAAACTAATTGATTGTTTTTTAATTCCCCACAGATTTCTTGCAACTGGAGAATCCCTTTCGTCACTGCATTTCCAGTACAGACTCGGGATTTCCACCATATCTGGAATAGTGAAGTACACATGCCGTGCACTGTGGGACTCCTTAGCTGAAGAGTTTTTACCAGAGCCCACAACAGAGAGGTGGATTGAAATTTCAGAAAAGTTTCAACAGAAATGTCAGTTTCCCAACTGCTTGGGCGCTGTGGACGGGAAACATATCCGCATTGTAAAGCCAGCCGGATCGGGATCGGAATATTTCAATTACAAGAAATATTTTTCAATTGTCCTCATGGCCATCGCTGACGCGGAATACAAATTTATTGCTGTTGATATTGGGGCCTATGGCCGCTCCAATGACTCTCAAGTTTTCAAACTGTCTGCCATGGGGCGTAAACTGTATGGAAACACCTTCCAGTTCCCACCCCCTAGACCGCTGCCGCAAACATCTGGTCCACCTATGCCATTTGTCTGTGTAGGGGATGAAGCCTTCCAGCTGTCAGAACACCTTTTGAAACCGTACGGTAGCAGAGGATTGTCAAGAACAAAACGCATTTTTAATTACCGCCTCACAAGAGCAAGAAGAATGGTTTAATGTACCTTTGGTATTCTGACAGCCAAATGGCGGGTCCTATTGACTGCGATCAACCTCAAGACAGAAACTGTGGACGAGGTGATCAAAGCTTGCGTGGTACTCCACAATTTTGTTATCTGCAAGGAACCCATTTCCATTGAGGACACCTCTGAAGAAACCACCTTGCAAGATTACCATGACATTACCACTAGAAGTTCTGTGACGGTTTCAGTAATGAGGGACAATTTTGCACTATACTTTATGTCACCTCAAGGCAGAGTACACTGGCAGGATGACAGAGTGTGAAAGATTTGTGCCCTTAACCAAACTTGTGTACCTTCTGTACCAACAGTATATACCTTTGCCAACCAAAGTTGGCTATCTTGTCATGGTCTTACTATTTTTACCTTTAGGCCACAGGTGTGTACCTGGTTGTGTTTTATGCAAAGTATTTCACCTTTTAACAAAAGTTGTGTACATTGTTAGGAAATCACCAACAATAAACACAACTTTTTAGGTGAAATACTTTGCTTCAAACACAACCAGGAACACAACTGTGGCAAAAAGCTAAAATTTACCCACAGTTATATACCTGGTTTTGAATACCTTTTTACTTTTGAAATACCCTGTATTTAACCTTTTTTTTAAACATAGTTCGCCGCAGAAAGAAATGACAGACAACCATTGTGAAACGATAATTTAACTTTTATTTAAAATATTTTTTTTTTTGTAAAATGTTTTTAAAGTGCAAAAAACTTTTTTAATAAAGGTTTTAAACCCAATGGGCATTTTTATTAAAAAACACACATTACAAATCTGTGTAGTGTGGGGTGGAAATACTGCTGGAGGGGCTGCGGGACACTTCGACACTGGGAGTGTGGAGAGAGGACTGGGATCGTGGTGGGGAAGGAACAGTTAGAGGTGAAGGTGTGGAAAAAGCTACAGAATGGGTGGACATGTGGGAGGCAGAAGAGGTGGTGGGCGGTGGAGTGGAGGGTTGGGCAGGGACTGTAGGAGCAGATGATGTTGATGGCAAGTTGTATGGGGAAGGAGTTTGGTACGGGGAAGGAGTTTGGTACGGGGCAGGTTGCTGGAAGTGGGGAGATGTCTGGTACTGGGGAGGTTGCTGGTACTGGGGAGGTGGCTGGTATGTAATAGGAGGGGGAGGATGGAAAGTGGCTGGAGGGGGTGCAGGTGGAGGAACTACTGGGGTGGGAGGAGGAGGTTGGGAGGTAACGTGCTGGAGAGCACCGTGGCATGAATGCATTACATGCATCTGCTGGGTAGGAGAGAGCGTTTCCATGCGCTCCACAACAGACCTGAAAAAGGTGTGGTTTGGCGAAGATCTTGCTTCTGAATGCATGGTTTGCAGAAGTGTCTTCACCTCCAGAATGCTGGAGTTGATCTGCTGAAAGCCTGCGGAGATTTGCTCTGACAAGACTTTCAGACAGTTCTGGAAAGATGCATTCAGATGCAAGATCTCTGGCGCATAAGTCTTTTCCTGACCCCTCTGCCGCTGCCGCCCAGTACCCGCAGGTGTACTAGAGGTGGCAGGGGCAGAAGGGTGGGGTAAAGGGAAAGCGATCTCCTCACCAGCAGCTTCATGTAATGTAGGCGGCCACGATGCTCCTGTGCTGGTGGAGGGGACAGATGGGTCGAATGTGTGGGAAGGCTGGGAAGGTGCAGATGTACCGGGGCGGTCGAAGTGTCCCTCGGTGCCGGTCTCCTCAGGGATCGCCTCAGAAGGGTCCAATCGTGCAGGCTCCCGAGTGCTGCTCACCGTGCTGTGGAATAAAGAGAAAAAAAAACAATTAAAATAGTGACATGGCATGGCCCTGGCTGAAAAAAAATTGTTACATCTAAACATTTTTTTTTCACATGTGGTGTGTAATATTTACCTTCTGGTGACCATTGTATCCCGGAGGAACGACAGGGCTCGTGCGTACTTGTACTTGCTCCTGCGTCTTCCAGATCCACTCGGGGCCCGCTTCTCTTTATTGAACTCCTTCTTGAAACGATCCCTCACAGACCGCCACCGCTTCACAATTCTGTCCCCTGAAACGAGAAAGGACAAAGTGGTTAGTATACAACATCAGTGTTTCCCAAACTCCAGTCCTCATGGTCCCCAGGGGTCATGTTTTCAGGATTTCCATAGTAAATAGAAATCCTGAACACATGATCCATGGGGACCACGAGGACTGGAGTTCGGGAAACACTGGTTTACATCAAGCAACCGGTACTGTATATACTTACGCTCTTTAATCTGGGCCCGAGCATCGAGGTCCTCCCAGCGGTCCACAAGGTGCGAACAGATTTCCTCCCAGAGTTGTCGGGTAATGATCAGGTCAGCATGGCGGCGGTCAGCCATATTCCATAGCGGCTCCCTTTCTCTGACGAGATCGATGAGGTGGTCCACATCAATTCCTCCATCCTCACCGTCTGAGTCGGGAGCACGCTGTGATGGCTGTTAAAGTAAAAGAGAAAAATAGCAAAATTAGTCACCACACTTAAGACATGAAATAAAAAGTGTACCAAAATTTCACTTAAATATTATACTTTGTTAGCGTGGGTGGTCAGGAGCGGGAGCTCCGAGAGTGGACCCTCTGGACCGTGGCACCGAGGGACCCCGGGCGAGCTGCCAGGTGGAACCGACCCCTATACAGGGACCGTTAGGAGCAGGCCCAGGGGTTCGAGTACCACGGTAGCCGGTACCGAGAGGGGCGGCTCAGGATGGACCGGAGTAAGACTGAGACTGGAGTAGGACGGCAGGAGCACTGAAGACAGGACTGGAGTAGGACGGCAGGAACACTGAAGGCAGGACTGGAGTAGGATGGCAGGAACACAAGGCAGGACTGGAGTAGGACGGCAGGAACACTGAAGGCAGGACTGGAGTAGGACGGCAGGAACACAAGGCAGGACTGGAGTAGGACGACAGGAACACGGGTAGCAGGACTGAGAAGCTGCTGTGAGGAGCAGCCGAGACAGGAACTGCAGGAGCAGAGTGTGCACGATGGAGCGAGGCCAGAGTGTCAGGAAACACAACGATCAGGCGCCTCCCTCAGGGGGAAGCGGCCTGATATGGCTCCGTCTGGTCAGCCATTGTGTGACGCCTCTGGCTAATACGTCCAAGAGTGGACCCTCTGGATCGCGGATCCGGAGCCCCTGGGCCGAGCACACCTGGTGAAGACCGACCCCTATACAGGGATCGTTAGGGGCAGGACCGCAGGGGGCGGAACCGCGACAGCCGGAGCCAGCAGGGACGACTCGGAGGACTGGCAGACAGAGCAGGAGTAGCGAAGTGGAGGGCAGTAGGAAAAGGCTGGAAGCCCACAGGAAAGGTACAGCGAGGACCACAGGAAGGAGACAGGCAGACAGACACGGACCAGGAACTGGGCAGACAAAGGTACAGCCAGGATAGGCAGGGTACACAGAAGAAGGTAGGGCCGATGGGTGCTGCGAGTCACAAACAATCATCAGGCGCCCTCAGAATAGAGCGGACGCCTGATATATGCGGAGACCGGAAGTGCGCCCTACAGACCCTCCCCTAGCGACGCCCCCTGCCAACGGAAGAGGCCGGGGGAACGCGCGTGCGCGGCCTAAGGCCGCCGCGGTCACCCGCAGCAGAGCGGCAAGCAGCGCGGAGGAACGTGCGAACCGGAGGGCGCAGGTGAGAGGAAGCTGCGGCGGGCGCCGTCGCTAAAGGGGCATCGGCGGGCACGACCGCCGATGTCACAGTACCCCCTCCCATATGCCCTCTCCTTCTGAGGTTGGTTAGAAATCTTTTCATGATAAGGGGGGCATCGACATTCTCTCGGGGCTCCCAGGACCTCTCCTCTGGGCCAAAACCCTTCCAGTCGATAAGAAAAAGAGTCTTACCTTTGACCCTTTTCATAGCCAGGATGTCCTTTACTTCAAAGACATTGTCAGAACAAATTGGCGAGGGAGGGGACATGGAGGTTGGTTGGAACCGATTCAAGACCACAGGTTTAAGGAGCGAGATATGGAAGGCGTTAGGGACCCGGAGTGACGCCGGCAACCTCAATTTGTAGGCTACCTTGTTAATGCGCCCAAGTACTTCAAAAGGCCCGATGTACCGAGGACTTAATTTGTAAGCAGGGACTTTCAGGCGGATATGTTTGGTAGAAAGCCAGACTTTGTCCCCGGGCTGGTACGGGGGTAGATCCCTTCGTCTTTTGTCCGCGTGTTAATTCGGACGTTGGCTAGCTCGAGCGCCTCTCTAGTCTCCTTCCAAATTTGCGAAAACTCCTTGGCGAGAGTGTCTGCTGCAGGAACTCCAGACGATGCGGAAAAGGGCAATGGAACCCCAGGATTTAGCCCAGTTACCACAAAGAACGGTGTCTTGGACGTTGATTCGCTGGAATGATTATTATGAGCGAATTCCGCCCAAGGTAGAAGAGAGACCCAATTATCCTGATGGGCGTTAGAAAAATGGCGTAGGTAGGTGGTCAGAATTTGGTTAATCCGTTCCACTTGGCCGTTGGTTTGAGGATGATACGCTGAAGAGAAGTCGAGAGACGTGCCCAGGAGCCGACAGAGGGCCCTCCAGAATCGGGAAGTAAACTGGACCCCTCGATCGGTCACGATTCGCAGAGGGAGGCCATGTAGCCTGAACACGTGGTGGATAAAGATTTCGGCCAACTTTGGGGCAGATGGCAGTCCGGCCAAGGGAATAAAGTGGGCCATCTTGGAAAAGCGGTCAGAGACGACTAAGATGGTAGTACACCCAGCCGAGCGAGGGAGATCAGTCACGAAATCCATGGCGATTTGCTGCCAAGGAGCCTCTGGGACAGGCAACGGATGAAGGAGGCCGGAGGGGAGAGTCCTTGGAACCTTGTTCTGAGCACAAGACCTGCAGGAGGCTACAAAGTCCTTTGCATCCTGGTGGAGAGAGGACCACCAGTAATACCGGGAAAGAAGCAAAAGAGTCTTCTTAATCCCAACGTGCCCAGCAACCTTGGAAGAATGTCCCCAGCGCAGTACTTCCAGGCGTTTGTTTGGAGGGACGAAGGTCTTGCCAGGCGGAGGGTTAGAGAAACTCACGGGGGCCACGGAGATAACTTTAGCCGGCTCGATGATATATGATGGATCCTCCTCCCTCTCCGGAGGCTGCAAAGACCTGGAAAGCGCATCGGCTTTGATGTTCTTACTGCCGGGCCGGAAGTGGAGCTTAAACTCAAAACGGGAAAAATACAGAGCCCACCTGGCTTGTCTGGAGTTGAGTCTCTGGGCAGATTGCAGGTAGGCCAGGTTCTTGTGGTCCGTGAAGATAGTAAAGGGGTGCACTGCCCCCTCGAGCAGATATCGCCATTCCTCCAGCGCCATTTTAATGGCCAATAATTCCCGGTCCCCAATGGAGTAGTTGCACTCCGCCGGAGAAAAGGTTTTGGAGAAGAACCCGCAGGGGACAAGACGTCCAGATGGAGCCTGTTGGGAGAGAACTGCCCCAGCTCCAGTGGAGGAGGCATCAACCTCCAGAATGAAGGGCCTACTGGCCACTGGACGGTGTAAAATCGGAGCAGAAGCAAACGAGCGTTTCAGGGCAAGAAAGGCGACCTCGGCTTCAGAGGGCCAGACGTTAGGCTTCGTCCCCTTACGGGTCAGGACCGTAATGGGCTTGGTGACTGTAGAGAAGTGGGGTATAAACTGCCGGTAATAATTAGCGAAGCCGAGGAAACGCTGGATGGCCTTTATGCCAACCGGACGAGGCCACTGGAGTACCGCGGACAGCTTGTCTGGATCCATCTTAAGACCGGAATCCGTGATGATGTACCCCAAGAAGGGTAACGCTGTTTGCTCGAAGAGGCACTTCTCGATCTTGGCGTAAAGACGATTTTCTCGAAGGCGCTGCAGGACCATGCGTACACTTCTCCGGTGGGAGGAGAGGTCGGTCGAGAAAACGAGGATATCGTCCAAATACACCACCACGCAGGAATAGAGTAGGTCTCGGAACACCTCATTTACGAATTCCTGAAACACCGCTGGAGCATTGCAGAGACCGAACGGCATGACCAAGTATTCATAATGGCCGTCCCGGGTATTGAAGGCCGTCTTCCACTCGTCCCCCGCTCGGATTCGGATTAAGTTGTAAGCTCCCCGCAGATCCAACTTCGTGAAGATTCTGGCCCCCCTCAGGCGGTCGAAGAGTTCAGGAATCAGCGGGAGCGGGTACCGGTTTTTGACCGTGATGTTGTTCAGACCCCGGTAGTCAATACAGGGTCGCAGGGACCCATCTTTCTTCCGGACGAAGAAGAAACCTGCGCCCGCAGGGGACGAGGACTTTCGGATGAACCCCTTGGCCAGATTTTCCTGTATATATTCCGACATAGCCGAGGTCTCTGCTGGGGACAAAGGATAAGTTCTCCCTCTGGGAGGAGTGGCACCAGGAACTAGGTCGATAGGGCAGTCATAGGAGCGATGAGGGGGTAAGGAATCCGCCTCCTTCTTGCTGAACACGTCGGCAAACGTGTGATAGGGTGCGGGTAAGCCCGGGAGGTCGGCAGGCTTCGAGCATGGACGAGGACGCGTGAGGGCCCGTAGGCAGTGCTCCTGGCAGGAGTGCCCCCAACGGAGAACTTCCCCAGAGCGCCAGTCAATCACAGGCTCGTGCCGTCTGAGCCAGGGCAGTCCTAGGAGAACCGCATGGGCTAATTGTGGCAGGACATAAAAGGCTATCTTTTCGAGGTGGAGAGCTCCGATTTGAAGATCTACTTCGACGGTAATCATGGTGATGAGTCCGGGTAAAGGTTTACCATCAACGGAGGAAATAGCGCGAGGGTTCTTCAATACCAACACCGGAATCTGGAGTTTGTCAACCTCCTCCTGGCGGATGAAATTACCGGCAGCACCCGAGTCCACATACGCCTCCACAGACCCACGCCCCCGACCTGTAATTAGCAAAGCTGAAAGAGTAAGGGGAAGAGAGGAATTTTGATCACCTAGGGGGTCCTCTCTTACCTGACCTAGGTGGAGGCATTTCCCGACCTCTCTGGCTTCTCTGGACAGGAACGCACAAAATGGTTGGCCCCTCCACAGTACAGGCAGAGGCCCTTGGTCATCCTCTCCCTGCGGCGTTGCTCGGACAGTCTGACCCGATCAACCTGCATAGGCTCAGGAGCGGCGCTAACAGGAGATACAGGGAAACGGGGGACAGGAGCCTGATACAACCTAAAGGACCTTCTCTCTCCGACTGCCTCTCTAGCGCGCTCCTGAAAGCGTAGGTCTATGCGAGTGGCCAGCGAAATAAGGTCCTCCAGAGTGGTGGGGGTGTCTCGCCCGGCAAGCTCATCCTTGATCTTGCTGGAGAGGCCTCTCCAAAAGGCTCCCACTAGAGCCTCATTGTTCCACCCTAACTCAGAAGAGAGGGTCCGGAAGCGGATGGCGTATTGCCCCACTGTGAGGGAACCCTGGCGGAGGTTAAAAAGGGCCTCAGTGGAGGATGCTAAGCGACCCGGTTCATCGAATACCTTGCGAAAGGTTTCTAAGAAGGTCTGTAAATTTAGCACTACGGGGTCATCTCTCTCCCACAAGGGGTTCACCCAGGACAGGGCCTCACCCTCAAGATGGGACACAACGAACGCCACCTTGGCGCGGTCAGTAGGGTACTGAAGGGGGGCAAGCTCAAAATGTAGCCTGCATTGATTTAAAAAACCCCGGCATAACTTGGGATCTCCGCCGTACCTGGGGGGTTTACCCAGACGGGGAGCCGGAGTAGGGGCTACATCCGGGGAGGAAGTTGCAGCGGCAGCAGAGGATTGCAGGGCCAGCAATCGGTCATCCACGGATGCCATGTAACCCAAGATGTGGGATTGGGCGTCGCGCTGCTGCGCGAGCTCCTGTTGAAGGCTGACTAAGAGAGGAGCGTGCCCGGGGTCAGAGGTCTGCAGGGCGGACAACCGGGTGTCCATAGACTTCATAAAGGACATTATCCGGTTCTGATTTTCACGAAGGAAAAGCAATTCCTTTTGTGTGGCGGCTGCGGCACCGGCGGGATCCATGGCCTGATGATACTGTGACGCCTCTGGCTAATACGTCCAAGAGTGGACCCTCTGGATCGCGGATCCGGAGCCCCTGGGCCGAGCACACCTGGTGAAGACCGACCCCTATACAGGGATCGTTAGGGGCAGGACCGCAGGGGGCGGAACCGCGACAGCCGGAGCCAGCAGGGACGACTCGGAGGACTGGCAGACAGAGCAGGAGTAGCGAAGTGGAGGGCAGTAGGAAAAGGCTGGAAGCCCACAGGAAAGGTACAGCGAGGACCACAGGAAGGAGACAGGCAGACAGACACGGACCAGGAACTGGGCAGACAAAGGTACAGCCAGGATAGGCAGGGTACACAGAAGAAGGTAGGGCCGATGGGTGCTGCGAGTCACAAACAATCATCAGGCGCCCTCAGAATAGAGCGGACGCCTGATATATGCGGAGACCAGAAGTGCGCCCTACAGACCCTCCCCTAGCGACGCCCCCTGCCAATGGAAGAGGCCGGGGGAACGCGCGTGCGCGGCCTAAGGCCGCCGCGGTCACCCGCAGCAGAGCGGCAAGCAGCGCGGAGGAACGTGCGAACCGGAGGGCGCAGGTGAGAGGAAGCTGCGGCGGGCGCCGTCGCTAAAGGGGCATCGGCGGGCACGACCGCCGATGTCACACATTGGTCCAAATGTGCTTCCGGGTCAGGGCACAGCCGGAGCATAAGAAGCAGGAAGGAGGCGCGGCCGCGGCCTATGGCGCATGCGCATAGCATGCAGGGAAGGCATCGGTCGCGGGTCTGTCTCAGGTGACCGCCGTGGCCGTCGGGTGGAGAGAGGCTGCGGCGTGGGAGCGGAGGCCGGGTGAGTATGGCGGAGCGGTGTAACAGTACCCCCTCCCCTAAGCCGCCCCCCCCGGAGATTAACAAGAAACCTCTTGAGGATACGGGGAGCATTAATATTCTCCCGAGGCTCCCAGGATCTCTCCTCAGGACCAAAGCCCTTCCAATCAACGAGAAAGAAAGTCCTACCTCTAACCCTTTTCACAGCGAGGATGTCCTGCACTTCAAAAACGTTGTCGGCACCCACCGGCTGAGGACCAAGATCAAGCGAGGAATGGAAACGATTCAGCACCACAGGCTTCAGGAGAGAGACGTGAAAGGTGTTCGGGATCCGGAGCAAAGCAGGCAGCCTCAATTTGTAGGCAACTTCGTTAATACGTCCCAGAATTTCAAACGGACCGATGTAGCGTGGTCCCAACTTGTAGGAGGGCAGTTTTAGTCGGACGAATTTGGAGGAGAGCCAGACCTTGTCGCCAACACGATACGGAGGAGAATCCAACCTCTTTTTGTCTGCATAGTTCTTCATCTGATCAGCGGATCTCTTGAGTGATGTGTTGGTCTCAGCCCAAATCTTAGAAAATTCCGAGGACAAGGCATTGGCCGCGGGTACCTCAGAGGCAGGGGTTATCGGAAGAGGGACACCAGGATGTCTGCCAAAAACAATGAAAAACGGAGACTTGGCCGAAGACTCACCAGCATGGTTGTTATAAGCGAACTCTGCCCAGGGGAGTAAGTTGACCCAATCGTTCTGGTGGGCGTTAGAGAAGTGGCGTAAGTATCCCGTAAGCGTCTGGTTGGTACGCTCTACTTGTCCGTTGGAGTGTGGATGGTAGGCCGAGGAGAAGTCGAGGGAAACGTTCATAAGCTTACAAAGTGAACGCCAGAACTTGGAGGTAAACTGAACCCCTCGGTCAGACACAATGCGTCGAGGTAGTCCATGAAGCCTGAAGACTTGATGAATGAAGATCTCGGCCAGCTCTGGCGCTGAGGGAAGACCGGGCAGAGGGATGAAGTGAGCCATCTTGGAAAAACGATCCACCACCACCAGAATGACTGAGCAGCCCACAGAGCAGGGTAGGTCGGTGATGAAATCCATGGCGATGTTCTCCCAAGGAACCGTAGGGACAGGCAACGGAAGCAACAAGCCAGACGGAGATCTCCGTGGTACCTTGTTCTTTGCACAGGATGGACAAGAAGCCACAAAATCGAGTACATCTTGGCGAAGTGAGGGCCACCAGTAGTGACGTTTGATAAGATCAAGGGTCTTCTTAGTTCCGGCATGGCCGGCCAGTTTGGAGGAGTGCCCCCATAGAAGAACCTTTTGCTTGAGATTCTCTGGCACAAGCGTCTTGCCAGGCGGAGGAGTAAGCCAGTTCACTGGAGCCACGGTGATGATCCTAGTGGGATCAATGATATGTGACGGTTCCTCCGTGGATTCGTGTGGTTGGAAGACCCTGGACAGGGCGTCGGCTTTGGAATTCTTGTTGCCGGGACGGAATCGGAGCTCGAAATCAAATCGGGCAAAAAATAAAGACCATCTGGCCTGGCGAGGGTTTAGTCTCTGGGCAGACTGGAGATAGGCCAGATTCTTGTGGTCCGAGAAGATGACAAAAGGATGGACAGCTCCTTCCAGGAGGTGGCGCCATTCCTCCAAGGCCAACTTGATGGCCAAAAGTTCCCGGTCACCGATCGAGTAGTTACACTCGGATGGAGAAAAGGCCTTCGAGAAGAAGCCACAAGGGTGCAGGCGACCGGAGGCGGTTCTCTGGGACAGCACCGCCCCGGCACCAGTCGAGGAAGCGTCCACCTCGAGTACAAAAGGTCGATCGCTCTCAGGGCGATGCAGGACCGGAGCCGTGGAGAAAGCCCATTTTAGGGACAGAAAGGCCTCCTCTGCCTCAGGAGACCAATCCTTGGAAGTAGACCCTTTACGGGTGAGCACAGAAATGGGTCTTGTGATCGCGGAGAAGTGGGAGACAAATTGCCGGTAATAGTTGGCGAACCCGAGGAATCGTTGTATCGCCTTTAATCCGACGGGGCGAGGCCATTTGAGGATGGCAGACAACTTCTCGGGATCCATCCTTAGACCAGCGTCGGAGATAATGTATCCCAGAAATGGCAGAGAGGTCTGTTCGAAGAGACATTTCTCGATCTTTGCATACAGACGGTTCTCCCGAAGACGCTGAAGCACCAGACGGACACTCTTTCTGTGGGACGAGAGGTCCGGCGAGAAGACGAGGATGTCGTCTAAGTACACGACCACACAGGAGTACAAGAGATCCCGGAAGATCTCGTTGACGAACTCTTGAAAGACTGCAGGAGCATTGCAAAGACCGAAGGGCATGACCAGGTACTCGTAATGGCCATCTCGAGTGTTGAAAGCGGTCTTCCACTCGTCAACTGCACGGATACGGACCAGATTGTAGGCTCCTCTGAGGTCCAGCTTAGTAAAGACCCGAGCCCCTCTGAGACGGTCAAACAGTTCCGGAATGAGTGGAAGAGGGTACCTGTTCTTGATGGTAATCTCATTCAAGCCCCTATAGTCAATGCACGGCCGTAGAGTCCCGTCCTTCTTTTTGACGAAGAAGAACCCGGCTCCCGCGGGCGAAGAGGATTTCCGTATAAAGCCTTTGGCGAGGTTCTCTCGGACGTACTCGGACATGGCGGTGGTCTCCGCGGGAGACAGAGGGTAGATTCTGCCCCTTGGGGGGGTTGAACCAGAAACAAGTTCAATTGGGCAGTCAAACGGCCAGTGTGGAGGGAGGACCTCCACTTCCTTCTTATCAAAAACATCGGCGTAGGAGCTGTAAGCTGGAGGAAGACCCGGGAGGTCTGGAGGTGACCGTGGAGCGGCCGCCAGGCGGACAGGAGTCAGACAGCGAGCTTGGCACGGGTGCCCCCAGCGGAGTATCTCCCCAGAAGACCAGTCGAGAACAGGCTGATGAGTCCTTAACCATGGAAGACCGAGTAGAATGGCGTGAGAGAGCTTAGGTAAAACGTAAAAGGCTATCTTCTCTCGATGTAAGGCTCCGATTTGCAATTCCACCTCTTCAGTGACCAAGGTGACGGTCACCTGTAGCGGTTTGCCATCCACGGTGGCAATCTGAATTGGGTTAGATAGAGTGACTACAGGAATTTGGTATTTGTCTACCTCTTCCGGCCGAATGAAGTTACCCGCTGAGCCCGAATCCACGTAGGCCACCTCGGAACCACGCCTCCCTCCTGAAACCAAAAGCACAGAAATCGTAAGGGGTTGAGAGGAATCATCATCATCACCTAGGAAGGCCTCTCTTACCTGACCTAGGTGGAGTCGTTTCCCTGTCTCTTAGGACAGGTGCGGATATAGTGTGACGAATGACCGCAATAGAGGCACAGACCTTGTGCCCGTCTCTCTCTCTGACGTAACTCGGCCAACCTGAGATGATCTATCTGCATGGGCTCACCCGAAGAGAGGGAAGAAGATCCGACTGAACGAGAGCTGGCCGACTGAGTGAAAGGAGAAACTGACCTGGAGGAGCGCCTGTCTCTCACTGACTCCCGAGCGCGCTCCAGGAAGCGCAGGTCAATGCGGGTAGCCAGCGAGATAAGGTCCTCTAAGGTGGACGGGGTATCTCGACCAGCGAGTTCATCCTTTATTTTACTAGAAAGACCGCGCCAGAATGCCCCCACCAAAGCTGCGTTATTCCAGCCGAGCTCAGAGGAAATAGTGCGAAAGCGAATAGCGTACTGTCCGACCGTGAGAGAGCCCTGGTGTAAGTTAAAGAGTGACTCAGTGAGAGAGGCTAACCGGCCCGGCTCATCGAAAACCTTACGAAACGTATCCAGGAAAACCGGGAGACTCGAAACGACCGGGTCGTCACGTTCCCAGAGCGGGTTTACCCAAGAAAGGGCCTCTCCCTCCAGATGGGACATGATGATGGCCACTTTGGCCCGGTTCGAGGGATATTGCTGCGGCAGCCATTCAAAGTGGAGACTACACTGATTTAAGAACCCCCTACAGAGCTTGGGATCCCCGGTGAAACGAGGCGGCTTGGCGAGGCGGGGCGTCGGATGAGCAGCAGACGCAGGGGGAGGAGTCGGCACTGCAGCGGCAGCCTGGAGGGCCGACAAGCGACTATCAAAGGAGGCCATGTAGGACAAAATGTGGGTTTGAGTATCTTGCTGCTGACCCAGCTCCTGTTGGAGACTGGCCAGCTGAGTGGCATTTCCAGGATCGGCCACCTGTAAGGCCGACAAACGGGTGTCCATCGACTTCATGATTGACATAATGCGCCCCTGATTCTTCCGTAGGAATAGCAACTCTTTCTGGGTAGCAGCCGTAGTACCGGCGGAGTCCATGGCCTGATCGTACTGTTAGCATGGGTGGTCAGGAGCGGGAGCTCCGAGAGTGGACCCTCTGGACCGTGGCACCGAGGGACCCCGGGCGAGCTGCCAGGAGGAACCGACCCCTATACAGGGACCGTTAGGAGCAGGCCCAGGGGTTCGAGTACCACGGTAGCCGGTACCGAGAGGGGCGGCTCAGGATGGACCGGAGTAAGACTGAGACTGGAGTAGGACGGCAGGAGCACTGAAGACAGGACTGGAGTAGGACGGCAGGAACACTGAAGGCAGGACTGGAGTAGGACGGCAGGAACACAAGGCAGGACTGGAGTAGGACGGCAGGAACACTGAAGGCAGGACTGGAGTAGGACGGCAGGAACACAAGGCAGGACTGGAGTAGGACGACAGGAACACGGGTAGCAGGACTGAGAAGCTGCTGTGAGGAGCAGCCGAGACAGGAACTACAGGAGCAGAGTGTGCACGATGGAGCGAGGCCAGAGTGTCAGGAAACACAACGATCAGGCGCCTCCTTCAGGGGGAAGCGGCCTGATATGGCTCCGTCTGGTCAGCCATTGGTCCAAATGTGCTTCCGGGTCAGGGCACAGCCGGAGCATAAGAAGCAGGAAGGAGGCGCGGCCGCGGCCTATGGCGCATGCGCATAGCATGCAGGGAAGGCATCGGTCGCGGGTCTGTCTCAGGTGACCGCCGTGGCCGTCGGGTGGAGAGAGGCTGCGGCGTGGGAGCGGAGGGCGACTGCGGCGTGGGAGCGGAGGCCGGGTGAGTATGGCGGAGCGGTGTAACATACTTACACGCTGGTGACCGCCACGTTGCTGTCGCCGACGACCCTGGGAGGCACTGCGAGGACCTCTTGACCGAGCACCAGATTGGGAAGACTAGAGAAGAAAAGAAAAAAATTTATGTGTTTGGATGTAGGCATTTGTTTGCTGTGTGTGGTCTGCAGAACATTGTTTTCTATGTGTTGTGTGTAGTGTGATGTTGTGTTTCTGCGTTTGATGCAAAAAACTTACCAATTGTGAGCCCACTCCAGGTGTCTGTCCACCCCTTCCTTCTTCTTCTGGGAGCTCCTCTTCAGCTTGTGATTCCTGTTTTGAAATAAAAGGCAATGAATAGACATATATTACAGAGATGATGGATTTTGGAAATAAAAACTTACCGTCAAACGCTGACGATGCGAGGGAGGGCTCCCAGAAGAAGATGTGCTGTCTTCCTGCTGGCCAGACTCCATGCCTGTGGGTGGTGCTGCTGCTGCAAGTGCTGCCAGTGCTGCCACTGCTGCTGCTGCTGCATCTCTTGGGCGGCTGTTGAATAAAGAGAAACAAAGGGCCAATGAATATCTTGATATTCCATGGCCCTAGTTTGGAGGAATGGGGGATTTGATAATTACCGTCTCTCATCTGCTGCTGGACTCCCCTCCCGTTGTTCAGCATGCTGCTCCATTTGGGGTGGTGGTGGTGCTGATGGTGTTGCTGCAGTGGTCTCCTGCCTTCTCCTGCGCCTGGTTGCTGTCTTGGGTGGCATGTTGGGTGTGGCTGAGGGTCCCACTGTAATGCTTTTATATATGTGTCTTGTGGGCAGAACTACTGAGCATGCTCAGACCCAAAAAAACGGATCCGGCGCATTGCGGCGCTCATAGGCTTTCATTGTGTGAAAAAGCCGGACACGCCGTTACAGTAGCCGTTTTTTCCAGACGCCGGATTGCGATACATTGCCGGATCCGGCGAAAACCGGATGAAACGCATGGCCATCCGGCACGATCCGGCGCTAATGCAAGTCAATGGGGGGAAACCGGATCCGGCATTGCATTTCGCCGGATCCGGTTTTTGTCAAAAGTGCCGGATCGCGCCTGACGGCGAAAACCTGATATGTGAAGGAGGCCTTAAAGAAGAGAACCTAGGTGCATATCCCCGATGTATCAGGATATAATTAAAGGTAACATAAGCAGGACCCTTCTACGGAACCTAAACTATAACATAAACTGTACCCTAAACTGTACCCTAGACAGCGGAGGTTGGCACCCTACTTTTTACCCACTCGCTCTACGGAACCTAAACTTTACCCTAAACTGGACACCTGCCGAGACAGCGGAGGTTGGCACCCTACTTTACAGTGGATATGGCGCCCCCCGCTCTACGGAACCTAAACTGTACCCTAAACTGGACACCTGCCGAGACAGCGGAGGTTGGCACCCTACTTTGCAGTGGATATGGCACCCCCTGCTCTATGGAACCTAAACTGTACCCTAAACTGGACACCTGCCGAGACAGCGGAGGTTAGCACCCTACTTTGCAGGGGATATGGCGCTCCCCGCTCTAAGGCGGCTGTTCCTGGAAAGGCCGAGGGAGGGCATAACGCCACAGGAACAAAGGATAAAGCCACAGTGGGTCCCAAGTATTGATAGTGTGGACCTGCCTCATAGATGTAACAAGGAGGAGGAAGCAATGATGCCAGTATATGGAGACAGAAGGGGAACTGTTCAGATGTGTGGCTTGTTAAACCTCTAGGCGTTTCACCTGACACAGGCTCTTCTGGAGGTAGGATACATTGATGCTTTTTCAGGGTGCCAATCTCCGCTGGTAGCCAGGATTAAAGGCAAGGGCGATTTTTATAGGGTTGACCTAGAGTTGACTTTACAGTGTGGTGTTTGTGTTGTTTGGTTGTTGTTAGTCCTTTTTAGATTATTCTTATTAAAAGTTATATTTTATTACTATATTTTACCTTTGTAGGTTCCCTTCATGTAAGCATTTACTATTCTGAATCTTTTATATTTAAATGCTTGAGACAATGCCAAGGAGGGATTGTAAAGCAATATATGAGAATAAAAATGGGGTACATTGAAGAATGTAAGGTATACCACAGATTCTGGTCCGTTTCCCACGTGTTTCCTCCATGTTTCCGTATGGGTTCCTTTGTGGTTTGCTGCCTACAGTCTGAATCTACAATGTCCACATCCCAATAAGAACAAGGAAAACCATTCCGTGAACAGGTGTGGCCTAACTTTTGGCTAGTGCTGCATGCCCAAACCCAGAGTCATAAGTCTGAGTAGTAGTCCTCTATGTGAGTGCAGTCATTAGCCCACTATGAAACGTATCATGTCCCTTCATGTTTCAGGCTTCATTCTGTAGACGCTGCTCATCTGATGGAAAGGCGATAAGTGGACATTGAGTGGACGATTGGAGCGCCATTATAGAGATGGACAGGAGTCTCATGACTGGGAAGATCTTAAGTCTCACACTGAAGATCATCTACCTACTGACTGGAGAGGTGAGATGGTCACTTGACATCTGTTACTGATAATGGGTCTTTTACCTATGAAATAACGCCTATTAATTCTGTGGGATTCCACATGGCGCCGTTACATCTGATAACTCCTCAATTTAAGCACCACTCTGGCATTTCTTTTGCTTCTTCGCTGGAGTGGTATCACTGATGTAAGTTCCCTGTCCCTAGTAAAACACCTGCTGTTTTCTGCTCCTCCCGACGCTGGTGCGGTCCTGCTCCCCCATCTTATGGCCGCAGCTCCTGACTGATAAGAAGCTCTCAGTGTAAGTCTATGGGGGTGTCGCTCTGACCTCGTTCTGGCTCTCATAGACTTACATTTACAAGTGACTTCCGGATCTGGATAGTGGAGCAATCCGGCTGGTCACAACCTGCAGAAGACCGACAGGAGAGGCGTCAAGAACAGCAGAAGACGGCAACTGGTAAGTATTTTACTATGGGTAGGGAACTCACATTAGTGGTACCACTCCAGTGCTGAAAAAAAAAATCACCGGCATGCTTATTTATTTGTTTATTTATTTTAGTCAAGAAAGCTTTTATTGAAACAAAAGCAGATGCATAATATGCCGTATCAACCTAGACGTTGCCAACATGCATTACCACAGACCATGAGGATAAATTCCCACCATCCCCCCATTTCCTTGGTATGCCTTGTATATAAAACAGTTTAAGGCAATCTGACTCTACATACGGAAAGACTAATATTAGTACCCCGATATGTAGTTTAGATTTTTTAACCCAAAATTTTTAAGTTAAAGAGCATATCTGATGCCAGCTCCTCAGACACCCTTCATATCTGACTCCAGCTCCTCGGACACCCTGCATATCTGACGCCAGCTCCTCAGACACACCGGCAGGGCCATCTGATCAAGTCACCCCATTTTTTTTTTCTGAAGTTACCGGTGGCTCCTATTTTAGTATATACCCTTCTCTCCATTAGGATTGTATTATTTAAGCACCGAATGTCATCTATCGAGGGAGGACTTCGTGCCAACCAATGTTTGACAATAGTTTTGCCTGGTAAAATACTTTGGCTATAGCCAAATGCACTGGAGAGGAGCCTCTGATGCCCCCCCACACACCATAGGGCCTGGGGGGGACTTGAATGCTAAAGACCTCCAAAATTAGTCTGCTGACGTTCTCCCACAGCCCCCCAATTGAGAACATGAACAGAACATATGGATGAAATCCACTCCCTCTTTCCCACAATGGGGACAATGATCGTCAGCTATCAAAAACAGTTGCGACCTCCTCTGGTCCGTATTGATCGAAATCTAACTTACAGATTGCAGAATATCCTCCTGTTCTTCTATGGCTATATGGCCCACGTGTCTCTCTCTCTCTCTCCCACTTTATTTTGACTTCAGCCATAGGGTCAGCCAATAGTCTTGGTAACAGAGAGTTATACATCAAAGAGATAATACCCTTAGTAGTTTTACCCTGCACCACATGTTGCAGTTCCCTGAAGCAGGGGTTATTCCAAATTGGAGTATGTTTCGAATAATCCCCCATTCCCACTAGCTTCTTGCAGACCCACCATGTTTTATGCATACGAAGTAGGGTAGGGAAATCTCCTGAGGTGTCCTTAAGTTTGTGAGACTCTTAAGAGTTTCATCAAATTCCCCTCAGGGTATTTCAGTACTACTGTCCCTGCCTCTTGAGTCCCTACAAAGGCCCAATCTCTAACATGTTGGAATTGGGATGCTAAAAGGTACCCCCAGGTATGAGGGAGTGCTAAGCCTCCTTGATCTTTGGGTAGCTGTAGTTTTTCAAGTTTTATTCTTGAATCCTCCCTTTCCAGACCAAGTCTCAGAAGATGTTATGCATTTTCCTAAACCAGGACTTGGATATCCAGACCTGGGAGTTGTGAAGGACATAAATGGTGCAGGGAATGAGACACATTTTGATGAGGTCTGCCCAGGGCCGATATGGAAGTTTCCCCCACACGCTAACTTTATTTCTTTGATCACTGGGGGGGGGGTTCAAATTTAAAGAGACACAATCATTAGTCTCTTTTGTAATATATATATCCAGGTCTTCAGTATTGGTATATTTGAGATTTTATCCTACCCCATCCTATCTTTCGTATCCAGAGGAAGTAATACAGATTTTGACCAGTTTATAGTTAGTCCTGAGAAAGACCCAAGTCTACCTATTATTTACATTACAATGGGAAGTGAAATACTAGACTTATTGATAAACAATAAAAGGCCATCTGCGTACAGGGCGATCCTTTCTTTCTTATTGCCATATTTATAGCCCGGGGGGGGGCTCCTAATAATGCAAGCCAAAGGTTCTATTGCAAGGGCAAAAAGTAATGGAGACATCGGACATCCCTGCCTCATTCCCCTATAAAGATCACAGCTGTCAGATATGTCCCCATCAGATCTCACGCTAGTGGAGAGAGCTTTATATAAAAGCATAATCCACTTAATAAACTTGCTGCCAAAGCCCACATCTTTTAGCACCACCTAAGGGTGTGTGCACACTCTGCGGATTCTACTGCGGATTTGCAGCGTTTTTGGCCCTGCGGATCCGCAGCAGTTTCTGCTGCGATGTACAGTACCATAATATCCTATGTGAAAGGGAAACCGCAGTGCAGGCGGTGCAGATTTTTCCGCGCGGGTTTGCTACGGTTTCTAATCCACAGAAAGAATTGACATGTCAATTCTTTCTGCGGATTCCGCTGCGGTTTACCATCTCCTCCATTGTAGAGGTGATAAACCGCGGGGCAAAACTGCAGGCTAATCCGCAGATAAACCGCAGGTCTTTTGACCTGCGGATTTTGCAAAATCTGCGCGGATCAATCCGTAGCAGAATCTGCAGCGTGTGCACACACCCTAAATGTATCCCCACTCCACGCTGTCAAAGGTTTTATTGGCATCCCCATTCCACTCTGAAAAGGCCTTATTGACATCCACACTCCATGCTGTCAAAGGCCTTTTTGGCATCTAGAGAAAGGACAGCCTTATGTCTGGTGTCTGTCCCTGCCGCTTGTAAATTAAGGAACAGTCTATGTAAATTAATTGCAGTTGATTTTGAGAGCATGAAACCTGCCTGGTCGGGGTGTGTTACCAAGGTGATGACCATGGTCAGGTGTGACATCAGAAGTCAACACTGATATGGGTCTATATGGGCCATGTAGTTCTTTATCCTTACCCTCTTTAGTCAAGACCACAATTATTGCCTCATATGAAGATTTTGGCAGCTCTCCAGACAAGAATGCCTCTCCTAACATGGCTGAGTAATGCTGCAATAATTCCCCCTCAAACAGCTTATGCATTTAAGTTGGAAGACAATCTGGCCCCATGGCTTTGCCATTAGGCATTTTACCCACCACTTGTTGAATCTCCTCAGCTGTGATAATCAAGTATATAATGTCCTTGTCCTTATCAGTCTGGGAGGAAAGCCAAAACCAAGCTAAATATTCCACTAGTTCCTTAGTAATTAACCTTAGATGAATAAAGGTTAGAGTAAACTCTGTAGAGTCTGCAGTGTTTTGGTATTTCGAGTACTTACATTTCCCTCCATATCCCTTAACTAATACAGTGGCATGTAAAAGTTTGGGCACCCTGGTCAAAATTACTGTTATTGTGAACAGTTACGCAAAGAAGATGAAATGATCTCTAAAAAGGTTAAAATTAAAGATGACACATTTCCTTTGTATTTTAGGCCAAAAATATCTATATTTTCATCTTTTACATTTTAAAAATTACAAAAAGGAAAATGGGTCAATGCAAAGGTTAGGGCATTTGTAGATACCATCCTCTTTTCACCTTCAGCTTTTTACAGATGGTGTTATGTTTGCATCAAGAATTTGTTGAAATCTCATTGAATCCATTCTTCCCTCTACCCGTGAAATGTTTCTCGTGCCATTAGCTGCAACGCAACCCCACAACATGATTGTTCCACCCCCATGCTTAATGGTTGGCGAGGTGTTCTTTTCCTGAAATTCTGTGCCCTTTCTTTGCCACACTTACTTTTGAACATTGTGGCCAAAGACTTGTACTTTAATCTCATTGGTCCACAGGACTAAAATACAAAGGAAATGTGTCATTTTTAACTTTAGGCCTTTTAGAGATCATATCATCTTCAACTTGCTTAACTGTTCACAATAACAGTAATTTTGACCAGGGGTGCCCAAACTTTTTATGTCACTGTATATAAATGAATTATCCCAATGCCCCATGGCCAATTTGGCTGTTTCTGCCTCCTTATAAAACTGTTTTACAAACATAGATGTACTAGATGGAGGCCCGATACTATCGCATCGGGAGGGCGGTAATGTTATGATGGGGGCAGACTTTGCTACGTTGAGAATCTCTCCCCCCCCGTGCTCACCCACCTATCCACTCTCTCTTTCCCCATGTGCTGACTTCTCCCGTCTGGTTTCTTCTTTGTCCTGTCTACCCCATGTGCTATCCCCCTTGTCTGCTGTCTCCTTCCTGTGCTGTGTTCTCCCCTCATTTGCTGTCCCGTTTGAGCTGTCTCCCCCCTGTGCGCTTTCTCTCTCCCCCATCTACTGTCTTCTCTCATTTTCTGTGTCTGACCGTGTACAGAACATACCACAGCTCCTGGACAGGGGAGGAAGCAAAAGACAATACTGACATTACAGCAGGAGATCGCAGAGGATACATCTTGTGAGGTAAAATATTGTTTAACCCCTTTCTGTCATGTGACGTACTATCCCGACCATGTGCCCTGGGACTTAATTCCCAGCGACGGGATAGTACGTCACAACAATCAGCGGCGCCCAAGTGGTGAGCTAATTATCACAGCTGACACCCGACACAATGTGTTAGGGGCGGTCACGGACCGCCCCCCGACACATTAGCCCCTTGCACACCACGATCAAACACGATCGCGGTGTACCGGGGGTTAAATAGAAGCATTGGCAGGGAGGGGGCTCCCTCCATGCTTCCCTGCGCCCCGCACAGCAGCAAAATGTGCAGCGCTGCTGCGGGGGGCTCCATCCCTGCAGGTCCCCGAATCCAAGATGGCGACGGGGACCTTCGGGGGCCTACAGGGAGCTGGCTTCCTCAGTGCCTGCAAAGCGATCTGTCACATGACAGGTATGTCCCCCCCGGGACAATGTAATAAAGTTAAAAAAAAAAGTGTAAAAATAATTTTAAAAAAAATCGCTAAAAAAAAAAAAATATTCCCTAATAAATTCATTTTTTGGAAATAAAAAAAGCCAATAAAAGTACACATATTTGGTATCGCCGCGTCCGTAACGACCCGCCCTATAACACTGTCCCACTAGTTAACCCCTTTAGCGAACCCCTTAAAAAATAATAAAAAACTAAGCAAAAAAAAATGATTTATCATCATACCGCCAAACAAAAAGTGCAATAACACGTGATCAAAAAGACGCATATAAATATCCATGGTACCGCTGAAAACGTCATCTTGTCCCGCAAAAAACGAGCTGCCATGCAGCATCATCAGCAAAAAAATAAAAAGTTATAGCTCGCAGAATAAAGCGATGCAAAAATAATTAGTTTTTATATAAAATGGTTTTCATTGCATAAAAGCGCCAAAACATAAAAAAATGACCTAAATGAGGTATCGCTGTAACCGTACTGACCCGAAGAATAAAAGGGCTTTATCAAATTTTACCGCAGGCGGAACGCACCCCCCAAAAGAAATTCATGAAACGCTGGTTTTTGTTCATTCTGCGTCCCAAAAATCGGAATAAAAAGATGTCACGTGCCCGAAAATGGTACCAATAAAAACATCACCTCGTCCCGCAAAAAATAAGACCTCACATGACTCGGTGGGTCAAAATATGGAAAAATTATAGCTCTCAATATGTGGTGATGCAAAAACTATTTTTACAATAAAAAGCGTCTTTTAGCGTGTGACAGCTGCCAAAAATAAAAACCCGCTATAAATAGTAAATCAAACCCCCCATTATCACCCCCTTAGTTAGGGAAAAATAATAAAATTAAAAGAAAATGTATTTATTTCCATTTTCCCATTAGGGTTAGGGCTAGGGTTAGGGCTAGGGTTAGGGTTAGGGGTGTGTTGGGGTTAGGGTTGGAGTTATAATTGGGGGGTTTCCACTGTTTGGGCACATCAGGTGCTCTCCAAATGCAACATGGCGTCTGATCTCAATTCCAGCCAATTCTGCGTTGAAAAAGTAAAATCGTGCTCCTTCCCTTCCAAGCTCTGCCATGCGCCCAAACAGTGTTTTACCCCCACATATGGGGTATCAGCCTACTCAGGACAAATTGCAAAACAACTTTTGGGGTCCAATTTCTCCTGTTACCCTTAGGAAAATAAAAAATTGGGGGCAAAAATATCATTTTTGTGGAAAAAAAAGATTGTTTTATTTTCACACCCGGGTATTATAAACTTCTGTGAAGCACCTGGGGGTTCAAAGTGCTCACCACACATCTAGATAAGTTCCGTGGGGGGTCTAGTTTCCAAAATGGGGTCACTTGTGGGGAGTTTCAATAGTTTAGGTACATCAGGGGCTCTCCAAATGCACATAACACCCGCAGGCCATTCCATCAAAGTCTGCATTCCAAAACGTCACTACTTCCCTTCCGAGCCCCGACATGTGCCCATACAGGAGTTTTCTCCCACATATGAGGTATCAGCGTACTCAGGACAAATTGGACAACAACTTTTGGGGTCCAATTTCTCCTGTTACCCTTGGGAAAATAAAAAAAATGGAGACTAATTGATCACGTTTGTGGAAAAAATACGATTTTTTTATTTTCACGCCCGGTCGTTATAAACTTCTGTGAAGCACTGGGGGGGTTCAAAGTGCTCACCACACATCTAGATAAGTTCCTTAGGGGGTCTAGTTTCCAAAAGTGGGTCACTTGTGGGGGGTTTCCACTGTTTTGGTACATCAGGGGCTTTCCAAACGCGACATGGTGTCTGATCTCAATTCCAGCCAAAAAAGTCAAATGGCGCTGCTTCCCTTCCGAGCTCTGCCATGCGCCCAAATAGTCGTTTACACCCACATATGGGGTATCAACGTACTCAGGACAAATTGCACAATAACTTTTAGGGTCTTGTTACCCTTGGAAAAATAAGAATTGGGGGTGAAAAGTTCATTTTTGTGGAAAAAATATGATTTTTTAATTGTACCGCTGTACGTTATAAACTTCTGTAAAGCCCTTATGGGTTCAAAGTTCTCACTACATATCTAGATAAGTTCCTTGGGGGGGTCTAGTTTCCAAAATGGGGTCACGTGTGGGGGGTTTCCACTGGTAAGGTACATCAGGGGCTCTCCAAACGTGACATGTCGTCCTATCTGAATTCCAGCCAATTTTGCATTGAAAAAGTCAAACGGCGCTCCTTCCCTTCTGGGCTCTGCCATGCGCCGAAACAGTGGTTCCCCCCACATATCAGGTATCAACGTACTCAGGACAAGTTGCATAATAACTTTTCCAGTCCAATTTCTCCTGTTACCCTTGGTAAAATAAAAAACATTGAACCTGAAGTATTCTTTTGGGAAAAAAAGTTAAATGTTCATTTTTTTTTTTTTTAAATATCCAAAAGATTCCTGTGATGGACCTGAAGGGTTAATAAACTTCTTGAATGTGGTTTTGAGCACCTTAAGGGGTGCAGTTTTTAGAATGATGTCACTTTTGGGCATTTTCTATCATGTAGACCCCTCAAAGTGGCTTCAAATGTGTGTGGTCCGTAAAAATAAAATGGTGTTGCAAAAATGAGAAATCTCTGGTCAACTTTTAACCCTTATAACTTCCTAACAAAAAAAAATTTTGTTTCCAAAATTGTGCTGATGTAAAGTAACATGTGGGAAATGTTAGTTATCAAGTTTTTTGTGTGCCGTATATGATTTAAGGGCATAAAAATTCAAAGTTGGAAAATTGCGAAATTTTAAAAATTTTCGCCAAATTTCCATTTTTTTCACAAATAAACACAAGTTATTTGAATGAAATTTTACCACTAACATGAAGTACAATATGTCACGAGAAAACAATGTCAGAATCACCGGGATCCATGGAAGCGTTCCAGAGTTATTACCTCATAAAGGGACAGTGGTCAGAATTGTAAAAATTGGCCCGATCATGAACGTGCAAACCACCCTTGGGGGTTAAGGGGGTTAAAAACAGTCAGTGAATTATTTTACCTCACAAAATGAATCCTCTGTGATCCCCTGCTGTAATGTCAGTATTTAGATTGTGAGCCCCATTGGGGAGTCGGGGACAGTGCCAATAATGTCTGTAAAGTGCTGTGGAATTAATGGCGCTATATGAGTAAAATAAATAAATATTGTCTTTTGCTTCCTCCCCTTCCCAGGAGATGTGGTATGCTCCGTACACGGTCAGACACAGACAATTTTTAAAATGAACTTTCATTCGTGGGAAAACCCCTTTAATGTGACTGGCTTCCTCTGCCTGTAGACACGTCGCGCATCTGCCACCGGGATCAGCCGAATGATTCACTGCGCCTGCGAGGAATTCGCGTAGGCACAGTGCGACGGTGTTCCGCTGGTGGTACAGCGCAGGAGGCTGCGTGTGTGTGAGTCTGAGTGTGTGATTGTGAGTGTGTGAGAGTATATGAGTCTGAGTGTGTGTGTGTGAGTGTTGTGCGTACGGCGTATAAAGTGTGTGTGTGGTGCTTATGGCTTATAAAGTAAAGTGTATGTGTGTGTGATGTGTACAGCATATAGTGTGTGTGGTGCGACGGTGTTCCACTGGTGGTACCGCGCAATAGGTTGGTACCAGCAGCAGTTTCCATATTGAGACACCAATCACTTGGGTGTCCCAATATGGCGGTCGGTGAACTTCCTCCGCTTGGAATTCTGTGATACGGTGACATCTGGACAGAACAGGAACTGAAAACATTACAAGGCAATTATATAAATAGATTATCCGCCACCCCATTTGCTATAACCGCTGTTGCTGCTGGGCCTCCTTCCACTGTGCCCGATTGTCTGAGCTATTATTGTGTGAATATAATATATACTCGTTCGGTTACTTGTACCCTATTCTCTAACTCCTCTCCCTTTTTTCGTGAGTTATATTTTACCATCTTTATTTCTTCATAGCATCCGAGATTATATTAACAGGTGCAGATCATAAATTGTGCTATAAAATCTGACAATTTCCCCCCAACATTATCGTAGTTAATAAGTTTGAGGCAAAATGGGTCATGTTTCCAGCTCAAAGGCTGCCTAGTCCGCATTGGGTCCACTTGTACCTGAAATAGGAGAATCTACTATATAATCGTCTAATTCTGTCTGTCTGTAACAGAAATCCCGCGTCGCTGATTGGTCTCGGCCGGCAAGGCGCGACCAATCAGCGACAAGCCACAGTGCCACATAGTTCAGTCACGTTTACTGGACAAGTTCTGTCAGTCATAGTGGCACGTAGTTCAGTCACGTTTACTGGACAGGTTCTGTTAGCCACAGTGCCACATAGTTCAGTCACGTTTACTGAACAAGTTCTGTCAGTCATAGTGCCACATAGTTCAGTCACGTTTACTGGACAGGTTCTGATAGCCACAGTGCCACATAGCTTAGTCACGTTTACTGAACAAGTTCTGTCAGTCATAGTGGCATGTAGTTCAGTCACGTTTACTGGACAAGTTCTGTCAGTCATAGTGGCACGTAGTTCAGTCACGTTTACTGGACAGGTTCTGTTAGCCACAGTGCCACATAGTTCAGTCACGTTTACTGAACAAGTTCTGTCAGTCATAGTGCCACATAGTTCAGTCACGTTTACTGGACAGGTTCTGATAGCCACAGTGCCACATAGCTTAGTCACGTTTACTGAACAAGTTCTGTCAGTCATAGTGGCATGTAGTTCAGTCACGTTTACTGGACAAATTTGTTAGCCACAGTGCCATACAGGTCAGTCACGTTTACTGGACAAGTTCTGTCAGTCATAGTGCCACATAGTTCAGTCACGTTTACTGGACAGGTTCTGATAGCCACAGTGCCACATAGCTTAGTCACGTTTACTGAACAAGTTCTGTCAGTCATAGTGGCATGTAGTTCAGTCACGTTTACTGGACAGGTTCTGATAGCCACAGTGCCACATAGCTTAGTCACGTTTACTGAACAAGTTCTGTCAGTCATAGTGGCACGTAGTTCAGTCACGTTTACTGGACAAATTTGTTAGCCACAGTGCCATACAGGTCAGTCACGTTTACTGGACAAGTTCTGTCAGTCATAGTGCCACATAGTTCAGTCACGTTTACTGGACAGGTTCTGTTAGCCACAGTGCCACATAATTCAGTCACGTTTACTGAACAAGTTCTGTCAGTCATAGTGCCACATAGTTCAGTCACGTTTACTGGACAAGTTCTGTCAGTCATAGTGCCACATAGTTCAGTCACGTTTACTGGACAGGTTCTGTTAGCCACAGTGCCACATAATTCAGTCACGTTTACTGAACAAGTTCTGTTAGCCACAGTGCCACATAGTTCAGTCACGTTTACTGGACGAGTTCTGTTAGCCACAGTGCCATATAATTCAGTCACGTTTACTGAACAAGTTCTGATAGCCACAGTGCCACATAGCTTAGTCACGTTTACTGGACAAATTCTGTTAGCCACAGTGCCATATAGGTCAGTCACGTTTACCTGGACAAGTTCTGTTAGCCACAGTGCCATATAGTTCAGTCACGTTTAGACCTCTTTCCCACATCCGTCTGTCACCATCAGTCAAAATCCGCCGTTTTGCAAAAAGAACGGATCCGCCATTTTTCTTGGAGGATCCGTTTTTCTTCCCATTGACTTGCATTATCGGCGGATCTTGACAGATGTTTATCCATAGGATCCGTTTTTTCAATGATCCGTCAAAATTTTGGCGTCCGCTGACATGACTGGACGGACACTGAAACGTTTTTTTGCTGGCCGGATCCGCATTTGCCTGGAAGAATTGCCTTTGCCGGAAATGTAACCCTAAATCCCGTTCTGGCGGCTGGGAAATTCTCTCTCTCTCTCTCTCTGAAAAACGGATGTGTGTAACAGGCCTTACTCAACAAGTTCTTAGCCACAGTGCTATATAGTTCAATCACTTTTACTGAACAAGTTCTGTTAGCCACAGTGCCATATACGGTAATTCAGTCACGTTTACTGAACAAGTTCTGTCATAGTGGCACGTAGTTCAGTCACGTTTACTGAACAAGTTCTGTTAGCCATAGTGCCACATATTTCAGTCACGTTTACTGGACAAGTTCTGTCAGTCATAGTGCCACATAGTTCAGTCACGTTTACTGAACAAGTTCTGTCAGTCATAGTGGCATGTAGTTCAGTCACGTTTACTGGACAAGTTCTGTTAGTCACAGTGCCACATAGTTCAGTCACGTTTAGGCCTCTTTCACACATCCGTCTGTCACCATCAGTCAAAATCCGCCGTTTTGCAAAAAATAACAGATCCGCCATTTTTCTTGGAGGATACGTTTTTCTTCCCATTGACTTGCATTATCAGCGGATCTTGACGGTTGGTTATCCGTAGGATCCGTTTTTTCAACGATCGTCAAAATTTTGGCGTCCGCTGACATGACTGGACGGACACTGAAACGTTTTTTTGCTGGCCGGATCCGCATTTGCCCGGAAGAATTGCCTTTGCCGGAAATTTAACCCTATATCCCGTTCTGGCGGCTGAGAAATTCTCTCTCTCTCTCTCTGAAAAACAGGCCTTACTGGACAAGTTCTGTTAGCCACAGTGCCATATAGTTCAATCACGTTTACTGAACAAGTTCTGTCAGTCATAGTGGCACGTAGTTCAGTCACGTTTACTGGACAAGTTCTGTTAGCCACAGTGCCATATAGTTCAGTCGCGTTTACTGGACAAGTTCTGTTAGCCACAGTGCCATATAGTTCAGTCATGTTTAGGCCTCGTTCACACATCCGTCTGTCATCATCAGTCAAAATCTGCCGTTTGGAAAAAAAAACGGATCTGCCATTTTTCTTGGCGGATCCTCCGTTTTTCTTCCCATTGACTAGCATTATCGGTGGATCTTGACAAATGGTTATCCGTAGGATCCGTTTTTTCACGGATCCGCCAAAATTTTGGCGTACGCTGACATGACTGGACGGACACTGAAACGTTTTTTTGCTGGCCGGATCCGCATTTGCCCGGAAGAATTGCCTTTGCCGGAAATTTAACCCTAAATCCCGTTCTGGCGGCTGAGAAATTCTCTCTCTCTCTCTCTCTGAAAAACAGGCCTTACTGGACAAGTTCTGTTAGCCACAGTGCCATATAGTTCAATCACGTTTACTGAACAAGTTCTGTCAGTCATAGTGGCACGTAGTTCAGTCACGTTTACTGGACAAGTTCTGTTAGCCACAGTGCCATATAGTTCAGTCGCGTTTACTGGACAAGTTCTGTTAGCCACAGTGCCATATAGTTCAGTCACGTTTAGGCCTCGTTCACACATCCGTCTGTCATCATCAGTCAAAATCTGCCGTTTGGAAAAAAAAACGGATCTGCCATTTTTCTTGGCGGATCCTCCGTTTTTCTTCCCATTGACTAGCATTATCGGTGGATCTTGACAAATGGTTATCCGTAGGATCCGTTTTTTCACGGATCCGCCAAAATTTTGGCGTTTGCTGACATGACTGGACGGACACTGAAACGTTTTTTTGCTGGCCGGATCCGCATTTGCCCGGAAGAAATGCCTTTGCCGGAAATTTAACCCTAAATCCCGTTCTGGCGGCTGGAAATTCTCTCTCTCTCTCTGAAAAACGGATGTGTGAAACAGGCCTTACTGAACAAGTTCTTAGCCACAGTGCTATATAGTTCAGTCACGTTTACTGGACAAGTTCTGTTAGCCACAGTGCCATATAGTCCAGTCACATTTACTGAATAAGTTCTGTCAGTCATAGTGGCACGTAGTTTAGTCACGTTTACTGGACAAGTTCTGTCAGTCATAGTGGCACGTAGTTTAGTCATGTTTACTGGACAAGTTCTGTCAGTCATAGTACCACGTAGTTTAGTCACGTTTACTGGACAAGTTCTGTCAGTCATAGTGCCACGTAGTTTAGTCACGTTTACTGGACAAGTAAATATACGTGACTAAATATAAGTATCTATACGTGAAGGGGCAAAGGAGAAAACCCTTTGATTAGGAGCTCTCTCCCTACAAAGATGTATCAGGCCCAGCTCATTGACCAGACGACAGAAAGAATAACTAGTATCATCCCCGGCCAGGGACTTATCCTTCAAGGGGTTACAAGTGTTACTAATGTCACCAATAATAATAAGAGGCATATCTGGCCAATCTGCTAGTGTCACTAGTATTTTCTTGGGTGGAATATAAGAGTAAAGAGAGGGGACATATAAAGTGACAATAATGCATTCTAAATAGGACAATGTGCAGCAGACCCCAACAAACCTGCCCTCCTCATTTGTAAATGAGCCTATACATTAGAAGGGACTACTCTTCTGTACTAGAAGGCTGACTCCTTGGGCATGCTGAGACTACACAGAATGAAGGCTAAATCCCATCCAGGATCTATGTGGCAGGCTAATGAAATCCTTGGTCGAGTGTGTTTCCGGCAGACCTATGATAGCCAGGTTAATCTTTGTAATGCGCTCAACGGAGTGCTTCTTTACAGGATTTGGGATCCTTGGACTTGCAGATGCCCTTTAAGATATTTTTTTGAATGATTGAATTGCTGTGATGATCATTTGAAAGCTTCCTCTATATGCTGAAAGTTGACTGAGTCCATTTTTTTCCTAGGATTATGTACCAGTAAAGAAATCTGATGATGACAACATTACAGAACCTTCATCTTCTGCACATGAGAAAGAGAATGATGAGAAGATCCTAGACCTCACCAAAAAAATAGTTGAGCTGCTGACTGCAGAGGTAACATTATATAGTTACCCCAGGGATGACCTGAACAATTGCCCTTGTTTCCTCCTCTTACTGAGTTCCTGTGCTCTCAGCAGCATTGGCACTTGCACAGTAGTAGCCAAGCCAGTAAGCTGGGTTACCAAACTCTGATCTCTGTAGTCAAATGCTGTTTCAGTGCTAATGAAAGGACCTGTCGAGAGATACAAAAAAACAGTGTAGAATAGTTGGTCAGGAGAACGGAGGTAGTCGTTAGGTAGGTACTCACCTTGTGCAACCATCAGGCATTACTAAAAGTGTTGGTAACAACATATCAGCTGCTGCTGTCCTCAGTAACTAGCTTGAAGACAATAAGTTAAGCAGTTAGTGAACTTGTTAAAAAACAAAGTAAAAAGATAGAACAAAAAACTGTGAGCTAATATATCTCTACTGAAATAGACTTAAAATAAGGTAAAAAAATTATGCACAGTAAAAGAAAGTAATACTTTCCTGAGACCGGTGCCTTCATCAGGCTGCATGTGTCGTGACATTTATGGAGGTAGCCTTAAAGGGATTATCCAGGACTTTGGCTTTTTTCCTTATCAGAATGTAGTTGCTAACTGCTTGCCTGTTTTGCCATTCGATGATCTCTCCAGGCTCAGAGCGGTCACTGACCAGTCCTGGCAGTGATTTTCCTGTGACGTCACATTCCTTTTTTTCCACTCTTTTTTTCACATTCCTTGTCAGCCAGCTCAGACTAATCCAGCTGTCAATCAACATGACATTGGCAGTGACTGTGTAAAGAGAGCAGAATAGTGTGGGAGGAATCTGGGGGTACCTGGAAGATACCGCCACAAACGCTTTGAAGAGTGCAGCAGCCAAGGTAAACCCTACGGCATTCTCCTTGGTGGATTGGAGGCAAGTGGCAAACCTAACATCTGAAATTACAAATGCCCATGAACCATGGTCTGATGGCGACCTGAGAGGAAGCGTCACTCTGCTCTCCTCATCTCCCTGACCCTTCTGCCTGCGATAAAACTGCCATCCTGACTGACTCTCTCACTTCAGGAATCCGCCGCAGCAGTTCTGGAGTGGTATACTGCCATCCTGACTGAATCTCTCACTGAGCATCATTTCAGGAATCCGCTGCAGCTGTTCTGGAGTGGTATACTGCCATCCTGACTGACTCTCTCACTTCAGGAATCCGCTGCAGCAGTTCTGGATTGGTATACTGCCATCCTGACTGAATCTCTCCCTGGAGCATCACTTCAGGAATCCGCTGCAGCAGTTCTGGAGTGGTATACTGCCATCCTGACTGACTCTATAACTTCAGGAATGCGCTGCAGCAGTTCTGAAGTGGTATACTGCCATCCTGACTGAATCTCTCACTGGAGCATCACTTCAGCAGTTCTGGAGTGGTATACTGCTATCCTGACTGAATCTCTCACTTCAGGAATCCCGTATAAAAATAGAAAAGCTACTGACCAAAGAAAAGCAGGGATCACCAAAAAGTATAGTAAATTTTATTGGACAACCATAAACAACACCATATAAAAACAATTAAAAGTCATAACACATGACAAATCGTACACAAGGCTCCTGATAAAGCCAAAAAGACATCCCCCACATACCTAAGAAAATGGCTAAGTAGTTAAGCGTAATATGTGAATGGTACAGGTGACCTGGAGAGAGCAGTTGTAATTAATTAATACAAAGAATGTAATGATTGAGTCAAAGCAACATCAGTATCAACATCCACTATCAGTAACAGCAATGATAATAGTTAATAGCCCATACAAATGAACATATCAAAGCGCTCTGGTAATAAGAGAAAGGCATTAGAGACACAATTAGAACTAATAGTGAACAGTGGAATCCAACATGCACAATTTGATATGGATGCCTCAAAAATGCCCTATAGGATATCTTTGTATAAAGTGTTACTATATATAAGGGTAAGATGTGGACTCAGACCTTGTCCAGCGACGCAACAACAGCAGTACAGATAGAAATAAATGGACAGGCTGAAATGGAATCAAGACGAATGGAGACCATACCACCCATCATCTAACAATAGCGATGCAAAATGCTCTGCAGGAGGTAAGTGAAAGATACTGCCCGCACTGTCCTGGTAACATTCTTACACATGGGGGAGCTTGTGGAGTGCCCGACGCGTGTCGCCACCGCAAGGTGGCTTCGTCAGGGGCTCTCTTCAGGAATCCGCTGCAGCACTTCTGGAGTGGTATACTGCCATCCTGACTGACTCTCTCACTTCAGGAATCCGCTGCAGCACTTCTGGAGTGGTATACTGCCATCCTGACTGAATCTCTCCCTGGAGCATCACTTTAGGAATCCACTGCAGCAGTTCTGGAGTGGTATACTGCCATACTGACTGACTCCCTCACTTCAGGAATCCGCCGCAGCACTTCTGGAGTGGTATACTGCCATCCTGACTGAATCTCTCACTGAGCATCATTTCAGGAATCCGCTGCAGCGGTTCTGGAGTGGTATACTGCCATCCTGACTGACTCTGTAACTTCAGGAATCCGCTGCAGCAGTTCTGGAGTGGTATACTGCCATCCTGACTGACTCTGTAACTTCAGGAATCCGCTGCAGCAGTTCTGAAGTGGTATACTGCCATCCTGACTGAATCACTCACTGGAGCATCACTACAGCAGTTCTAGAGTGGTATACTGCCATCCTGACTGAATCTCTCCATGTAGCATCACTTTAGGTATCTGCTGCAGCAGTTCTGGAGTGGTATACTGCCATCCTGACTGATTCTCTCACTGGAGCATCACTTCAGGAATTCTGTGCAGCAGTTCTGAAGTGGTATACTGCCATCCTGACTAAATCTCTCACTTCAGGAGTCCGCTGCAGCACTTCTGGAGTGGTTTACTGCCATCCTGACTTACTCTCTCACTGGATCATCACTTCAGCAGTTCTGGAGTGGTATACTGCCATCCTGACTAAATCTCTCCCTGGAGCATCACTTTAGGAATGCACTGCAGCAGTTCTGGAGTGGTATACTGCCATCCTGACTGACTCACTTCAGGAATCCGCTGCAGCAGTTCTGGAGTGGTATACTGCCATCCTGACTGACTCTCTCACTTCAGGAATCTGCTGCAGCAGTTCTGGAGTGGTTTACTGCCATCCTGACTGACTGCCCCACTGGAGCATCACTTCAGCAGTTCTGGAGTGGTGCTTAGTCACAGATCAGTGTTCTTGTGCTGCGGCCCACCCGGCCCTGGCTGCTGAGCTGTGTGGATTCTGCTCATCAGCGGTGACGCAGATGCTCCTGCCACCTGGTGAGTGATTGAATCGTGGAAGAGAATGGTGAGGGTGAAGTCCAGAGTGTGTGGTGAATTGACATCAGGAATCCACTGGGTGTAGTGACTTCATTAATACTTCTCATGTGGAGCCCAGTATAAAGTAGCACCTGGTACTTCTGATGCATATTGCACAGTGGTTCAACCAACAGTGCAGGGACAGCTTCCTGCTTCAGCAGTGTTCCTGACCCGTGACTGCAGATTGTACGGCTTTGTACCGTGGAAAAGGCCTCCCTGGCTGTCCTGAGTTTATTCACTTTCTCAAATTCCATTTTCTCAGTGCTTTATTATCTGGATTCTTGTGCAACACTGCCACCTGCTGATATTTAACAGTAGCACAGCCTATATATTAGACTTAAAGGGGTTTTCCCATCTCCAAGATCCCATCCCAATATGTAGTAGGTGTAATAATAATAATAATAATATTAGCAAATACCTCCAATTAGAAATGTAGCATAGTGCTTCTGGACCTTGGGTATCCATGGTTAAGACCACTAGCAACTATCTAACTTCTGTCACTATATCAGTGGTCTTAACCATGCATACCTAAGGTCCTGCAATGCCTGCACATGAGGAAAGAGGCAGAGCAAATCAGGAAAACTATGCTATATTTCTAATTGGAGGCATTTGCTAATATTATTATTACACTTGCTACGTTTTGGGATGGGATCTTGGAGATGGGAATACCCCTTTGATCTACTCATTGGGAACTAAGACTGTTTCCTGATTAACATTTTACAGCTGTTAACATATTCCTGAATTTAGTCTCTGCTTTTGTGAGTTGAATCTTGGAGACAGCTGACATTGCTAAGGCAAATAGAAAAAATACTATGGGGAAGTCCACCGAATTTGACCAGCCGTGTTCTTCAGATGTGGATTCTAATGCTGGGATTTCCCCTGAACAAGTGACTATTCCAGCTGATAACTCCTCAGCTTCAATTGGAGCAATACTTCAGGATCCCGGGTGCATTGCAAGGCTCCACACCGGACCTCTCTCTGCCTGTGGACGTTGAATTCTTCCCTCCGCGTTCTCCTCAAAGTTCCTCTTGCTCCTTTATAAACATTGACCAGAAATTTGCCCAGATTCGGTCAGTTATCAATAACTCTCAAGCCACGTTGGTAACTAAAGTGGATGAACTCCGGCAGGACTTTGTGATTCTGAAACATGACTTGCCGAAAATGAGAGAGTTCACATCAGAGGCGCAGCCCAGAATCACGGATGTAGAGGATATGGATACTCGGAGGCCTATGCCAGCTCCAATTGCATCATTAAAGAAATAAATGCTTCTAGTGAAAGAGCAGGAGAAATAACATCTAGATAGTGGGCCTGCTGGAGAAAACTGAAGGGGCTGATGCCGTATCCTTCATCAATAACTGGGTGAAAGATCTGTTGGGTGCAGAAGTCTTCTCACCGTTCTTTACCATTGAGCACGTAGAGTTCCCACACGACCAGGCCCTCCTGGTAGCATTGATAGGCCATTGCTGCCCCAATTATTGCGGTACCGTGACGGAGATGCCATACTCGAAGCTATCCGCCTTAAGGGTGAGGTGCTGTACAACAACAATAGGGTCTCCTTTTATCCGAATTTCTCTGTTGCTGTCAGAAAACAACGTACTCAATTTGCTGAGGTCTGTTCCAAGCTGTGAGAGAAGGGGTATAAATACTCTGTTATTCCCTGCAAAGCTAAGAGTATTCAATGGGAAATTTACCCGTTTCTTCACATGTCCTGCCAATGCGCTGATAAGGGTTTAAGCTGCTCCTCGTACTCAATGTGAGAATGACTGAGACATAAAGACCCCACCATTCGGGCTTTTATACCTATGGCTGTGTGAACATTATAAAGAGCTCCAGTGGGGTGTACGCATCAGGTTTATCTTACCAAATCCTAACTGGTTTGTCCTTATTTCCCTTATTTCCCTTTCATTTCTAGGGTCACAGATTTGGGACTTTCAGGACGTATTTGGTCTCAGGTTTTGCTGAAAGACTGTAGTTCTTCAGATAGTTAGTGTTTAGGGTTTAGGTCTACACTATTTAGTGTTGGACAGGGTACAGCAGGCCAATATTCCTTATTACTTGTTGGGGCATGTTAATGTTGCTGATTACACATGGTTTTCTGTATCGTATAATTTGTGTTCACAGTGTGTATGCTGATTGCTTCAAGCTCTGGTCCTCTCCCAATTTTCCTCCATTCCTCCACTCTACTTGTGATAATGTCTGGGTCAGATACATTTACGATGTTATGAGGTGACGACTATTAATGTGCTGAGTTGGAATGTGAGAAGGCTAAATTCCAAATTTAAAAGAGCCATTGTAATGGATTTTGTTAAGAAACATGTACTACATATCATTTACTTTCAGGAGACGCATCTCACAGGCCACAATGTGGTCATTTTGGAAGGTACGTTATGGTACACTGCACACTAGGTAATTTTTATTTTTTACTGTTTAATATTTACATTTTGACTGTCTTTTTTGGAATGGATCTCCCAAAAGGTTGCGTCATTTCCGGTTAGCCGTATATTATGACACGGCTTCCATACATTTCAAAGCATAGTGCTCAGTTCTTCAATTAACGAAACTATAGCGTAGGAAGTATGCCAAAAAACAGGTGTTTTCTTATTATTCAAGTGCCTAAGCATCTCCCGATCTTATACCTTCAATTTATGATGTTGGTTATACGCCATGGGAAATTTCTGGTCATTCGACATTAGTAGTTAAAGTGAGAATAGGTCCCCTAAACAGTTCTAAAATCTGGCGTATGCATCCTGGTTGGCTAGATTCCCCGGCGGTCTCTGAGGCAGTTCACTCTGCAAATGTTGATACAGATCACCCAAACCCATTAGTCACATGGGATGCCTATAAGGCAACAACAACACCAATGAGAACCAGTGTAACAAGTCCAATGTAGAAATAAAATCACAATCTTTATTATAAACAGATGAGGCACAATAAAGCTAAAAATTGACACTGCAAAAATGGCAGTGTATAGTGGGCCACAAATACATCAATACTGTATATATGGATAAAGTAACACATTGGTAATGTGAACACCAGTGTTGCATAGGCAAAGATAATACATGAAAGTGCCATCAGAATGAAGGGAAAAATCCCTGTCTATACCATCAGAAGTGGAAATACTGCCTAGACATAAGTGGTAGAATCACATACCTAATGAGGAATGCAGCACAGTATACACAGCCGTGCCCCAACACGCGTTTCGGAGAAGTTCCTTCCTCAGGGGGCGTGTGTAAAGGCTGTTTTTAGTTCAATTTATAGGGTATTCACAGGGACCATTAATTATGCCCGGTGTGTATAAGACCATCCCCCCCATCCCAACATGGCAACCGCCGCTGGCGCTGACACACCACGGGGCCCCGTGGTGTCAGACGCCAGACAGTGGGCGGAAGGGAGGAGGAGACCGGTGACAACATCCGGCGTTTCAACCCGCGCATGCGCAGACTGCACTAATGCAGCCGCGGCCATCTTGGAAAGGGGCATATCAATACAGAAACCAACGATATATAGGAACCATATATCGCCGTGGAAAATAGTGTGATCAAAAAGTGGATATCTGGGACGCAAATGAGATTACATATATA
Source organism: Dendrobates tinctorius (assembly GCF_039654945.1). Classification (NCBI taxonomy): domain Eukaryota; kingdom Metazoa; phylum Chordata; class Amphibia; order Anura; family Dendrobatidae; genus Dendrobates; species Dendrobates tinctorius. Next base: position 3,363,226 of record NW_027361925.1, read on the forward strand.
GTGGTGACATGAAAGGTAATGAAAATATGACCTCATCCTACACGTCAAACCGTGCATGCGCAGACCGCAATATTACAGCCGCAGCCATCTTAACAAGGGGCAAACCAGGAAAACAAAACAGCATAATAGATAACAGGCATATATCGCCATACTACATAAAACGTCACAAACAGATATTAAAGCCCTGAAAAATATATAAATGATAGTGAAAAATGACAGATATCATATAGAATCACATTAGTGGAACAAGAATAAGGGCATATTTGGTTGATAACCCTTTAAGACCAATGGATATTATATAAGTATACGAGTAGCAATAGCAATAAAAGCACATTATATCCACTAGAATTGTCAAAGACAACAGGGTATTGTGTGGCATATATAGAGAACAAAATATACATATCATCAATATCTAATTATGTTTATTGGTTATAGATAATGAAAAAATCTTAGGAATTACATCCATAGACATGTTTGAATTCACTGCAGAACAAAGAACCACGGATCAGGGCTTCAAAGGTTGGTGGGTGGACTTGGGGAACAACCGAGGGCTGGTATATATCAGATCCATCCCAAAATTGAACAGACGCCGGCCAGAATGGAAACAACGGTCACTAGAATTAAAAACAGAAAATGATTAAAACACACACTAAAAAGTGTCACATAGGCGGACATAGGATTATAGAAAAGGAGCAAAGGAAAGGCATTCATTAAGCCCATGTGGATGGACTGTCTTAAGCTGCCATATCCATTTTGATTCAAGCTGACCAAGTCGCTTGGATAAACTACCACCCCTGATATCAATTTTTAGGGCATCAATGCCCCTAACTTTCAACTGGGTAGCATCACAGGCGTGATGGTCCTTGAAGTGGCGTGGAATGGTCTTTAAGGTGGTGGAGTCCTCATGTGTGCGTGCTGCCAGAATCCCCAGCACATGCTCCCTAACCCTCACTTTGAACTGACGTGTAGTGAGACCGACGTAAATCAAATCACAGGGGCAAGTAGCATAATAGATGACATACCTTGTGGTACAAGTAATGCGTTGGCGAATGGAATAAGTCTTAGAACCACTGGAATCAGAAAAAGAACTGCTACGTAGTATGTTGGGGCATGCCACGCAGCCACCACATGGGACACAACCAACCCTAGGGGTAAAGGCGTTCAAAAATGTAGTCGGCTTTTCTGCAGAATAATGGCTGTTAACCAGATGATCTCTAAGATTTTTGGCACGTCGAAACGACATAGATGGTTTGTCTGTCAAAAAATTCTTCATAATAGGATCTATCAGTAGAATAGGCCACGCTTTCTTTAGTGCCTGATGTACAGCATCAGATCTGGAACTGAATGTTGTCACAAATCTGACAGTCTGACTTGTATTCACAGGTCTAGTTAAGTGAGAGCGATATAATAATTCCTGACGGGAGGTATATTTCGCCCTATTATAGGCCTTCTTGATAGACCTGCGGCTGTAGCCACGTTCTAGAAAGCGTTGACGTAGGATTTCTGCTTGCCGAGAAAAATCAATATCTGTGGAGCAGATCCTACGGAGCCTTAAAAATTGACCCACTGGGACAGCTCGAATAATATGTTTAGGGTGGCTAGAAGATGCATGTAGAACTAAATTGGTGGAAGTTGTCTTCCTGTAGATGTCGGTCTGCAACACCCCAGCATGATCCCTCCTAATGGTAACGTCAAGGAAATCCAAAGATTTAGTGTTATGTGTAAAAGTAAGGTGAATATTGCAGTCATTGGTGTTCAGGAAGATCATTAGCTGATCAAGGTCGACGGGCGTGCCCTGCCAGACGAAAAATATATCATCAATGTACCGCGTCCAAAAGGGAACACGGCACATTGAGATACCCTTGTCTGACATAAAGAGATCCCTCTCCCACAGCCCCAGGAAAAGACCAGCATAGGAGGGCGCATAGGCCGCTCCCATCGCGGTCCCCTGGAGCTGCAGGTAGAAGGACCCCTTGAACACAAAGAAATTGTGTGTGAGGGTGAATTCAAGTAGTTCCAGCAGGAGGTCCCTCAACCCCAATGTGAGGTTAGATGTACCAAGAAAGAATTTGACAGCCTTAAGGCCATCTGTATGTTTGATATTAGTGTAGAGGGACTCTACATCTGCTGAAACTAAAAGAGATTCACCCTCAAGGCAAAGCCCGTCGACCCTGCGCAGCAGATCACCAGTGTCTCGGAGGAACGAGGGGAAATTCATTACTAGAGGTTGGAGATGGAAATCGATCCATCTATTGACGTTCTCGAGAAAATTCCCCCGTCCTGAGACAATGGGTCTCCCAGGCGGCATAGAGGAATCCTTATGAATTTTTGGAAGGAGGTACAGGGTAGAAATCCGAGGCTCGGGTACTAGCAATGCACTAGAAAGATCCTTGGTGATAATGCCGTCCTGTACCGATCTTTTCAAAATGGTTTCCAAATGGGTGGAATATGCAGAGAGAGGGTTATATGTGAGTTTTTTATAACAAATATTATTGTTGAGTTGTCGAAAAGCCTCTCTCTCATACATCTCCACAGGCCACAGGACGACATTACCACCTTTATCTGCTGGTTTAATGAGGATCCCCGGTAATTCCTGGAGTGATCTCAGCCTGCACTTCTCTTCATTGGTCAAATTGTCATTCACTATAAATCTAGGAATCTTATATAATTCATCCGTAACTAGTCGTACAAACATGTCAATGTTTGCACAAGAAGTCAACGGGGGAAATTTCTTGGATCTCGGACGGATAGAGGGAGGAATCTTACCTCCATCATTCTCGTTTCCAGACGCCAATTCCTCCAATATGTCTAATGCCGCTTGCTCCTCTTCTGTGGGAAATAAGGATCGAGTGTCATTAGAGTGAAAATAACGCCTGAACAACAATGACCGCGCGAAAAGGTGGAGATCCTTAACGGTATCAAATAAGTCAAATCTAGAAGTAGGAGAAAAGGAGAGACCTCTGCTGAGGAGTCGCAGATCAACATCAGAAAGGCAAAAATCACTAAGGTTAATCACCTTATTGTCATATTTAGATGTAGAAGGCCCCAAATTCCTTTTGTAGGGATGAAACGTATGGTCTCGGAGTCTTGCCACCTCATTATTTGTGGTGGATGCAGTGGAAGCAGAGGACAGATCAGAACGTCCACTCAAGGAGGAGATGGATAAGGCAGATGAAGCCTTACGTATGGAGGAATGGTTGTTGAAATTATGTTTCCACATATATACTTTCTTTGATTGATAATCTTTGGAGTCTCGATTAAATTTCAGGATTTGGGCATCCTGGATTTTCTTCACCATAACATCCATGGATTTATCAAAATCCATTTCAAATTTCTGCATCCTTTCCGCCGGACATATAGCACGGAAGTCATTAAGCGCTGTGTCAATCAAATTGTCCAGGTTACTAATGACTGAGGTATTGTGTTCAATCAGTAGCTGAAGAAAAGATGCAGAACAAGTGTTGCATACTTCCTCCCATTTGGTGATAAAATTATCATCATCAATAGGAAATGAAGGGATTACCCTAACCCTGAGACCCCTTGGTATCATGTTACTTTTCATATATTTATCCAGAAAGGACCTATTCCACCATAATTTTGACCTTTTATTAAGCATATTTTTGATCGTAGAAAATTTATCTTCCAGTCCTATGTCCAAAGGCTGTGATGTATCAGCTGTATTGGTGCCATACACCTGATCCATTTGAGAGAGCCAGGTTTTTTCTCTGGCACGAAAGTCCATGTTGCAAACCAAGGTACCTGTGCATAACACAGTAAAATGGAATAATAAGAACAATTGGTAGCAAGATGAGCTGGAAAACTTAGTCAACCACATGTTCACAATGAATGTACTGGTGACCACCATCAAGTTTCCAGCACATCATGAGACAGTGCAGGACACACTGTATGTATATATATATACACCAACACCAATGAGAACCAGTGTAACAAGTCCAATGTCGAAATAAAATCACAATCTTTATTATAAACAGATGAGGCACAATAAAGCTAAAAAGTGACACTACAAAAATGGCAGTGTATAGTGGGCCACAAATACATCAATACTGTATATATGGATAAAGTAACACATTGGTAATGTGAACACCAGTGTTGCATAGGCAAAGATAATACATGAAAGTGCCATCAGAATGAAGGGAAAAATCCCTGGCTATACCATCAGAAGTGGAAACACTGCCTAGACATAAGTGGTAGAATCACATACCTAATGAGGAATGCAGCACAGTATACACAGCCGTGCCCCAACACGCGTTTCGGAGAAATTCCTTCCTCAGGGGGCGTGTGTAAAGGCCGTTTTTAGTTCAATTTATAGGGTATTCACAGGGACCATTAATTATGCCCGGTGTGTATAAGACCATCCCCCCCATCCCAACATGGCAACCGCTGCTGGCGCTGACACACAACGGGGCCCCAGACAGTGGGCGGAAGGGAGGAGGAGACCGGTGACAACATCCGGCGTTTCAACCCGCGCATGCGCAGACTGCACTAATGCAGCCGCGGCCATCTTGGAAAGGGGCATATCAATACAGAAACCAACGATGTATAGGAACCATATATCGCCGTGGAAAATAGTGTGATCAAAAAGCGGATATCTTCTCCTCCCTTCCGCCCACTGTCTGGCGTCTGACACCACGGGGCCCCGTGGTGTGTCAGCGCCAGCGGCGGTTGCCATGTTGGGATGGGGGGGATGGTCTTATACACACCGGGCATAATTAATGGTCCCTGTGAATACCCTATAAATTGAACTAAAAACAGCCTTTACACACGCCCCCTGAGGAAAGAACTTCTCCGAAACGCGCGTTGGGGCACGGCTGTGTATACTGTGCTGCATTCCTCATTAGGTATGTGATTCTACCACTTATGTCTAGGCAGTATTTCCACTTCTGATGGTATAGCCAGGGATTTTTCCCTTCATTCTGATGGCACTTTCATGTATTATCTTTGCCTATGCAACACTGGTGTTCACATTACCAATGTGTTACTTTATCCATATATACAGTATTGATGTATTTGTGGCCCACTATACACTGCCATTTTTGTAGTGTCACTTTTTAGCTTTATTGTGCCTCATCTGTTTATAATAAAGATTGTGATTTTATTTCTACATTGGACTTGTTACACTGGTTCTCATTGGTGTTGGTATATATATATACATACAGTGTGTCCTGCACTGTCTCATGATGTGCTGGAATCTTGATGGTGGTCACCAGTACATTCATTATGAACATGTGGTTGACTAAGTTTTCCAGCTCATCTTGCTACCAATTGTTCTTATTATTCCATTTTACTGTGTTATGCACAGGTACCTTGGTTTGCAACATGGACTTTCGTGCCAGAGAAAAAACCTGGCTCTCTCAAATGGATCAGGTGTATGGCACCAATACAGCTGATACATCACAGCCTTTGGACATAGGACTGGAAGATAAATTTTCTACGATCAAAAGTATGCTTAATAAAAGGTCAAAATTATGGTGGAATAGGTCCTTTCTGGATAAATATATGAAAAGTAACATGATACCAAGGGGTCTCAGGGTTAGGGTAATCCCTTCATTTCCTATTGATGATGATAATTTTATCACCAAATGGGAGGAAGTATGCAACACTTGTTCTGCATCTTTTCTTCAGCTACTGATTGAACACAATACCTCAGTCATCAGTAACCTGGACAATTTGATTGACACAGCGCTTAATGACTTCCGTGCTATATGTCCGGCGGAAAGGATGCAGAAATTTGAAATGGATTTTGATAAATCCATGGATGTTATGGTGAAGAAAATCCAGGATGCCCAAATCCTGAAATTTAATCGAGACTCCAAAGATTATCAATCAAAGAAAGTATATATGTGGAAACATAATTTCAACAACCATTCCTCCATACGTAAGGCTTCATCTGCCTTATCCATCTCCTCCTTGAGTGGACGTTCTGATCTGTCCTCTGCTTCCACTGCATCCACCACAAATAATGAGGTGGCAAGACTCCGAGACCATACGTTTCATCCCTACAAAAGGAATTTGGGGCCTTCTACATCTAAATATGACAATAAGGTGATTAACCTTAGTGATTTTTGCCTTTCTGATGTTGATCTGCGACTCCTCAGCAGAGGTCTCTCCTTTTCTCCTACTTCTAGATTTGACTTATTTGATACCGTTAAGGATCTCCACCTTTTCGCGCGGTCATTGTTGTTCAGGCGTTATTTTCACTCTAATGACACTCGATCCTTATTTCCCACAGAAGAGGAGCAAGCGGCATTAGACATATTGGAGGAATTGGCGTCTGGAAACGAGAATGATGGAGGTAAGATTCCTCCCTCTATCCGTCCGAGATCCAAGAAATTTCCCCCGTTGACTTCTTGTGCAAACATTGACATGTTTGTACGACTAGTTACGGATGAATTATATAAGATTCCTAGATTTATAGTGAATGACAATTTGACCAATGAAGAGAGGTGCAGGCTGAGATCACTCCAGGAATTACCGGGGATCCTCATTAAACCAGCAGATAAAGGTGGTAATGTCGTCCTGTGGCCTGTGGAGATGTATGAGAGAGAGGCTTTTCGACAACTCAACAATAATATTTGTTATAAAAAACTCACATATAACCCTCTCTCTGCATATTCCACCCATTTGGAAACCATTTTGAAAAGATCGGTACAGGACGGCATTATCACCAAGGATCTTTCTAGTGCATTGCTAGTACCCGAGCCTCGGATTTCTACCCTGTACCTCCTTCCAAAAATTCATAAGGATTCCTCTATGCCGCCTGGGAGAGCCATTGTCTCAGGACGGGGGAATTTTCTCGAGAACGCCAATAGATGGATCGATTTCCATCTCCAACCTCTAGTAATGAATCTCCCCTCGTTCCTCCGGGACACTGGTGATCTGCTGCGCAAGGTCGACGGGCTTTGCCTTGAGGGTGAATCTCTTTTAGTTTCAGCAGATGTAGAGTCCCTCTACACTAATATCAAACATACAGATGGCCTTAAGGCTGTCAAATTCTTTCTTGGTACATCTAACCTCACATTGGGGTTGAGGGACCTCCTGCTGGAACTACTTGAATTCACCCTCACATACAATTTCTTTGTGTTCAAGGGGTCCTTCTACCTGCAGCTCCAGGGGACCGTGATGGGAGCGGCCTATGTGCCCTCCTATGCTGGTCTTTTCCTGGGGCTGTGGGAGAGGGATCTCTTTATGTCAGACGAGGGTATCTCAATGTGCCGTGTCCCCTTTTGGACACGGTACATTGATTATATATTTTTCGTCTGGCGGGGCACGCCCGTCGACCTTGATCAGCTAATGATCTTCCTGAACACCAATGACCGCAATATTCACCTTACTTTTACACATAACACTAAATCTTTGGATTTCCTTGACGTTACCATTAGGAGGGATCATGCTGGGGTGTTGCAGACCGACATCTACAGGAAGACAACTTCCACCAATTTAGTTCTACATGCATCTTCTAGCCACCCTAAACATATTATTCGAGCTGTCCCAGTGGGTCAATTTTTAAGGCTCCGTAGGATCTGCTCCACAGATATTGATTTTTCTCGGCAAGCAGAAATCCTACGTCAACGCTTTCTAGAACGTGGCTACAGCCGCAGGTCTATCAAGAAGGCCTATAATAGGGCGAAATATACCTCCCGTCAGGAATTATTATATCGCTCTCACTTAACTAGACCTGTGAATACAAGTCAGACTGTCAGATTTGTGACAACATTCAGTTCCAGATCTGATGCTGTACGTCAGGCACTAAAGAAAGCGTGGCCTATTCTACTGATAGATCCTATTATGAAGAATTTTTTGACAGACAAACCATCTATGTCGTTTCGATGTGCCAAAAATCTTAGAGATCATCTGGTTAACAGCCATTATTCTGCAGAAAAGCCGACGACATTTTTGAACGCCTTTACCCCTAGGGTTTGTTGTGTCCCATGTGGTGGCTGCGTGGCATGCCCCAACATACTACGTAGCAGTTCTTTTTCTGATTCCAGTGGTTCTAAGACTTATTCCATTCGCCAACGCATTACTTGTACCACAAGGTATGTCATCTATTATGCTACTTGCCCCTGTGATTTGATTTACGTTGGTCTCACTACGCGTCAGTTCAAAGTGAGGGTTAGGGAGCATGTGCTGGGGATTCTGGCAGCACGCACACATGAGGACTCCACCACCTTAAAGACCATTCCACGCCACTTCAAGGACCATCACGCCTGTGATGCTACCCAGTTGAAAGTTAGGGGCATTGATGCCCTAAGAATTGATATCAGGGGTGGTAGTTTATCCAAGCGACTTGGTCAGCTTGAATCAAAATGGATATGGCAGCTTAAGACAGTCCATCCACATAGGCTTAATGAATGCCTTTCCTTTGCTCCTTTTCTATAATCCTATGTCCGCCTATGTGACACTTTTTAGTGTGTGTTTTAATCATTTTCTGTTTTTAATTCTAGTGACCGTTGTTTCCATTCTGGCCGGCGTCTGTTCAATTTTGGGATGGATCTGATATATACCAGCCCTCGGTTGTTCCCCAAGTCCACCCACCAACCTTTGAAGCCCTGATCCGTGGTTCTTTGTTCTGCAGTGAATTCAAACATGTCTATGGATGTAATTCCTAAGATTTTTTCATTATCTATAACCAATAAACATAATTAGATATTGATGATATGTATATTTTGTTCTCTATATATGCCACACAATACCCTGTTGTCTTTGACAATTCTAGTGGATATAATGTGCTTTTATTGCTATTGCTACTCGTATACTTATATAATATCCATTGGTCTTAAAGGGTTATCAACCAAATATGCCCTTATTCTTGTTCCACTAATGTGATTCTATATGATATCTGTCATTTTTCACTATCATTTATATATTTTTCAGGGCTTTAATATCTGTTTGTGACGTTTTATGTAGTATGGCGATATATGCCTGTTATCTATTATGCTGTTTTGTTTTCCTGGTTTGCCCCTTGTTAAGATGGCTGCGGCTGTAATATTGCGGTCTGCGCATGCGCGGTTTGACGTGTAGGATGAGGTCATATTTTCATTACCTTTCATGTCACCACTATATATGTAATCTCATTTGCGTCCCAGATATCCACTTTTTGATCACACTATTTTCCACAGCGATATATGGTTCCTATATATCGTTGGTTTCTGTATTGATATGCCCCTTTCCAAGATGGCCGCGGCTGCATTAGTGCAGTCTGCGCATGCGCGAGTTGAAACGCCGTTTGTTGTCACCGGTCTCCTCCTCCCTTCCGCCCACTGTCTGGCGTCTGACACCACGGGGCCCCGTTGTGTGTCAGCGCCAGCGGCGGTTGCCATGTTGGGATGGGGGGGATGGTCTTATACACACCGGACATAATTATTGGTCCCTGTGAATACCCTATAAATTGAACTAAAAACGGCCTTTACACACGCCCCCTGAGGAAGGAACTTCTCCGAAACGCGCGTTGGGGCACAGCTGTGTATACTGTGCTGCATTCCTCATTAGGTATGTGATTCTACCACTTATGTCTAGGCAGTATTTCCACTTCTGATGGTATAGCCAGGGATTTTTCCCTTCATTCTGATGGCACTTTCATGTATTATCTTTGCCTGTGCAACACTGGTGTTCACATTACCAATGTGTTACTTTATCCATATATACAGTATTGATGTATTTGTGGCCCACTATACACTGCCATTTTTGTAGTGTCAATTTTTAGCTTTATTGTGCCTCATCTGTTTATAATAAAGATTGTGATTTTATTTCTACATTGGACTTGTTACACTGGTTCTCATTGGTGTTGGTGTATATATATATACATACAGTGTGTCCTGCACTGTCTCATGATGTGCTGGAATCTTGATGGTGGTCACCCGTACATTCATTGTGAACATGTAGTTCACTAAGTTTTCCAGCTCATCTTGCTACCAATTGTTCCTATAAGGCAACAAGTAGGGGGACATTTACCGTATTTCTGGCATTGCTGCTGGGCAGAGACCCTACTTAAAGATAGCGAGATGTCTCTGACTGCTGAAGACGAAAGGGTTGAGCAGGCATACATTGCTAATCCCCAGCAATGGGCCCAGGCACAGAGGGAATTATTCTGATCAAGGCGCAAACGCAAAGGAAAATGCAGGTGAAGGAAGCTGCCATTTTTGAGGTAGAGGATAATTATTGGCTTACTTGGCTCATGCTGAGTGGCCTCCTGTATCCATTCCGTGTATCAGGAATCCAAAGTGGGAATGGCATACCGATCCCCATGTAATTAATGAGATTTTGGGGGATTTTTTTTATTTATCAAGATTTGTACTCTGGTCTCCCAGGTTGTAAACTCCTGTATATCCGGTCTCCCTTTGATGCTTGTCCCATAAGCTATTAGAGGCACTAGTTGCCCCAATAAGTGAAGAGGAGATAGAAGATGCTATTAAAGGTAAACTAGAACCGATGGTTTGGTAGGGGATTGGTACAAGACTCATTGTGATTTGGTTAAACATCGTTTGTTTGAGCTTTGAGACCATTCCTGACTCTTATCACACTGTTTCGTTACTTACGGTATTATATTAAAGCTCTAGCTAAAATTCTTGCTTTTAGATTGAGTCTGGTTCTGTCATCATTAATACATCCTGACCAATCTGGATTCATTCCAAGCCATTAATAGCAGCTGGCCGTGATGATCCCTCTCCTGGTTTTATGTCATGTCCCTGAATGGACTGTATATAAAACCTTTGACTCTGGCAAATGGCAGTATTTGGCATTCACTACTATCGCACTTCAAGTTTGGTCTGTTTGATCCAGACAAAATTTTGAAACGTAGTTTACTACGTTCTGGAAAGGATACAGAGGTTTGGGGTGGCTCTGGATGATTTGTGTTTTCATGGTCAAGCGATTGTGGATCCTTTCAGCACTCAGTTTGGTCCTGTCTGAAAATTCTGCCATTCTGGTCTGGACTACTTCAGTTTCTTCATGAACACTTTGAATTCCCTAGGCTGTTGTCCCTTACAGTGTGCCTGCTGGGTATTCTAGAGGAGCTTATTTATGGATCCTACCATAGACTATTTTTTATATTTCTGTGCTAGAAAAATAATTATAATGGCATGGAAATCCACAGACGTCCCTTGTATGCTCCAATAAATGTATAGTTAGGTCCATATATATTTGGACAGAGACAACATTTTTCTAATTTTGGTTCTAGACATTACCACAATGAATTTTAAACAAAACAATTCAGATACAGCTGAAGTTCAGACTTTCAGCTTTCATTTGAGGGTATCCACATTAAAATTGGATGAAGGGTTTAGGAGTTTCCGCTCCTTAACATGTACCACCCTGTTTTTAAAGGGACCAAAAGTAATTGGACAGTTGACTCCAAGACTATTTCATGGACAGGTATGGGCAATCCCATTCATTATGTCTTTCTCAATTTAGCAGATAAGAGGCCTGGAGTTGATTTGAGGTGTGGTACTTGCATTTGGAAGGTATTGCTGTGAAGGAAACTCGCGGTCAATGGAGCTCTCCATGCAGGTGAAACAAGCTATCCTTAAGCTGCAAAAACAGAAAAAAGCCATCCGAGAAACTGCTACAACATTAGGAGTGGTAAAATCTACAGTTTGGTACATCCTGAGAAAGAAAGAAAGCACTGGTGAATTCATCAATGCAAAAAGACCTGGGTGCCCACGGAAGACAACAGTGGTGGATGATGGCAGAATAATCTCCATGGTGAAGAAAAACCCCTTCACAACAGCCAACCAAGTGAACAACACTCTCCAGGAGGTAGGCGTATCAATATCCATATCTATAATAATAAATGCCCTAAGCAACTTCCGGTTGTAACAACTTCCGTCCAGTTGTAACCGGTGACGTCACCGCACACCTCTTTCCATGTTAACCCTCAACACACACACTCCACTCACCTTTCACCATCTCCACTCACGTCCACTCTTTCACTCCACATACGACCCTTTCTCTCACTCCGTCTCTCATACTCACGCAGTCATCGCCGCTGATCCACGATCCCCGACATCTTCCGCCGGCGCCATCCTGGATCCAGACGTCCTCCACGCCGGCGACATGTTCTTGCGGTGACGCCATTTTGGATCGGCGAAATCCTGCGATAGTCAAGATGGCGTCACCGCAAGAACATGTCGCCGGCGAGGACGACGTCGGGATCCAAAATGGCGTCGGCGAAATCTTGCGAGTTTTCGCCGACGCCATTTTGGATCCCGACGTCGTCCACGCCGGCGACATGTTCTTCCGGCGACGCCATCTTGACTATCGCGGGATTTCACGATACTCAAGATGGCGTCGCCGCAAGAACATGTCGCCGGCGTGGACAACGTCTGGATCCAGGATGGCGCCGGCGGAAGAAGATGTCGGGGATCGTGGAGCAGCGGCGATGACGGCGTGAGTATGAGAGATGGAGTGAGAGAAGGGGTCGTATGTGGAGTGAAAGAGTGAGTGGAGATGGTGAAAGGTGAGAGGAGTCTGTGTGTTGAGGGTTAACATGGCAAGAGGTGTGATGCTATCGCATCCTCCCGAAGCGATAGAATCGGGCCATAATCTAGTCTACCATAAAGAGAAGACTGCATGAAAGTAAATACAGAGGGTTCACTGCACGGTGCAAGCCACTCATAAGCATCAAGAATAAAAAGGCTAGACTGGACTTTGCTAAAAAACATCTAAAAAAGCCAGCACAGTTCTGGAAGAACATTCTTTGGACAGATGAAACCAAGATCAACCTCTACCAGAATGATGGAAAGAGAAAAGTATGGCGAAGGCGTGGTACAGCTCATGATCCAAAGCATACCACATCATCTGCAAAACACGGCGGAGGCAGTGTGATGGCTTGGGCATGCCTGGCTGCCAGTGGCACTGGGTCACTAGTGTTTATTGATGATGTGACACAGGACAGAAGCAGCCAAATGAATTCTGAGGTATTCAGAGCCATACTGTGTGCTCAGAGCCAGCCAAATGCAGCCAAACTGATTGGTCGTCGTTTCATACTACAGATGAACCAAAACATAAAGCCAAAGCAACCCAGGAGTTTATGAAAGCAAAGAAGTGTAATATTCTTGAATGGCCAACTCAGTCACCTGATCTCAACCCAACTAAGCATGCATTTCACTTGTTAAAGACTAACCTTCAGAGAGAAAGGCCCACAAACAAACAGCAACTGAAAACCACCGCAGTGAAGGCCTGGCAGAGCATCAAAAAGGAGGAAACACAGCGTCTGGTGATGCCCATGAGTTCAAGACTTGAGGCAGTCATTGCCAACAAAGGGTTTTCAACCAAGTACTAGAAATGAACATTTTATTTACAATTATTTAATCTGTCCAATTACTTTTGGTCCCTTTAAAAACAGGGTGGCACATGTTAAGGAGCTGAAACTCCTAAAATATTTAATTTTAATGTGGATACCCTCAAATGAAAGCTGAGAGTCTGAACTTTAACTGCATCTGAATTGTTTTGCTTAAAATTCATTGTGGTAATGTCTAGAACCAAAATTAGAAAAATGTTGTCTCTGTCCAAATATATATGGACCTAACTGTATTCCATTATATAAAGTCCTCTATACAAATAGGCGATGTGCTTATAAGTTTGGTAAGGTATAGGGTCAGTGGTCAGCAATAGCAGACACTGCCCAGTAGGATTGCCAGCAGAGCTTTCTGTATGTTCAGTGCTCTGAATATGTCTGCATAAGGTGATAGTGAATGACATTTCGGAGGAGGAGGCATGGAAATCGAGACCGGCGTGATTGTATGTTGTGTATGAGGATGTATGTACCAAGTGTATGTATAGGATTTTTTAGTTCTTAATCTCTATATATAAAAATCAATGTGTGTGTGTGTGTATCACCAACCAATCATGAAGCATCTTTCATTTCACCAGAGCTGTTCAAAAGAAGCTAAGCTGTGATTGGTGGCTATGACCAACAGTTTTCCTTGCAACCAATCACTAAGCATCTCTCATTTCACCAGAGCTGGTTAAAACTAGCTGAGCTGTGATTGGTTGCTATGCGCAAGTTTTCCCACATGACAACACCTCAGCAGACACTGACATGGTAGGAGAAATATAGCATCCCCGGCAACATAAGCTCCATCCATCGTCTGTCTCCCAGAAAGGAGCAAAGAGCACATGACAGAAATGAATCCCCCCCTCCCGTGTGGTATCATTAAGTGACACATGAATGTAGGAAAGTGCACATATTAAATGTCATGTGGATTTAATATTTTCTCACAGACACTTTTTTGCGTTATTGATTTGTCACTGTGCTCTGATGCTGTGAGTTTTTTTAAAGTGCTATTTGCCCCATAATTCACCTGAATATACCCATATAGCACGTAATGCATTTCCCATAACAACCCATTAAATATGATACTATACTGCATACAGATGCTGTACATCCATGAGCAACTCAGCTGGACAAATTACAAGTTGACGGTGCATGAAAATGTGTGTGAAGGTTTCTCTACTGTACTAATGTATAAGGTTTGTGTCTGTCCATTGCTGAAAAGCATGCCTGTGATATTTATTGTGGCAGATAAGTGAGAATATCAGCCTGATCAGTAGAAAACCTGGGATCGTAGTGAACCATGTTTCTGTGCAATTTCACTATTCTACTTTCACTGGCTCTGATGGGATGATGTGGGATATTAGGGGTAGTAGTCCGGTGGCTCTGGCTGACGGGATGATGCGGGATATTAGGGTAGTAGTCCGGTAGCTCTGGCTGACGGGATGATGTGGGGTATTAGGGGTAGTAGTCCGGTGGCTCTGGCTGACGGGATGATGTGGGATATTAGGGGTAGTAGTCCGGTGGCTCTGGCTGACGGGATGATGCGGGATATTAGGGTAGTAGTCCGGTGGCTCTGGCTGACGGGATGATGCGGGATATTAGGGTAGTAGTCCGGTAGCTCTGGCTGACGGGATGATGTGGGATATTAGGGGTAGTAGTCCGGTGGCTCTGGCTGACGGGATGATGTGGGATATTAGGGGTAGTAGTCCGGTAGCTCTGGCTGACGGGATGATGTGGGATATTAGGGGTAGTAGTCCGGTAGCTCTGGCTGACGGGATGATGTGGGATATTAGGGGTAGTAGTCCGGTGGCTCTGGCTGACGGGATGATGTGGGATATTAGGGGTAGTAGTCCGGTGGCTCTGGCTGACGGGATGATGTGGGATATTAGGGGTAGTAGTCCGGTGGCTCTGGCTGACGGGATGATGTGGGATATTAGGGGTAGTAGTCCGGTGGCTCTGGCTGACGGGATGATGTGGGATATTAGGGGTAGTAGTCCGGTGGCTCTGGCTGACGGGATGATGTGGGATATTAGGAGTAGTAGTCCGGTGGCTCTGGCTGGTGGGATGATGTGGGATATTAGGGATAGTAGTCCGGTAGCTCTGGCTGACGGGATGATGTGGGATATTATAGTGAATGTGGCTATGCGGAGTGGGCGGGGCTATACACTCAGCTTTATATATATATGGTTGCCATGGTGACGCTGATGTCATAATGGGTTGCAAAGGTGACAGTTATGTCATAGTGTGTGTGTGTGTATCAAGCCCCGCCTCATGATGTCATAATTGTTGCCATGGCGACGCTGATGTCATGATGGGTTGCAAAGGTGACAGTTATGTCATAATGGGGTTGCCATGGCGAAGATGTCATAATTGGTATATGGGCACGGAACTATGGGATGGAAGATGTGTGATGGGTAAATGGGCACGGGACTATGGGATGGAGGTTATATATGATGGGTATATGGGCATGGGACTGTGGTAAAGAGAATATGTATGATGAGTATATGGGCACTGAACTATAGGATGACGGATATGTATGACGGGTATATGGGCACTGGACTGTGGAATGGCGGATATGTATGATGGGTATATGGGCACGGGACTATGGGATGAAGGATATGTATGATGGAAATATGGGCAACTGGACTATGGGACGGAGGATAATTATAATTTGTTATAACTAACCACAGTTAGTTACTATGCCCGGGCAACGCCGGGCTCTTCAGCTAATTGTTTGTTAATATTTTCATTGTCTTCAAAAAATGGAAACTGAAGCCTTTCAAAGAAACAAAAGCGCAAATATGCCAATACTGGTTTATATAGGTAAAATAATTATATTGTGTCATCTAGGGCGAACACTTAAAGGAAGTGAAAGACGAACCCGCGACCAATACTGAAGAAGATGCTCGTGTATGGGCTACACTGACATGCAAGAAGGAAGACATCCCCATGAATATAAGTACTGGTAAGGTACAATGGGGTAGCAAGACAGTGGCATTCCGGAATGTTTCTATAGACCGGGCCTACAATTATGGGAGACATTTGGGCTCTGTTCTCCGAAAACGGAACAAGAATACAGAATTCTTTGCAAAATGCACTTGTTTGCTGACTGACATAAATTAAGGCAGGGGACATCCATTGCGGTGGCCATCTATTTTCCATTCCGTGTCAATTTTTACAACAGAAGAAACGACGTGGCATGCCGATTTTTTTTTTTCTCTCATACCATTTTTGGAACAGTCAAGCAGACCTCTCTCATGGACCTGTGAATAGAGTCTTAGCTACTTACCACAGTTTTTTGCTATTTGCATTTTCTTGGAGAAAAAGGATTGAGTTCATCATCATAGTTTCTACAGCAGCATCTTGAGGAACGTGGCTTCCTACTACTTTCCATACAATGTTAGTATCTGTGCTAATATCATCACTGCTGGTTCTCTTAGGATTACACACACTTTATATATTTCTACTCATAATTCCCTCTTAAGGGCTCATACTCACTTGTGAGAGACTTGCATGATTCACGTGCGAGTCTCTCGCATGGAAACCTGGCACTGCCGATGGCACTGGAACCGGAGCATGCGGCTACATGTATTTCTATGCAGCCGCACGCTACGGTCCAAGTGCCGGTGGTAGTACCGGGTTTTCATGCGAGAGACTCGCACGAGAATCGTGTGAGTCTCTCGCAAGTGAGTATGAGCCCTAAAGCTCCAAGAACGACTTGTCCGTCTCAGTGATCACACGGGCTCAGAAGCTGGGATCATACAGTCACCTCGGAAGCACAGCAGTGATTGACAGCCAGGTTCTCAATGTAACTACTGGAATCTGCGTATTTAGCCCTGTACATGCCACCGTCAATAGCAAACCACAACACCTAGTTGGTTAGATGAGGGGAGCTACCTGTCATTGCATCTCTGATGCATTGCTAAACATGGCCTCCATGTGTATAGAGTGGAGCTAATGAATGGCACTACCTTGTGGGACGAATAAATGGAAAACAAATATTGTATTTAAAAGTGTAAATGGAAAACAAATATTGTATTTAAAAGTGTATATGCACACGATGCATATTTCCTGCGGATCCGCAGCGGATTTTTCCGCGCAGAAACGCTGCAGATCCGCAGTGTGATTTACAGTAGCATGTAAATCAATGTAAAAAAAAACGTTGTGCAGACGCTGCGTTTTTTTCTGCGCGGTTTTTGTGCGGTACAAAAAAAGCAGCATGTCACTTTTTTTGTGCGGTTTTCCACCTGCTCCATTCTCCAAATCCGCAGGGGGAAAACCGCAGTGGAAAACTGCAAGAAAACCGCAAAAAAACAGGAAGAAATCCGCAGGAAAAATGCAGGTCATTTGACCTGCGGATTTCTTAAAATCTGCGCGGAAAAATCCGCAGGACAAAAAAGTACGTGTGCACTTAGCCTAAGATAAAAACCTAAATCCACAAAAGGCTCTATTTTACATCAAAATATTCTTTTTTTTAAATTATGATAAATTAAAAATAAATCTAATTGGTATCGTCGCTTCAATAACAACCTGAGGTTTACAGCTCAAGCAATATTTACCTTTCACAGTAAATAGTGTTAAAATAAAATTTTAAAAACTACTAAAATTTCTGTTTTTTTTGCATTCCACCACCCAAAAAAATCTAAATAAAAAAATCATCAAATAAACAAATCATCATACAATCGAGTCAGCAAAGAAATAAAAACATTATGGCGCTCAATATAAAAACAAGTAATTTTTCCTAAAAAAGTGTTTTCAATGTGTAAGGCTACATTCCCACAATGAGATTTTGGTGAGTTTTTGACACTGCAGAATTTCTAAACCTGTTATTTAAATTGGGTTACTTGTGTGTTTTTATTGCATTTTTTATTACACGTGTTGTTAGCTTGTTTTTGACACTGCATCTTTTTTGTTGTGTCATACCTTATCGACTGCCGATACGGCTTTTAATGGCGGCAATTAAGGGTACTTATTCCTCAGTGCCACTTTTTAACGGCGCTGAGAAATAAGGCTATAGCGCCCCCCAGCGTCGGAATATCTCTGGGGTTTCGGCTACTAATTTGGGTCGGTTTTTACCGACCCCAGTATTGCAAACACCATTATTCACGGAATAACCTCGACCGCAAAAAAAAAAAGTCCGGTCTCCTATTTATTTCTCTCTTCTCTGATATGATGTAGCACATCAGAGGAGAGAGAAATGGGGTACCTTGAGCCGAATCCCCCCTCCCCCCGGTACCTGTGATGTCCCCTGTTCCCTCTGGCTGTGTCCCTCGGCTTTCAGTGTCTTCCGGGAAAAAAATGACGGGCACATGCGCAGTGCAAAGGAAAAACAGATGGGCGCTCGGCAACAATACAAGATTTTTCCTATTGGTTCATTTTGATCATTGTGATAGGGTCTATCACAGTGATCAAAATAAAAAAAAGCTGTACAGTTGTGGCCAAAAGTATTGACACCCCTGCAATTTTGTCAGATAATAGTTTCTTCCTGAAAATGATTGCAATCACAAATTCTTTGGTATTATTATCTTCATTTAATTTGTCTTAAATGAAAAAACACAAAAGAGAATGAAGCAAAAAGCAAAACATTGATCATTTCACACAAAACTCCAAAAATGGGTCAGACACCCTCAGCCTAATAACTTGGTTGCACAACCTTTAGCCAAAATAACTGCTAACAACTGCTTCCAGTAACCATCAATGAGTTTCTTGCAATGCTCTGCTGGAATTTTAGACCATTCTTCTTTGGCAAACTGCTCCAGGTCCCTGATATTAGAAGGGTGCCTTCTCCAAACTGCCAATTTTAGATCTCTCCACAGGTGTTCTATGGGATTCAGGTCTGGACTCATTGCTGGCAATCTTAGAAGTCTCCAGTGCTTTCTCTCAAACCATTTTCTAGTGCTTTTTGAAGTGTGTTTGGGTCATTGTCCTGCTGGAAGACCCATGACCTCTGAGGGAGACCCAGCTTTCTCACACTGGGCCCTATATTATGCTTCAAAATATGTTGGTAGCCTTCAGACTTCATAATGCCATGCACACGGTCAAGCAGTCCAGTGCCAGAGGCAGCAAAGCAACCCCAAAACATCAGGGAACCTCCGCCATGTTTGACTGTAGGGACCGTGTTTTTGTCTTCGAATGCCTCTTTTTGTACTCCTGTAAACTCTATGTTGATGCCTTGCCCAAAAAGCTCTACTTTTGTCTCATCTGACCAGAGAACATTCTTCCAAAATGTTTTAGGCTTTTTCAAGTAAGTTTTGGCAAACTCCAGCCTGGCTTTTTTATGTCTCGAGGTAAGAAGTAGGGTCTTCCTGGGTCTCCTACCATACAGTCCCTTTTCATTCAGACGCCGACGGATAGTAAGGGTTGACACTGTTGTACCCTCGGACTGCAGGGCAGCTTGAACTTGTTTGGATGTTAGTCGAGGTTCTTTATCCAACATCCGCACAATCTTGCATTGAAATCTCTTGTCAATTTTTCTTTTACGGCCACATCTAGGGAGGTTAGCCACAGTGCCATGGGCTTTAAACTTCTTGATGACACTGCGCACGGTAGACACAGGAACATTCAGGTCTTTGGAGATGGACTTGTAGCCTTGAGATTGCTCATGCTTCCTCACAATTTGGTTTCTCAAGTCCTCAGACAGTTCTTTGGTGTTCTTTCTTTTCTCCATGCTCAATGTGGTACACACAAGGACACAGGACAGAGGTTGAGTCAACTTTAATCCATGTCAACTGGCTGCAAGTGTGATTTAGTTATTGCCAACACCTGTTAGGTGCCACAGGTAAGTTTTGTACAAATTAGAGAAGCATCACATGATTTTTCGAACAGTGCCAATACTTTTGTCCACCCTCTTTTTTATGTTTGGTGTGGAATTATATCCAATTTGGCTTTAGGACAATTCTTTTTGTGTTTTTTCATTTAAGACAAATTAAATGAAGATAATAATAACAAAGAATTTGTGTTTGCAATCATTTTCAGGAAGAAACTGAGTATTATCTGACAAAATTGCAGGGGTGTCAATACTTTTGGCCACAACTGTAAATCAAACCCCCCTTTATCACCCCCTTAGTTACATAAAAAATAATAAAATAAAAAATGTATTTTTTCCTTTAGGGTTATGGTTGGGGTTATAGTTGGGGTTATAGCTAGGGTTAGGGTTGGGACTAGGGTTAGAGCTAAGGTTAGGGTTGGGATGGGTTTGGGCTAGGGTTAGGGTTGGGGTTAGAGTTGTGGTGTTGGGGTTAAGGTTGTGTTGTGTTTAAAGTTGTGGTTAGGGTTATGGTTAGGGATTAGGGTTAGGGGTGTGTTGGGGTTAGGATTGGGGGGTTTCCACTGTTTAGGAACATGATTCCAGCCAATTTTGCCTTCGAAAAGTCAAACGATGCTTCCTCCCTTCTGAGTCCTGCCATGGGGCTAAACAGTGGCTTTCCCCCACATACGGGGTATCAGCGTACTCAGGAGTAATTGCCGCAACAAATTTTGTGGTCCATTTTCTCCTGAAACCCTTGTGAAAATAAAAAAGTTTGGTTCCAAAATAATTTTTTTGTGAAAAAAGTGAAATGTTCATTTTTTCCTTCCACATTGCTTTATTTCTCGTGAAACAGCTGAAGGGTTAATAAACTTCTAAAATGTGGTTTTGCGCACCTTGAGGGGTGCAGTTTTTAGAATGATGTCACTTCAAATGTGAGGTGGTCCCTAAAAAATATGATTTTTTAAATTTTGTTGGAAAAATGAGAACTCACTGGTCAAATTTAACCCTTATAACATCCTAAAAAAATTATGTTTCCAGAATTGTGCTGATGTAAAATAGACATGTGGGAAATATTATTTATTAACTACTAGCTGAAGAGCCCGGCGCTGCCCGGGCATAGTAACTAACTACTGTTAGTTATAACAAATTATAATGATTATATATATATATATATATATATATATATATATATATATACTAGCTGAAGAGCCCGGCGCTGCCCGGGCATAGTAACTAACAGTGGTTAGTTATAACAAATTATAATTATCCTCCATCCCATAGTCCCGTGCCCATATACCCATCATACATATCCACCATCCCATAGGCCCGTGCCCATATACCCATCACACATCCTCCATCCCATAGTCCCATGCCCATATATCCATCACACATCCTCCATCCCATAGTCCCATGCCCATATACCCATCATACATATTCTCCATCCCATAGTCCCATGCCCATATACCCATCATACATATTCGCGATCCCATAGTTGAGTGCCCATATACCCATCATACATCCTTCATCTCATAGTCCCATGCCCATATACCCATCATACATATCCTCCATCCCATAGTCCCGTGCCCATATACCCATCATACATATCCGCCATCTCATAGTCCCGTGCCCATATACCAGTCATACATATCCTCCATCCCATAGTCCAATGCCCTTATACCCATCACACATCCTCCATCCCATAGTCCCGTGCCCATATACATATCCGCCATCCCATAGTCCGGTGCCCATATACCCGTCATACATATCCTCCATTCCATAGTCCAGTGCCCATATACCCATCACACATCCTCCATCCCATAGTCAACCATTATGACATCATAATGAGCGGTGGCAGGGCTTGTAACCTATGATGACATCAGCGTCGCCATGGCAACCATTATGACATCATAATGAGGGGCGGGGCTTGATACGCGCACACTGCTTCCCCAGTATGCAAATAGGGGCATTATTACATAATGAGGGGCGGGGCTTGACGTGCACACACTTTTTCCCCAGTATGTAGATAGGGGAAAAATTGTTTGGTGAATTGGAACGCGCAGGGTTTAAATTTTGCCTCACAACATAGCCTAGGACGCTCTCGGTGTCCAGACGTGTGACTGTGCCAAATTTTGTGGCTGTAGCTGCGACGGTGCGGATGCCAATCCCGGACATACACATATACACACACACATACATACACACATACATACACACTTTGAGCTTTATATATTAGATATATATATTTATATATATAAAGCTGAGTGTATAGCCCCGCCCACTCTGCATAGCCACATTTACTATAATATCCCACATCATCCCGTCAGCCAGAGCCACTGGACTACTACCCCTAATATCCCACATCATCCCGTCAGCCAGAGCCATCGGACTACTACTATTGCTCATAGCAACCAATCACAGCTCAGCTTCTTTTAAACAGCTCTGGTGAAATGAAAGATGCTTCGTGATTGGTTGGTGATACACACACACATACATACATTCACACACATATAGATTTTGTGCGATATGACTCTGATTAAGGGTACAAAAATTAAACGTTTGAAAATTGCAACATTTTCAAAATTGTTGCTAAATTTCCTTTTTTTTTCATAAATGCAAGTTATATCGAAGAAATTTTACCACTAGCATAAAGTACAATATGACAATATGTCACGAAAAAACTCAGAATCAGTGGGATCCATGGAAGCGTTCCAGAGATATAACTTCATAAAGTGACAGTGGTCAGAATAGTAAAAATTGGCTTGGTGTTCCTGCAGTGGAAATGCACTAAAAACACTTGTAGGGTTTTTTGTGCAGATTTTGTTCACCTAATGCTAGTCTATGCGAAAATCCGCACATAAAACTTAGCGAACCCTCAAGAGAAATTGACATGTTGTGGATTTGAAACACTCACCGCAGGTCAGTGTCACGGACTGACTGCCCAGTGTGACACGACCCACTAGTTGGTCGGTCACC
Source organism: Dendrobates tinctorius (assembly GCF_039654945.1). Lineage (NCBI taxonomy): Eukaryota > Metazoa > Chordata > Amphibia > Anura > Dendrobatidae > Dendrobates > Dendrobates tinctorius. The sequence goes on from NW_027361925.1 coordinate 3,386,241, forward strand.
AAATGGCACAACAACACAACACCAATGGAATAGGGGAGAGGAAAGCCCTGACAATAGGGAATCAGGGATGGTCACCTCCTGAGCTTCACCCTGAGCCTGTGCCTGTTCTCACCCAACACCCTATGCATGTCCCTCCCTCTGCCGATGCCAGGATACCTCGCCCCTATTTATCACCTAGATCGGCCCTTGCCAGTGCACTGGCCTGCAAGGAGTTCTAGCCTCACCTCTGCAGAGCACACAGGGGGAAGTGACGGACACTAAAGGGACAAGGCAACAAAAACACAACACTTAACCCAAGCACACCGCTGCTTAACTCCACACCACATATAGCACAGCAACAGGACTCCAAATACCAGACTTGCTGACACCAGAGAGCTGCTTATGAAAAGGTTGGTCTCCAAAGAGGAACTGTATCACCAATAGTCAGCAAAGCGAGTCCTTCAAAATCAGCCTGCAGTAGTGACATTTGTTTTAGTTAAAGGTCCGCCACCCTCAATAATGGCACCCCGATGAACGGTGGTGACTGGTATGGATGTATCAGGCATTTCTAGAGACCTGGTCCATCATGTTATCGTCTCTGTAATACTTGTAAACCGTCTCTTTCCCTTTTCCTATTCAGGTAAATCAAAGGTCAGTCATATGCATAAAACACCAGTGGATGCAGCAGACGACATTGCTGATGTCCCAGATGGACACAGAATGGATTCCTTTGAGACAATGGTACATGAAGATTTTGTTTTGTAAAGCAAGATAAAACATGTTTTGACTGGCATGTGTAAATGAGACAATAGTGCGAAGGTTAAAAAATGGCTCATCTCTTGAGATGGGACCTCATAACTGCTTTCAGATCTCCCAACATCTTTAAAAAGCAGGCTGGTCCGCATGAGTCTACAAGGACGTTGTAGAGTCACCAGCTGCATGGGGATTAAGCCACTGCAGGAGTGGGGAGCCATCTGTCAGACACAGCTGAACTCCCCATAGAGAAGGCAGAAATGGTTTATTACCACGTCTGCTTAATACTGAACAAGCACAGTGCATACAGTGTACGAAGCGCTGACAGAGCTTCCCTTTACAAGTGATCATGTAAGTGCTGGGAGGGAGCAAAAGCTGCTTGGTCTCAGAAAAGTATTTTAAGCAAAAAAGTATTTTAATGTTCAAGTGCTTTCAACAGTATTTTATGACTTTATGGAAGCAAAGTGTGTGAACTAATTTTAACGGGAGTCTGTCACGCCACAGTTTTATTACATATGTAAATGAAGGTGCTTAGGTGCTCCCTAGGCATGGTCAAGAGCTCCGCTCGCTGCGCACAGGATCACACAGGAGTCTACAAGCGCTATATAGAAGAGGAAGATTATCATGCACTGCACACACTAACATTGTGCCCATTCTCATCCCTTATGTCATCGACAGCTTCCACTGCTTTTTGATCCTGTTTGCAGTGAGCAGCCACTATACACAGGATCACACAGGAGTCTACAGCTGCTATACAGAAGGGGAAGATTAGCGTGCACTGCACACACTAACATTGTGCCCATTCTCATCCCTCATGTCATCGACGGCTTCCACTGCCTTATGATCCTGTGTGCAGTGAGCGGCCACTATACACAGGATCACACAGGAGTCTACAGCTGCTATATAGAAGGGGAAGATTAGCGTGCACTGCACACACTAACATTGTGCACACTGTCATCCCTCATGTCATCGACGGCTTCCACTGCCTTATGATCCTGTGTGTAGTGAGCGGCCACTATTCACAGGATCACACAGGAGCCTACAGGTGCTATACAGAAGAGGAAGATTAGCGTGCACTGAACACACTAACATTGTGCACATTCTCATCCCTCATGTCATCGACGGCTTCCACTGCCTTATGATCCTGAGTGCAGTGAGCGGCCACTATACACAGAATCGCACAGGAGTCAGGAGTCTACAGCTGCTATATAGAAGAGGAAGATTAGCGTGCACTGCACACACTAACATTGTGCACATTCTCATCCCTCATGTCCTCGACGGCTTCCACTGCTTTATGATCCTGTGTGCAGTGAGCGGCCACTAGACACAGGATCACACAGGAGTCTCCAGATGCTATACAGAAGATGAAGATTAGCGTGCACTGCACAGACTAACATTGTGCACATTCTCATCATTCATGTCATCGACGGCTTCCAGTGCTTTATGATCCTGTGTGCAGTGAGCGGCCTCTATACACAGGAGTCTACAGATACTATACAGAAGAGGAAGATTAGCGTGCACTGCACACAATAACATTGTGCACATTCTCATCCCTCATGTCATCGACGGCTTCCAGTGCCTTATGATCCTGTGTGCAGTGAGCGGCCACTATACACAGGATCACACAGGAGTCTACAGATGCTATATAGGAGGGAAGATTAGCGTGCACTGCACACACTAGCGTTGTACACATTCTCATCCCTCATGTCATCGACGGCTTCCACTGCTTTATGATCCTGTGTGCAGTGAGCGGCCACTATACACAGGATCACACAAGAGTCTACAGCTGCTATACAGAAGAGGAAGATTAGCGTGCACTGCACACACTAGCATTGTACACATTCTCATCCCTCATGTCCTCGACGGCTTCCAGTGCTTTATGATCCTGTGTGCAGTGAGCGGCCACTAGACACAGGATCACACAGGAGCCTACAGGTGCTATACAGAAGAGGAAGATTAGAGTGCACTGCACACACTAACATTGTGCACACTCTCATCCCTCATGTCATCGACGGCTTCCACTGCCTTATGATCCTGTGCGCAGTGAGCGGCCACTATACACAGGATCACACAGGAGTCTACAGATGCTATATAGAAGGGGAAGATTAGCGTGCACTGCACACAGTAACATTGTGCCCATTCTTATCCCTCATGTCATCGACGGCTTCTACTGCATTATGATCCTGTGTGCAGTGAGCAGCCACTATACAGAGGATCACACAGGAGTCTACAGATGCTATATAGAAGGGGAAGATTAGTGTGCAATGCACACACTAACATTGTGCCCATTCTCATCCCTCATGTCATCGACGGTTGCCACTGCCTTATGATCCTGTGTGTAGTGAGCGGCCACTATTCACAGGATCACACAGGAGCCTACAGGTGCTATACAGAAGAGGAAGATTAACGTGCACTGAACACACTAACATTGTGCACATTCTCATCCCTCATGTCATCGACGGCTTCCACTGCCTTATGATCCTGAGTGCAGTGAGCGGCCACTATACACAGGATCACACAGGAGTCTACAGATGCTATATAGAAGGGGAAGATTAGCGTGCACTGCACACACTAACATTGTACACCTTCTCATCCCTCATGTCATCGACGGCTTCCACTGCTTTATGATCCTGTGTGCAGTGAGCGGCCACTATACACAGGATCACACAGGAGTCTACAGATGCTATATAGAAGGGGAAGATTGGTGTGCAATGCACACACTAACATTGTGCCCATTCTCATCCCTCATGTCATCGACGGCTTCCACTGCCTTATGATCCTGTGTGTAGTGAGCGGCCACTATTCACAGGATCACACAGGAGCCTACAGGTGCTATACAGAAGAGGAAGATTAACGTGCACTGAACACACTAACATTGTGCACATTCTCATCCCTCATGTCATCGACGGCTTCCACTGCCTTATGATCCTGAGTGCAGTGAGCGGCCACTATACACAGGATCACACAGGAGTCTACAGATGCTATATAGAAGGGGAAGATTAGCGTGCACTGCACACACTAACATTGTACACCTTCTCATCCCTCATGTCATCGACGGCTTCCACTGCTTTATGATCCTGTGTGCAGTGAGCGGCCACTATACACAGGATCACACAGGAGTCTACAGATGCTATATAGAAGGGGAAGATTAGCGTGCACTGCACACACTAACATTGTACACCTTCTCATCCCTCATGTCATCGACAGCTTCCACTTCTTTATGATCCTGTGTGCAGTGAGCGGCCACTATACACAGAATCGCACAGGAGTCAGGAGTCTACAGCTGCTATATAGAAGAGGAAGATTAGCGTGCACTGCACACACTAACATTGTGCACATTCTCATCCCTCATGTCCTCGACGGCTTCCACTGCTTTATGATCCTGTGTGCAGTGAGCGGCCACTAGACACAGGAGTCTACAGATGCTATACAGAAGATGAAGATTAGCGTGCACTGCACAGACTAACATTGTGCACATTCTCATCATTCATGTCATCGACGGCTTCCAGTGCCTTATGATCCTGTGTGCAGTGAGCGGCCACTATACACAGGATCACACAGGAGTCTACAGATGCTATATAGAAGGGGAAGATTAGCATGCACCGCACACACTAACATTGTACACATTCTCATCCCTCATGTCATCGACGGCTTCCACTGCTTTATGATCCTGTGTGCAGTGAGCGGCCACTATACACAGGATCACACAAGAGTCTACAGCTGCTATACAGAAGAGGAAGATTAGCGTGCACTGCACACACTAGCATTGTACACATTCTCATCCCTCATGTCATCGACGGCTTCCAGTGCTTTATGATCCTGTGTGCAGTGAGCGGCCACTAGACACAGGATCACACAGGAGCCTACAGGTGCTATACAGAAGAGGAAGATTAGAGTGCACTGCACACACTAACATTGTGCACACTCTCATCCCTCATGTCATCGACGGCTTCCACTGCCTTATGATCCTGTGCGCAGTGAGCGGCCACTATACACAGGATCACACAGGAGTCTACAGATGCTATATAGAAGGGGAAGATTAGCGTGCACTGCACACAGTAACATTGTGCCCATTCTTATCCCTCATGTCATCGACGGCTTCTACTGCATTATGATCCTGTGTGCAGTGAGCAGCCACTATACAGAGGATCACACAGGAGTCTACAGATGCTATATAGAAGGGGAAGATTAGTGTGCAATGCACACACTAACATTGTGCCCATTCTCATCCCTCATGTCATCGACGGTTGCCACTGCCTTATGATCCTGTGTGTAGTGAGCGGCCACTATTCACAGGATCACACAGGAGCCTACAGGTGCTATACAGAAGAGGAAGATTAACGTGCACTGAACACACTAACATTGTGCACATTCTCATCCCTCATGTCATCGACGGCTTCCACTGCCTTATGATCCTGAGTGCAGTGAGCGGCCACTATACACAGGATCACACAGGAGTCTACAGATGCTATATAGAAGGGGAAGATTAGCGTGCACTGCACACACTAACATTGTACACCTTCTCATCCCTCATGTCATCGACGGCTTCCACTGCTTTATGATCCTGTGTGCAGTGAGCGGCCACTATACACAGGATCACACAGGAGTCTACAGATGCTATATAGAAGGGGAAGATTGGTGTGCAATGCACACACTAACATTGTGCCCATTCTCATCCCTCATGTCATCGACGGCTTCCACTGCCTTATGATCCTGTGTGTAGTGAGCGGCCACTATTCACAGGATCACACAGGAGCCTACAGGTGCTATACAGAAGAGGAAGATTAACGTGCACTGAACACACTAACATTGTGCACATTCTCATCCCTCATGTCATCGACGGCTTCCACTGCCTTATGATCCTGAGTGCAGTGAGCGGCCACTATACACAGGATCACACAGGAGTCTACAGATGCTATATAGAAGGGGAAGATTAGCGTGCACTGCACACACTAACATTGTACACCTTCTCATCCCTCATGTCATCGACGGCTTCCACTGCTTTATGATCCTGTGTGCAGTGAGCGGCCACTATACACAGGATCACACAGGAGTCTACAGATGCTATATAGAAGGGGAAGATTAGCGTGCACTGCACACACTAACATTGTACACCTTCTCATCCCTCATGTCATCGACAGCTTCCACTTCTTTATGATCCTGTGTGCAGTGAGCGGCCACTATACACAGAATCGCACAGGAGTCAGGAGTCTACAGCTGCTATATAGAAGAGGAAGATTAGCGTGCACTGCACACACTAACATTGTGCACATTCTCATCCCTCATGTCCTCGACGGCTTCCACTGCTTTATGATCCTGTGTGCAGTGAGCGGCCACTAGACACAGGAGTCTACAGATGCTATACAGAAGATGAAGATTAGCGTGCACTGCACAGACTAACATTGTGCACATTCTCATCATTCATGTCATCGACGGCTTCCAGTGCCTTATGATCCTGTGTGCAGTGAGCGGCCACTATACACAGGATCACACAGGAGTCTACAGATGCTATATAGAAGGGGAAGATTAGCATGCACCGCACACACTAACATTGTACACATTCTCATCCCTCATGTCATCGACGGCTTCCACTGCTTTATGATCCTGTGTGCAGTGAGCGGCCACTATACACAGGATCACACAAGAGTCTACAGCTGCTATACAGAAGAGGAAGATTAGCGTGCACTGCACACACTAGCATTGTACACATTCTCATCCCTCATGTCATCGACGGCTTCCAGTGCTTTATGATCCTGTGTGCAGTGAGCGGCCACTAGACACAGGATCACACAGGAGCCTACAGGTGCTATACAGAAGAGGAAGATTAGCGTGCACTGCACACACTAACATTGTACACATTCTCATCCCTCATGTCATTGACGGCTTCCACTGCTTTATGATCCTGTGTGCAGTGAACGGCCACTATACACAGGATCACACATGAGTCTACAGATGCTATACAGAAGAGGAAGATTAGCGTGCACTGCACACACTAACATTGTGCCCATTCTCATCCCTCATGTCATCGACGGCTTCCGGTGCTTTATGATCCTGTGTGCAGTGAGCGGCCACTAGACACAGGATCACACAGGAGCCTACAGGTGCTATACAGAAGAGGAAGATAAGCGTGCACTGCACACACTAACATTGTGCACATTCTCACCCCTCATGTCATCGACGGCTTCCAGTGCTTTATGATCCTGTGTGCAGTGAGCGGCCACTAGACACAGGATCACACAGGAGCCTACAGGTGCTATACAGAAGAGGAAGATTAGCGTGCACTGCATACACTAACATTGTGCACATTCTCATCCCTCATGTCATCGACAGCTTCCAGTTCTTTATGATCCTGTGTGCAGTGAACGGCCACTATACACAGGGGAGTGGGATGAGAGCTCTGCCCTTGCACACATTGATGCTGTCTATGCAGGTGATCGACCGCTCCAGTGTCTATTTATGTCGGGCTGGGGAGTTGGATCAGGCAGCGTACAGAAACTTGTGCTGCCAATGACCATGATGGGAGGGGAGGCGTAGTGGAATAGAAAGGGTGGAACAGTGCACCGAAGTTCTCTCATTTACATATGTTTTACACCTTTTTTTAATAAAATGCAATTACTACTATCTACATTACTAGTATAATTTTTTTAGGGGCTAAATCCCCTATGTGAAGATTTAAATAGGTACATTTCAGTTTTGGGTATGACAGGATCGCTTTAAAAATAAAGAAAGAAAAAAAAGTAACAAAAATATTTAAGTCTGAAAGTTGTTTCTAACCCTGTGTGTAAGTGAGGGGGCTGCGGCAAACCCTTGGTGTGGCCAAGCGCTCTACTCACCTTTCCACTACATCAGTTCCAATACTCCTCCCTCTCCTTATTATAACTCCCCATCCCTGCACTTACGGAGAATGGAGCGGCTGAGCACCTGCATACACAGTGCCAGTGTGCAGGGGCTGAATTTTTATTCACCACTTCTGTGTATAGCGGCTACTTGCCGCATTCACTATTACAATGTAGCAGCGGCCGATGCTAAAAGGAGAGGAAGATGAGAAAGTGCACAATGTCACCGTGTGCTCTAAAAGGAGAGGGAGATGAGAATGTGCCTGATGTCACCGTGTGCTCTAAAAGGAGAAGGAGATGAGAATGTGCACGATGTCACCGTGTGCTCTAAAAGGAGAAGGAGATGAGAATGTGCCCGATGTCACCGTGTGCTCTAAAAGGAGAGGGGGATAAGAATGTGCCCGATGTCACCGTGTGCTCTAAAAGGAGAGGGAGATGAGAATGTGCCCGATGTCACTGTGTGCTCTAAATGGAGAGGGAGATGAGAATGTGCACGATGTCACCGTGTGCTCTAAAAGGAGAGGGAGATGAGAATGTGCCCGATGTCACCGTGTGCTCTAAAAGGAGAGGGAGATGAGAATGTGCCCGATGTCACCGTGTGCTCTAAAAGGAGAGGGAGATGAAAATGTGCATGATGTCACCGTGTGCTCTAAAAGGAGAGGGAGATGAGAGTATGCACGATGTCACTGTGTGCTCTAAAAGGAGAGGGAGATGAGAATGTGCACGATGTCACCGTGTGCTCGAAAAGGAGAGAGAGATGAGAATGTGCACGATGTCACCGTGTGCTCTAAAAGGAGAGGGAGATGAGAATGTACCTGAGGTCACCGTTTGCTCTAAAAGAAGAGGGAGATGAGAATGTGCACGATGCCACCGTGTGCTCTAAAAGGAGAGGGAGATGAGAATGTGCACGATGTCACCGTGTGCTCTAAAAAGAGAGGGAGATGAGAGCGTGCACGATGTCACTGTGTGCTCTAAAAGGAGAGGGAGATGAGAATGTGCACGATGTCACCGTGTGCTCTAAAAGGAGAGAGAGATGAGAATGTGCACGATGTCACCGTGTGCTCTAAAAGGAGAGGGAGATGAGAATGTACCTGAGGTCACCGTTTGCTCTAAAAGAAGAGGGAGATGAGAATGTGCACGATGCCACCGTGTGCTCTAAAAGGAGAGGGAGATGAGAATGTGCACGATGTCACCGTGTGCTCTAAAAAGAGAGGGAGATGAGAGCGTGCACGATGTCACTGTGTGCTCTAAAAGGAGAGGGAGATGAGAATGTGCACGATGTCACCGTGTGCTCTAAAAGGAGAGGGAGATGAGAATGTGCCCGATGTCACCGTGTGCTCTAAAAGGAGAGGGAGATGAGAATGTGCACGATGTCACCATGTGCCCTAAAAGGAGAGGGAGATGAGAATGTGCACGATATCACCGTGTGCTCTAAAAGGAGAGGGAGATGAGAATGTGCCCGATGTCATCATGTGCTCTCTCATCTCCCTCTCTGCTGTATAGCAGCTGTGCACTCCAGTGTGCTCCTTTGTGCAGCGAATGGCCGCTATACACAGGAAAAGGCATGTATAAACTGACATACACCATTGCCGTGAAGGAGTTTTTTGTCAGGAGTTTTTTTTTTAGACTAATTAACAACAAAGTATTTATTAATTTCCTTTATTTCCACATTTAGTATGTGTTTAAATATACATAGTACCAGTCCTTATTGTACTGATTGCATTTTTTGTGTATAATCTAGAATGCCAGTCTGAATATTGTAGTAATTGATGGTGGTGAAGGCGATCTGCAATTTAAAGAAGAGGAGGATGAAATTCCTATAAGTGGTAGACCAGGTGAGTCATTTAAGGAAGCTGGTATTGAATGTATTGACATTTTGACTTCATAGTTGGGAAGGAGTACAGGTTAGTCTTGGTAATCATGCAGGCATGATTATTGCCAGGAGCTCGACTTAACTGGCAGCCGCGCTCTTTCAGCAACAGCCAGTGTCAGTGCCAGCTCCATTGCTGGCTGTTTAACCCTCCAAATGCCTGTGTTCAATAGTGACCGTGGATCTAGATGGTTGTGAAAGAGATAAGGCTCCTCCTCATCCCTCCATTAAGTGATCGTGGGGTGCTTTGACAACCCAAGGCTAAAGGTATTGTCACACTTAGCGATGCACCAGCGATCTCGACAACGATATGACCCTGTCAGGATCGCTGGTGCATCGCTAAGTGGTCGCTAGTGAGCTGCCAAACAGGCAGATCTCACCAGCGACATAGCAGCGGTCGGCGGTCGCTACTTTCCTATAAGACGAGGCGATGAAGACATCCTCCCACCCGCGTCCACACGTTGCTCGTCGCCACAGCAGGAAGCTGACGACGAGAAACGGCCCAGGCCGTTCTCGCACGATCAGCGATAACCAGCGACGGAGCCGGTCGGCGGTAAGTATTACACATAGCGATATCGCTAGCAATATCGCTGCTGCGTCACAAAACCAGTGACGTTATAGCGATATTGCTAGCAATATTGCTTAGTGTGACAGGCCCTTAAGCAACACCCTCGGGGTCTGGCAGGGTCTAACAGGCTATACGTCATTATGAAAGTGACAGATATAATGCGCTGCAATGCATAAGTTTTGCAGTGTATTAAACCAGCAATCAAAATGTGACATGTCCAAGTCAAAAACTAAAAATCCTATAAAAGTTGATAAAAAATAAACATGAAAAGTCCTGAAAAAAATAGTTTGCCATTAAAAATGCAGCTTTTATGTAGAAGCAAAAATAAACAAAAAAAGTACTATATTTGATATCAGTACATCCAGAATAGCCCGATCTAGAAAACTGTCACATTATCTTTTTTTATGGTGTTCCCAGTATGGGTTAAATAAAAATGACAAAACCACTGTTATTTTATTAAATTGACACACAAAAAAATAAAATGAAAAGCGATCAAAATGGCATCACTGAAAACAGCATCTTATCCCACAAAAAACATGCACTCCTAATAGCTTTGTCGGCAAAAATATTAAACTGTTATAGTTCTCAGAATATAGCGGCGCAAAACTACATTAGTAAAAAATTGTTTTTAATGTGCAAAAGTAGCAAAGCATGAACAAAAGATATAAATCTGGTACCCCTGTAATTGCAGTGACCAGAATAATAAAGCCGTCTTATCACTTATACCTCACGGGGAATTGCGTAAAAACATAGAATAAAACAATTCCAGAATTGAAGCCATCATACAGCACTGACAGCAGAAAAATCAAAGGTACCTATATCTCTCAAAAAATGGCTGTGAATATTTTGGTGTGTAAAAGTAGCAAACATAAAAAAAAAATCTATATAAATCTGGTATCACTCTAATTCTGTTAAACTGAAGAATACATTTGTTTTATCACTTTTTGCAAACTGGGAGCAATGTAAGAGCAATACTTGAACTGCTGTTTCTTTGTTTATTCTGCCTCCCAAAAATCAGCATAAGGCTCCGGCGCACATTTATCCTGTACTCGACGCTGAGCACTTACATCGGGGTTTCAATCTAGATGGACAAGGAATGTTACAGAATCCAAAGGAACCATTCACTCTCATGAGACCGATGTAGTCGCTTTGGACTCTGTCTCACCTCTTTTCTAGTATTATCTGTTTTTTCAGTGTTTCTTGTGCATGCATTAAAAGTGGGTACACTGCTGAGACAGAGGCCACCTGGAGTGTAAAGTGACTCCATCTGCTTCATAATGAATAATTCTGTAGGGGGTTCTGTCTGAATCATTTTTTTCAAGGATTTAGACAAAAACTATGGTGAGAAAAATTATTAAAATGTGATGTTGTCCCTCGCCACCCAAAAAAAAAAGTCCAACAAAATCCTTGCTCCCAATGTAAAATGCCCCCCCCCAGAAAAAAAACAAAACTCTGTGAGCCTAACGGTGTGCCCAAACCACTATTGATGTCCTCAAGTTTGGTATTTTGCTGTAGCAGAAAGAACTTGCTTAATAAAATATGGGGTGCATGTCTCCAGAAGCACAAGATGGGCACAAAGTTTCTTGGGCACAATAATAGAGGAACACTACTAGGAGACAAGAAGGAGCGCAATAGGGTCTTATCCAATGATACCGGTACAATGATTAATGTGAGATAACTCACCTGATGTAGTTGCAAATAGTAACAAAAAATGAGCACGTGTTTCAGCTGCTGCAGGACAGCGGTCACTATGTGCCACGGGTGAATGAAAAGTAAAAAGGAGGTGTCATCAACTGCGCTGCTGATAAGGAATCAATAGCAGGATAAAATCAATGGATTTTATTAAAAGGTTTACAAGTCAACACGTTTCAAGGTCATACAAGACCCCTTCATCAGGACAAAAACCTATGAGTGACTATCAAGAGTGTGTGTCTTATAAGCGGTCTTTTTAAAAAAATAAAAACGCCAAACCAAGCACATGACTATGTCAAAGTTGACACGGTGACTCCAGATACGTATTGCTGTTGAAACATTTGTTTGATTTGTGACATTTGGATATTATAAAAGATTTTTCTTTCTCGCTTCATTGGGGGACACAAGTTACCATGGGTGTATGCTGCTGTCGCTAGGAGGCTGACACTATGCAAATAAGAAAAAGTTAGCTCCTCCCCAGCAGTATACACCTACCGACAGGCCCAAATTACCTCAGTTTTTGCTTAGTGTCTGAAGGAGGCGGACCTGGATCTAACACCAGATCCGCAGTATTTTTTCTTTACAGGTTTTGTGTGTGTTATTAATCTTTTCACTTTTATTTTTCAGATACAGCTCGTCGGGTAACAGGGTGCAGAATTCTCACTCTGTTTTCCCACATTTAAGCGACCGAGAGAGCAGTGTGGTGTCACCCACATCGCCTACTCTCTGGCCCGCTGGCAGGACTTTGTCCCCTGTCCCCCGTAGGGGCGACTCTCGGTGGCCAGTCCTTGCCTTTTCCCCTCCTCACCCCTCTCCTCGGAGAGGGCTGAGAGGAAGACGGTGGTCACTGGTGGTGGCCTTCCCCCTTATTCTTAAGGGGTGACACTGTATTCTGCGCCGTCGGGACACGGTGCGGGAAGGAGGATTGTTTTCCCAAGACCCTCTCCTCCGAGGACTCCTGATGTCATCCTCAACTATGAAGAGGAGCCGGATTCAAGAGACAGGTAGTAGGCCCCCCCGACACCGCTAAGCCCCTGCAGCACCCACCAGTATGCCACTGCAGCCCCTGCTTCTCCTCTACTCAGATTCAAATTCCGCGCCATTTTTTCACATAGCGCGCGCTGTCCGACATTTTTTCTTACAGCCCTCTTCCTCCGGGCTGTTCTCCGGTTAGGCCAGCCGTCCCCTTTCTGCTCGTCCTGCAGTCCTTCCACCATGTCGGCGCCTCAGGACTCCTCTAACGCCTGGGATGAGAGCACTTCCCCACCTCCTGAGTGGGCCGTTGCCATGTCCGAGTCGGTTTCAGGTCTGACCGTTGCCATGTCTCAATCAGTTTCAGACCTCACCAAAATTTCACAGTCCCTGGTACAGGTCCTGGAACGTATGCCGCATCTCTCTGCCGCCACCAGTGCTCCGAACACCTCTCACGGTGATTCGCACGCACCTGACCATGACCTTCCCAGGGACAGATCAGGAGAAAGGACTAGGAAGCGGACTCTGTCTAGCTCCTCAGATTCGGCAGCACCAAGGGTGCCCCTCTCTGCCCGTTCCCTCTCCTCGGAGGCGGATGTCGAGTCAGACGCAGCCTCTCTGTCAGAGTCTGACTCTGACGCAGATCAAACCTCTAGAACGCAGGACATGGTAGATAGCCTTATTTTGGCTTTTGTGCAAACGCTCGAAATAAAGGAGGAAAATGCTAATGCTCATGACCAATCCGTTTCATTCAAACGGGTAAAACGTCTTTCCAAGCTTTTACCCAATCACAACGAGTTTGACATCACTACCTCTAGACACTGGGAAAACCCCGGAAAACGCTTCCCGGGAAGAAAATATCTGGACATCCTTTACCCCTTTAGTCCTGACCTCGTCAGCAAATGGTCAGAATCTCCTAAGGTGGACCCGCCGGTTTCACGTTTAGCATCTCAAACAATCCTGTCCATTCCCGATTCGGCATCCCTCAAGGACGCTACGGACAGACAGATTGAGGCCTTAGCCAAATCAACATTTGAGGCATCAGGCACTTCCTTTTGCCCTAACTTTGCCTTCTCATGGGTGGCGAAAGCAATATCTGCCTGAGCCAAGATACTCCGTCGAGGCATTGTGGCAGCACCTCCCACAGAGGAGCTAGCAGATTTAGCAGATCAAATTGCCCATGCTGGTAAATATTTGTTGAACGCCTCCCTGGATGCTGCTGCTTGCTCAGCAAGAGCAAACAGCAACATTATTGCTATTCGCCGTATCCTTTGGTTGAAGGCGTGGAACGCAGATCCGGCTTCCAAAAAATCTCTCAATGGCCTACCTTTCCAGGGCGCCAGACTCTTTGGGGCCAAGCTAGACCAAATCATTTCGGATGCCACCGGAGTCAAAAGTGCTTCTCTGCCCCAATCCAGGCCAAGATGCACCTTCAACAAAAAGGGCCCTCAGCCTTTTCGGCCCTTTCAGCCTTTCTCTTCCTCAGGCAGATCCTCTCAACAGGACCGTCCCTCTGCTCAGGGAGAAAAAAGGAAACCTTCCTTCAAACCTGCCCCTCGCTGGAGGTCTAGAAGCCGCCCCTCTAAGACCTCCGGTTCTCGCGTCCACAGATTTTCCTCTAAATGACGGGTCACCCCCACCTGGGAATCTTTCCAGGGTGGGAGGCAGGCTTCTTCATTTCAAGGAAACTTGGTTGGCGGCGGTCGACGACGCCTGGGTCAGGGAGGTTGTCACATCAGGCTACAAAATAGAATTTTCTTCGCCCCCAAAAGGACGTTTCTTCCTTTCTCGCCCACCAAAACAGCCCTCTCATGCCCTAGGGCTTTCCCAGGCTGTCTCTTCTCTCCTAAACTCAGGAGTGATCGTACCCGTTCCTTGGCACGAACGGTTTTCCGGGTTTTACTCAAACCTATTTGGCCATCTTTCGTTCAAAGGGGATTCTTATAATCCCTTATCTCGACGATCTCCTGATCAAGGGTCCATCTCGCCGAGACAGATCACTCTGGACACGCTCCATCGCCTCTCCTGGATAGTCAACAAAGAGAAGTCGACCCTGATCCCAACTCAGCGTCTCGTATTCCTGGGCATGGAATTCGACACCAGCCAAGCTCGATTCTTCCTTCCAAAGAAGAAAATTTCTTCCCTCCGACAGGAGATCAAAGCCCTAAAGCACCCGGTCCCTCTTCCTATTCGGCTCTGCATGAGAGTCCTAGGGAAGATGATTGCTTCCTTCGAAGCAGTGCCGTATGCCCAGTTTAACTCTCGCCCTCTCCAGCTGGCCCTCCTGTCTGCTTGGGACAAGACGACATTCTCCCTGGACCGTCCAGTGCTTCTGCCTCTCAAGGTGAGGCAATCCCTAACCTGGTGGACGTTTCCCACCTCGGTCCTACGCGGGAGATCCTTCCTTCCCATTCGATGGCAGGTCAACACCACCGATGCCAGTCTCCTGGGTTGGGGAGCGGTTTTTCTCCACCTCACGGCGCAGGGCCGCTGGGATGCTCAGGAAGCTCTCCTACCAATCAATCTCTTGGAGATCAGGGCAATCTTTCTTGCTCTCATCCGCTGGCAGCCCATCCTCGCAGGGAAGCCGGTCCGCATCCGGTCGGACAACGCCACGGTGGAACTCGCAGCAAGCAGATCATGCTGGAGGTGGCAAAGATTCTGCGTTGGGCAGAAAGCCATGTTCCCGCCATTTCAGCCGTACACATTCCAGGAGTGGACAACTGGGAAGCCGATTTCCTGAGCTGTCAGGGGGCTCGTGTCAGGCAAGTGGGCTCTCAACCCCGACGTCTTTCACCAAATTTGTCTGAGGTGGGGCTTTCCGGATGTCGACCTCATGCAATCTCGAGCAAACCACAAGGTTCCCCAGTATGTAGCCAGGTCTTGGGATCCGATGGCCATCGGTTGTGACGCTCTTGTGTTCCCGTGGTCCCAGTTTCACATGCCTTATCTGCTCCCACCTCGTCCCCTGATCCCAAGAATCGTGAAAAAGATAAAAGCAGAAGGGGTTCCCGTTCTGTTAGTAGCTCCAGATTGGCCACGAAGGGCCTGGTATGCGGAGCTAGTAAACATGCTCTCGGACGTCCCCTGTAGGCTTCCAGACCGTCCGGATCTTCTATCGCAGGGGCCCCTCTTCCACCCGAATTCTCGGTCTCTGAATTTAATGGCATGGCCGTTGAGGCCGCGGTCCTGAGAGACGCAGGTTTTTCCCACAAGGTCATCCAGACCATGATTAAGGCAAGGAAGCCGGCGTCATCTCGCATCTATCACAGATGTTGGAAAGCCTTTTTTTGGGTGGTGTGAGGACAACAGTGTGTTTCCTATGACTTATTCTCTTCCCTCCATTCTGGGTTTTCTGCAGACGGGTCTTGACTCCGGCCTTTCCCTCAGTACCTTAAAGGGTCAGGTGTCCGCTCTAGCTATCCTCTTCCAAAGAGATCTGGCTTCTCTTCCCCAGGTGAAGATTTTTCTTCAGGGCGTCGCTCACATAGCGCCTCCATACCAGTCTCCTGTCGACCCATGGGATTTGAATCTTGTTTTGAGCGCTCTTCAGTGTGCGCCTTTCAGGCCGATTCAGGATATTTCTCTTTCCCTCCTCTCGTGGAAGGTCGCCTTCCTGGTCGCTATCACCTCTGTTCGGAGGGTCTTGGAGTTGGCAGCATTGTGCTGCCGTTCCCCTTTCCTGATTTTGCACCAGGATAAGGTAGTGCTCAGACCGGTTCCGGCCTTTCTGCCTAAGGTGGTCTCTGCTTTTCACATCAATGAGGACATCGTCCTTCCCTCTCTGTGTCCCTCTCCAACTCATCCCTTGGAGAGATTCCTGCACAAGTTGGACTTGGCCAGGGCAATTCGAATCTACCTTGCTATGACTGCTCCCTTCCGTCAGTCCGACTCCCAGTTTTTTAATCTCGGATGGTCGTCGGAAAGGGTTCCCAGCCTCCAAATCCACCATTGCTCGTTGGATTCGTTCAGCGGTTCTGGAGGCATACCGCGTCCAGGACAAACAGCCTCCTCCGGGGGTGAGGGCTCACTCTACTAGGGCTGTAGGAGCTTCCTGGGCCGTTCGTCACCAGGCTTCGGCTTTGCAAGTTTGCAAGGCCGCTACCTGGTCATCACTCCATACCTTCGTGAGGTTCTACAAGGTAGATACTCACGCCTCTGCTGAGCTGATGCAGGCTTGGGCAGGAAGATACTGCAGGCGGCGGTCTCACACCGGCCGACCTAAGTTCCCTTCTCTCAGCATTTCTTTCCCACCCTGGGGACTGCTTTTGGACATCCCATGGTAACCTGTGTCCCCCAATGAAACAAGAAAGAAAGGGGGATTTTTGGTACTTACCGTAAAATCTCTTTCTTGGAGCCTTCATTGGGGGACACAGCACCCTCCCTTAATGTTGTACCATGTTGGCTAATGTGCATTGTTTGGTTGGTACATAGGTTGAGTTCTTACGGTTGAGTTTCTTATAGTAGCTCCTTATACTGCTTTGGCACCAACTGAGGTAATTTGGGCCTGTCGGTAGGTGTATACTGCTGGGAAGGAGCTAACTTTTTCATATTTT
The DNA here is from genome assembly GCF_039654945.1 of Dendrobates tinctorius. Taxonomy (NCBI): domain Eukaryota; kingdom Metazoa; phylum Chordata; class Amphibia; order Anura; family Dendrobatidae; genus Dendrobates; species Dendrobates tinctorius. Next base: position 3,403,467 of record NW_027361925.1, read on the forward strand.
CATAGTGTCAGCCTCCTAGCGACAGCAGCATACACCCATGGTAACCTGTGTCCCCCAATGAAGGCTTCAAGAAAGAGATTTTACAGTAAGTACCAAAAATCCCCCTTTAACATATTTTAATTAACAATAAATATCATAAAAACTGATAAAATATTAGAATAAAAAATAAAACAACAACTGAAAATATTAGAGGAAATGTCTAAGCAAAATGATACCAGAGAGGGATCGATCTGGATCAGTTGGTCTTACAGACATTGAGAAAAACCAAGGAATTGCGCTATGAACCACTACACAAGTGTTTCATTGCAGTATTGCTGACAGGAGAGAAAATAATGATGATTACACCTGTCCAAGAACCAGTTTTTCCTCTGTCCGCCGTTCTTTTTCAGCGCAGTCTTACAGCATCAATATCTCCTCCTCTCACCACATCCATCACCCCCATGTGTCAGGCCACCTTTTGTCGGCATCGTCGTCGTCGTTCTTTGCAGAGTTATCTGTGTTTTCTCTACCTCTTGTCAGCATATGGTAAAGTTCAGCATTAGTTCTAAGTAATACACACATGTTATTTCACCCACCATAGCAGTCTCTTGTACTGCGCTTCTGTCATGCTCTGTGCTCTGTTCTTATCAGCATTTTTTGTCTTATATCCTAACATTTGGTTCGGATTCTTTCATCCTGTCTTCACTTTCTCTTCCCGATGTCACAACCATTTGTACTGCCCTGACAGGCCGACCAAGTTGCTGACACTTTGAGATCTATATGTATATTTGTGCATATACAGTTGTAATCAAACACTTGTGTAGTGGCTCAATGTCAATAAGACCAACTGTTCCAGATCAATCCCTCTCTGGTATCATTTTGCTTAGACATTTCCTCTCATTTTTTCAGTTGTTTGATTTTTTTTTCTAATATTTTATCAGTTTTTATGATATTTATTGTGAATTAAAATATGTTAAAAACCTTTTAGAATATTCAGATGTCACAAATCATACAAATGTTTCAACAGCAGTACGTATCTGGAGTCACCGTTTGAACTTTGACATAGTCATGTGCTTGGTTTGGCAGGTTTTTTTTAAAAAAAAAGACCGCTTATAAGACAGACACTCTTGATAGTCACACATAGGCTTTTGTCCTGATGAAGGGGTCTTGTATGACCTTGCAACGCGTTGACTTGTAAACCTTTTAATAAAATCCATTGATTTTTATCCTGCTATTGAATCCTCATCAGCAGCGCAGTTGATGACACCTCCTTTTTACTCTTCATTCACCCTTGGGCACAACAATAGCATATTTGCAATTTTCTCTCTGCAACACCAACTGGATGCTTAGTTATGAGAACACCTTTGGGCTTAATATGGTCACTACACCCGTAGATGAGTTTCAAGAGGGGAGTAACTTCCAAAATGGGGTCACTTGAGTTTTTCTTCTCTTCTAGCAGAGCAGGAGTCCTGCAGATTACACCCACAATCTATTCCAGGAGAAATTATGTACCCAAAAGTCAAATGGCGTTGCTTTCCTTCCGTGCTCTGCTATGTGCAGTAGTTTCCCACCATATATAGGGTATTGTATAGCAAATTGAATTACAAATTGAGAGAAAATTTGGAGAAATAGGATAACAATGTTTGGGTCCACTTTCTCTTATTACAGCTTAAAGAGAAATCTAGGGCTAAAGTAACATTTTTGTGGAATAAACATAATTTTTTTATTTTCATGTCCCAATGTTACAAAATTCTATGAAGCACATGTGGGTTCAAAATGCTCCCTACATCCTTGGATGAATTCTTTGCAGGGTGATCTGATGTGTTGGCACCTCAGGGGCTCTGTAAATGGGACATGACATCCACAATCCATTCCAGACAAATATGTGCTCCAAAAGTCAGTGGCGCTTTCTCCAGCCATGCCCTGCCTTGGGGTATTGCCACTTTTGGGAGAAATTGCATAACAAATACCTTCAAGCATTCTTGGCTATGTTTTTTATCAAAAGAAGGAGGGGAAATAGTATTTAAAAGAATAATATAAAAAAAAAAATAATGTTTTGCATGTTTTACTAGTCTAGTTTGGCAGCCGCACACCCCACAACTACACTGTAAGCTGTTGCCACATTTGCAAGCTGTGTACCTACCTCCTGGTGTTTGTGGTTATGTTGTTCTTTTTTGAGCAAGGGGAATTAATTTGCTTAACCAAAAAATTGGGGAAATGGCTGCGGATACGTTAAAAGGGCAATGGGGTGTTGGGTGCAAGGCGGTACTGCTCATCTGATATGATTGTGTAAGACTCATCACTCAGCGTTTGAGGCAAGGATTCCAGCTGCTGCACAGCTCGGTAGATGCAACGTGTTGTTGAAAGGTTAGGGTTTAGCGGGTAACCTGCGCTGCTGGCATAGTATCAATATAGGAGTCAAATTTAATGGAGGGTACAATGCAGTTTAATCTTAAGGTTTTTTCAAAGTATTCTTACTCCTTCTTCAGGAGACCATGGAGAGGTTATGAAGCTTTATTCCTGAATAAATTGTATTCCTCCCGGCAGCCTCCAGCTTTCAGTCATGGAGGCACGGCTTCAGTTACCACTCAGTACACAGTGAACTGCACTGACTGACAGCTGGCTGTACAATGCATCAGTGCTGAGCTGGCTGTCAGTCAGTGTAAGGGTGTGGTTACAGCCACCGCTCACTATATACTGAGCAGTGAGTGAAGCCGCGCCGGCCGCACCTCTATGACTGAAAGCCGGAGGCTGCCTGGAGGAATCAAGTTCATTTCCTCTCAGTAGCCAAACTTTCAGTGCAGCAGCCTCTTGGCTTTAGAACGCTATTACACTGCAGATTAACCCCATATCTGTAGGATAGTAGCATATTGGGACACCACAGGTTCCCTTTTAAGCTTAACTGTAAAAAAGAATAGTGTTGGTCCTCGTGTTTTATTAAAAATAAGTGTATCAGTGTATTTATAGTGTTGTAACAATCCTCTATTGACTAAGGCACTCCACACTAGTAGCTTTTTACATGTAGCAGTGCCCAGTACTAAACCCTGTTTCTCTCTTGTACACTAAACGCCGTCAGGCTCATCTTGTGCACTGTAGTTTAATACTTTTCACTTATAAAAGCGTTCATTGGGCGAGTCTATTTTTTGGGCTCCGCTCAATTGACTTTCTTTCCCTATATGCAAACAGGAAGAGATCTGTCATTGAAACCCAGGCAGGCTTTCTATTTTTCTTTGGATGCTAAATTAAGAATTGGAACCATTGCATGGGACGTTAATGACATTTTTACTGTATTTCTTTGTATAGGATCCAGAGCAGGCCTCTGTATTTGAGATTTTGCCCCGTAACTTTCTCCATGTTTTGGTTGCTTTCTCTCACTTTTTGTGTGCTCATTTGCAGATAAGGCACCTAGGTCACTCACACCTAGAAGAGCAGCAAGTCTATACTTTTACTGTGGTTTTAGGTAAAATGATAGGTACACTATAATAAAACATAATACAATAATAGAAAAAAATAAATAGCACGGCAATCCTAACAACCAGCTGAAAAAGATAACACTTTTTTTTAAACTGCATTGTATATGGCATGTAAAAAAATCCCATTAAAATTAACAAAACAAACAAAAATTTACATATTTGAAAAACATTGTTTGCATGATCTAATGTAACATGTTATCTTAGAACATAGGTAATCTGTCAGCAAGTCTTTGCTATGTAATCCGAGAGCAGCGTAATGTAGAGGCTGAGAGCCTGATTTGTCACTTATTAGACTGTGTGTTGCTGTTTCAATAAAATCAGTGTTTTATTAGAAGGAGATTATCACTACAGGACTAGGTGTCTTGTGCCTCCTAGTCCAACCACACCACCACCACCGATTGGCAGCTTTCTGTCAATATACAATTTACACATGCAGCTGCGAATCAGTAGCGTGGGCGGGGATATACACAGAAAGCAGCCAATCAGTGGTGTGGGCGGGGTTATACACAGCTCAACATTCCAAGCTTTTCTAGATCTGTAGCAGAGAAAACTGTGATTTTATTACAGCTACTGGAATCGGGGTCTCTGTCCCTACACCATGCTACTGTCAGATTACATAGTGAAAACACGCTGACAGTTTCCCTTTGAAGAATGCACGAACGTATAAAAATAATCAAAATAATTTTGGAAATTGTATTAAATTCTTAAATTTAAAAGATGACTTATAGATTGAAATGTTTGTTTTTTCTCTTGTGCAGATCGTTCTACAGACAAATTGCAAAAGCCATCTCTTAGATATATTGAAGATGATGAAAGTGATGACTCTGAAACGGAGGAAGATGAGGTACTAAGTGGTTCATTTGAGTTTTGAGTTGGCTACATTAGGCTGAACTTTAGTTGCTTCAAGTTCCTATAAGTATAAATAATCTGGCCCTATAATTTGTATACTTTAAGTCTTGCTGGAGTAGGTGTCATGCCATAATCATTAAGAGGCACACCCAACTTAAAGAATTGGCACCTCTTCCAAGTGGCAAGCGCCTCCTTGCATCGTGCCAGAAATGCTACTCCAGTCAGTTATACACAATGGTTACTGTGCAAAATAGTTACTGACTTTTCAATAAACTCTTGACACAGCCAATGGCCAATGCAATGGTTAACAAATGTGCTTAATACTTTATTTACCCAAAGTGAAATTTTCACTCCAAAAAGTTACTCCAAAGTATCTCCGTCCTAATGTGCTATCTACAGACTGTCACGTGTAATCAGGGGTGGGATTTGGCCGGTTCTCCCTGGTTCGAAGGCATGGCAGCAGTGTTTATATGGCACCGACATGTTCCACCATGCTGTACACACAATGTCACCATTCCTGACCGTCCCTATCCTCAATGTGACCCTTGATTCATAGTTTGGACTAGTGGCATGGTTTTTCTGCTGGTCTACACTGCACGACCCTGATGATTGATAGTTTGGACTAGTGGCGTGGTTTCGCTGCTGGTCTGCACTGCGCCCTACTAATGATTGATAGTTTGGACTAGTGGCGTGGTTTCACTGCTGGTCTGCACTGCGCCAGTGGTGGGATTCGGCCGGTTCGATGGAACCGCTTGTTAAAAAAGCAGCCGGTTCCCCGAACCGGGGGAGATTCAAAGCTGCAATCCGTTCCGGCATTGGGGGGCCCTGCAGGGTGGCGGGCAGGGAGCGATTCAAGTAGCTCCACTGCCTGCAAGAGAAAATAGCAGCGGAACTGCAAGGATCCGTCCTGCTTCCTGCCCGCGCTTCCTTACACAGAGGAGCGCCGCTGAATGACTTCATCATTCAGCGGCCGCTGCTGTGCCAGAGTGAGGAAGCACGGGTGGCAGGCAGGTGAGAGGTGCTGCTCTGTGTGTGCGCACGCGCTGTGTGCAGTGTGTGTGTGCTGTGTGTGTGCGCGCTGTTTGTGTGTGCTATGTGTGTGCTGTGTGCGCGTTGTGTGTGTATATGTATGTATGTATGTCTCTGTGTGTGTGTGTAGGTGGAGCCTGGCCCTGGATGAGAAGACAATGATATGATGGAGGTGATGGGGAGAGAAGGCCATGATGGGGGTGATGGGGAGAGAAGGCCATGATGGGGTGAGGGGGAGAGAAGGCCATGATGGGGGTGATGGGGAGAGAAGGCCATGATGGGGGTTATGGGGAGAGAAGGCCGTGATGGGGTGATGGGAGAAGGCAGTGATGGAGAAGGCCATGATCAGGGTGATGTGGAGAAGGCAATAATGGGGGTGATGGGGAGAAGGCCATGATGGGGTGATGGGGAGAATGCCATGATGGGGGTGATGGGGAGAAGGCAATTATGAGAGTGATGGAGAGAAGGCAGTGATGGGGTGATGGAGAAGGCAATGATGGGGGTGATGGAGAGGGCAATGATGGAGTGGTGGGGGAGAATGCAATAATGGGGGTGGTGGAGGAGGAGGAAATGATGGAGGTGGTGGAATGGGCAATGAGGCAATGATGGGAGTGGTGGGGGAGAAGAAAATGATGGAGGTGGTGAAGAGGGCAATGATTGGGTGGGGGAGAGGACAATAATGGGATGTGAGGGGAGGAGGACAATGAGGGGTGTGGGATGGGGGACTTATAATGGTCTTAGGAACAGGGGGAGGTGGATGAAGACATTATTATCGCTTATTATGTCTAACACAGTCCCTTAGTATATAGTGTACTCACAATGTCTAACACAGTCCCTTAGTATATAGTGTACTCACTATTTCTGTATAACACTATCCTTAGTTACATAGTTTCCTCTTTTATTATGTACCAGCTGAAGAGCCCGACGTTGCCTGGGCATAGTAACCAACTGTGGTTAGTTATAACAAATTATAATGATTATATTGAACATAAAAACATTTCACATCATATATTCAGCACTACAGATTTGCAACACAAATTAAGTAAACGATTACCCAAATATTGATAGTATTTTATTTTCAACTCATTCAAGATTTTTGTTTTTTCCTTTCGGTGCAAAGATGAACAGATTTTTGGCAGTTTCAACTCTTGAACAGATCACGTAAAGTTGACCATGAGAATAACATGGAGATTGCAAATCAATCCCTACTACTTTCAAGGACTGTCCCTGAGCATTGTTAATTGACTTTGCAAATATCAGTTGAACTGGAAACTGGAGGCGTTTAAAATCAAAAAACAAATCAGATGGAAAGAGTGGAATTCTTGAAATGAAAATGTCCTCTCCTTTGGCACATCCTGTTTCTGAGCTGTGTATCTAACCCTATCCTGTGTGATAATGTCTCCTGAGCTGTGTACCTAATCCTCTCCTGTGTGATTTTTTCTGCTGAGCTGTGTATCTAATCCTATCATGTGTGTTACTGACTGCTCAGCTGTGTATCCAATCCTATCCTATGTGATACTGACTGCTGAGCCGTGTATCTAATCCTATCCTGTGTGATACTGCAGAGCTATGTATCTAATCCTATTCTGTGTGATACTGTCTGATGAGCCGTGTATCTAATACTATTCTGTGTGATGCTGAGCTGTGTATCTAATCCTATCCTGTGTGATACAGTCTGCTGAGCCGTGTATCTGTTCCTATCCTGTGTGATACTGACTGCTGAGCTGTATATCTAATCCTATACTGTGTGATACTGACTGCTGAGCCATGTGTCTAATCCTCTCCTGTGTGATACTGACTGCTGAGCTGTGTATCTAATCCTATCCTGTGTGATACTGACTGCTGAGCCCTGTATCTAATCCTATCCTGTGTGATACTGACTGCTGAGCAGTGTATCTAATCCTATCCTGTGTGATACCGTCTGCTGAGCCGTGTATCTAACGCTATCCTGTGTGATACTGACTGCTAAGCCGTGTATCTAATCCTATCCTGTGTGATACTGACTGCTGAGCTGTGTATCTAATCCTATCCTGTGTGATACTGACTGCTGAGCTGTGTATCTAATCCTATCCTGTGTGATACTGACTGCTGAGCAGTGTATCTAATCGTATCCTGTGTGATACCGTCTGCTGAGCCGTGTATCTAACCCTATCCTGTGTGATACTGACTGCTGAGCCGTGTATCTATTCCTATCCTGTGTGATACTGACTGCTGAGCTGTGTATCTAATCCTCTCCTGTGTGATACTGACTGCTGAGCTGTGTATCTAATCCTATCCTGTGTGATACTGACTGCTGAGCCGTGTATCTAATCCTATCCTGTGTGATACTGCTGAGCCGTGTATCTAATCCTATTCTGTGTGATACTGTCTGCTGAGCCGTGTATCTAATACTATTCTGTGTGATACTGTGTGCTGAGCTGTGTATCTAATCCTATCCTGTGTGATACTGTCTGCTGAGCCGTGTATCTATTCCTCTCCTGTGTGATATTGACTGCTGAGCTGTGTGTCTAATCCTATCCTGTGTGATACTGACTGCTGAGCTGTGTATCTAATCCTCTCCTGTGTGATACTGACTGCTGAGCCGTGTGTCTAATCCTCTCCTGTGTGATACTAACTGCTGAGCCGTGTATCTAATCCTATCCTGTGTGATACTGGGCTCCCCCTGCAGTCTGTGTCAGAGGGTGGTCTGTGTTGGCACGGTAATAAATTGTGTTATTTCCAGCTTTACAGAAGGACGATAACACCATAGAAATGATAAGAATAATAGGCCAAATTATTTGGTGAATTGGAACGCGGGGTTAAAATTTCGCCTCACAACATAGCCTATGAAGCTCTCGGGTCCAGACGTGTGACTGTGCAAAATTTTGTGGCTGTAGCTGCGACGGTGCAGATGCCAATCCCGGGCATACACACATACATACACTTTTTTCCCATTATGTACCTAGGGGCAAAATTGTTTGGTGAATTGGAACGCTCGGGGTTAAAATTTCACCTCACAACATAGCCTATGACGCTCTCGGGGTCCAGACGTGTGACTGTGCAAAATTTTGTGGCTGTAGCTGCGACGGTGCAGATGCCAATCCCGGACATACACACATACATACAAACATACACACACATTCAGCTTTATATATTAGACTAGCTGAAGAGCCCGGCATTGTCTGGGCATAGTAACCAACTGTGGTTAGTTATAACAAATTATAATGATTATATTGCACATAAAAGCCGTGCATCTAATCCTATCCTGTGTGATACTGACTGCTGAGCCGTGTATCTAATACTATTCTGTGTGATACTGACTGTTGAGCTGCGTATCTAATCCTATCCTGTGTGATACTGTCTGCTGAGCTGCGTATCTAATGCTATCCTGTGTAATACTGTGTGCTGAGCTGCGTATCTAATCCTATCCTGTGTGATACTGACTGCTGAGCTGTGTATCTAATCCTATCCTGTGTGGTACTGACTGCTGAGCCGTGTATCTAATCCTATCCTGTGTGATACTGGGCTCCCCCTGCAGTCTGTGTCAGAGGGTGGTCTGTGTTGGCACGGTAATAAATTGTGTTATTTCCAGCTTTACAGGAGGACAATAACACCATAGAAATGATAAGAATAAGAGGCCTCAGTTACCACACCTGTCTACAAAGAAAACTGTTGCTGATAGCAACCAATCACAGCTCATTTTTCATCTTTTAAACAGCTCTGGGACAGCGTGGCGAGTTTTGAGTGATGACTTTTGTGTTTCGACTTTTATGTGGCGAGGTTGGTGTATGTGTGGTGAAATGTGTGCTGAGGGTGGTATATGTGTTGAAGCACGTGGTAGTGTGTGGCGCATTTTGTGTGTGTTCATATCCCCGTGTGTGGTGATTATCACATGTCAGGGCCCCACCTTAGCAACTGTACGGTATATACTCTTTGGCGCCATCGCTCTCATCTTTTAAGTCCCCCTTGTTCACATCTGGCAGCTGTCAATTTGCCTCCAACACTTTTCCTTTCACTTTTTCCCCATTATGTAGATAGGGGCAAAATTGGTGAATTGGAACGTGTGGGGTTAAAATTTTGCCTCACAACATAGCCTATGACGCTCTCGGGGTCCAGACGTGTGACTGTGCAAAATTTTGTGGCTGTAGCTACGACGTTGCAGATACCAATACATACATACATACACTTTTTCCCCATTATGTAGATAGGGGTAAAATTGTTTGGTGAATTGCAACGCGCGGGGTTAAAATTTCGCCTCACAACATAGCCTATGACGCTCTCGGGGTCCAGATGTGTGACTGTGCAAAATTTTGTGGCTGTAGCTACGACGGTGCAGATACCAATACATACATACACTTTTTCCCCATTATGTAGATAGGGGTAAAATTGTTTGGTGAATTGCAACGCGCGGGGTTAAAATTTCGCCTCACAACATAGCCTATGACGCTCTCGGGGTCCAGACGGGTGACTTTGCAAAAAAGATTTTCAACTGTTTTACTTTGCCCCTACTTGTATATGTTTGAGGAAAAGGTGTGTGTAAATGGGTGTGGCTTAAAAATGGATGCGGTTTCAAAAAATGGGTGTGGCTTAAAATGGGTGTGGTTTTCGTAAACGCCATCAAAGAACCTGTTGTTAAAAATTTGAATCCCACCCCTGCGTGTAATCCATCTGTAGCTTCAGAGATGCTATGAAGAACTGCACCTCACAGCCTCACCTGATATCACTAATACGCCAAGGGTCACGCGGTACGGTCTCCCCATTTTCACCAGTGTGACGTTCCGCACCCCGTTGGGCTATGTAATGTCAGCCTGACACAGGATTACACAGACGCCTCCTGTCTACACGGGAACAGGGAGGCACAGGGAATGAGAGAGGGTGGTCCACATGGAAACTAGCGTGGCACAACATTCTCTCACAACCCTGACAGACTGAGAGACCCCTTTCACTAGCACCAGTGAAACAGAGCGCTGCCAGCCCGGTAGGACTGTCACCAGTTCCTCTTTAGATATAAGCCCGGTCCATTAACGGGATTACAGCCATCCAGAGACTAGGCCTGGTAGGTAGCATGTGATGTTAAACTGACAATACGAATGTTTGGATTCGTGGATCGAGATAAAAGATCATCCCAAGGTTAAACTGGATATTCAATTGCCTTAAGGGCACAATAGATAATACACTATATACATGGATATATAGTTAGGTCCATATATATTTGGACAGAGACAACATTTTTCTAATTTTGGTTCTAGACATTACCACAATGAATTTTAAACAAAACAATTCAGATGCAGTTGAAGTTCAGACTTTCAGCTTTCATTTGAGGGTATCCACATTAAAATTGGATGAAGGGTTTAGGAGTTTCAGCTCCTTAAAATGTACCACCCTGTTTTTAAAGGGACTAAAAGTAATTGGACAATTGACTCCAAGGCAATTTCATGGACAGGTGTGGGCAATCCCTTTGTTATGTCATTCTCAATTAAGCAGATAAAAGGCCTGGAGTTGATTTGAGGTGTGGTGCTTGCATTTGGAAGATTTTGCTGTGAAGGAAACATGCGGTCAAAGGAGCTCTCCATGCAGGTGAAACAAGCCATCCTTAAGCTGCAAAAACAGAAAAAACCCATCCGAGAAATTGCTACAACATTAGGAGTGGCAAAATCTACAGTTTGGTACATCCTGAGAAAGAAAGAAAGCACTGATGAACTCATCAATGCAAAAAGACCTGGGCGCCAACGGAAGACAACAGTGGTGGATGATCGCAGAATAGTCTCCATGGTGAAGAGAAACCCCTTCACAACAGCCAATCAAGTGAACAACACTCTCCAGGAGGTAGACGTATCAATATCCAAATCTACCATAAAGAGAAGACTGCATGAAAGTAAATACAGAAGGTTCACTGCACGGTGCAAGCCACTCATAAGCATCAAGAATAAAAAGGATAGACTGGACTTTGCTAAAAAAACATCTAAAAAAGCCAGCACAGTTCTGGAAGAACATTCTTTGGACAGATGAAACCAAGATCAACCTCTACCAGCATGATGGAAAGAGAAAAGTATGGCGAAGGCGTGGTACAGCTCATGATCCAAAGCATACCACATCATCTGCAAAACACGGCGGAGGCAGTGTGATGGCTTGGGCATGCATGGCTGCCAGTGGCACTGGGTCACTAGTGTTTATTGATGATGTGACACAGGACAGAAGCATCCGAATGAATTCTGAGGTATTCAGAGCCTTACTGTGTGCTCAGATCCAGCCAAATGCAGCCAAACTGATTGGTCGTCGTTTCATACTACAGATGGAAAATGACCCAAAACATAAAGCCAAAGCAACCCAGGAGTTTATTAAAGCAAAGAAGTGGAATGTTATTGAATGGCCAAGTCAGTCACCTGATCTCAACCCAATTGAGCATGCATTTCACTTGTTAAAGAATAAACTTCAGACAGAAAGGCCCACAAACAAACAGCAACTGAAAATCACCGCAGTGAAGGCCTGGCAGAGCATCAAAAAGGAGGAAACACAGCGTCTGGTGGTGTCCATGAGTTCAAGACTTCAGGCAGTCATTGCCAACAAAGGGTTTTCAACCAAGCACTAGAAATGAACATTTTATTTACAATTATTTAATCTGTCCAATTACTTTTGGTCCCTTTAAAAGCAGGGTGGCACATGTTAAGGAGCTGAAACTTCTAATCCCTTCATCCAATTTTAATGTGGATACCCTCACTTGAAAGCTGAAAGTCTGAACTTCAACTGCATCTGAATTGTTTTGTTTAAAATTCATTGTGGTAATGTCTAGAACCAAAATTAGAAAAATTTGTTTCTGTCCAAATATGTATGGACCTAACTGTACATATATGATGGTCAAATATACAAATACAATTGGTAGTACATTAAGTATAAGTTGATGATACAAAAGTCAGTTACCAGTTTGATGATAGGGCTTGGTGCTGCATAGCCACATGGGAGGTGTGGGGTGCCAGCATTTTCCGGTTTCTTCCAACATAATATTTATGGCATGACCTCCATTAGGACTAAACACAGGCCACAGCCTCGCACGAGCAGTTAACCCCTTGGTCGGTCATTTCTTTTCCTGCCCCGGGATGGTCCTAGTTTCCCTCCCCTTGGGTCATATAGTTGAAACTCAGAAACCTATGATGGATCATAACTTCTCAACTGAAAGGAGGCGGTTTAGGCGGCATTGGATCCAGCTGGGCCCTTTACCCTTTGAGACGAAACACGGCTTTGCTACCTGGATTCTCCTAGCCTTTCTACATATCCCCATCCTGGGGTGCTAGAATGAGTCGACACCCGAGCAGACGTTCATCCCGTTCCCGAGATCTCAAAAATGTAACCGATATACAGCTAGGACATACAATAGCTCCATAACTCCTGAAATTATAGCTCCTGTCCGTCTTGGGGGGGGTACTTTGAATCAGTTAAGCAGCTTGGGCTCGCAGCAGGGGTTCGTCCTGCCAGAAAGGCTTTAGTCCCAGCTAGGCTGCTGGGGGTGTGAGTTTTTCCACTTGGATCTTTAGAAGCTGGACCACCTGGTAAGCCAGATGTCCTGTTTCAGCTTCATCAGCTTCACATTTTGTAGGAGATCTATAGTCTCAGACCGGATATGATAGCCAATTGGCATGAAATTATAACCCCCATATTCTTCACAGATGCCCATACAGATTGGTGGAATTGTTGTGTTTTCCCATTCCCAGCCAATGAAATGGATAAAATGAGCCAATAAATTATGTACCCGTTTATTAGCACAAAATGGTGCCAATAACTAAAGCAGTTGGTTCTGCAGAGCGCATGATTATATAAGGGGGTGCAGCACAAGAAGACTCAGAGGGGGGTTACCTTCTCCGCTCCTGATCTGGAACCACTTGGCCAGACAGCAGGCTTGCTAGGGGGAAGACTTTCTGCCCTGAACATACTGGGTCATGTGACTGCTAGGAGGAGAGAGGAACAGGAAGCAGGGCAGTCTGAGAGCGCGCGAAGCTCAGAGTAGCGTGTGCAGGGGACAGGGCAGGTTGCAGCTGCACGAAGGGGAGAAGAGAACTCGCGTTCAGAGGACAAATCCAGGGGGACTGTGCAAAGAGACTGCATCTTTTGAGTACGTGAGACCTGAGCCTGCAGTGACTGGAGAGGTGCGCTCTGACCCCCGTGCAGAGACAGTGACCCCCGTGCAGAGACAGTGAACCCCGTGCGTAGCCTCGGTACCTGCAGTGTTGGTGCAGAGCCCCTGACTCCTTTTGAGAGACTTAGGCCGGTTTCACATTTACGCTTTATGGCGCAGCGACGGCCTGCACACGGCCGCCGCTAAGCCCCGCCCCCTGCCGGCTCCCTGCCCGCCCCATCCGGTCATCGTCGCTTACTAGCGCACATGGACGCTTGCGATCTGCGCACTCTATCTTTAGCATAGGGTGCGCAGATCGTGCGCTGGCCGTGCGCTAGCAGTATTTTGCCGTGAGCTGCGCACTTTTGAAGGTGTGTCCGTGTGCGCCGAACGCAGCATGTTGCATTTCGGCGCGCACGGCTTTGTCTTTCACATTCTAGCTGTGTCCCCTAAATGGCATGTGGAAGAAAATGCTCTGGTCAGATGCAAAACACTATGTGTGATGAAAAACGAACACTGCACATCATCCTGAAAACACCATCCCCACCGTCAATCATGGTGGTGATATTATCATGCTGTGCGGATGCTTTTCTTCAGAAGTGACAGGGAAGCTGCTCAGAGTTGATGGGAAGTTGGAAAGAGCTAAACACAGGGCAATCCTGGAGGAAAACCTATTACTTGAGACTGGGGCGAAGATTCACCTTCCAGCAGGACAACGATCCTAAACATATGGCCAGAGCTACAATGGAATGGTTTAGATCAAAGCATATTCATGTGTTTAAATGGCCAAGTTAAAGTCCAGAACTAAATCCCATTAAGAATCTGTGGGAATATTTGTAAATTGTTGTTCACAGATGCTCTTCACCCAATCTCACTGAGCTCCAGCTAGTTTGCAAGGAATGGGCAAGAATTTCAGCCTCTTGGCATGCAAATCTGGTAGAGACATACCCCAGAAGACTTGCAGCAGTAATTGTAGTGAAAGGTGGTCCTACAAAGTATTGACTCAGGGGCTGAATACAACTGCACATCACAATTTTCAGATTTATATTTTTAAACTAATTAGAAAATCAAGTATCATTTCCTTTACACTTTACAGATACTTTCTACTTAGTGTTGATATATCATATAAAATCACAATAAAAAAAAACATTCAAGTTTGTGGGTGTAGTTGTCATGATCCAGACCGGGTTTTGGTCTTGTCTCTCCTTTCCCGGTCCGGTCATGTCAGGGGTTTATTTTCTCTTCCTCGTTCCGGTTGCGGGTCGGCTATTTCTCTGCGCTACATCCTGCAGGCAGTGCCAATTATATTTCTTGCCTCCAGCGTGTGTAGCTGGCTCTGGTGAACCCCTGAATTGTCCTGCTGCGTTTAGCTGACTTTGTCTGTGTCTGTGCACTCCTCTCCTCTCCTACCCGTCCCATCTCTGTGTGTCCCTGTGTTTCCGGATTGCCCGGGACTTGACTCTGCTTTGGCTCTGACCTGATTCTGTCTCTTCCCTCTGATACTTCTGCTACGGACCGGCACTGACCTTTTGGCGCTCGTCTGACTCTGTGTTTGGGATTCCTCTGTGTACTACGCAATTCTCTGGTATCGACCCGGCTTTTCTGACTATTCTGCTGCCATCTGGTGGTTGCCTCGCTGCAGTTCTGCTGGTCTGCTCTGAGCAGGAATTCAGCTCTCTCTCCACTCTGCTGCCATCTAGCGGAGTTTGCATTACTCTTCATTTACCTGTAGTGCTGCAGCATGACATTATAACTGGCCCTAGACAGTTTTTTTTCCTTCTATGGATTCACTTCGTACCCTTGTGGATCAGATGTCTAATTTGACTCAAATGATGCAGGATCTGTCTATGGAACATCGAGCCCTGGCCACTTCCCATAATCAAGTCCAGAGGGAAATTACTAAGACGGTTAAGTCTTTTCAGGGTTCTATGACACAATCAGCCTGTAAGCACTTGGACCCCCTGGATGTCACTTTTCTCTCTCCTGAACCTACGGTCAGGCTCCCAGATACTTTCTCCGGAGAAAAGGAGAAGTTCCATACATTCAGGGAGAGATGTAAGCTGCTTGTAAGCTTCTCCCTTAAGGCCCGGTCACACACAGCGATCTCGCCAGCGAGATCGCTGTGCATGACGGGGATCAGCGACCGGCCCCCCTGCCGGTTATCGCTGATCGTGCTTGATCGGCATGGACGGTTTTTCGATCGTTGGTCTCCCGCTGGCCAGCGCTCATCGCTGTGCGTGGCAGCGAGAGACCAGCGATCAGCGACGCTGGACGCTTGTTTCTAATGTAAACGTCGGGTATCCAGGAGCCGCGGCTCCTGGATACCCGCTGTGTACCTTGGAAACCGGTGTACACGCTGGTTTCCAAGGTGAACAGCGGGTATCCAGGAGTCGCGCGACTCTTAGATACCCGATGTTTACCTTGGTAACCAGCGTGTACGCCGGTTTCCAAGGTAAACAGCGGGTATCCAGGAGCCACGGCTCCTGGATACCCGACGTTTACATTAGAAACCAGCGTCCAGCGTCGCTGGTCCTGATCTCTAGGGCTGTCTAACGATGTCCCAGCAATCCCATCATGTCGGATCATTGGTGGGATCGCTGGGACATCGTTATGTGTAACGGCGGCTTTAGACCCAGATCCTCAGGAGATGAGAGTCAACGGGTGAGGATAATTAATTCTTTACTACGGGAGGGTCCTTAAACTTGGGCTTTTTCTTTACCTGTTACTGCCCCTGAACGTGTGTCTGTGGATAGGTTCTTTGAAGCTATAGGACTGTTTTATGAGGAACCAGACCGGGTCAGGGTGGCAGAGGTCACAATCATGGGTCTTTCCCAGGGTAAACTCATGGCCGAATGGTATTGTTCAGAGTTTAGATGGTGGTCCACCGAAGTGTCCTGGAACGACTCTGTGCTAAGATGTCAGTTCAGGAGAGGACTTTCGGATCATCTTAAGGTCGCACTGGCTCTCCATCCACCTCCCAGCACCTAGGAAGGGCCATGACTCATGTCATTCGTATGGATCGGAGGTTGCGGGAGAGAGGAGTAATTCAGCGAGAAGTTTCTTTACATCCTGCTAAATCCGATGTGATGCCATATATATAACCTATGGAGGTTGGGGCCACTAACCTCAAGAAGAAGGAGAGGAAATGACAATGTGAAGGGAGATTATGCCCACCGACTAACAAGTTGCCGGGAAACGCCTAAGTCTGGGTGATTGCCGAGGTCACCCTGACTTTCAAGTACCTTTTTTCTCATTTCAAAAGATTTTGTTGGAGGTAGAACTTTGTTGTGGGGATGGTTACACACCCACTTCAGCTTTTGTGGACTGTGAGTCGTCCATGAACTTCATTGACTCGAGCCTGGTGTCCAAGAGTAAGATAGGGACAGTTAGGCTTGAAACCCCAATCCATATCATTGCCATTGATAAGTAGAAAAAATAAAGACGCGCACTCGTGCTGTAAGAGGAGGTGCTGACTGAACGTGGATATACCACAGGTATAGGTCAATGGGTAGACAGTCGTACTCAAAATTGGATGTCACTTGCATCAGAGTCATTAAAAGAGTTTTTATGATTTTTATTTATTTTTTCAATAAATAAAAAAAAAGTGAAAAAACACCGCAAACAAAGATCAGATTCCAAACATGAGTATTGCACGGTTTACACAGTTACGTTTCGACCTATACCTAGGTCTTTCACAACACCGCAGACCCCTGCCGCTCTCTTGCCACAGCCCCTGCTTTGGAACTTTGAAAATTGTCTTCTTTCCTTATGCCTTGACACTCCTATTGAGTATGGTTTGAGAAAGACCTAGGTATAGGTCGAAACGTAACCGTGTAAACCGTGCAATACTCATGTCTGGAATCTGATCTTTGCTTGCGGTGTTTTTTCACTTTTTTTGATTTATTGAAAAAATAAATAAAAATCATAATAACTCCTTTAATGACTCTGATGCAAGTGACATCCAATTTTGAGTGCGATTGCCATTGATAAGACACCGTTGGTCAAAAATATTGTTAAGTTTGTCTCTGAGGAATTTCTCCTCAAGGTGGGTTCCTTGCATCAGGAATGAATTTCATGTTATGTTCTGGATAATCCAGCAGGACAGGTGTTACAGTTGCATAATCCTGTTATTGACTGTGAATCTCAGGATATTGTGAAATGAGGTCCTAATTGTTCAAATAGTTGTCTTTCTGCTCTTCTGGTGTCGTCCGTTAATCTGGAGGGTATTCCAGGGTATCTGAAAGATTTTAAGGACGTGTCTTCTGAAAAATATCAAAATAGAATCAGCCGCACTCAAATGGTAGATTATTGTGCCAAAATAAGTATTTTTTTATTCTTGCGTACAGGCATCACCAGGTGCAAGAAATAAGCGACATATGGAGATTGTGGACAACGAGGTTCAAGGTTGACGTTTCGACCAGGAACGGTCTTTTTCAAAGCCTCACTAAAAAACAAACATAAAGTATTAACGTGCTGTACACACATGTATGTGAAAAAAGGACAATAGTAACAAGATCTACAAAATATTACAAAGATATCCCCTACAAAAATATTTACATATACATAATTTACATCACAATGGTCCAATGTATAGTATAGCATATCTGGATCAAAACAAGATATAACCTTTCTGAGACAACAAAAGCCTCTAAGAGTAGGAGGTAACAGGAAAAAGTCAAGAGACTCGCATTAGATGTGATCAACAAGTAAGCACAAGGATATGCAAAATTATATATTCATATGGCCAGGTAGAATGATCAAGCCGGTAAACTTATTTACTAACCTTTTAGAGAGGAAAAATGGGAATGTACTCATGAGCTTGTAAGTCCGAAAAATAGGCCGAGGTCTTCTACCACATTGCCCCTATGATTGTACTATTAATCTTATTCTGGGTGCTAAATTGCCCAAAGCTCGTTTGTACAATCTTTCCGGCCCAGAACATACCGCTATGAAAGATTAAAGTTTACGCAAAGGTCACATCCGTCCCTCTGTCTCTCTTGTGGCTGCTGGATTCTTTTTTATCAAAAAGAAAGATAGTAGTTTACTCCCTTGCCTCAATTTTCGGGATCTAAATAAAATTACGTTGAGAAATACCTACCATTTCCCGCTTATTCCAGATCTTTACAACCAATTATCCGGGACGAAGTGGTTTCCCAAGTTGGATCTCAGGGGAGCATATAATCTTATCCGTATTCGGGAGGGGGATGAGTGGAAAACGGCATTTCTCACCTCTGAGAGTTTGTTTAAAAATTTGGTCTTGCCCTTTGATCTCACAAACGTGCCAGCAGTTTTTCAAAATTTCATTAATGATGTATTTTCTGACTTCATTGGGCGCTTTATGGTGGTATATCTAGACGACATTCTTGTATTTTCTTCTGACAAAGAATCTCATATGGTTCATTTACGTACAGTTCTTCATAGGTTACAGGCAGGGCCGGCGTTATGGGCAGGGCAGGCAGACCAGGCAGCTGCCTAGGGCCCCCGCTCCTCCAGGGGCCCCCAGCCAGCGGCACATCACACAGCCGCTATGGGGCCCCTGTGAGGCAGGGGGGCCCGCCTGCCCCCAGCGCCGACTCCCACCGCCGCCGCTACACTGAAGGATGCAGTGATGGAGGAGAGAGCGTCAGCTGATGCTCCTTCTCCCATCATTCCCCGCTCTGCTTCTGACACAGCGGGGGCGCAATGATGTCATCGCGCTCTCACTGTGTGCCAGACAGAGCAGGAGAGGAGACAGGAGTAGGGAGC
The DNA here is from genome assembly GCF_039654945.1 of Dendrobates tinctorius. Taxonomy (NCBI): domain Eukaryota; kingdom Metazoa; phylum Chordata; class Amphibia; order Anura; family Dendrobatidae; genus Dendrobates; species Dendrobates tinctorius. The sequence goes on from NW_027361925.1 coordinate 3,422,628, forward strand.
AGCGCGGGCACGAGGAGAAGGTGAGGAGTGTTTTTTTTGTTTTGTTTTGTTTTTTTTAAATCAGTGTGAGTACTGGACTGTGGGGCCACTCTGTGGGGACTGTATACCATGCTCGGCTGTATCATACCATGCTGGGGGGGCTATATACCATGCTGGGCTGTATTATACCATGCTGGGGGGCTATATACCATGCTCGGCTTTATTATACCATGCTGGGCTGTATTACATCATTCTGGGGGGGCTATATACCAGGCTGGGCTGTATTATACCATTCTGGGGGGGCTATATACCATGCTTGGCTGTATTATACTATTCTGGGCTGTATTACACCATTCTGGGGGGGCTATATACCAGGCTGGGCTGTATTATACCATTCTCGGGGGGCTATATACCAGGCTGGGCTGTATTATACCATTCTGGGGGGGCTATATACCATGCTGGGCTGTATCATACCATGCTGGGGGGGCTATATACCATGCTGGGCTGTATTATACTATGCTGGGGGGGCTATATACCATGCTGGGCCGTATTATACCATTCTGGGGGGCTATATACCATGCTGGGCTGTATTACACCATTCTGGGGGACTATATACCATGCTGGGCTGTATTACACCATTCTGGGGGGGCTATATACCATGCTGGGCTGTATTATACCATGCTGGGCTGTATTACACCATTCTGGGGGGGCTATATACCATGCTGGGCTGTATTATACCATACTGGGCTTTATTATTCCATTTTGGGGTGCTATATACCATGCTGGGCTGTATTATACCATGCTGGGCTGTATTATACCATTCTGGAGGGCTATATACCATGCTGGGCTATACTATACCATGCTTCGCTGTATTATACCATTCTGGTGGGGGCTATATACCATGCTGGGCTGTATTATACCATACTGGGCTGTATTATTCCATTCTGGGGGGCTATATACCATGCTAGGCTGTATTATACCATGCTGGGCTGTATTATACTATTCTGGGGGGGCTATATACCATGCTGGGCTGTATTATACCATTCTGGGGGGCTATATACCATGCTGTGCTGTACTAGACCATGCTGGGCTGTATTATACCGTTATGGGGGGCTATATACCATGCTGGGCTGTATTATACCATGCTGGGCTGTATTATACCATGGTGGTCTGTGTACCATGGTGGGCTGTATTATACAGCCCACCATGGTATACAGACCAGCATGGTATACAGCCTGTATACCATGATGGGCTGTATTATACCATGGTGGGCTATATACCATGCTGTGCTGTATACCATGGTGGGCTGGGCTGTATACCATGGTGGGCTAGGCTGTATACCACGGTGGGCTGGGCTGTATACCATGTGGTGCTGGGCTATATACCATGTGGTGCTGGGCTATATACTATGCGGCTGTTATATACCATGGGGGGTACATTTTATATTATATTTTATAGTGGGAGGCTGTTATATATAATATGGGGGGCTACATTATATTCTATGGGGAGGTGGGCTGTATTATATTTATTATATTTGATGGGGGCTGCATTATACTATATGAGGAGGGCTACATTGTATTCTGTGGAGGGGCTACATTATACTATATAAGGGGCTGCATTATATCCTATGAGTGGGTTGCCATATATTCTATGGAGGGGCTGCATTGTACTATATGGGGGGTGGGACTGCATTATATTCTATGGGGGTTATATTATATTCTGTGGAGTGGCTGCATTATACTCTGGGGTAGCTGCATTATTCTCTAAGGGGTGGCTGCATTATACTATAAGAGGGGGGCTGCATTATATTCTATGAGGGTTTTCATTATATTGTATGGCGAGGCTGCATTATACTCTGTGGGGTGGCTGCATTATGCTCTATTGGGTGGCTGCATTGTACTATATGTGGGCTGCATTATACTGTATCGAGGACTATGGGGAATACATTATATGAAGAACTATGGGGTGCATTATGCAAAGGGAAGTGAATTGTACTACATGGGTGACTATGGCAGTGCATTATACTATATGGAGAACTATGAGGAGTGTATATATACTATATGGAGGACTGAGCAGTGTATTTTAATATATGGAGGGCTATGAGAAGTGTATTATACTATATGCAGGACTGAGGAGTGTATTATACTATATGGAGGACTATGGGGCAGATTATATTATATGGAGGACTATGGGGTGTAAACTGTAGATGTACTGTTGATAACATGATACCGTATGGTGATCTGTTAGGGTGTGTGCACACGTTGCGGATTAGTCTGCGGCTTTTTCTGCAGAGAATCCATATCTCTTGGCAGAAACCGCAGGGTAAAACACTTGCATTTTTCCTGCAGATTCCTAGCATCTGTACAGCGGATTTGATGCAGGTTCTAGTGCAGTTTGGCAGTGCAGATGAGACAGAGATTGATTTGTATGTCCCGGAACGTAAACTGCAGCTGCGGTTCCGCAAAAAAGAAGTAACATGCTGCGGAAAATAAACCGCAGCAAATCTGCACGGAATTTTCCGCAGCATGTACACGGCGGATTTGGTTTTCCATAGGTTTACATGGTACTGTAAACCACATGGAAACTGCTGCAGATCCGCAGGACCAAATCCGCTGCGGATCCGCAGCAAAAACCACAACGTGTGCACACACCGTTAATGATCCATTAGTGATCGTTCTGTCCCCATCATTCTTTCTCAGACGGTGGAAAGAGACCGGGAAACAAGTATTGAATGACTTCCTCCATTTTGTCGATCATTTAGCGGCCTGAACTCTTCTGTGTGATGTGCAATATGTTAGCATTTGGGGGCCCATTTTAAACTTTGCCTAGGGCCCCACTTTGCCTAAAACCGGCCCTGGTTACAGGAGAACTCTGCTCGCTAAACCTGAGAAGTGTTCATTTTTTGTCCAAGAGCTGTCCTTTCTGGGGTTCATCCCTTCTGCCAATGGGTTTCGTATGGACCCTGGAAAGGTAATAATAACAATAATAATAATAATTTTATATATATAGCGCCAACATATTCCGCAGCACTTTACATTATAGAGGAGACTTCTACAGACAATAGACATTACAGCATACCAATAAACACATAGATCAAAACAGATACCAAAAGGAATGAGAGCCCTGCTCGCAAGCTTACAATTTATAAGGAAAAAGGGGAGACACGAAAGGTGGATGGTAACAATTGCTTTTATTGTTTGGTCCAGCCATAGTGTAAGATTCGGGTTTTCCTGTTGCTGCATGAACCAGTTAACAGTCTAAATATGTAACAGTACAGACACAGAGGGCTATTCAATGCATAAAGCATATGAGAACATGATGCGAGGAACCTGGTTGTGGTAAAATTTTGAATGAACCACACAGGGATATTTAGGCTAATGCGTTGAGGAGATAGGCCAGTCTGAGCAAAGGCATTTTTAGGGCACGCTTAAAACTGTGGAGATTAATTGTATTAACCTGGGTAGTGCATTCCAAAGAATTGCCACAGCAAGGTACAGGCCATTGTTGATTGGGTGCAACCCAGAGACCTCAAGGGTCTTCATCGTTTTTTGGGTTTAGCCTATTATTAACGCAAATTCGTTAAGGGGTTTTCTCAGGTGGTCAAGCCTCTCACTGATCACACTCATAAGGGGGCTCATCTTAAAAACTGGTTGTCTCCGACCGTTGAGGCCTTTTCTACATTGAAAAAATGTTTTATGTCTGCTCCTGTGTTGGTCCAGCCCGATCCGTCTGAACCATTCATTGTAGAGGTGGACGCATCGGAGGTGGGAGTGGGGGCAGTTCTGTCTCAGGGACCTGTCACTTTGACTAACTTAAGACCTTGTGCCTTTTTTTCCAAGAATTTTTCTACTGCGGAGAGAAATTACGATGTCGGGAATCAGGAGTTATTGGCCATAAAATTGGCTTTTGAAGAATGGAGCCATTTTTTGTAGGGGGCTGTTCATCAGATCATGGTGATTACGGACTATAAGAACCTGTCTTACATTGAGTCTGCCAAACGTTTGACTCCTAGACAGGCGAGGTGGTCGCTTTTTTTTTCACGTGTTCATTTTTCTATCACCTTTCGGCCTGGTTCCAAAATAAAATTTACAATTTGGGGTAAACTCCCGATATCTGTAGCCGGATGCATCAGCTTAATCAAGATGATATTACTCCCTAAGCTCATTTATTCTCTTCAGCATAGTGCTGTGATGGTACCCAGATCCTTCTTTGCGAATTTGAACTCCCAAAGTACGTCCTTTATATGGGGGAAAACTAGACCCAAACGCAGACTGTCCACCTTGCAAAAACCTAAAAAGCGGGGTGGGGTAGCGTTATCAGACTTTTTTCTATAATATCTGGCTGGACAGGCCAGAGCTATAAGTAAGTGGATGCCCGGTAACTATCTCCCTAAGGCCGGCATCACACTAGAGAGAAATACGGACGAGTGAGAGGCGTTAAAAAAACCGCATTGCACACAGACTAATGCTTCTCTATGGGGTAGCTCCCATCAGTCGTATTTTTCTCGCGTATTTTTTACAGGCTGAGCCAATCACAGCATGCGCATTTTGTTCCTTTGGCAGGACTACCTAATGCTGAAACACTTGGAGGGCGTTTTGCAAGACGTTGGGTATTAGCTTGACCTCCTCTGCCTACCATCCTGAGACCAACGGTCAGACGGAGAGGACCAATCAGTCACTAGAACAGATCTTGCGGTGTCTTGCCACGTCCTACTAGGATGATAATTGTTCCCCGTTGCCCGTGGCTGAGTTCGCATTTAACAATCGGGTTAATCAGTCCACTGGCACCTCTCCGTTTTCTGTAACTACGGTTTTCATCCCCATTTTGGTGAATTTTCCAGGCTGGATTCGGGGTACCCAGGGGCTGATTCGGCGGTTCAACGGTTGGGGAGGTTTGAAGGGAGGTCCAGAGGAACATTGTGGTGGCTCAGGGCAAACAAAAACATTTTGCTGGTAAGTGACAATCTGTAGGACCTAAGTTTCTGGTAGGAGATAAAGTGTGGTTGTCTACCAAGAACATACGTCTGAAACTTCCTTCCATTAAGCTGGGTCTCAAGTTTATTGGTCCTTACGAGATCATTGAGGTTGTCAACCCAGTTGCCTTTCGTTTACTCTTACCTCCGTTGCTTCGTATCCCAATGTGTTCCATAAATCGCTTCTTCAATCATCTCCTTCCCATCCACCTCCTGTTTCTGTGGATGGACAAACTGAGAATACAGTTGAACGTATTGTCGACTCTCAGATGGTTCGCAGTTCGCTTCAGTATTTGGTACATTGGAGAGGTTACAGTCCTGAAGATCAATCTTAGGTCCCGGCGCAATCAATCCATTCTGATCCGTTGGTTCGGGCTTTTCTTGCACGTTATACTGGGAAACCTGGGGGTCCGGTGGCCCACCCTTTAGAGGAGGGTACTGTCATGATCCAGACTGGGTTTTGGTCTTGTCTCTCCTTTCCCAGTCTGGTCATGTCAGTGGTTAACTTTCTCTGCCTAGTTCCGGTGGTGGGTCGGCTATTTCTCTGCGTTGCATCCTGCAGGCAGTGCCAGTTATATTTCCTTCCTTTGGCATGTGTAACTGGCTGTGGTGAACCCCTAATTTGTCCTGCTGCGTTTAGCTGACTTTGCCTGTGTCTGTGCACTCCTTTCCTACCCGTCCCATCTCTGTGTGTCCCTGTGTTTTCAACTTTCCCCGGTACTCGACTTTGCTTTGGCTCTGACCTGATTCTGTCTTTTCCCTCTGATACTTCTGCTACGAACCGGCACTGACCTTTTTGGCGCTCCTCTGACTCTGTGTTTGTGATTCCCCTGTGTACTATGCAACTCTCTGGTATCGACCCGGCTTTTCTGACTATTCTGCGGTCATCTGGTGGTAGCGTCGCTGCAGTTCTGCTGGTCTGCTCTGAGCAGGATTTCAGCTCTCTCAACACTCTGCTGCCATCTAGTGGAGTTTGTGTTACTCTGCAGTGCTGCAGCGTGACAGTAACATAAAAAAATTTGGGAACGTTCACGGAGTATGAATACTTTTTCAAGGCACTCTATGTAATGTCTCATAAATGAATACATTAACTTACATGTATATTCCATATTTCCTGTAGGTAGAATGAATGCCTGGCTCAGGGGGCAGTGTGACTTGTATAATGGCTTTGTTGTTTTGTTTTTTAACCAATGACATACCGTAATTACATTGTACCATAAAATGTAGCCGTTCCATTGTAATTTCTTATCAAAAGAGGATAAGGTCTTCATGATCATCATGATCTTGCTTATTCTGTCTCCTAGGACAATGATGTTAGTGGTCTGAAAATTATTAATTCTGAAGAAATTAAATCCTGCATCAAAATTAAGAAAGAAGAAGTTGCATCAAACATCAGTTCAGGTGTGTGATAAATTTTGCTTTTTTTCCTGCTTCAGCATCTAGTATGGACGATCTCTGATTGTCTACGTTATTGCTAAAGATGGCCTGTGGAGTCCAGCAGAATGGGAGATAATCTTTAGTGGCTTTCTGCCCTGTCTTCTAAATGGAGGTCCAATGATGCAGAATCCTCTTATCTAAAAAGTCTTAAGGATAGGGGTTGTCCACTGTGGATGACCACTTTTTAAGGTGCTCTAATGTGGCACCTTCTTGCGTGGTATCTGTGACTCTCTCTACCATATGGTAAGCAGTACTTGGTACAAGCAAGGTACATGTGATAGCATCAAGTCAAGAATTAGTAAGGAGAGTGAGTGACAGAAAAGACCTCAGCAACACATTATAAAGGTAATTTATGGAGGAATGGCAAGGGCAAGTGGTTGGAAAACTAACTGGAGCCACAGGTGAATGAACATGGGCAAGGAGAAAACAAAGCAGGAGAATTTTACTAACTGATTATATACAGCTTTGGCAAAAATTGAGAGACCACTGCAAAATTTTCAATTTGTCTGATTTTTCTCTTTATAGGTATATTTTTGAATAAAATGTAAATTGCTGTTTTATTCTGTAAACTACTGAAACAGGTCTCTGAATTTCCAAGCACTAAATTTTGTATTTATTTTCAGAAAATGAGAAATGGTCAACATAACAAAAAAATGCAGAAAACAACAGTACTAATGTTTTAACCCCTTAACCCCCAAGGGTGGTTTGCACGTTCATGACCGGGCCAATTTTTACAATTCTGACCACTGTCCCTTTATGAGGTAATAACTCTGAAACGCTTCCATGGATCCCACTGATTCTGACATTGTTTTCTCGTGACATATTGTACTTCATGTTAGTGGTAAAATTTCATTCAAATAACTTGCGTTTATTTGTGAAAAAAGCAGAAATTTGTCCAAAATTTTGAAAATTTCGCAATTTTCCAACTTTGAATTCTTATGCCCTTAAATCACAAAGATGTGGCACACAAAAAACTTAATAAATAACATTTCACATATGTTTACTTTACATCAGCACAATTTTGGAACCAAAAGTTTTTTTTCGTTAGGAAGTTATAAGGGTTAAAAGTTGACCAGCGATTTCTCTTTTTTGCAACACCATTTTATTTTTACGGACCACATCACATTTGAAGTCTATATGATAGAAAATACCCAAAAGTGACACCATTCTAAAAACTGCACCCCTCAAGGTGCTCAAAACCACATTCAAGAAGTTTACTAACTCTTCAAGTGCTTCACAGGAATTTTTGAAAAAAAAATGAACATTTAACTTTTTTCACAAAAAAATTACTTCAGGTCCAATTTTTTTTATTTTACCAAGGGTAACAGGAGAAATTTGACTGCAAAAGTTATTGTGCAATTTGTCCTGAGTACGCTGATACCTGATATGTGGGGGGAACCACTGTTTCGGCGCATGGTAGAGCTCAGAAGGGAAGGGGCGCCGTTTGACTTTTTCAATGCAAAATTGGCTGGAATTCAGATCGGACGCCATGTCACGTTTGGCAAGCCTCTGACGCACCTAAACAGTGGAAATCCCCCACAAGTAACCCCATTTTGGAAACTAGACCCCCCCAAATTTTTACAATTCTGACCACTGTCCCTTTATGAGGTAATAACTCTCGAATGCTTCCATGGATCCCGGTGATTCTGGCACTGTTTTCTTGTGACACATTGTACTTCATGTTAGTGGTAAAATTTCATTCAAGTAACTTGCGTTTATTTGTGAAAAAAATGGAAATTTGGCGAAAATTTTTAAAATTTCACAATTTTCCAACTTTGAATTTTTATGCCCTTAAATCACAGAGATACATCACGCAAAAAACTTGATAAGTAACATTTCCCACATGTTTACTTTACATCAGCACAATTTTGGAACCAAAATTTTGTTAGGAAGTTATAAGGGTTAAAAATTGACCAGCGATTTCTCACTTTTGCAACACCATTTTATTTTTACGGACCACCTCACATTTGAAGCCACTTTGCGGGGTCTATATGATAGAAAATACCCAAAAGTGACACCATTCTAAAAACTGCACCCCTTAAGTGCTCAAAACCACATTCAAGAAGTTTATTAACCCTTTAGGTGCGTCACAGGAATTTTTTGAATATTTAAAAAAAAAAATGAACATTTAACTTTTTTTCACAAAAAAAAATACTTCAGGTTCAATTTTTTTTATTTTACCAAGGGTAACAGGAGAAATTGGACTGCAAAAGTTATTGTGCAATTTGTCCTGAGTACGCTGATACCTGATATGTGGGGGGGAACCACTGTTTCAGCGCATGGCAGAGCTCAGAAGAGAAGGAGCGCCGTTTGACTTTTTCAATGCAAAATTGGCTGGAATTCAGATCGGACGCCATGTCGCATTTGGAAAACCCCTGATGTACCAAAATGGTGGAAACCCCCCACAAATGACACCATTTTGGAAACTAGACCCCCCAAGGAACTTATCTAGGTGTGTGGTGAGAACTTTGAACCCCCAAGGACTTCACAGAAGTTTATAACGTACAATTAAAAGATCATATTTTTTCCATAAAAATGATCTTTTCGCCCTCAATTTTTATTTTTCCAAGGGTAACAGGACCCCAAAAGTTATTGCGCAATTTATCCTGAGTACGCTGATACCCCATATGTGGGGGTAAACCACTATTTGGGCGCATGACAGAGCTCAGAAGGGAAGCAGCGCCATTTGACTTTTTTGGCTGGAATTGGGATTGGACGCCATGCCGCATTTGGAAAGCCCCTGATGTACCTAAACAGTGGAAACCCCCCACAGATGACACCATTTTGGAAACTAGACCCCCCCCCAAGGAACTTATCTAGGTGTGTGGTGAGCACTTTGAACCCCCAAGGGTTTCACAGAAGTTTATAATGCCCGGGCGTGAAAATAAAAAAATCAGATTTTTTCCACAGACATGATCTTTTAGTCCCCAATTTTTTTATTTTCCCAATGTTAACAGGAGAAATTGGACCCCAACAGTTGTTGTCCAATTTGTCCTGAGTACGCTGATACCCCATATGTGGGAGAAAACTACTGTATGGGCACACGTCAGGGCTCGGAAGGGAAGTAGTGACGTTTTGGAATGCAGACTTTGATGGAATGGTCTGCGGGTGTCATGTTGCCTTTGGAGAGCCCCTGATGTACCTAAACAGTGGAAACCCCCCACAAATGACCCCATTTTGGAAACTAGACCCCCTAAGAAACTTATCTAGATGTGTGTTGAGCACTTTGAACCCCCCAGTGCTTCATAGAAGTTTATAACGCCCGGGCATGAAAAAAAAAAAAGCATATTTTTTCCACAAACATGATCTTTTAGTCCCCAATTTTTTTATTTTCCCAAGGGTAACAGGAGAAATTGGACCCCAAAAGTTGTCGTCCAATTTGTCCTGAGTACGCTGATACCCCATATGTGGGAGAAAACTACTGTATGGGGACACATCGGGGCTCGGAAGCGAAGTAGAGACGTTTTGGAATGCAGACTTTGAAGGAATGGTCTGCGGGTGTCATGTTGCCTTTGGAGAGCCCCTGATGTACCTAAACAGTGGAAACCCCCCACAAGTGACCCCATTTTGGAAACTAGACCCCCACGGAACTTATCTAGATGTGTGGTGAGCACTTTGAACCCCCAAGTGCTTCACAGAAGTTTATAACGCCCGGGCGTGAAAATAAAAAAATCATATTTTTTTCCACAAAAATTATATTTTTGACCCCAATTTTTTATTTTCCTAAGGGTAACAGGAGAAATTGGACCCTAAAAGTTGTTCTGCAATTTGTCCTGAGTGCACGTGGGCGCTGCTGATCACTATGACGTACTATCCCATCCCTGGGAATTAAGTCCCAGGGCACATGGACGGGATAGTACGTCATATGGCAGAAAGGGGATAAATCTGGAAGAGTTCAGAAATCAATATTTTGTGGAATAGCCGTGATATTTAATCACAGCTTTCATGCGTCTTGGCATGCTTTCCACCAGTCTTTCAGACTGCTTTTGGGTGACCTTATGCCACTAGTGGTACAAAAATTTAAGCAGTTGTTCTTTGTTTGATGGCTTGTGACTATCCATCTTCCTCTTGATTACATTCCAGAGATTTTCAATGGGGTTCAAGTCTGGAACCTGGGTTGGTCATGACAGGAATTTGATGTGGTGGTCCTTCATCCACACATTGAGTGATCTAGCTGTGTGACATGGTGCATTGTCCTGCTGGAAAACACAGTCCTCAGAGCTGGGTTACATTGCCTGTGCATAAGGAATCAAGTGTTTTTCAGGATAACCTTGTATGTGGCTTGATTCATACGTCCTTCGCAAAGATTAACCTGCCCAATTCCAGCCTTCTTGAAGCATCCCCAGATCATCACTGATCCTCCACCAAATTTCACAGTGGGTGCAAGATACTGTGCCTTGTACGCCTCTCCAGGTCTCCATCTAACCATTAGACGACCAGGTGTTGGGCAAAGCTGAAAATTAGACTAATCAGAGAAGATTACCTTTCTCCAGTCCTCTATGGTCCAATCCTTATGGTCTTTGGCACACTACAGCCTGGCTCTCTTTTGCTTCTCATTGATGAAAGGTTTTTTTCTACCTTTATATGACTTGAACCCTGACGACTAGGAGCCTGTTACGAACTGTTCTTGCCGTGCACTTCACCCCAGCTGCCGTTTGCCATTCCTTTTGTAGGTCACTTGATGTCATCCTGCGGTTGCTGAGTGACATTCGAATAAGATGACGGTCATCCCAGTCAGTGGAGAGTCGTTTTCGCCCTCTGCCGGTCTGTAGCTTTGTTGTCCCCAATGTCTGCTCTTTGAGCTAGTTGAAATGGACTGCCGTCTTAAAAAATTGTAGAGGTAACATGACGCTCACTGTATCTCTCTGCTAGTAAAGCCAGAATTGAGCCCTTCTTTTCCTTACTCAAGACTTTTCAACTCGTTTAGCATGATTAAAAGTTATTTTTTCATTCCTATTACTTTTGGAATATTGCTAGCACTTGTTTTGCCATCCAGCTTGTCCTATTGCAAGAGGATTGTGAACACCACAGCAGGATTTTTTAATACTTTCCTTCGTTAAATGAGATTTGGTTCAGGTGATCACCTAATCAGAAGCACATTAAGTAGAATGAGGTGTACTCTAGTTGGAATTGAACTGACACTGGAATGGAATGGCTGTCAGACATGTAGAGACGCTGATTTTTATAAAACTGTGCAGTGGTCTCTTAATTTTTGCCGGAGCTGTATATCTGTAGCAGCCAGGGTGCTAGTGCAGGCTATGTGACATACATTTTTGTCAGGCTGACCTTTTGGGTGCTATAAGTGCACCCTGGAGATTAGTAACAGGAGTGAGACTAAATTACTTAGTCCTGCTTCTGCCGGGATTAGTGCTAATGCCAATCCTGGCAGTGTAACTCTACATGCTGCGGTCAACAGTGATCGCTGAATCTAGGCAATCAGCCAGAGGGAGTGGGCTCCCTTTTGTAACCCGTGGGCCCATCCCTGCTAACAATGGACCCTTGGCTGCATGTTACTATGCCTATTAGACTAGCTATCATTGTTTTGTGGAAGTATTGCACTGCAATCATTATATGAGCGATCAAGCTCACTGAAATTCAAGTTCCTTAGTGGGGCTAAAATAAAGAGTGAAATAAAAAGAAAATGTTTAAAATATATAAAAAACAATCAAACACAAAAAACCTTTTTCCCTTTAATGTTTTATATTGTCTATATATATAATTACCTTGTAATGTCTTCACATCTTGTTCCGTCCAGAAGTGTCCAGATCCCAGAACTCCAAGCGGCGGAAGTTCACCGACCGCCATATTGGGACATCCAAGTGGTGGGTGTCTCAATATGAAAACTGCTGGTGGTACCAGCCTCTTGCGCGGTACCACCAGCGGAACACCGTCGCACCACACACATACACACAGGAGGAGCGCATGCACAGTTTTAATGTGACCGCCGCTATCTGTCTTCACAAAGGTGGCGGCAGTCTGATTTACTGCGCCTGCGGCGACTTACGCGCAGGCGCAGTGGATCATTCGACTGATCCCGGCGGCAGATGCGCGACTACAGGCAGAAGAAGCCGGTCACATTAAAGGGGTTTTCCCACGAATGAAAGTTCATTTTAAAAATTGTCTGTGTCTGACCGTGTACGGAGCATACCACATCTCCTGGGCAGGGGAGGGAGCAAAAGACAATACTGACATTACAACAGGGGATCACAGAGGATTTTTTTTGTGAGGTAAAATATTTCACTGGCTGTTTTAAACAATATTTTACCTCAAAAATTGTATCATCTGCGATCTCCTGCTGTAATGTCAGTATTGTCTTTTGCTTCCTCCCCTGCCCAGGAGCTGTGGTATGTTCTGTACATGGTCAGACACAGACCATTTTTAAAATGAACTTTCGTTCGTGGGGAAACCTGTTATGAATGTGTCACCGTGGAGGAAAAACCTAAACAAGCTAAGCCCCAGAAAACCAGAGAGGTTGGTAACTATGCAGATTGCAGATCCCTGATCCTAACCACACAACTAGCAGCAGCCGTGGAGCGTACCTACGATGAACCTAGATGCCTCGTCACGGCCGGAGGACTAAATAAGCCTAAAGCAAGAAAAGGGGAAAACTAACTGCCCCAGAGCAGACCCCAAAGGAATAGACAGCCCCTACACATGTATTGACGGTGAAACAAGATGAAAACACAAACATAGGCAGGAAAATAGGCTGGGCAAACGATGGGGCCCAAACCAACTAGAAAGGATAGGAAAGGAAAGACACTGTCTGCAATCTGCCAAAAACCCTACAAAAATAATGTCCAACACTTCTGATAACAAAATTAACCCTGAAGTCACTAGACTTCTCCCACTATATCAGCACTCTGAAATATTCTGAGGCAGAGCAAAAAGAGGCCAATCTAATAAGGGACAAAAAGCAAATTGGCAAATACAGATAAGTAAGAGTGGAAATTCAGCACAGCCCCAGCCGGGGGTGGCTGACCACACAAAAAACTGAATAGACCAACAAAATCAAGTGTGAACATTAGCAGAAAAACTTAGCTTGAGCTGACTGGAACAGAGCTGAGAACAGACTTGACAAGCCAGAAGGAATCACCAGCACCAGAATAGGGCGTCGGCTGTCTTAAATACAGTCTGAGATTCCTGAGGTCCAATCGTCATCCTCCTTATCAGGTGGCAAATCTCTACTGATTAAATCAGCCTCACTACCTCCTGTTACCACCAGAGGGAGCCTGGAGGGAGAATTCACAACTGTAGACCAGAAAATGAACTCACAACAGTACCCCCCATTGAGGAGGGGTCACCGAACCCTCATCCACGCCACCAGGCCGATCAGGATGGGCCCAGTGAAAAGCACGAACCAATCTATTGGCATGAATATCAGAGGCAGAGACCCAAGAATTATCCTCCTGGCCATAACCCTTCCATTTGACCAAATACTGGAGTCTCCGTCTAACCAAACGAGAATCCAATATTTTCTCTACCTCATATTCCACATTGCCTTCAACCAACACAGGGTCAGGAGGTTCTGCCATAGGAACCACTAGCTCAACAAACCTCTTCAACAGAGATTTGTGAAATACGTTATGGATCTTGCACGTAACTGGAAGAGCCAATCGAAAAGAAACAGGATTAAGAAACTCCAAAATCTTATAAGGTCCAATAAATCTTGGCTTAAATTTTGGAGATGCAACCTTCATAGGAATATTCTTAGACGACAACCAAACCATATCACCCACTTTAAACCGGAGACCAATGGTCCTATGACGGTTGGAAAATCGCTGGGCCTTTTCCTGAGAGAGTGACAACTTATCCACCACTAGGTCCCATATCTGCTACATTCTCTCAACCACAGTGTCCACACCTGGGCAGGACAAAGATTCCACTTGCCCTGAAGAGAATCGAGGATGAAACCCAAAGTTACAGAAAAAGGGTGACATCAAAGTGGCAGAACTAGCTCTGTTATTCAGCGCGAATTCGGCCATGGGCAAAAATGAGACCCAATCATCCTGATCAGCAGATATAAAACATCTTAAATAAGACTCCAAGGTCTGGTTTGTTCTCTCAGTCTGTCCATTGGTCTGGGAATGAAACGCGGAGGAGGACAACTGAATTCCCAGATTGGAACAAAAGGCTCTCCAAAATCTGGAAACAAACTGGACTCCTCTGTCGGACACAATGTTCTCAGGAATCCCATGCAACCGAACCACCTGTTGCAAAAACAAGTGCACCAACTCAGCGGAAGATGGCAGCTTTGGGAGTGGTACAAGATGGGGGCATCAGCAACCCACTAGAACGAGAACAAGGTTTAGACCGAGAACAAGTCCCACAGGACTGTACAAAATTCCTGACATCACGAGATAAGGCCGGCCACCAAAAAGACCGACTCACCAAATCTCTGGTACCAAAAATACCTGGATGACCAGCCAATGCGGAGCAATGAATTTAAGACATCACTATCTTTCTCCACTGGTCAGGAACATACAATTTTCCCATAGGGCAACGCTCAGGTTTATCCTCCTGAAATTTCTCCTGGGCGCGTCTAAAATCGGGCGAAATGGCAGAAAGAACTACCCCCTCACCTAGGATGGTAGTAGGCTCGGTCTCATTAAGAGAATCGTCAAAGAAACTCCTAGAAAGGGCGTCTGCCTTAACATTCTTAGTGCCCGGAAGAAAAGAGACCACAAAATTAAAACGCGTGAAAAACAAGGCCCATCTAACCTGTCTAGGATTCAAGCGTTTGGCCGACTCCAGATAAATCAAATTTTTGTGATCAGTGAGGACCACAACTTGATGTCTAGCTCCCTCCAACCAATGTCTCCACTCCTCAAATGCCCATTTCATGGCCAACAATTCCCGATTCCCCACATCATAGTTGCATTCAGATGGGGAGAACTTTCGAGAAAAGAAGGCACAGGGATTCATCTTAGAAGTCACAGGGTCTTTTTGGGACCAAACAGCTCCTGCACCAATCTCAGAAGCATCTACCTCCACCTGAAATGGAAGTGAGACATTAGGTTGCCGTAAAACTGGAGCTGAAGTAAATCTCCGCTTAAGCTCCTGAAATGCTGAGACAGCCTCAGGAGACCAATTCAGCACATCAGCGCCCTTCTTGGTCAGATCAGTCAGTGGTTTGACAATACCAGAAAAATTACCTATAAATTTACGATAGAAATTAGCAAAACCCAAAAACTTCTGGAGCGCCTTCAAAGAAGTAGGCTGACCCCAATCATAAATGGCCTGTACCTTGGCCGGGTCCATTTCAATAGTCGACGGAGACAAGATAAATCCCAAAAATGAAATCCTCTGTACACCAAAAAGGCATTTCGATCCCATAACAAACAGGGAATTCTCCCTCAAAATCCGGAACACAGTCCGGACGTGTTCCACATGAGAATCCCAATCACTAGAAAAGATCAGAATATCATCCAGATAGATGATCAAAAACTTATCCACAAAGTCACGGAAAATATCATTCATAAAGGACAGGAAGACAGAAGGGGCATTAGTGAGCCTAAAAGGCATCACCAGGTACTCAAAATGTCCCTCCGGAGTATTAAACGCCATCTTCCATTCATCCCCGTGCTTGATGCGAATAAGATTATACACCCCCCTGAGGTCAAGCTTAGTAAACCAGCAGGCACTCTTAACTCTGGAGAATAAATCAGACATCAGAGGTAACGGGTACTGATATTTAACCGTCATCTTGTTAAGGGAACGATAATCAATACACGGTCTTAATGAACCATCTTTCTTGGCCACAGAAGAAAAAACAGCACCTAAAGGTGATGAGGATGGTCTAATATGACCCTTCTCCATCGACTCCTTAATATAGGATCGCATAGCATCATGTTCGGGTACTGATAAGTTGAAAAGCCGACCCTTGGGAAATTTACACCCAGGCATCAACTCAATTGCACAGTCATAACTCCTATGAGGAGGCAAAGACGCAGACTTACTCTCACTAAATACATCAGAAAAATCGGCCAGATAATCAGGAATATCATGAGACTGAGGAGAGGTGGAGGAAACAGGAGCGTCCCTAAGATCACACTGACAACCCCAACTCACCACAGACCCAGATTTCCAATCCAAAACTGGATTATGAGTTTGCAACCAGGGAAAACCCAGAACAATAGTATCATGCAAATTATGCAACACCAAAAATTTACAATTTTCTTGGTGGTCTGGGGCAACTCGCATTATCTCCTGGGTCCAAAACTGAGGTTTATTCTCCGCCAAAGGAGTAGCATCAATACCCCTCAAAGGAATAGGCGTCCGCAGAGGCGTCATAGAAAAACCACAACGTTTAGCAAAGTCCAAATCCATCAGATTCAAAGCTGCTCCTGAATCCACAAAAGCCTTAGTGGAAAATGTGGATAAGGAGCAGATCAGAGTAATTGCCAAAAGGAACTTAGGTTGTACCCTGCCCACAGCAAATGTGTGTGCAAAACGTTTCTCTCGTTTAGGGCAGACAGAAATAGTCTGAGAGGCGTCTCCACAGAAAAAACACAGCTTATTACGCCTTCTAAACTCCTGACGTTGTGCCCTAGACAAAACCCCATCACATTGCATAGGTTCAGACGTTTGTTCAAAAGGTGGCAGCGCCTCCCGTGTAGTTTTACGTTCACGTAAACGCCAATCAACTTGAATGGCTAATGACATAGAATCATCCAGACCAGAGGGAACAGGAAATCCCACCATAACATCTTTTACGGTCTCTGATAAACCCTTCCGAAAGAGAGCTGCCAACGCACTATCATTCCATGTAGTAAGGACCGCCCACTTTCGAAATTTTTGACAGTATGACTCTGCAGAATCCTGACCCTGGTTTAATGTCAACAGGGTTCTCTCAGCTTGATCAACAGCATTAGGTTCATCATACAACAACCCCAAGGCTTGAAAAAATATTTCCACATTAGTCAGAATAGGATTTTCAGGTGTCAGAGAAAAAGCCCAATCCTGGGGATCGCCACGCAGCAAGGAGATGACAATTCTAACCTGCTGCGCAGAGCTCCCCGATGAGTTAGGCTTCAAGGCAAGAAATAATTTACAATTATTCTTAAAATTCAGAAATTTAGACCGATCCCCAGAAAACACATCAGGAGTAGGGATCTTAGGTTCAGCAGCATGTGACTGAATGAGGTAGGTGGAAATTCCCTGCACTTCAGCAGCAAGTTGCTCCACACGATCAGACAATTGCTTAATCTCCATTTGGGAAAAAAAAAATCCTCCTACGGCCCCAGAGAAAAAGAGGAAAAAATACATTAAAAAAAAAAATTCTGACACTTTTTTTTTCCTTTTTTAACAACTTTTCCCTGCTTTTGAGTACCCTAGATTCTGCGTCATGGCTGGTATTTCTGTTATGAATGTGTCACCGTGGAGGAAAAACCTAAACAAGCTAAGCCCCAGAAAACCAGAGAGGTTGGTAACTATGCAGATTGCAGATCCCTGATCCTAACCACACAACTAGCAGCAGCCGTGGAGCGTACCTACGATGAACCTAGACGCCTCATCACGGCCGGAGGACTAAATAAGCCTAAAGCAAGAAAAGGGGAAAACTAACTGCCCCAGAGCAGACCCCAAAGGAATAGACAGCCCCTACACATGTATTGACGGTGAAACAAGATGAAAACACAAACATAGGCAGGAAAATAGGATGAGCAAACGATGGGGCCCAAACTAACTAGAAAGGATAGGAAAGGAAAGACACTGTCTGCAATCTGCCAAAAACGCTACAAAAATAATGTCCAACACTTCTGATAACAAAATTAACCCTGAAGTCACTAGACTTCTCCCACTATATCAGCACTCTGAAATATTCTGAGGCAGAGCAAAAAGAGGCCAATTAAATAAGGGACAAAAAGCAAATTGGCAAATACAGATATGTAAGAGTGGAAATTCAGCACAGCCCCAGCCGGGGGTGGCTGACCACACAAAAAACTGAATAGACCAACAAAATCAAGTGTGAACATTAGCAGAAAAACTTAGCTTGAGCTGACTGGAACAGAGCTGAGAACCAAGACTTGACAAGCCAGAAGGAAACACCAGCACCAGAATAGGGCGTCGGCTATCTTAAATCCAGTCTGAGATTCCTGAGGTCCAATCGTCATCCTCCTTATCAGGTGGCAAATGTCTACTGATTAAATCAGCTTCACTACCTCCTGTTACCACCAGAGGGAGCCTGGAAGGAGAACTCACAACTGGTAGACCAGAAAATGAACTCACAACAGAAACCCCTTTAAAAGGAATCTGTCACCCCTTTTTTGAGATATCATATAATGATATCATTCAATTGTGTGTCACATAAGGATCCTCCTAGTACTTTTGCTTCCCCCTGACCCCGCACCTTTCATGCATAAATACCTTGTTTATATCGTTTCAGATGTATGTAAACTGCCGCTGTCCGGTCCGATGGGCGGGGCTTATTCAACTGCTCCCCCCCCTCCCTGTCTTGCTCTACACAAGAAAAAATGCATAGAGCAAGACAGGGAGGGGGGAGCAGTTGAATAAGCCCCGCCCATCGGACCGGACCGTGGCAGTTTACATACATCTGAACCGATATAAACAAGGTATTTATGCATGAAAGGTGCAGGGTCAAGGGGAAGCAAAAGTACTAAGAGAATCCTTATGTGACACACAATTGAATGATATCATTATATGATATCTCAAAAAAGGGTGACAGATTCCCTTTAAATAGAAACTCCTCCTGACATGCTGTGCACTGGTTGATTAGTGATGGGGTACACAGGTCAAACAAGAGATAACATGACAGGAGAAGACAGCAGATGGGGGGAGAGAGAAAGCGCACAGGGGTGAGACAGACAGCACAGTGGGGAGACAGCTCAAACGGGACAGCACATGAAAGGAGAACACAGCACAGGAAGGAGAGAGACAGCAGACAAGGGGGATAGCACATGGAGTAGACAGGTCAAAGAAGATAGCACAGACGGGAGAAGTCAGCACATGGGGAGAGAGAGAGAGTGGATAGCTGGGTGAGCACATGGAGGGTGGGGGATTCTCAGCCCTGCAAAGCCTGCCCTCATCGTGACATTATCACCCGCCCGCATCGGGCCTCAATCTAGTAGAAATATAAAAAGAAAAGAAAATTTCACATCATTGGTATCCCTGCGTCTGTAACAACTTGACCTTCTCAGTTACTATATTTAACCCCTTCATGATGTTTTTTAAAAGTATGTCAGAGGTTGGGTCCATGTGTCAATCTCTGACAGTGGCATTTAAAAAGAAACTATCACATGAAAAAAACACTATTAACTTGCAAATATGGGCTTAATCTGCAGATTAATAGCATTCTGAACCTGCCCGGAGCCTGCACTTAGAGCCCCTCTGCTGGAAGAAAATTAACTTTATCGCTCCTGGCAGCATTCTGGTTTTAGTCACGGGGGTTGCGCCAACATGGGTTCAGTTAGGCTGGTTTCACATTTGCATTTGGAGGCGCAGTGGACGCTCGCCGTGAAGCTCCGCCCCCTGCCGCGCCTCCTCCGGTCAGCTCCGCCTATGGGCTCATAGCGCTGCATGCGGCCTGCGTACCCTATCTTTAGCATTGGGTACACAGGCCGTTCCCAGGTATGCTTTTGCAGCCGCATGTGTCCTTTTGACGGTGCTGCGACCTGCGCCTAACGCAACGTGTTGCATTTTGGTGCGCTCGCCGCACCATCAAAAGGGTGCATGCGGCGGCAAAAGCATACCTGCGCACGGCCTGCGTACCCAATGCTAAAGATAGGGTACGCAGGCCGCATGCAACGGCATGCGCCCATAGGCGGAGCTAACTGGAGGAGGCGCGGCAGGGGGCAGAGCTTCACAGCGAGCATCCGCTGTGCCTCCAAACACAAATGTGAAACTAGCCTTACCACTCTGTGTATAGAAAGAGGAGTCTGTAACCTGCGCCCCTAGTGCTGACTGACAACAGACGCTCCCTAAACACAGGGCACTGGCGCTACCTCCTAGTGACTGAAACACATGCTGCAGGGAGGAATAAAGATTATTTCCTCCCGGCAGTGGGGCTCTAAATGCTGGCACCGGACGGGATCAAAATGCTATTAACCTAAAGATTAACCTCATTTCATGTGGCTATTAACCTGAAGATTAACCTCATTTCATGTGTTTTCATTGTGCAAAAATAGCAAAACATAAATAAAAACATATCAATATGCTGTTGTGGTAATCGTACTGATCCACAGAATAAAGTCAACCTGTTTATGCTGCACAGTGAATGCCATATCCCTCCTACCACTAAAGAGTGGCAGAATTGCTGGTTTAGTTTAATTCCCCCTTTCCTAAAGAATAGAATTAAAAGCAATCAAAAAGTCATGTGTTCCCCAAAATGTACCACTGAAAACTTTAATTCACCCCACAAATCAAAAGCCCTGACCTAACAACTGTCAGTTTTGTTCAATAGAAAAACGATACCAATGCCATGGAGGAATTTTCCTTAAAGAGATTATCCACTACTAGGACAGCCCTCTTCTCAATCTCAATGTTTGCCCCCGTTAAAATAAAAACACATACCTCCCATGCTGACATGGAGTCCATCATATCACTCTTTAGTCTACTGATATATTAGTCTAGAACTATTTTTCGTATTACAATTTTCAAGATAATTTTTCCTATATTTGGCGTCCATCAGGTTTTCTATTTTTCACAGTAAAGGCCTTTCTATTTTACAGGTGGTAAAGACACTGCTACATCCGCAGCGGATCTGAAAATCCTTCCCTTTAACCGAAAAATGGTGACTGCAGAGAAACCATTTTATTGTGCCGACTGTGGCGGCTTCTTTAAGCACAAGTCCAGTTTGATTCTGCACCGTAGAATTCACTCCGGAGAGAAACCATTTTCCTGTTCACAATGTGGTAAAGAGTTTATACAGAAGGCAAATTATATTCGACACCAGAGACTTCACACTGGCGAGAAGCCGTATAAGTGTACTGAGTGCGGGAAGCTTTATGCACAGAAGCAGAGTCTGATCATGCATCAAAAGTTTCATGCTGAAAATGAACCTTTCTCGTGCCCGGAGTGTGGGGAAAACTTCATCCGTCAGTCTCATCTGGTCAATCATAGGAAAACCCACAAAGGTTTAAAACGCTACTCATGCCCTGACTGTGGAGATTTCTTCATGTTGCGTTCCAGTCTAGTAATTCATCAAAGGGTTCATAGCGCTGAAAAGCCGTTTTCTAGCTGAATTGATGGAAGCATATCAAATTCGGACTCTGTAAGCTGCCTTATGTCTATACCTGTATAGTCATCTGATGTGTTAGCAAGACATAAGCAGCATAAAATATGCACGTTTTTGTCGTGGCTGTTACATACATCTTTGTTGCAGATTTTTTCCCATTCATTAGTACGGGTGAAAATTTCAGCAAAATTGCTGCAAGAATTGACATGCGGCAGATTTACATTTGCAAATGTGCAAGGAAAAGATTACGTGGGCATGAGACTTCGGGAATCTCTTTGATGGTATCAGGGAAACCTACAGATTTTGTGACATATCTGTGAAAAAAAATTGCAACATGTGCACAGACCTTAAGTGTGTATACACTGCTCAAAAAAAATAAAGGGGATAAAGGGGACACTAAACAACAGAATATAACTCCAAGTAAATCAAACTTCTGTGAAATCAAACTGTCCACTTAGGAAGCAACACTGATTGGTAATCAATTTCACATGCTGTTGTGCAAATGGAAGAGACAACAGGTGGAAATTATTGGCAATTATCAAGACACCCTCAATAAAGGAGTGGTTCTGCAGGTGGGGACCACAAACCACATCTCAGTACCAATGCTTTCTGGCTGATGTTTTGTCAATCTGTTGCTTCCTAAGTGGACAGTTTGATTTCACAGAAGTTTGATTTACTTGGAGTTATATTCTGTAGTTTAAGTGTTCCCTTTATTTTTATGAGCAGTGTATATTTATACAAATGTAGTCAGGATCATGTAATGTAGGAAGAATACTAGAGACAATTATTTATTTCAGCTTTTATGTTTTTCATCACATTCCCAGTGTCTCGGAAGTTTACAATTCCTTGGGTTTGTCCAACTTGGGCCAAATGTTTCAAGTACTGTAGTTTTCCGGAGGCTTCTCACCATAAGTTGCAGGAATATTGGTCCATTCCTCCTGAGATATTGGAGTCAGGTTTGTAGGCCTCTTTGCTCATACATGCTTTTTCAGTTCTGGATTTACTTTTTCTACGGGATTGATGTCATTGATGACCACTTATACATGTTTTAAACATACATTTAAAAGCGGCTTAGGACCATGTTACTCAAGTGCCTATTCTAAGAGGCAGATCCCCGGCAGCTTCTCTCCACCCTGTTCTTCTTTACACACAGGTAGGTGAAGACCTGTCACTCAATGGGTGAGGAGCAGGGAGAGTCTGCTAAAGACCAGAGTTTTAGACTAGTCCCCCTGAGCAGCATAGTCCCTGGTCGTCTTTTAAGTGGATTCTTTCTCTGGAATGTCATGGCATTTAAGAGCAAAACACACTCAGACTCTGATTCATGGTGGTCCTTATCTCAGGCAGTAAGAGTCAGGCTGACAGGTTCCCTTTAAACCTTTTTTCCAAGACCTTGAAAGTATGCTTGTGGTCATTTTCCATTTAAAAGACCAATTTGCGCCAAAGTTGTAACTTCTTGGCTGATGTCAAGAGATATTGCTTCACTATATCAAACATTTTTTTCTTTCTCATAATATTTAGTGACGTCTATGAGACACTCACGCAGCAGAGCACCCCCACAACATGATGCCACCTCCAGACTTCAGGTTTCGCTTTTAAACCTTCCCCTTTTTTTCAATACTTAACAATGGTCATTACGGCCAAATAGTTCCATCTTTGTTTCATCAGACCACAGAAAGTAACATTATTAGCGCCATTGCCATTCAGTTACAGCCTTAGTAAAGTATTTGTCAGCACTTGGTTAGTGCTTTCGCAATGAGTTTGGCCACAAGATCCCACGGGCTTTGCATGCTGTGATCATACAGACATTCAGACTTAACTTTTTGATGGAAAGTCGGATGCTTTATTGGGCATTAGGGACATTTTTGTGACTATTTGATATTGTGTTGTTTACAAAAATCACCATTCTGAGGCTGCCCATTTTTTTCTTAACCTCTTGGTGGCCAAGCTAATTTTGACCAAGCCAAATTTTTTAAATCTGACCAGTCACTTTATGAGGTAATAACTCTCGAATGCTTTAACGGATCCCACTGTCACATATTGTACTTAATGTTAGTGGTAAATTATGATATGATTTATGAAAACATCTAAAATTTGACAAAATGTGAAAATTTTGCAATTTTCAAACGTTAAATTTTTATACCCTTAAATCAGATAATCTTACCACACAAAGTAATGAATAAATAGCATTTCCCACATGTCTAATTTACATCAGCACAATTTTTGAAACATAATTTTTTTTTGTTAGAAAGTTAGAAGGGTTAAAAGTTGACGATCAATTTTTCAATTTTCCAATAAAATTTCCAAAATTATTTTTTTACTGACCACATCACATTTGAAATGACTTTGAGGGGCCTATATGACAGAAAATACCCAAAAGTGACACCATTCTAAAACCTGCACCCCTCAAAGTCCTCATAACCACATTCAAGAAATGTATTAACCTTTCAGGTTCTTCACAGGAAGTAATGAAATCTTGAAGGAAAAAATTAACATTTTACTCTATTTCACAAAAGGGTAACAGGAGAAAATGGAGCTCAAAATTTGTTGTGCAATTTCTGTTGAGTACGCTGATACCCCATATGTGGGGAAAAACTACAATTTGGGCACACGGCAGGGAGTGGAAGGGAAGCAGCACTGTTTGAGTTTTTGAACGGAAAAATGGCTGGAATCGAGACCAGACACCATTTCGCGTTTGAAGAGACCCTGATGTGCTGAACGAAACTGCACCTCTCAAGGATTTTATCCAGGGTGTAGTTATCTGTACTCGGCTGCGGTTGAGGTAGGCACGGGAAGTGGTATTGCTGAAATGTCCAAGCAAGTTTATTGAAACTGCTTAAACTCCTCTGGATGGCAAAACAAAAGAACAGCCTTTTCTGGCTCAAAGTGAAAACAAACAGAAAATAATCAGTCCATATAGCACTGCGGGTCCTCCCGCTCAGGTCAGTGTCTTTAGCAACACACACTTGAAGTCTTCACACCTCCAGCCACAGACCCTGAATGAGACATCTTACCTCCATTTTATTAGCCAAACCACACCCCTGGGGTGGGGATATGTGAGCAGTCATTCTCTCCAATCTCTTATGACCGCTTGTAAAACCCAGCCCTGGAGTGGGCCAAATAACTCTCTCTGCACTATATGTGCTGGAGCATACTTCCGAGCTCACATCACCGCAGCTAACAGCCGCGATGACACATATCTCCCCTCAAGGACTTGTCCGGCGGCCATCTTACAAGGGGTTATAGTTAGGATTTTTAACTCAAAGGTACTACACAGAATTTGATAACATTAGGTTGTCATATTGAATATGTCGTCATTAGTGTTAAGCACAAGTGCTCACTACTTGAGTTTGCATCAGGGTGATCAGGTAGGCACCGAGTTGCAGGTGCTGAGCGACCCCGATGCAAACTCGAGTAGCGAGCATGTGTACTCAACACCAGTCATGTGGCATCATTTTTTTTCTTTAACTTTTTAAAACACCCGATCCCCAATGCTAACCCTAGCTTAACCCCAACCCTAACCCAAATGGCAAAGAATGAAATAAATAAAAATTATAAAATAAAAAAAATCAAACCTAAGGGGATGACACAGGGGTTATGACATACTAATTATTGGCTTTTGATCACTGTAATGGGATCTATCACAGTGATCAAAATGAACCAATAAGAAAAATCTCTGCTGTTGCGGATGTGCCCGCCATTTTTTCCCAGGAAGTTTTGGCGGAGGGCTTGGGACAGAGCTGGAGGGGCGAGAGATGGCGGAGGTACCTCATTTCTCTCTCCTCTGATATGTATATCATGTCAGAAGAGAGAGAAATGTCTCTAATAGCAGGCACACATTTTTCTGTGATCACCGTTGTTCATGGAATAATGGAGATCACGTGATTGGGGACCGGAAAAAATGGGGGCACCATACCCAATTGCCGACTAAAACGGCAATGAGGGAATAAGGCCTTGTGATGGCCGCTGTTTTAATGCGTATCAGCGGTCATTAAACAGTCAAAGGTAACCCGTCACCTGCCAATATCTGCTGGTAAATAGCATTGAAATCATGCCTGGCTGCCTTCCTGCAGCAGCGGCTAAGGTGAAATTATGAAGGGATATCCTCTCTGTAGCCACTCACTTCCAGTCTTTGGGGCAATGCAGGAATATGTTAATGTCACCGCTTAATACACAATGAGGGTACTGTAATCACTCCCCGGACTGTTCTACGCACACACTGAGAAGCATGCTGTCAATCAGTGTGACGGGGAATGATTTCATTTACCTGTGATTATAACGTGTCCATGCACCGTTCCGAAGATTGGAATGAGTGGCTGCAAGGAGAATTTAACATCATTTTCTCCCTGTAGCTCCTGCTCCAAGCAGGAAGATGATTTAAGTGCTTTTTATCTGCAGATTGTCCTTTTTTAGCAGCAATTTTGAGTGTGACATGTTCTCTTTAGAGGGAATCTGTCAGCAGGATTTTAGCCTCCAAACTATTTAAATGCTCATGCAGGTGTTTCAAAGACAAGTCCAGCAGTACCTTTCCATGGCCAGTCTGTTCCTCTGTTACTGAGAAATCAGCAATTGGCTTGATATGCAAATGAGGCTAAAGAGCTAGGGTGGTGCTGAAGTCCCTGTCACTCCAGCTCTATTTCCTGCCCAGTGCCACCATCACCTCCTGCTAAACTGATGGGCTCTATGTTCTGTGACTTTGGGCAAAGTCGCTGTCAGTCAAGCAGTAGTAGGCAGTGCTGGATGGGGAATAGAGCTGGAGTGATAGAGGCATCAGATTAAATTAAGGAATTTCTAGACTTGTCTTTGAAAGAGCTACATGTACATAGAAATAGTTTGGGGGGAGATTGAAGTTCTGCTGCCACAATTCTATTAAATAAAAAGGGCAGCCTCAGACTGATAGTCTTAAAAATAAAAGTATATCCTATTCAATCTCTAAATAATTAAGAAAAGCAAAGTTGCAGGAAATTTGATATTGAGCAATTTCCACTGTGTATGCTTAGCAGGTTACCATGTTCGGCATATTTAGAATTGTCGTTTTCATGCCCATGTCGGTGTAAGACATGTTTCTTTTGATTGTCTTTGTTAGATAATACACATGTAAATATAAGCATGAAAGGACTAATATAATTAAAGGGGTTTTCCATTTTTGGACAACTCCTCTTATCCGGTTGCAGTTTGCTTTAAACCAACACCCTCCCTAGGTCCAGACCTGAGTCTCCGATGCTGCTCCCGTGTCTTATTGGCTGTTGCACGACATAGAAAGTGTAGCCAATTGGTAAGCTCAGCGATTTGTGCCATACACTCAGGCCGAGCTGCTGACCACTTACTGGTTGCAGCGACATGATTTCAGCACTGCAGACGATACCAGACACTGGGACCACTGACAGAGTTTACTCGGAGAGTACAGGATCTGCAGCCAGGGGCGAGGGGTTTTCTGAAACCTGGAAATCCCCCTTAATAAACTTTTCATTAAAATAACCATGTGCTTTGTCATTGTTTTGTATGTGTTCCTTAAAGAAGTTGTTTCCGAAACATTAAGAATGTATTTAAAAGCATTTTTGACCAACACTATCTCATGTCTTCAACTATCACTGGTTGCATTTCTTCTTCGTCACACCCATCCTTAAAGAGGACCTGTAGACTCTTGTGCATTTCCTGACACAGTTTAATGTCCCCACAGTGCATCCCTCCTTACTCAGTATAATGTCACAACACTGCAGTGTCACCTATGCCACTCAAAATAGTGTAGTGTCTAATACATAGCTCAGTTCTCACATTGAGCTGTTCTGGCCTGGGCTGTGTTTGGCTTCGCGCGGTAGACAGACAGGTTCAATTGTGGATCCCAGGTGGACTAAGACATCGGATCTCGGATATCAAAGTATAATTTATTCCACTTTCATATGATTACATGTCCATATAGACTGCATAGGAGGGTTGATGTTACTGCCAGCTTGTTGGAATATGTTTGGTGCAACAACTCTATTCCTGTCTGAGTGTTTAGTTGCTAGATTTGTATGCTGTTAATAAAGTTAGAACAAGAAAAAACTCCCAGAGGCTCACACAGGGAGAGCATGTGACTGTATTTCCTGTTTTTCCTGTGTCTGTATATGAGAGAAGCAGCCTGCTGTAGATGCTGCACAGATAGAGATATACTCATGATTTATTCCTGATCTATTAAGCTTATCGTATATTGTTCCTGTTTGTTCCTGAATAAAGAAGCTCTGTTGTCACACGCTTGGAGAGTATCCTGAATAATCCGCAGCCAACACAGCTTGCCTTCAAAATCAGGATGCCAACCTCCACATCCCTACCCCATTCCCCAAACTCATGGGCCACAAAGCAGCTTGTGGTGCATAGATTGCCTCCATTGGAGGTACACCACTGCTTTTAGATGCAGTTATGTCCTCCTCTTGCAGATTAACGTTTTAGAAGTGACTGTATTCTCCTCTATCTGGACTGCATTTTACACAGATCTCATATTACCTGCCTGATAAATAACAATATTGGGTTTGCAGTAAGGTTCAGAATCCTGGTGAAGGTTACATTCTCATGTTTGTATTTCTTTTTTGGTGAATCAATTCTACACTATTCTATTGTATTTGGCCAAACCTGTGAAGTAAGCCAAATCTTCCCAGATCCAGGACAAGGTCACTTTTACCATTCAGATTGCTGTATAGAATCACGCCCTGCATTAAAGAAAAATCTTACCAGATTTTACACTCACTATAGAAGAATCAAAGCTACTGGACTTTGTAGCTCCTTAAGTGATTGTTGTATTCTCCCATGTCCTACAAAATGTGAGCCAGAGGAAGTGGTCTAGCATGTAACAGTCTGGGTGGTGGAACGACTTTGCTGGGGCCCAAGGAAAGCCTGAAGAGGCGTAACTAGGAGCCTCACCTAATTCAACGTTGGATACACAACGGCATATGATGCCCCTATAGTCGATTCAGGGTTGCAGAGAACTGTCCTTCATAAAGAGGAACCCTGCTCCAGCCGGGGGATTTCCGGATAAATCCCCTGGCAATGTTCTCCTCTAGGAAATGGTCACAGCATGTAACGGCCTTGGTGATGGAACGACTTTGCTGAGGCCCAAGGAAAGCTTTAAGGGGCGTAATTAGGAGCCTCACCTAATTTAATGTCGGATACACAGCGGCATACGATACCGTGATCCGAGGAGAGACAAAGGAGGTGCACCAGGTGCTACACCAGGACTGACCTTGGGTAGATGGCAGCTGACCCCCTATGATCGGGTAGCTGGGATGGCCGGAGGAAAGGTACCCAGTTGATGCACGCAGACGCTGTAAGAACACAGGAACCACGGATGCAGATGGGACTGGCTGACGTAAAGAAGAGCATGGCAGGTGCAGCTGGATCGGCTGACGTAGAGATAAGCCCTGGCAGGTGCAAGCAGGTACTGCGAATTCGAATCAGGTTATATGCCCTTTGTAGGTCAAGTTTCATAAAGACTCTGGAACCCTTAAGTTAATCAAACAGCTTGGAGATGAGAGGAAGAGGATGCTTATTCTTAACTGTGATTTGGTTGAGGCCCCCTATAGTCGATTCAGGGTCGCAGAGAACTGTCCATCACAAAGAAGAAACCTGTTCCGGCAGGGGAGGAAGATTTCCGGATAAATCCCCTGGCAAGGTTCTCTATATATTTGGACATGGCACGAGTCTCAGCATGTGACTGGATAGTCGTCTTCGTGGAAGAGATGTGCCAAGCAGAAAGTGAATCGGACAGTCATATGGCCTATGAGTTGA
Organism: Dendrobates tinctorius; assembly: GCF_039654945.1. Lineage (NCBI taxonomy): Eukaryota > Metazoa > Chordata > Amphibia > Anura > Dendrobatidae > Dendrobates > Dendrobates tinctorius. The sequence goes on from NW_027361925.1 coordinate 3,451,964, forward strand.
CAAAGTCTCTGCAATTCTTTCTTGTCAAAGACATCTGCGTACGTCCAATAATGCCACACGCAAATAGGAAAATTAGTAGGGGAAGTCGGAGGTCGGACAGGACGAACGGGAACAAGGAAACTCTCATTGACCCCAGCGGAGTACTTCTCCAGACTTCCAGTCAAAGACTAGCTCGTGTTTTTGCAGCCATGGCAGAACTAGAAGCAGAGAGTGAGACAAACTGGACAGCACATAAAGAGGAATTGGAGATGAGCGAACCTGAACAGTAAAGTTTGGCGTCCGTACTGAAAACCTTCTGTTAGGGCTCGGACATCAAACACAGAGTTCACCAGGAAGTCCGTGTTACTGTTTGGGTTCGGCTGTCCGAACACCAAGTGTTTGTCACGCTGTCATGTACATGACAGCGCAGCAAACACCGCTTCTGATTGGTGGTGAAATCATCACCGCCGATCAGAGAACTGCGGTTCCCATGCTGTCAAAAGGCACCGTGAGCGCGCAGTTGTGATTGGAGGTATAAAGTTTACCCCCAGTCACTGGTGTCAGCTGATGGGACTACCGCTCCCATCAGCCGACATCTGCTGCCGCTAATAAGGCCGGGATCACACATGCGAGAAACACGGCCGAGTCTCGCATTTTAATACCCAGCACTGCTGACGGCACTCAGGAGCGAAGTGTTCAGCTGCATGTATTGCTTTGCAGCCGCACGCTGCACTCCAGAGTGCCGGCGGAAGTGCCGGGCATTAACATGCGAGACTCGGCTGTGTTTTTCGCATGTGTGAACCCGGCCTAACAGTGAGAGCAGGAGTGACTGATGGGAGTATTCATCAGCCAGCTCCTGCGCTGTAAATAAATAATTAAAAACAAACGGCGTGGGTTCCCTCGTATATTTGATAACCAGCCAGGCAAAACTCACAACTGCGAGCTGCAACCCTGACCTGCATCAGCTGACCCAGCAGCACTGCAGTAACACCAGATTGCTAGCTGGGAAAAACTGACATTAACCCCCGATGGTCCACAAGGAAAAAAGTTTTAACTGAGAGGAACCAGAGCTGCCACAAATCCAAAAATGTATGGTGACAGTACCCCCCTTTGAATGAGGGGACTCTGGACCCTCAACACCGGACCTCACCAGAAAACGACATATGGTGAGTATGCCTCGATCCACTAGAGTTCACCTCTGCTGTCACCTGATCTTCAGGTTTACGGTGAACGCAGCTCGATGGAGATAACATAACGTAGGTTCTGGAGGCGCCACAAATCTCCAGAGCGCTGACCTGTGGAATGAGTTGTGTACGTGCATTACTGGAGGTAACTCTAGCTGGAAAGTCCGCAGGCCGAGAATGGCCCACACCCGATACGTGCCTGATCACCCTAGAAATCCAGGTCCCAGTAGCACACTTCCATCTGATGTTTTTGGTGGACACCTACACGTGCTGCTCGTTCACACACAGGTTCAGACCTGAACAATTATTTCTACGCATACGTTTGCCACAAGATGTGAACTCTTTGAGGAACTGACAAGAGAGACGTCCCCATGTGTCACCACACACATACCCCCACTATGCACAGAGGGAACCACCACCCTCCCCTGACCCCTCCTCCTAAGAGGACTACAACAATCAGGGTTAACTTGTGAGGTTTGAGTCTTGCCCCTACTCCCTGGCAGCACCTCTGTTGCTCCCACAAGAGAAGAAGGGGTCGGTTGCAGAAAGACGGCAGAGATTGTACCTCCCGGGCGGCAGCAGTCCTTACACTTTTGGTCCAAGCTGACTACTTCCATGGACCGCAAATCTATGACCGGGTTGTGTTTTTTCAACCAAGGGAGGCCTAAAATGATAGTGTCATGGGGCAGTTGCGGGGAAACAGGAGACGTGGAACCAGGGCCCCTGAACTGCCCCTCAGGCTAAAGGGGGTGCCCTGACTCTCCTTAACTTGGGGTACACTTGATGGTAGTGAGGCTCAAGTCCCTGACCTGTCCCTATCTGCTGTTTAGCCCTGAGCTAAACACCCAACCCCCTCCCCAGGAGGTGAGACAGGGAATAAAGCTGCACCAATAACACAGAAGGAAATATAAAACACACCACGGGGTTAAAGCAACTAAAAACCAAAACTTAGCTTTATCTGCTGCCAATGCTCCCAGCAGCAGAGTAAGGCACCTGATTAGGATCCAGCAGCATCACCACTGCTCCAGATAAGCTGAACCCCCTCTGCACCAGGTAGGTCCAGTCTTCACCAAGGTTGGTTAGCAAATGACCAGTATTACAAACAGTGATCTGCAGCACCAGGTGGCCTTATAAAGGGAAGTGGGAGTAGTCACCACCTGCTGACTATCTAAATATGTAGTAACACCAGCGGCCACTGGGGGGGGAACCCAGCAGCTGACCAACTAGAGTTGTAGTAACACCAGCGGCCACCGGGGGGCAAAGATTCATATTAACCCCTGAGGACCAGAAAGGAAAAAGGTTTATATAAGAAAGTCCAGACTCTGACACATCCAAAAATGGATCGTGACAGTACTCCTCCTTCAATGAGGGGCCACTGGACCCTCAACACTGCACCTCTGTAGAAAAACACCTACGGTGAGGACGCCTAGATCAACCAGAGTTCACCTCAGCGACCACCTGACTCACAGGTTCATGGCAAACGTGGGCTGATGGAGGTGGCAACGTATGCTCCAGAGGGGGCCACAAATCTCCAGAGCACTGACCTTGGGAATGAGTTGTGAATGGGCATTACTGGGGGTAACTCCAGCTGGTAAGTCCCCGGGCCGAGGAAGGCCGACACCCGATACGGCCCGATCACCCGAGAACTCCAGACCCCAGCAGCACACTTCCACTTTATGTTTCTGGTGGACACCCATACGTACTCGTTCACACACAGGTCCGGACTTGAACGTTTATTGCCATGCACACGTTTTCCACAAGATGGTGAACTCTTTAAGGAACTGACAACAGAGGCGTCCCCCTGTGTCACAACACTCACACCCCCACAATTCAGAGGGGGAACCACCACCCTCCTCTGACCCCTCCTCCTACAAGGACTCCGCCTCTCAGGGTTGGCTAATGACGAGGGTTGAGACTTGCCCCTACTCCCTGGCAGCACCTCTGCTGCCCCCACTGGAGAAGAAGGGGACAGTTGTAGAAATAAGGCTGAGACAGTAGCCCCCAGGCAGCAGCCCTCACATGATTAATCCCAGCTGAATACTTCCCTAGACCGCCAATCTATGACCGGGTTGTGTCTTTCCAACCGAGAGGCCTAAAACGATAGGTGATGGCATTCCCCCCAAGACGTAACATGACAGGGACTTTACATGATGAGTCCCTATATGCAGGTGTATATTTTCCATGATTTGGGTCAACCTCCCCTGGCTCAGTGGGACAGAGTCAATGGCCTGGACTCTTAGGGGTTTGGCCAGCGTCCTACACCGCAGGCCATAGGTCTGGACAAAGTGAGCATCCACCAGATTGACTCCCGCTCCATTGTCCGCAAACACCGGTATGCCCTCAGGTACCCCGCCAACCACCACTTCTGCTGACAAAGTACCCTGCGAGGGAAAAATGGAGGAAATATATACTCACTGGTTGCCTCCCTCCACACGACCAGGGGGACGTGGCTTCTTAGGTGGTACGGAAGGTTTGGTGCGAGCCGGGCAGACTCTGATAAAATGACCAGCCTGCCCACAGCTAAAACGTGCCCCCAAACCACGACGAACCGCAGGCAACATCATTGGATAACCAACTCCTCCCACCTGCCTGGGCTCGTCCGACTGCACCAGCGAGTCCTACTCCATAGAAAGGACTACAGGGGGCATATTCGCCAAAGCCGCAAAAAACTCATCCACCAACCGTAGAAATGGTGAATCGGCCAGCAGGGAGAAGGGCCAGAATAGGGGATCACCCTTAAGGAGGGATATGATGAATCCCACCCGCTGTTCCTCACTCCCTAATGAACGAGAGCGGAGTCTGAAGTGTAACTTGCAGGCCTCCTGAAAAAACAAAAAAGTATCTCTCTCTCCAGAAAACCTTTCTTGGAGAGATAACGTGGGTTCTGATTGAGCCTGCACCTGAGCTGAGGGTCTGAGCCCCACCAACTGCTGCAGCTGCTGCTCCACCACACCACGCAGCACCCCACGCTCCTCAGTGAGGGTCTGCAGCAATTGGAGACAGGTCTGCATTAGGGCCATGGCTCACCAGAAAAAAATGGGCGGTTGGTAATAATGTCACGGGGCAGTTGCGGGGAAACAGGAGACGTGGAACCAGGGCCCCTGAACTGCCCCTCAGGCTAAAGGGGGTGCCCTGACTCTCCTTAACTTGGGGGTACACTTGATGGTAGTGAGGCCCAAGTCCCCGACTTGTCCCTATCTCCTGTTTGGCCCTGAGCTAAACACCCAACCCCCTCCCCAGGAGGTGAGAGAGGGAATAAAGTGAACTGCACCAATAACACAGAAGGAAATATAAAACAGACACCACGGGGTTAAAGCAACTAAAAACCAAAACTTAGCTTTATTTGCTGCCAGCAGCAGAGTAAGGCATCTGATCAGCATCCAGCAGCATCACCACTGCTCCAGATAAGATGAACCCCCTCTGCACCAGGTAGGTCCAGTCTTCACCAAGGTTGGTTAGCAAATGACCAGTATTACAAACAGTGATCTGCAGCACCAGGTGGCCTTATAAAGGGAAGTGGGAGTAGTCACCACCTGCTGACTAACTAAACATGTAGTAACACCAGTGGCTACTGGGGGGGAACCCAGCAGCCGACCAACTACAGTTGTAGTAACACCAGCGGCCACCGGGGGCAAAAACTCATTAACCCCCGAGGGCCAGAAAGGAAAAAGGTTTATATAATAGAGTCCAGACTCTGACATAGATCCAAAAATGGATCGTGACAGATAGGAGTTGGCATACCCTCCAAATTGTGGCCATTGATATTGAAAATTTGACCAAAAAGAAATTTAAAAGACAAGATAATCCTTCTTTGGTGGAAAGAGAGGCCTTGAGGGAGCTCACCACTTGGGATGATGTTTTCAAGATGGCCGACAAATGAGGCAATATTGTCATCTGGCCTAATGAGATGTACAAAACACAGGCATACAAACTTCTACAGAACTCCAGGGATTATAAAATGCTTACATTTAATCCCATGACTAAATTCCAAGCTGAATTATTAAATATTTTGTCGACTGCCTTTGTGAACAACATCATCCCTAAAAAATTACTGGATTTACATCTGAAGGCTTGCCCGAGATTGGCCACATTTTACCTTATCCCAAAGGTTCATAAAGACCCTATGGATCCCCCTGGGAGACCCATTGTGGCCGCCAATGAGGGTTTATGTGAAGTGATATGTAAGATTATTGAGTATTTTCTCAATCCCATTGTGACTCAACTTCCTTCCTTTATAAAAGACACTACTGCCATATTGGGACATTTGGAAAGTGAACTGTTGACAGAAAACATGCTTTTAGTCACAGCTGATGTTGAGGCACTGTACTCATCCATCAGGCACACTGATGGTTTGAGGGCTGTGTCTCGATATCTATCATCTAGCAACATCAGCAGGGAAATGACTGAACTGATTGTGACTCTATTGGAATTTGTCCTAACCCACAATGCCTTTACCTTTAATGGGAAAATTTATCTCCAATTACAGGGTACGGCTATGGGGGCTGCATGTGCCCCCTCTTATGCCAACCTGTTTATGGGGGGCATGGAAATGGTCAATATTCCAAGAAGAAGAAATCCCTGGCATAGAACATGTTCTTAATTGGATAAGATAGATGACATTATATTCATCTGAGAAGGATCAGTGGAGGATCTCCAATTGTTTATTTCAAGACTTAATGACAACAATCAAAATATTGTCTTGTCCTATAAATCAGGCAGGAGTATTGAATTTCTTGAATTATAAATTTCAGTGCAACCCGATGGCCATTTAAGCACAACTGTCTACCGGAAACCCACTGCGATCAACTTGCGTCTACGCGCATCTTCTTCCCACCTCAAGTCCACCATTAATGGTACACCAATCGGCCAATTTCTGCGGGTCAGAAGGATCTGTTCGGATGATCATCAGTTTGGGCATTATTCAGAAACATTGGCAAATTCTGTTGACAGACTATTCTTTGAAAAACATCTTGCCCACACAACTTTTATTGGTAGCGAGACGTGCCCCAAATCTTCGTGATATTCTTACTGATAGCACATATGAACCCAAAAGAAGTAGGGATAAACAAAAATTTCAGGGCAAAAATGGATTTTTTCCGTGTGTTCTCTGCAAGGGTTGTGCCAACATGAAAAAATGCCATACCTTCCACAACCACGACAACCCCAGGTGTTTTGAAATTAGAGCCCATATCACCTGCTCTAGTAAACGGGTAATATACTTTGCTGAATGCCCTTGTAAAAAGATTTATATAGGGCTAACAAGTAGGGAACTTAAAATCAGGGTACGTGAACACTGTCTCGACATCGAGAAAGTTAAAACTATACAGGACATTACTTTGTTAAAAACACTACCCAGTCACTTTAGAAAGTTGCACCATAGCAATCCAAATCTACTGGTGGTTAGAGGGATTGATGTGGTTGACCTAGGTATTAGAGGAGGTGACATCAACAAGAGGCTAGCTAAAAAAGTATGCCAGTGGATCTATAGACTGGGCACCCTTGTACCACAGGGTCTTAATGAAAGTTTCGGTTTTGGGGCTTTCCTATAAATCTTGTGTATTATCTATAGGTTTCTTTGGGGATATTTTTTGTGGGTAGATATACCTGCCCATTTTTGATTAAAATAGTAACATATTTACAGTATATTTTATGTGTTAAATTGAGCATTGCAGTAACAAGGGTAGGGGGTTATTTGTGAATAGTCTTCTATAAGACATTTTTGCATTTTATATAGTAGGATTTCTGTCTTGTTTGTTTTCTTTAGTCCTAGTATATCGTCATTGAGGATTTTGGGCTTGTATTATGATGATTATGCTGGAATTCTGGATTATACTATTATACTACCATTATATTGCTTCTCATTCGGACTTCTATGGAAGCACCAGCCCTTGAGACATCCCTTATGGCATTATATGTCACAATGAATAGTATTTTGGACCAAAAGGAAAATCTTATATTCCTCAGCTGGATATATCATGTGTGATTGCATTATTATGTGTATTTGTCATTTGCTATGTGTAAATGTTTATTTCTTGTCTTTGTATGTATGAGATTCTAATATAATAGGGATATTTCCCCTTTTTTATTGTTATATTATTATGAATTCATAGGGGCATTAATATTGGTTGTCACCTTATTGGCGTTATTCATGCATCTTGTAACTACATGGTGTCATCATTGGTGGTTTCACTGGCAGGTGGAGTTGTGCGCATTTGTTGGCTGCGGACCTGTTTGTGGTGCTAGCTGCGGTCGTTAGTGAGTCTTGTAGGTTACGTCATTTAATGACGTCCTGTTAGGACCCACGTGACCGCAGTATTCACTCTCCATTGGCAATACGGGTCGAGTCGGCTGGCGCATGCGCCGTTATTCTCCACAGCGCACTGATTCAGCCCTTTATGTTATGTGAGGACCTGTCGTGCCGGCACATGAGCCGTTTCACCTCATTGTACACTGCATTAGTTCTTTATGTCACATCCGACTGAAGCCGCTGATTCACTTTCTGTTTACCTGCGCATGCGCCGTTTTTTACTGCATTTGCTTTTTACGTCACATCCGGCCATGGCCGCTGATGTAATCTCATTTTAGACACACACGGTTATTGGTTGTTTTAAGCCACCCACTGTTCACTGTCCTATCACAACACGTCTTAGATGTATTTATACTTGACGTACCCCCTGCCCTGACACGCGTCCCGAAGTAGAATAGCGAAACGCGCGTCGGGGCAGCAGGGACGCCAAGACTTCCACGTGCACTATACTGCTAATGGCTTTTTTGCCTTTCTAATATGTTATAAGAATGTGTATACCGCCATGCACTCTATATAGGGACTAGTTCATCCCTTCTACAAGCACAATATTGTGATAAGCTTAATAGCTATTTTCATCTCAAAGTTTACATTAGGATATGGGCATTTTTTTATAAAACCCTACATCAGCAGTGTTGGCTCTATTTTGTTCTTTGTGTACCACATATGTATTGTGCTATTGTTGTAGCGGATTTTATCATCAACATTTCTGCTCATGAGCTTGCTGTTCAGTACAGGCTTTTTTTGCACTGTTGGCACTCCATGGTATTATGTCCCTGATTTTTGTATTTTCAGTACCATTTCTTTTTTACTTGTTTTTAAAAACTTTTTATAAGTATCCCTTGAGTGTTGACTATTCTATAGGAGCTCATTTTTTGTGATTATTATTGTATTTTTAGGGGATATAACCCCATTGTATTTGGGGTTTAAAAATATAAAGGACATCATATCTGATTAAAATACCCTCCAAAAAGTAGTACGACAGGGACTCTTCATGATGAGTCCCTATCCAAAGGTGTATATTGTCTATAACTTGGATCACCCTCCCTGGCTGAGTGAGACAGAGTCAATGGCCTGTACGCTTAGAGGTCTCGCTAGTGTCCTACCCACCAGGCCATGAGTTTGAACAAAGCGAGCATCCACCAAATTGACTCTTGCTCCACTGCCCACCAGCACCAGTACAGCCTCAGTTACCCCACCAACCACCACCTGAGCAGGTAAGGTACACTGAGAAGAGAAAATGGAGGAAATATACACACCCTGGTCGCCTCCCTCCACACGACCAGGGGAACGTGGCTTTTGTGATGGTGATGGTACTTTGGCGTGAGCTGGGCAAACATTGATAAAATGACCCGTCTGCCACTGTAAAAACAAGCCCCATGCCACGGCGAACCGCAGGCAACCCCATTTAAGATGACACTCCTCCCACCTTCATAGATTCATCCATCTGCTAGCCTAACCACTACAGAAAATAACACACAGGGGATAGTGACAAATAAGTAAGGGACAGGGAAAAAACGACTTAGCCTATGCACTCCGCTGCTAAGCTCCACACCGCAGATAACAACAGCAACTGAACTCCCAACACCAGACGTGGCTGACACCAGAGAGCTGCTCTTGCTAGGCTGGTCTCCAGAAAGAAACTGTATCACCAACAGTCAGCTGATGCATCAGGTGACTTTTTGAAGGATGGTGGGAGTGGTCACCGCCTGCATCAGCTGACCCAGCAGCAATTCAGTAACACTAGATTGCCAGCGAGGGAAAAACTGACATTAACCCCCAATAGTTCAAAAGGAAAAAAGTTTTAACTGAGAGGAACCAGAGTTGCCACAAATCCATTGCCGCTTGCCAGCCTGAGAATATCATCCCCCAGTTATCTGCTTTAGCAAGGCTGGTTGTCAAAAATGGGACCACACGACGTTTATTTAAATAAAAAAATACAGCGTGGAGACCCCTCTTTTCTGGATAACCAGCCTTGCTGAAGCTGACAGCTGAGGATTTCAGCCCTCAGCTGTAAGTTTTACCTGGCTGGTTATCAAAAATACTGTGGAACCCCCACCGTTTTTTTTTTAAATTATTTATTTACAGCGCACAAGCCGGATGATGAATACTCCCATCAGCTGCTCCTGCTCTCACTGTTACTAGTGGCAGCAGACACTGGCTGATGGGAGTGGTAGTCCCATCAGCTGACACCATTGACCAGAGGTAAACTTTATACCTCCGATCACAGCTACGCGCACATGCTGTCTTTTGACAGCGTGGTAACCGTGGCTCTCTGACTGGCGGTGATGATTTCACCGCCAATCAGAAGTGGTGTTTGTGCACATGACAGCGTGACAAACACTCGGTGTTCGGGCAGCCAAATCCAAACAGTGACACTGAATTCCTAGTGAAGTCCATGTTTGGTGTCCGTGCCCAAACAGTAGGTGTTAAGTACGGACGCCGAACTTTACTATTCAGGTTCGCCCATCTCCAGTTCCTCTTTATGTGCTATCCAGTTTGTCTCACTTTCTGCAAGTTCTGCCATGGCTGCAAAAACTCGAGCCAGTCCTGGACTGAAAGTCCAGAGAAGTACTTCGCTGGGGTCAGTGAGAGTTGCCTTGTTCCCATTCGTCCTGTCCGACCTTCAACTTCCTCCACTAATTTTTTCTTATTTACAGCGCAGGAGATGGATGATGCATACTTCCATCAGCCGCTCCTGCTCTCACTGTTATTAGTGGCAGCAGGCGTCCGCTGATGGGAGTGGTAGTCCCATCACCTGACACTAGTGACCGGAGGTAAACTTTATTCCTTCGGTCACAGCTGTGGGCTCATTCTGTCTCTATATGGGGGACCATCATACTATATGAGGGACTGTAGAGGGACCATCATACCATATGGAAGACTGTGGGGGGACTATCAAACTCTATTGGGGCTGTGGGGGATCAATATACTATATGGTAGGATGTGGGAGCACATAATACTGTGTGGGGTCCCATCACACTGTATTGGAGTTGGGGGGCAACGATCATACTGTATTGGGGTTGTGGGCTATCATATACTATATAGGGGCCTATAGGGGAATCATCATATTATCTAGTGGTGTGGGAGGACCATTAAATGGAATGTCACCTATTTTTTCGCATATAAGATGTGGCCACCGCCATCACCAGCTTATCTACAGCATTCTGCAATGCTGTAGGTAAGCCCCCAATGTAACCTGAAAGATAAGAAAAACAAGTTATATTATACTCACCGGGGGGGGTTCGGTCCGAACCGGGTCAGATGGGTGTCGCGGTCCGGATCATCGCTAGAAGATGGGATGCCCCGGACCGCGACACCCATCGGACCGGACCGCCCCAAGGGTGAGTATAATATAACACGCTTTTCTTATCTTTCAGGTTACATCTGGGGCTTAACTACAGCATTACAGAATGCTGTAGATACGCCCCTGATGGAGGTGGCCGGATCTTATATGTGAAAAAATAGGTGACAGATTCCCATTAAACTATATGAGGGTATTGGGGCTGTAGTGAACCATCATACTGTATTGGATCTTTGGAGAACCATTGTACTATGTGAAGGGCTGTGCTGGGACCATTTTACTGTGTGGAGGGATCATCATACTATATGGAAGGCTGTGAAGGTGACCACCATTATGTGTATGATGACGATCATACTGTGTGTAGTGATCAGTAAACTGTGTGGGGGGCTGTGGGTTAACCATTATAATGTGTGGGGAAACCATCACACTGTGTTGGGGGCTGTTGAGACCATCATGCTGTGTAGGGACCAACATACTGTGGGGGGGGGGCAGGGGTGACCATCTTATTGTGTGGTGTATGTGGAAGAATGTAAAACATTATTCTGTGTTGGGGCATTTTTTTGAGTATCATGCTTCATGGTGGCAATGGAAAGGATAACATAGTGGGCACGAATAGTGAGGGGATTCAGTAGGGGCAAAATAACTGTAAGGACTGAAATATAGTTGTTTCTCTTCAAGTTGGAAAGTCTGCCCTGCTGTGACTGAGCCTGTGTTCTGTGATTTCTATGAGCGCCTATAATATCATTATAGGGAGAGCACAAGGAGGTTTTATTATTATAAAAATGCACAGGGGTGTTTTTACTATAAGTGGCCAAAGGCAATTATTATAAGGAGGTGCACAAGGACATTATTACTATAGGGTGCTGTATAAATGTTAGGAAGGGCATTGTTAATATGAGGAACTCTAGAGGGAATATTATTACTGTGTTGGTACACAGAGGAGCCACTGCTATTGTGCGAAGCACAAAAGGAGAGTAATATTACTGTATAGGCTACTGAGGGGAATTACTGTACACACACGTGGTCAAAATTGTTGGTACCCCTCATTTAATGACAGAAAAACCCACAATGGTGACAGAAATAACTTGAATCTGACAAAAGTAATAACAAATCAAAAATCTATGAAAATGAACAAATGAAAGTGAGACATTGCTTTTCAACCATGCTTCCATAGAATTTAAAAAAAAATAAAACTCATGAAATAGGCCTGGACAGAAATGATGGTACCCCTGAAAATAATGTGACAAAAGGGACATGTTAAATCAAGGTGTGTTCACTAATTAGCATCACAGGTGTCTACAATCTTGGAATCAGTGAGTGGGCCTGTATAGAGAGATACAGATACTCAATGTGCTGTTTGGTGACATGGTGTGTATCACACTCAACACGGACCAGAGGAAGCGAAGGAAAGAGTTGTGTCAGGAGATTAGAAAGAAAATTATAGACAAGCATGTTAAAAGGTAAAAGTTATAAGACCATCTCCAAGCAGCTTGATGTTCCTGTGACTATAGTTGCACATATTATTCAGAAATTTAAGCTCCATGGGACTGTAGCCAACCTCCCTGGACATGGCCGCAGGAGGAAAATTGATGACAAATCAAAGAGACAGAAAATACGAATGGTAACAAAAGAGCCCAGAAAAACTTCTAAACAGATTAAAGGTGAACTTCAAGTTCAAGGAACATCAGTGTCAGATCGCACCATCCGTCGTTGTATGAGCCAAAGTGGACTTCATGGGAGATTACCAAGGAGGGCACCATTGTTGGAAAAAAACATAGAAAAGCCAGACTGGAATTTGCCAAACTTCATGTTGACAAGCTGCAAAGCTTCTGGGAGAATGTCCTATGGACAGATGAGATAAAAATGGAACTTTTTGGCAAGGCACATCAGCTCTATGTTCACAGACGGAAAAATGAAGCATATCAAGAAAAGCACACTGTTCCTACTGTGAAACATGAAGGAGGCTCTGTTATGTTCTGGGGCTGCTTTGCTGCATCTGGCACAGGGTGTCTAGAATCTCTGCAGGTACAATGGAATCTCAAGATTGTGACACTGTTAAGAGTATCAGCATCCACAGGGGCTGTGGAGAGATGATCACATTGTGGGGGGTTTGGCTGTGGGGTGCCCCATCATACTGTATGGGTGTGGTGGGGGGCCATTATACTGTGTAGGCAGAGATCTGTGGGAAGACCAATATGTTGTTGGAGACCATCATACTATAGTGGGAGGGGAGAGTTGTTGAGGGACCATCACACTGTGTGAGGGAGCTGTGGGGTGCCCATCATACTGTGTGGGTGTGGTGGGGGACCATTATACTGTGTAGGCAGAGATCTGTGGGAGGATCAATATGCTGTGGAGGAATATCCTCCTATAGGGGCAGGGGAGAGCTGTGGAGGGACATCACACTGTGTCGGAGGGCTGTGAGGTGTTGTCAAATTGTGGGGGGGGTACATCATGCTGTGGGGGTGTAAAGGGCCCCCAAAGAAATACTAGTTCTGGGCCCCACCGCCTGTTCTGCTGTCTCCGTGCTACCAGACTTCATCCTGCCAGCTATGCCAAAGTGTAAAGGGAGGAACAGTTTGTCTGATGCAGTGAGTAACCGAAGATAGAGAAAGGGTTGACAAGTATTTACTAAACAATCAATAATAGTAATGCTCCTCGCAGGGAGGTAAAGGCAATGGCAAAAGAATATACAAGATAAACAAAACACTTATCAGTTGAAGTAAAGTCTCTGGCTCTGCTACGAAGAAGCGAGTAACATTGCCACCCGACAGTGCCGAAGGACTCAGTCCTCTTTGTAATTGGTACGTTGGAGCGTGGAAACAGTCCTTTGCATGAATGTCCCAGAAATGGCGCCGGGTACGGGTTGCGAGCACATGCACTAGCCGTAACAATCCGCGGTCTTTCGGAGTAGTCCTTAAGCTGTTGTTCCGGTATCTCGGGTGAAACAAGGGTATTCAGAGGTACGAATACAGATGGTAAGTCAATAGCATCAAGAGTAATCATGCGGAGGTCTGAGAACAGAGGAGTCGTCAATAGCGGCTGTGGAGAGAGAGTCAACCGTCTCCTGTCGCCTTCCCACCAAGTCTGACCCGTTCCCGCGCTAAGTACCCTGCGCCCCTGCTGTCTGACCAGATGGTTTCTCTCTCTCAGAGGAAATCTCCCCCTGCTAGCAGTGTTGACAGCCCCGATAGTTCCAGCCTTAAAGGGAACCGCACACCTCTGACTCCGTCTTGTCTCATCTTCTTACACCCCCCTCTCTTTTCACTCACGATTCCAAGGGCGAGACATCTGGAACATGACTAGGGAGTCTATTTACAGGTTCAGCAGTTTGCTGCCAAATGAATTGGTCTTGATAGTACCGAATGGGGGGCTGGCCGGCCGTTGTTTGTTCGGAGAGACGTGGATTGGAAGGAATAGTGGAGCCTGCTGGTAGATGCAAAACCGAATCTTCAGGAGTCTCAGGGCCCTGACCCATGGGTGTACTTTCAGATGATTGTTCGAGATCTTCTTCTTCTTCCTCTTCCACAGTGATAAGGAGGAACCTCTTCAGAAACTTTGGGAGGCTCTTCCCTCCGTCTGGGATCTTCTGAGAGGCATGGCCGGAGCATATTCCTATTTACCACTCTGGTGGGCGCATTCTCTTCTTCTGGAAAAACTTCATATACAGGTCCTTCCACACCAACTCAACACTTCACTCTGTATGGCCTACTTTCCCAACAATTTTCCAGCTTGTTACGGTCCCCGCTTGTCCCGCACAAACACTCAATCACCCACCTGAAGATCTGTCCCCCAGAGAGGAAGTTTCTCAACATGTTTCAGCTCCTGGAGCTGGGTCAGCACTAGACGATTCAAGGTCTGCAGACAGTGACAATGTTCTCGGACCCAGGTAGACACCCCCGTCTGTGGGCAGTCCTCCCCTGGATCCAGTTCCAGCTCTGCGACGTCCTTCCCTGCTCGGCCGAACAACAAGGAGTAAGGTGTGTGACCGGTGGTTTGATGGACTCGATTGTTATAGATCCATACGAGTTCAGAGACGTATTCTGGCCACCTGGCCTTTCGATCATCTTCCAGAGTTCTTAGCATCTGAATCAGGGTAATAATAAATAATAATCTTTATTTTTATATAGCGCTAACATATTCCGCAGCACTTTACAGTTTGCACACATTATCGTCACTGTCCCCGATGGGGCTCACAATCTAAATTCTTTGGAATGTGGAGGAAACCCACACAAACACGGGGAGAACATACAAACTCCTTGCAGATGTTGTCCTTGGTGGGATTTGAACGCTGCAAGGCTGAAGTGCTATCCACTGAGCCACCATGCAGCCCAGGGTACAGTTGAATTGTTCGCAGGCTTTGTTTCTCTGCAGATGATATGGTGTGGTATGTGACCTGTCAAATCGGTAGATCCACTGCAATTCATCCATCACTTTGCCTAAGAAACATACTCCCTGGTCTGAATGGATCCGCTGTGGACACCCGTACACCTGAATGAAATGTTTGCAGATAACTTTCGCAGCAGGCTCAGCAGTCTGATCTCGGGTGAGTGTCACCACCGCAAATTTTGGGAAATGATATACCATCACTAGGCAGTGGTCATATCCCTTAAGGGCTGGCCCAATGGTTAAATAATCAACAGTCAACAGTTCCAGGGGAGCTGAGATCACTATCATCTGCACAGGAGCTCGTTGTTCTGAGGATAAGGCCAACTCGCAGGCCAGACAGAGCCTACAAGCCTCCTCGACCGCTGCCCTCAGTCGTGGATGGTAAACGAACCGTTGGAGCCACTGAAACATTTTCTCAAGGCCAAAGTGAGCCCCCCTCTCATGAGCTTTGGTAACCAGCGTAGTCAGTACTGTTTCCAGGATCACCACCTACCAGGAAGCTCCCAGTTCTCCCCAGAGTTGTACCTTCCGGTATAACAGTCCATTTCTTATCTGCAACCGCTCCCACTGCCTGAAGATCTTCAACGCTTCTGGGGTCAAAGCACTTCACTGCTCTGGACTAGGCAGCTCCCCCACCATCACCCAGTTCCTGAACAAAGCAAGTTCACGGTCCTCCTGCTGTAATTGGACCCTCTCATCCTGAGATCTTCCCAATACTCCTTCATGACAGAGGGTTTGTATTTCGTCCAGCGTGGCTGCCGCGATCCCAGCGGTTATTTGAAATCGGGGAACCTCTTACCCCTCCAGCAATTCATCTCTACTCTTTCCCCAGTGGTGCATGTCTTGCTCTAGGCAGGGCGTCAGCGTGCGCATTCTCTGCTCCTCTCCTGTAGGCGATCCGCTACCGGATCTTTGCTATTCTGGCCACCCAACGTTGTTCTAAGGCACCTAGCTAAGCATTCTACAGGTGCGCCAACGGGTTATTATCGGTACGTATCAACACCTCTGAGCCAGACAGGTATTCTGCGAATCTCTCCGTCATAGCACACACCAACACCAGCAACTCCAGCTTGAAGGAGCTGTAATTGTCCCGGTTGTGCTCGGAATAGTGGAGGGACCAACTAGCATAGGCGATCACCCTCTTTATCCCGTCCTGCACCTGTGACAACACAGCTCCAAGTCAATGCAAGCTGCCGTCAGTGTGGAGAATGAACGGCAAAGAGAAGTCTGCATAAGCTTAACCTCAACTGTGGATAAAATCCTGGAGGGTTTTCTAAGAGATACTATACTGGAGTATCTGAAGAAGAATAACCTCATGTCCCAATATCAACATGGGTTTACGAGGGACCGTCCCTGTCAGACTAATCTGATAAGTTTTTATGAAGAGGTAAGTTCCGGACTGGACCAAGGGAATGCAGTGGAAGTGGTGTACATGGACTTCAAAAGCTTTTGATACGGTGCCACACAAAAGGTTGATACATAAAATGAGAACAATGGGGATAGGGGAAAATATGTGTAAGTGGGTTAAGAGCTGGCTCAGGGATTGGAAGCAAAGGGTGGTTATTAATGGAACACACTCGGACTGGGTCACGGTTAGCAGTTGTGTACCACAAAGGTCAGTATTGGGCCCGCTTCTTTTTAATATATTTAACCTTGTAGGGGGCATAGAGAGTAGAATTTCTATATTTGCAGATGACACTAAACTCTGCAGGATAATCAATACAGAGGAGGGCAATTTTATATTACAGGAGGTTTTGTGTAAACTAGAAGCTTGGGCTGATAAATGGTAAATGAGCTTTAATGGGGATAAATGTAAGGTCATGCACTTGGATAGAACAAACAAGATGTATAATTATGTGCTTAATTGTAAAGCACTGGGCAAAACTGTCACCGAAAAAGACCTGGGTGTATGGGTGGACGACAAACTCACATTTAGTGGCCAGTGTCAGGCAGCTGCTGCAAAGGCAAATAAAATAATGAGATGCATTAAAAGAGGCAAAGATGCTCATGAGGAGAACATAATTTTACCTCTATATAAGTCACTAGTGCGACCACACTTGGAATACTGTGTACAGTTCTGGTCTCCGGTGTATAAGAAAGACATAGCTGAACTGGAGTGGGTGCAGAGAAGAGTGACCAAGGTTATTAGGGAATTGGGTGGTCTGCAATACCAAGACAGGTTATTACACTTGGGGTTATTTAGTTTGGAAAATGGAAGGCTTAGGGGTGATCTTATTACAATATATAAATATATGCGGGGACAGTACAAAGACTTTCTAATGATCTTTTTACTCTTAGACCTGTGACGGGGACAAGGGGGCATCCTCTACGTCTGGAGGAAAGAAGGTTTAAGCATAATCACAAATGCAGATTCTTTACTGTAAGAGCAGTGAGACTATGAAACTCTCTGCTATATGATGTAATGAGTGATTCCCTACTAAAATTTAAGAAGGGTCTGGATGCCTTTCTTGAAAAGTATAATGTTACAGGGAATATACTAGTTTCCTTACTATTACGTTTATCCAGGGAGCTAGTCTGATTGCCGTATTTGGAGTCGGGAAGGAATTTTTTTTCCCCAATATGAAGCTTACTGTTTGCCACATGGGTTTTTTTTGCCTTCCTTTGGATCAACATGTTAGGGAAAGTTAGGATAGGATATGGGTTGAACTAGATGGACTTAAAGTCTTCCTTCAACCTTAATAGCTATGTTACTATGTTACTATGTAATGTGACAGACGCTCCAGAGGTCCCTGAGGTGTCCCAGTTATGTCTGAGACACTTGGCCTTGTGTCAAATATGCCTCTTCCTATTGGGTTAGTGGGATCCTCTCCCCCACAGCATTTGAGCCCCATTGCAGCATAGTTGAGGACATGGATGATGTTGATTAGAACGTTCATGGCATTCCCTGGCAAAGTCTTCCATACATCCACAGATATGGCAGCTTAACCTCTCTTGCCCTGACGGAGACCATAGTCGGTGGCTTGGAAAACCTCCCCATCCTGGTGAAGTCCCAAATCCCCGAAGTTCCTCCTCTCGCTGGTTCATGGGTCTCACTGGCTCCCTGCAAGCCCTAGATCCTGACTTGCAGCCTCATTCAGGCTGAGTCGTTTTCTATCAGCCACCCATTTTTTTAAGTCACCTGGGTGCTTGGACATAAATTGTTCCAGCATGAATATATCAAAGGCATGTTCTGCTTCTCAAGCCCCCAGTTCTTTTATCCACCAAGTGCATGCCATATGTAGTGTGTTAGCAAACTCCTGATGCGTGTGTGCAGCAATCTTGTCAGTCTCCGAAACTTCCTCCGGTAGGTTTCAGGCTTGACGGCATACCTCTTTAATAGTGATGGGCGAGCACTAAAATGTTTGGATGCTCGTTGCTCAAGTTGAGCAAATTGGAATACTCGGGCAGAGGCGTATCTAGGGGGGGCAGCCGGGGCATTTGGGGGCTGGAGCTGTGTGAGGAGAAGACCGAGGGGCTGGCGCTATGTGAGGAGGAGACCGAGGGGCTGCACCATGGCCCCTTGTACAAATGGGAATGAGGACCCAAAACTCTGTGAGTACTCTGAGGATGGATTTTGGAAAGGGGTTGCTGTTACTTGAGTGGGGCTGCATAGGGAAGATTATGATGAGGTGCTGTGTGGGGATTAGGGGGATGATGAGGGTCTGTGTGGAGAATTGGGTGATGAGGTGCTGTGTGGAGAAGGGGTTATGAGGAGGATGATGAGGTGCTGTGTGGGGATTAGGGGGATGATGAGCGGCTGTGTGGGGATTAGGGGGATGATGAGGTGCTGTGTGGGGATTAGGTGGATGATGAGCGGCTGTGTGGGGATTAAGGGGATGATGAGTGGCTGTGTGGGGAATTAGGGGTAATGAGCGGCTGTGTGGAGAAGGAGTGATGTGGGGGTGTTGATGGGCTTTGTGGGGAATGAGGGGACTTAATGTGTGTGGGGAGATTTGAGGACACAAAATGAGCAAAGGGGGAGATGCAGGACATGTATGAGGAAACAGTATATGGGGATGTGTTATGATTGAGTCACCGAGGAGGAAAAAGCAAAACACAAGCTCAGCCCAGAAAATCAGAGAGGTTGGAAACTAGCGGATTGCAGACCCCTAATCCTATCACACAACTAGTAGTAGCCATGGAGTGTTCCTACGGTGATCCTAGACACCTTGTCACAGCCGGAGATCTAAAGCCTAAAGAGAGAAAAGGGAAAAACTGACTGCCCCAGAGCAGACCCCAAAGCAATAGGCAGCCCCCAACATATAGTGACGGTGAAATAAGATGAAAACACTAACACAGATAGAAAGATAGGTTGAGCAAACGATGGGGCCCAAGCTAACTAAAAAGGACAGGACAGAAAAGCTGCTGTCTGCAATCCGAGAAAACCCTGCTAAAAATATTACCAATACAACTGATAAGCAAAAAGGACCCTGAAGTCACTAGACTTCAAACCCTATATCAGCACTAAGAATATTCTGAAAGCAGAGCAAAAGAGAACACTGATCAAGGAAAAAGAATCCAGCACACCCCCGGCCGGGGATGGCTGAACTCAAAAAACAAGGTAAACAAAACCAAAACTAATAAGTTCAATAGCAGAGCAAAAACTTATCTTTGGGAAGCAGGAATCAGACTGGTCTCCAAGAATCCAGCAAAGAAATCACCAGCCACTCAGAAGGGCGTCGGCTGCCTTATATCCAGTCTGAAGTTCCCGTTACCCAGTCACAATCCTCCTGATCAGGTGTTTGGTTTCTTTCATCCAAATCAGCCTCACTACCTTCCTTCACCGGAAGAGTGAGATCCTCGGACACAAAAGGTGAATGAACAGATGAGCTCACAACAGTACCTCCGCCTTGAGGAGGGGTCATCGAACCCTCATCCAAGCCACCAGGCCGATCAGGATGAGCCCGATGAAAAGCATGCACCAATCTTTCGGCATGAATATCAGAGGCAGAGACCCAGGAATTATCCTCCTGACCATAACAATTCCACTTAACCAAATACTGGAGTCTCCGTCTAGCCAGACGGGAATCCAGTATCTTCTCTACCTCATATTCTATGTTACCTTCAACCAACACAGGGTCAGGAGGTGCTGCCATAGGAACCAATGGTTCAACAAACCTCTTCAACAAGGACTTATGAAACACATTATGAATCTTAAATGTGACAGGAAGAGCCAACCGAAAAGAGACCAGATTAATAATCTCCAAAATCTTGTAAGGTCCAATAAATCTAGGTTTAAACTTTGAAGAAGCCACTTTCATAGAGATATTCTTTGATGACAACCAGACCATATCACCCACCTTAAACCGGGGACCAATGGTCCTATGCCGGTTAGAAAACCGCTGGGCTTTTTCCTGGGAAAGAGACAACTTATCCACCACTTGGTCCCAAATCTGATGCATTCTTTCCACCACAGTGTCAACCCCTGGACAGGCAGAAGACTCCACCTGCCCTGAAGAAAATCGAGGATGAAACCCAAAGTTACAGAAAAAGGGTGATATCAAAGTGGCAGAACTAGCTCTATTATTTAAAGCAAATTCGGCCAAGGGTAAAAATGAGACCCAATCATCCTGATCAGCAGATATAAAACATCTCAAATAAGCCTCCAAAGTCTGGTTTGTTCTCTCCGTCTGTCCATTGGTCTGAGGGTGAAATGCAGAGGAGAAGGACAACTGAATTCCCAACTTGGAACAAAAGGTCCTCCAGAATCTAGAGACAAACTGAACTCCTCTGTCCGATACAATGTTCTCAGGAATCCCGTGCAAGCGAACCACCTGTTGCAAAAAGAAGGGCACCAACTCTGAGGAAGATGGCAACTTAGGGAGTGGTACAAGATGGACCATCTTAGAGAATCTATCACAAATCACCCAGATAACAGTCACCCTCTGAGAGACAGGCAGATCAGAAATAAAATCCATTGAAATATGGGTCCATGGCCTCCTGGGCACCGGCAAAGACATCAACAACCCACTAGAACGAGAACAAGGCTTAGATCGGGAGCAAGTCCCACAGGACTGCACAAAATTTCTGACATCATGAGACAAGGCAGGCCACCAAAAAGACCGACTCACCAAATCTCTAGTACCAAAAATACCTGGATGACCAGCCAACGAGGAGCAATGAACCTCAGACATCACTTTCCTCCTCTACTGGTCAGGAACATACAACCTACCACTGGGACAACGCTCAGGCTTACCCTCCTGAAACTTCTCCAGAACACGTCTCAAATCAGGCAAGATGGCAGAAAGAACCATCCCCTCACCTAAGATGGTAGCAGCCTTGGTCACAATAGGAGAATCAACCAAAAAACTCCTAGAGAGGGCATCAGCCTTAACGTTCTTAGTGCCCAGAAGAAAGGAGACCACAAAATCAAAACGTGTGAAAAACAAGGCCCACCTGGCCTGTCTCGGATTCAAGCGTTTAGCCGACACAAGGTAGATCAAATTCTTGTGGTCAGTGAGGACCACAACTTGATGTCTAGCTCCCTCCAACCAATGTCTCCACTCCTCAAATGCCCACTTCATGGCCAACAGTTCTCGATTCCCCACATCATAGTTGCGTTCCGAAGGAGAGAACTTTCGGGAAAAGAAGGCACAGGGGTTCATTTTAGATGTTATAGGTTCTTTTTGGGACAAAACAGCTCCTGCACCAGTCTCTGAAGCATCCACCTCCACCTGAAATGGAAGTGAGACATCGGGTTTTCGCAAAACCGGAGAAGAAGTGAACCTCCGCTTCAGCTCCTGAAAAGAAGAAACAGCCTCTGGAGACCAATTCAGCAAATCAGCGCCCTTCTTAGTCAAATCAGTTAATGGTTTGGCAATAACAAAAAAAATTGGCTATAAACTTACGATAAAAATTAGCAAAACACAAAAACTTCTGGAGAGCCTTCAAAGAAGTGGGCTGCACCCAATCATAAATGGCCTGTACCTTGGCCGGGTCCATTTCAATAGTTGACGGAGACAAAATAAATCCCAAAAAAGAAATCGTCTGTACACCAAAAAGACATTTCGATCCCTTAACATACAGGTAGTTTTCCCTCAAAATCCGGAACACAGTCCGAACATGTTCCACAAGAGAGTCCCAATCCCTGGAAAAGATCAAAATATCATCCAAATAGATGATCAGAAACTTATCCACAAAGTCCCGGAAAATATCATTCATGAAGCACTGGAAGACAGAAGGGGCGTTAGTAAGCCCAAAAGGCATCACCAGGTACTCAAAATGTCCCTCCGGAGTATTAAACGCTGTCTTCCATTCATCCCCATACTTAATACGAATAAGATTATACGCCCCCTGAGGTCAAGCTTGGTAAACCAGCAAGCACCTTCAACTCTAGAAAATAGGTCAGAAATCAGGGGTAACGGATACTGATATTTAACAGTAATTTTGTTAAGGGAGCGATATTCAATACAGGGCCTTAATGAACCATCCTTCTTGGCCACAAAAAAACCCCAGCACCCAAGGGTGAAGAGGATGGTCTAATATGACCCTTCTCCAACAACTCCTTAATATAAGAACGCATAGCCTCATGTTCGGGTACAGATAAATTAAAAAGTCGACCCTTGGGAAATGTACACCCCGGACTCAGCTGAATTGCACAGACATAACTCCTATGAGGAGGCAAAGACGCAGACTTACTCTCACTAAACACATCATAAAAATCAGCCAAATAGTCAGGAACCTCATGCGACTGGGGAGAGGTGGAGAAAACAGGAGTGTCACTAAGAGCACACCGACAACCCCAACTCACCACAGACACAGATTTCCAATCCAAAACTGGATTATGGATTTGCAACCAGGGGAACCCCAGCACGATGGTATCATGCAAATTATGCAACACCAAAAATCTGCAATTTTCTTGATGGTCTGGGGCGACTCGCATTACCACCTGGGTCCAAAATTTAGGTTTATTCTTCGCCAAAGGAGTAGCATCAATACCCCTCAAAGGAATAGGCGTCCGCAGGGGTGTCATAGGGAAACCACAACGTTTAGCAAAATCTAAATCCATTAGGTTCAAGGCCGCTCCTGAATCCACAAAGGCTTTAGCAGAAAATGTGGACAGGGAGCAGATAAGAGTAATTGCCAGAAGAAACTTAGGTTGTACACCACCTACAGCAAATGTGTGTGCAAAACGTTTCTCTCGTTTAGGGCAGACAGAAATAGTATGAGAGGCATCTCCACAGAAAAAACATAGCTTATTACGCCTTCTAAACTTCTGACGTTGCGCCCTAGACAAAACTCTATCACATTGCATAGGTTCAGACATTTGTTCAACAGGTGGCATCATTTCTCGTGTAATTTTATGTTCACGTAAACGCCGATCAACCTGAATGGCTAATGACATAGAATCGTCAAGACCAGAGGGAACAGGAAATCCCACCATAGTATCCTTTACTGCTTCTGACAAACCCTTCCGAAAGAGAGCTGCCAAGGCACCATCATTCCAAGTGGTGAGGACCGCCCACTTTCGGAATTCTTGACAGTGCATTTCTGCAGAATCTTGACCCTGGCTCAATGCCAACAGGGTATTTTCAGCTTGATCAATCGCATTAGGTTCATCATGCAACAACCCCAAGGCCTGAAAAAATGCGTCCACATAAGTTAGAATAGGATCATCTGGTACTAAAGAAAACGCCCAATCCTGGGGATCGCCGCGCAGCAAGGAGATGACAATTTTAACCTGCTGCACAGAGCTCCCCGATGAGTTAGGCTTCAAGGCATGAAATAATTTACAATTATTCTTAAAATTCAAAAATTTAGACCGATCCCCAAAAAACACATCAGGAGTGGGGATTTTTGGTTCAGCAGCGTGTGAATGAGCAAGATAGGCGGAAATTCCTCGCACTTCAGCAGCAAGCTGCTCCACACGATCAGACAATTGCTTAAACTCCATCAGAAAAAAAAAATATATTCCTCCTACGGCCTCAGAGAAAAAGAGGAAAAAATATACACACAAAAAAAAAATTCTGACACTTTTTCTTTTTTCTTTCTTTTTTTTTTAACAATTCCTTCCTGCTTTTGAGTACCCTAGAATCTGCGGTATGGCTGGTTATTCTGTTGTGATTGAGTCACCGAGGAGGTAAAAACAAAACACAAGCTCAGCCCAGAAAATCAGAGAGGTTGGAAACTAGCGGATTGCAGACCCCTAATCCTATCACACAACTAGTAGTAGCCGTGGCGTGTTCCTACGGTGATCCTAGTCACCTCGTCACAGCCGGAGATCTAAATAAGCCTAAAGAGAGAAAAGGGAAAAACTGACTGCCCCAGAGCAGACCCCAAAGCAATAGGCAGCCCCCAACATATAATGACGGTGAAATAACATGAAAACACTAACACAGATAGAAAGATAGGTTGAGCAAACGATGGGGCCCAAGCTAACTAAAAAGGACAGGACAGAAAAGCTGCTGTCTGCAATCCGAGAAAACCCTGCTAAAAATATTACCAACACAACTGATAAGCAAAAAGGACCCTGAAGTCACTAGACTTCAAACCCTATATCAGCACTCAGAATATTCTGAAAGCAGAGCAAAAGAGAACACTGATCAAGGAATAAGAATCCAGCACACCCCTGGCCGGGGATGGCTGAACTCAAAAAACAAGGTAAGCAAAACCAAAACTAATAAGTTCAATAGCAGAGCAAAAACTTATCGTTGGGAAGCAGGAATCAGACTGGTCTCCAAGAATCCAGCAGAGAAATCACCAGCCACTCAGAAGGGCGTCGGCTGCCTTATATCCAGTCTGAAGTTCCTGTTACCCAGTCACAATCCACCTGATCAGGTGTTTGGTTTCTTTCATCCAAATCAGCCTCACTACCTTCCTTCACCAGAAGAGGGAGATCCTCGGACACAAAAGGTGAATGAACAGATGAGCTCACAACAGGGATGGGTGCAGGCACAGTATCGTGAGTGGGGATGAGTGCAGACAGTATGGGGAGCGAACGGGGGAATGTATGTGGACACAGTATGAGTAGTGATGTGAAAAATGTATGGGGACAGAGTACGGAGAGTGAGGGTGATGGATGTGTGCAGACACAGTGGGGTTATGTGTGAGGGGAAAGTGTGAGCAGACAATATAGAAAGGGGATAAATATACGAGGAGACAGTATGGTGAACAGGAGGATGTGAGACAGTATGAGGAGGGAGGGGAATAGTAGGAGGCAACAGTATCGGGGGAGAAAAGTGAGTGGGCACAGAATACAGACTGAATAGTGGCGGCGTAGCATGGTGAGACAGTGTAAGGGTACAGCCAGGAGGGGACAGTATACCAAGGAGGGGAAGTGTGATGACAGAGTACAGTAGAGAGACTGGGCCCTATAGGGAGGATACAGTGTGAGAGGACAGTGTGTAGAGGGGGCCAGTATGGAAAGGAGAGGTCAGTGCAAAGAGCATGTACCATAAGATGGACAGTGTAGGGTCATATTTTGTGCAGACAATATAGTGAGGGGCAATTATTTATTCAGGGGCTCAGCATAGGGCAGATATTTTTTATTTAGGAGCATTATAATGACACTTCTATCTTTAAGGGCGTCGCGTGGAGAGTTGGTGCACCGGAGAAGATGGAAGTCTGCAGAGACGAGATGTGGATGAGAAAACTCATCATGGGGTCTGGAGAAGATGAAGAAAAGAAGGAGAACGAGTCAGACGATGACATCTATAAGGTACCTGGATGTAAATAATATTTGTGATACTGACTAATTCTCATTTTTTTTAATTTATGTTAGAAACATTCAAGGGGTTGTCCAGGCCTGTGCTGAGTCTGCCGTCATTATATGTGACTGCAGACTTCTGAATTCTCACAGTGCTCACTGAACGCTGTCAGGATTCTCTCATGCCAGTAACTTACATACATGCAGTCACATGCTGACTAGACATGTGTGGCCTCACTCAATGAAAATGAACAGAGCGAGGCCAGGCACATCTAGTCGGAATGTGTCCAAAAGTATATAAATCACATTTGTGCTGACATGACTGTCCATCGGCAAGGGAGAATCCTAAATGTGTGCAGTGCGTTCTTTGTGAGAATCCAAAAGCTGCAATGTCAGGATTCAGCGCTGCAGGTTCCAGTAGTCATCACATGGACACTTCAATAACTATGTGATATTCATACTTATGGTCCTGTGACAACGAGCTTCTCTTCCTGCTTCTTTCAGTTTTTCATTGAACATTGAGAGCAATAGGGAGAGTAGCTCATGGGTACACGACTAAGTGTGAAAATCACATGTGTGCTGATGGGGGGGGGGACGCCGGACCGAATTCTTGCCCCAGAAAGCCTAGATACACCTCTGTACTCGGGTACTCGACCTGAGCAACAAGCGCAATGAAAGTCTATGGGAAAACCAAGTATTTTTACCGCGACCCACCCCGGTGGTCCTTTTAAAGTCTAAAAACGTCTGAAAATGATGGAAACAGTGTTCAAATGACATGGAAACATCATGGTGAAGACCCCTGAAAGCATTTCTGTCTCCCAGGTCACTGCTATGACTAATATTGTCAGAGTGTGACGCCACTTTTACAGGCGCACACTAAAACATTCAAAAACGAAACCAAAATTAATTTTCCAGCAAAATATGTTAAGGAACATCCTTTCCAGGTAATGACTTTTGTATAAGGCAATATGAATAACCAAAACAAAAATGTTCCTCCACCACTTGGGCTATGTTCTCACGTAGCGTTTTTGATGCGTTTTTCAACTTTACCATTGCTTTCAACCAAGACAAATGCATTCACTGGGAAACGTCACTTTAACAGTTTACACCCTTCTTTGGCCATGTGCTGTGTGACACATCATCAGACACTTCCTGTTTCATTTATGAAGGAGGGACTCTGAAAGTCACAAAGTCTATTTTTATAGGGCCAGCAGTCAGCCCTCGCTATTCTTAGAGCCATAAGCCGGCTATGCCTTGTTGTTCCCATTATTAAACATTGGGTCCCTTATACTGTTATTGCATATGCAGTGATTGGCAGGGCTGCCCAAAACTTGGACGCACCCCAACAACCCATTGAACAGACGTCATAGATGACCACATGCAATCAAAGTTCCATGTGTTCATTTGGAACTCCCATACTT
The DNA here is from genome assembly GCF_039654945.1 of Dendrobates tinctorius. Classification (NCBI taxonomy): domain Eukaryota; kingdom Metazoa; phylum Chordata; class Amphibia; order Anura; family Dendrobatidae; genus Dendrobates; species Dendrobates tinctorius. The sequence continues at coordinate 3,479,190 of NW_027361925.1, forward strand.
TTTGCTTATGCATTGAATGCAAGGCCTGCCCTGCATCAAAGTTACATGCACCCCAATAAGCCTTTAAACACACATACTGGATGGCCACATGAAACCAACTTTCCCATTATTCTGATTTTTTTAAGTCACCTAAAGTTTGCCCATGAAGTGAATATAAGGTCTGCCCAAAATTTGCACACATTCCAGGAAGAAATGTGGAGGATGGTCTCTGAAAAATGTTTTCCCAGTTTACAGGAGCGGGTCTCCTATACTTGTAATGCCCATACACTAAGTGTATGAGTGTATGAGCAGACAAACATTTCCCCTGGGAGGTACACATCAACCTACTATGTAAATATTTTTTTACGGCCATCATAAACACCCTTGCAAAAAACTATAGTGGCTGTTGCATCACGGAACACGTTCACCCTCGTGTTCTAGTGGTGTCTAAAGAGATGTAGAGTATGGCCTCTGAAAAATGTTTTCCCAGTTTACAGGATCAGGTCTCCTATACTTGTAATGCACATACACTATGTGTATAGACTGAAAAACATTTTCCCCTGGGGGGGGGGGACCTCAACATAGAGTGTAAACATTTTTGGAACGGGCATCATAAACATCCTTGGAAAAATTTCTAGTGGCTGTTGCATCACAGACCACCGTCACCATCGTGATCTAGTGGTGGTGGATAGTGTTGAGCATTCCGATACCGCAAGTATCGGGTATCGGCCGATACTTGCTGTATCGGAATTCCGATACCGACTTCCGATATTTTTTCAATATCGGAATTCGGCATCGGAATCGGAAGTTCAGTTGATTGACGGCCTGACGTCATCATGATGCGCGGTGTGTGCGCATCATGATGCGCCGTCATTTCGGGCCTTCCGGGGGTCTCTGCCGGCCTGCCGGGGGGCTGTGCCGGCCTGCCGGGGGGCTGTGTGGACTGCCCGGGGTCTGTACCGGCCTGCCGGGGGGCTGTGCCGGCCTGCCGGTGGTCTGTGCACCCTGTGGGGGTCTGTACCGGCCTGCCGGGGGGCTGTGCCGGCCTGCCGGGGGGCTGTGCTGATGTCCGGGGGTCTGTGCAAGCATCGTCCGATGGGACTACAAGTCCCATCGGGCGATGCCTGCTACCATGACAGTGATTGACACATTAGCCAATGATGGGACAGTAGTAGTCCCATCATCCGGCTAATGTGTTAAATGTTAAAAAAAAAAAAAATACTACATACATACTACATGCATGCTACATACATACTACATGCTACATACATACTACATACATGCTACATACATACTACATACATGCTACATACATACTACATGCATGCTACATACATACTACATGCTACATACATACTACATGCATGCTACATACATACTACATATATACTACATACATGCTACATACATACTACATGCTACATACATACTACATATATACTACATACATACTACATACATGCTACATACATACTGCATGCTACATACATACTACATACATACTACATACATACTACATGCATGCTACATACATACTACATGCATGCTACATACATACTACATGCATGCTACATGCATGCTACATACATACTACATGCTACATACATACCACATACATACTACATACATACTACATACTACATATATACTACATGCATGCTACATACATACTACATGCTACATACATACCACATACATACTACATACATACTACATACATACTACATGCTACATACATACTACATATATACTACATGCATGCTACATACATACTACATGCTACATACATACCACATACATACTACATACATACTACATACATACTACATGCTACATACATACTACATATATACTACATGCATGCTACATACATACTACATGCTACATACATACCACATACATACTACATACATGCTACATATATACTACATGCATGCTACATACATACTACATATATACTACATGCATGCTACATACATACTACATGCTACATGCATGCTACATACATACTACATGCTACATACATACCACATATATACTACATACATACAATACATTCATACAATACATACATAGACATACAGTACATATAACATAGAGTAACATACTTACCAATACTTGTCACATTGTTCCCCGAAGCCATTGTCTTTTCCGGAATAAATATTAACATAACAAACCACAAAAATACTCACCCACGATCCGAAGCAGTCCACGAGTGTGTCCCACGACGATCTTGGGTAGAGAACTGCAGCATCAGATGATGCTGCCGTTCTCTACGGGCTGCAGGAATCCAATGATGGAAGGTAGGTATCCTTCCGCACTGTATTCCTCCGCCACTTAAAAAAAAAAAAGTCCCTAGTCTCACTTTATGCCATTGCTGCGTGGGAATTTCCCACACAGCAATGGCATAAAGTGAGACTAGGGACTTTTTTTTTTTTTAAGTGGCGGAGGAATACAGTGCGGAAGGATACCTACCTTCCGTCATTGGATTCCTGCAGCCCGTAGAGAACGGCAGCAACAGCTGATGCTGCAGTTCTCTACCCAAGATCGTCGTGGGACACACTCGTGGACTGCTTCGGATCGTGGGTGAGTATTTTTGTGGTTTGTTATGTTAATATTTATTCCGGAAAAGACAATGGCTTCGGGGAACAATGTGACAAGTATTGGTAAGTATGTTACTCTATGTTATATGTACTGTATGTCTATGTATGTATTGTATGAATGTATTGTATGTATGTAGTATATATGTGGTATGTATGTAGCATGTAGTATGTATGTAGCATGCATGTAGCATGCAGTATGTATGTAGCATGCATGTAGTATATATGTAGTATGTATGTGGTATGTATGTAGCATGTAGTATGTATGTAGCATGCATGTAGTATATATGTAGTATGTATGTAGCATGTAGTATGTAGCATGCATGTAGTATATATGTAGTATGTATGTAGCATGTAGTATGTATGTAGCATGCATGTAGTATATATGTAGTATGTATGTAGCATGTAGTATGTATGTAGCATGCATGTAGTATGTATGTAGCATGCATGTAGTATGTATATGGTATGTATGTAGCATGTAGTATGTATGTAGCATGCATGTAGTATATATGTGTTATGTATGTGGTATGCATGTAGCATGCATGTAGCATGCATGTAGTATGTATGTAGTATGTATGTAGTATATATGTAGTATGTAGCATGTAGTATGTATGTAGCATGCATGTAGTATATATGTGTTATGTATGTAGCATGTAGCATGCATGTAGCATGCATGTAGTATGTATGTAGTATATATGTGGTATGTATGTAGCATGCAGTATGTATGTAGCATGCATGTAGTATATATGTAGTATGTATGTTGCATGTTGTATTTATGTAGTATGAATGTAGCATGTATGTAGTATGTAGTATGAATGTAGCATGTATGTAGTATGCATGTTGTATGTATGTAGCATGTAATTTTTTTTATTTTTTTTTTTATTTTTTTTTACATTTAACACATTAGCCGGATGATGGGACTACTACTGTCCCATCATTGGCTAATGTGTCAATCACTGTCATGGTAGCAGGCATCGCCCGATGGGACTTGTAGTCCCATCGGACGATGCCTGCACAGACCCCCGGAGCCTGCACAGACCACCGGCAGGCCGGCACAGCCCCCCGGCAGGCCGGCACAGCCCCCCGGCAGGCCGGCACAGCCCCCCGGAGCCTGCACAGCCCCCCGGCAGGCCGGCACAGCCCCCCGGCAGGCCGGCACAGCCCCCCGGCAGGCCGGCACAGCCCCCCGGAGCCTGCACAGACCACCGGCAGGCCGGCACAGACCACCGGAGCCTGCACAGACCCCCTGGCAGGCCGGCACAGCCCCCCGAAAGGCCCGTACAGACCCCAGAGAGGCTGTACAAGGGCAGGAAAGGGTTTTTCTTATTCCGATACCGGAAGTTCCATAGACTTGAATGGGACTTCCGGTATCGGAATCGGCGATACCGATACTTTTTTTAAAGATCGGCCGATACCATCCGATACGATACTTTGAAGTATCGGACGGTATCGCTCAACTCTAGTGGTGGATGATAAGGATGAGAAAAATAACAGCAAATAGCCAAAATCAGGAAGCGTATACCCATGTTTTGGTGTGAAGAGGTGCATGGGAATATACCTTCCAAAAAAAAAGACACTGGATTTGAGGTCAGGTTTCACTGTTATCATGCGGTGGTTTACGGAAGTCTGGCCCAATCCAGCCCTTGTTCATTTTTATAAGAGTCAGCCTTTCAACATTTTCAGTTGACAGGCGGATGTGCTTATCAGTTATAATTCCAGAACTAGAAGGTGAGCACCATCACAATAGTCCACACATCCGAACCATCATACGTGTATAAAAGAGACGCAGCCGGCAATACAACTGTTTTACCCTTAGGTGCACATTCATGGAAAATAAGCTAATCCACATAGCAAAAAATAATAGAAAAGAACAGCACTCACCAGGTAGTGTAGTCAAGGCTTTATTATAAAAGCATATCAGAGGGAGAACGGGTGCAAAAAGGAGATAGCAACGACGATCGTTTCGCGCTGCAAAGGCGCTTCCACAGGTTAAATGGGCACACAGGCAGCGTACTTTGACAAGCAGATCTGGCAGCTCCGGGTAAGTTTTTAGAAACCGTTGAACGAGGTTAAGCACATGGACCATGTATGGTACGTGTGTGAGCTTGCCTCACCTCAGAGCTGCCACCATGTTCCAGCCGTTGTCACACATGACCATGCCTGGCTTTAGGTTCAGTGGTGTCAGCCACACATCTGCCTGCTCTTTCAGAGGAGTCCCCAACTCTTCAGCATTGTGCGGTTTGTCACCTAAGCATTTTGGCTTCAGTACAGCCTGTTGACGCTTGGCTGAGGCAGTGCTGCAGTGCTTCCAGCTTGTGACTGATGTGGTCATTTTGGAGATGGAGGCTGAAGAGGTGCAGGAGCTGTAGACTGTGGGGCCAACCCTGACTGACATAGGGTCTGCAATGCTCGGCATCGGGAGGACGTGTTCCATCCCAAGGTCCCTCTGGGTCCCGGCTTCCATTATGCTAACCCAGTTTGCCATCAGCGAGATGTAGCATCCCTGCCCACAAGCACTTGTTCACGTGTCCGTGATTAGTTGGACTTTCCTATTGTTCAGGGCACGGGTAATGTGCGACACGTGCTTGTGTAATGCCGGAATGGCACACCAGGAGAAATAGTGGCGGCTGGGGATCGAGTACCTTGAGCCGGCCGCCGCCATCAGGTTGCGGAAAGCTTCCATATCCACGAGCTTAAAAGGCAACATTTAAAGCGCAAGCAGGCAAGAAATGTGTAAATTTAGTACTGTGGCCTGTGGGGTGATGGCTGCGTATTTACGCTTGCGTTCCAATGACTGGGGTATGGACAACTGAAGGCTGCGCTGGGACAAGGACGTGGATGTGCTTGTGGTGCTAATAAAAATATGTATATCTTATAGCCTACATATTGTTATATATTGTTTATATGCTTTGATATAGTGTGGTCATTAGACCAAGGATGGAAAGTATTGCAAATATGAAATATGGTTGTTTGAATCCAAACACTATATATTGCAATATACTACGGTGTAATATCTTTAATGAATATTTATGCTGCTTGAACAAGGAAGTCTTGTGTTCAATAATAGTATGATGCTCGGAGACAAGGGAGACCAAAATGTTTTGATGGTCTCATGTAGCAATGGTCATGCATGACATCAATAATCAAGGACCGATTGTGATACACATGAGACAAGTATGAGTGTGTGCCTGGGTTACGATAGGTATCCAGTTTTCAGAATAGGTGATTATGGAAGTCATGCTTATCACATGCCACCATTTTAGAGCGTTATGCTATGATCATGAAGAGTTAACTTTGTGACAAGCAACATATGTTGAACTTTGAATAGTGCAACACTGATTGTTAGAGGCAAACAGATCTTGGGTTGTAATTAGTAGCAAACAACCTTCAAGCATTGTGCTATTGTTAAGAGACATGCCAATGGCAAATAGATCTTGGGTTGGTGCAAACAAACTTTAAGATTGTAGTAGTCTATAACAAACAGACCTTGAAGTCTTGTGCTCTTATCAAGACAACAACCAACTGTACAATTTCAAGATTCTGATGATTCAGCCTAAACATACTGCACAGATGTAATAGGGGAGGATCTGGAAGTTGTGTATAAAAAGGTGGACCTGGTTCAGTGAGGTGGGGACATTTCCAGAAGGTATCGTGGATGCACGGTTTCTGTGATGACAAGACCAGAGTATTTCCTTCTCGCTGACACTGTGGTCCCTCCAGTGGAGAAGTGATGTTACAATACTTGGTAATGTATAGTATTGATGCTTATTTCTCTATGTACTATAATTCATATTAATTGTATGATTCACATGAAATTAATTAACACAAAATAGGGTAATATTATATTTGCCATTCCATAATTTATCATTATCCTGATGTAATCTTAATAAATTGTTACATTATTGTTTTACCATAAAACTGTATTCAGTGTGCCTAATTCGTATATTAGTGAGCGTTACGTAAGTAAGGGCGTACCCGCCCTGTTACTTTGACGTGGTAAAACAGTGCTTGATGATGGTGGTAGTCGAGTGTGGGTACCGACAGGTGCAGGGCAGGAGGCATCTTCGCATGCAACGTGGAAAGGGGACACTGTTCCTGGAGCCTGGTGTTCAGCCCAAAAAGTCGGATGCTTTGCTGCCATGTGCCTGATCCTGCTGGTAGATTTGCTACCCCTGATGCGGGCATGGCAGGTGGTGCAAATGGCCTGTTTGGGGTTACCCATGCGACCCTATTTGCTACTTATGAGAAATATTTAACTTTTCCAGGTCCACTTACTTACCGGTTTAACCGGTTTATACCAGTTGATCCAAGCCTGCAAATTGCCGGTAGGCATTTATTTTTAGTTATATCCCCACATGCTCACTGTATAATCGTGGCATTAATTCTATTCATTTCACCACAGATACGTGTCTGATTCATGCACATGTATTTACAACAAATCCTCTTGCCTCTTTATGTTTGCTTTTCTCTGTTTTCTTTTTTGTTTCTATTTTCCATATTAAAGTCTTACCTTCTGAGCATAAAATTAACCCTATGTGGGCCAAAAGAATTTTTCATGAGCAGTGTATATTTAGTTCTCCTGCAATTCTTGTTATTGCATATTGATAGACCGGTTCTAGCATTACCTCAATGTATACACTTTATTTGATATTTATATTTTTTTTTGCTTTTGTAGTCCAAATGATGGTATTTATTTTTCTGTTTATTCCTGTTATTCCTTCTATGTAGCAACTGAAGAAGGCCGTGCGTGGCCGAAACGTTTTATCTTGGCTGCATTAAATAATCATGAAATTAATTAATCTAGATTTTACTATAGTAGCTAGGGAGACATAGCAAATACAGTGGAATGTAGGTCTGAAATTTGTAGCCCACAGATAGATTAGGAGTCTGACGGAGATCCCACACTGTTCAATATGTGGCCTGTATTATTTTTATTTTTTACCCCAAAATAGTCCATAGTACTAGGGTAAGACACAGCAAAAAACGGTGACTGTATGCCTGAAATGACACAATTTGTAGCCCACAGATAGATCAGGCGTCTGTCGGAGATACTACACTGTTTCAATATGTGGCCTGTATTATTTTATTTTTTACACCAAAAGAGTGTATAGAACTAGGGTAACAGACAGCAAATACAGTCGAATGGAGGTCTGAAATGGCACAATTTGTAACCCACAGATACAGTTGTGGCCAAAAGTATTCACACCCCTGCAATTCTGTCAGATAATACTCAGTTTCTTCCTGAAAATGATTGCAAACACAAATTCTTTGGTATTATTATCTTTATTTAATTTGTCTTAAATAAAAAAACACAAAAGAGAATGAAGCAAAACATTGATCGTTTCACACAAAACTCCAAAAATGGGCCAGACAAAAGTATTGGCACCCTCAGCCTAATAATTGGTTGCACAACCTTTAGCCAAAATAACTGCGACCAACCGCTTCCGGTAACCATCAATGAGTTTCTTACAATGCTCTGCTGGAATTTTAGACCATTCTTCTTTGGCAAACTGCTCCAGGTCCCTGATATTAGAAGGGTGCCTTCTCCAAACTGCCATTTTTAAATCTCTCCACAGGTGTTCTATGGGATTAGGTCTGGACTCATTGCTGGCCACCTTAGAAGTCTCCAGTGCTTTCTCTCAAACCATTTTCTAGTGCTTTTTGAAGTGTGTTTTGGGTCATTGTCCTGCTGGAAGACCCATGACCTCTGAGGGAGACCCAGCTTTCTCACACTAGGCCCTACATTATGCTGCAAAATTTGTTGGTAGTCTTCAGACTTCATAATGCCATGCACACGGTCAAGCAGTCCAGTGCCAGAGGCAGCAAAGCAACCCCAAAACATCAGGGAACCTCCGCCATGTTTGACTGTAGGGACCGTGTTCTTTTCTTTGAATGCCTCTTTTTTCTCCTGTAAACTCTATGTTGATGCCTTTGCCCAAAAAGCTCTACTTTTGTCTCATCTGACCAGAGAACATTCTTCCAAAACATTTTAGGCTTTTTCAGGTAAGTTTTGGCAAACTCCAGCCTGGCTTTTTTATGTCTCGGGGTAAGAAGTGGGGTTTTCCTGGGTCTCCTACCATGCAGTCCCTTTTCATTCAGATGCCGACGGATAGTACGGGTTGACACTGTTGTACCCTCGGACTGCAGGGCAGCTTGAACTTGTTTGGATGTTAGTCGAGGTTCTTTATCCAACATCCGCACAATCTTGCGTTGAAATCTCTTGTCAATTTTTCTTTTCCGTCCACATCTAGGAAGGTTAGCCACAGTGCCATGGGCTTTAAACTTCTTGATGACACTGCGCACGGTAGACACAGGAACATTCAGGTCTTTGGAGATGGACTTGTAGCCTTGAGATTGCTCATGCTTCCTCACAATTTGGTTTGTCAAGTTCTCAGACAGTTCTTTGGTCTTCTTTCTTTTCTCCATGCTCAATGTAGTACACACAAGGACACAGGACAGAGGTTGAGTCAACTTTAATCCATGTCAACTGGCTGCAAGTGTGATTTAGTTATTGCCAACACCTGTTAGGTGCCACAGGTAAGTTACAGGTGCTGTTAATTACACAAATTAGAGAAGCATCACATGATTTTTCAAACAGTGCCAATACTTTTGTCCACCCTCTTTTTTATGTTTGGTGTGGAATTATATCCAATTTGGCTTTAGGACAATTCTTTTTGTGTTTTTTCATTTAAGACAAATTAAATGAAGATAATAATACCAAAGAATTTGTGTTTGCAATCATTTTCAGGAAGAAACTGAGTATTATCTGACAGAATTGCAAGGGTGTCAATACTTTTGGCCACAACTGTAGATGAGGCGTCTGACGGAGATAGCCCGCTTTCAAATATCTGCCCTGTATTTTTTTTTTTTGGCCAGCAAAATTGTGTCAACAAATAGGCTATGACACAACAACAAAAAATTCTATGGAGGCCTGAAACGGCAAAATTTTGAGCACAATGATATGTGATCCATCGGACAAAACCCAGTGTAAAATATCTGCCCTGTACCTAAGGATTTTGACAGCAAAATGGTGTGAAAAAATTGTATAAGCCACTCCAAAAAAATTCTACAGTACCACAAAAAATGGTAGATTTATCTGCACACTCAGATGTCATGCCTGGGACTGGCTAACCTGTTTAAATTTGCTGGATTTTTCAAAATGACCTGGCTGTAGTCTGAAGTGTCAACAAGCAAATAGAGACAAAAAAGGGTTCGAGATTGCTTTGGAATAAAATAATCAGGATTAAGATGCAAAAAAAACTTATTCCTAGCCACTGATACCTGGGGCTAGGTATATACTGTCAATATATGTAATAGGCAGCAGCAGCAGACAGTAATGGAATGGACCCTCTTGATGTATGCAATGATATCTATATACCCAAATACAGTGCCTGTATGCCTTGCACTGATATGTATATAGCCACATACACTCCCCTGCCTACGTAGCGCTGCAATCTATATACCCCCGTAATTAGTCCTTAGGACTGTTGGCTTAGCTGGATTTGTGGATTCTATGATGGTATACCCACACTAACTTATAAACCCTATGTCAGCAGCAGCTCTCCCTACACAGTCTAATTCCGGATGTGACTGTGACGAGCATGGCAGAAGCAGGTCTCTTAGGGTGTGTGCACACGTTGCGGATTCTGCTGCAGATTTTTCCGCGCAGATTTGTCTAACTCCGCAGTTCAAAAGACCTGCGGTTTATCTGCGGATTAGCCTGCGGTTTGACACCTGTCATGGAGCAGGTGCCAAACCGCTGCGGAATCCGCACAAAGAATTGACATGCTGCGGATTTAAAACTGCAGAAAAATCCACAACGTGTGCACTGCGTTTTTCATTTTGCATAGACTTAAATTTCCGCAGAAATTGCTGCGGATCCGCAGGGCCATATCCGCTGCGGATCCACAGCAGAATCCCCAACGTGTGCACACACCCTTATAGACCTGATGACGCTGTGTGGCCAGCCAATCACTGTAATACCACAACAAAGATGGCTGCGGCATTAATGTGTGGCAGACAATCCCTGTATGTTGATTGGCACTCTAAAGAGTGCCAAACTTGTAGGGCGGAGACCCGAGCTCCCGCCGATTACTCCTGGAAATGCTCGGCGCTCGCGAGTACAGGTAACGAGCATTACTGAGCCTGCTCACTCATCACTGATCCAAATACATATGGTCTTTTATATGTATATATCTGTGGGTGGTGGATACTTCCCGATGTGTGTTTTGGATCTTCATCAGGGTGCGTCGTCCTCATAGAACTGGAGGGTTGAAATAGGTCCGAAACGCGCGTCGGGGTGTGTGCCACACCAGCATCCACTAGGCAATCCCATCCTCTCATACCTTTCCCACAGTTTTACAGTGACTCCACTCCTTTTCATATATTCCTTCACTGCTCCTATATTTTGTACTCTCAGGTCCTGTGCCCAGACACCTCCCTTAAAGAGCATATGAATTTGGATAACTCACTTGAGTTAAATATACACTTGTTTTGTTCCTGGGTAGTGTGTATCGGCTCTTGGCTCCATATATTCTCTCTGTGGGACACCTTATTTCTTGTTGCCATAATGGAATATAAATGGCATGGTATACTACTACAATTATAAATCCAACAATGTAGACCAGCTCACTCCTGTGAACCACCTGGAACCTCAGCTGACCTGGTTAACTCCGTTGTGCCCAGATCTGGATGTAGGAGTCCATCCATACAAATGTGAACAACGACAAAGCAAAGTCCAGCAATAACGTGAGCAATCCAGGATGCTGTTAAAAAATTTTTTCTTTTTATTCATAAATCCATAAATCCAGATTCTGGACCGTGAAGAAGGCGGGTTCTACCGCTGAAACGCGTAGTCCTATCTGCACGACTTTCCTGCGTTATTGCTGTTTTGAACTGCTTGGACCATTGCATTTTAATGGATTTATGAATAAAAAGAAAAAAATTTTTAACAGCATCCTGGATTGCTCACGTTATTGCTGGACTTTGCATTGTCGTTGTTCACTACTACAATTATATATACTTATTATTATTATTATTTATTTATTGTTATAGCGCCATTTATTCCATGGAGCTTTACATGTAAGAAGGGGTATACATAATAAAAACAAGTACAATAATGTTAAACAATACAAGTCATAACTGGTACAGGAGGAGAGAGGACCCTGCCCGCGAGGGCTCACAATCTACAAGGGATGGATGAGAATACAGTAGGCGAGGGTAGAGCTGGTCATGCAGCGGTTTGGTCGATCGGTGGTTACTGCAGGTTATAGGCTTGTCGGAAGAGGTAGGTCTTCAGGCTCTTTTTGAAGGTTTCGATGGTAGGCGAGAGTCTGATATGTTGTGGTAGAGAGTTCCAGAGTAGGGGTGATGCGCGAGAGAAATCTTGCATGCGATTGTGGGAAGAGGAGATAAGAGGGGACGTACGTTGTTTGATTTATTCTATATACAAGTGCATCTCACAAAATTAGAATATCATCAAAAAGTTTAATTCAGGTCTTTAATACAAAAAGTGAAACTCATATTATATGGAGTCATTACAGAGTGATCTATTTCAAGTGTTTGTAAATTAAAAGAACGTCAGCACTCACCCTTCGTTTTGAAGAAAATTCAGTCCTTTTTAACTTTCATTACATTGGACAAATGGCAAAAAAGTGCTAGCAGCGTGACACCAGGTACAGTATTCCATAAAAAGAGACATGATGGCCAATGAACATTTTGCGCTGGTTTGCGCTTCTACTGGTCCATATTACTACTCAATTCCTGAAAATTTTAACACATTGGGGTCTGCATTATGGTGTCGTGGATGTGTTTGATAAATCTTAATGACCCCTTCATTGTAGCAATAGAATAGTAATATTCCCTGAAGCGTATGCATAATGGCCTGATGTGTTAAAATTTGCAGGAATTGAGTATGTAGAAAATCGATTATGAGGTGGCAATCATAATAGATTGCTTTTGCAAAGAGAAGCTAAAAGGATTTTAGATACTGAAGCACAGGGTCCTCTAGCCTTGAATGACAAGTTAATCTGTCTGTTTTTTTGTAACATGGTTTTCGTTGTGCACACACGTGATGTATAATCACAATCATTGTATTCACCTATTCTTTTGCTTCCACCTCTCTGATATAAAGGAAATGAGGTGGTTGTACGTAGTAATATGGACCAGTAGAAGCGCAAACCAGCACGAAACGTTCGTTGTCTGTTTATGGAATTACTGCACCTGTTGCCACACTGCTAGCTCTTTTTTGCCATTTGCCCAATATACTAAAAATTAAAACCGACTGATTTTCTTCAAAAAAAAGGGTGAGTGCTGACTTTCTTTTTATTTACATTATAGTAGAAACTTTGATTGTTTCCTGTCTTTGCACCGATCTTTATTTGAAAGTAGAGGCTGCAATATTATAACAAGTACCTTAACACTGGTGAAAGAGCTTTCATATTTGGTGCTTCAACTCTTTTATGATGATTATTTCAAGTGTTTATTTCTGTTAATGTTGATGATTACGGCTTACTGCCAATGAAAACCCAAAAGTCATTTTCTCAGTAAATTAGAATAATTAACAAAAAACACCTGCTGCCTAAGCATTTACAAAGGTCCATTAGTCTGTTTCAGTAGGCTTCACAATCATGGGGAAGACTGCTGTCTTGACAGATGTTCAGAAGGTCATCATTGACAGACTCCACTAGGAGGGTAAGCCACAAAAGGTCATTGCTAAAGAAGCTGGCTGTTCACAGAGTGCTTTATCCAAGCATATTAACCCCTTTTCTCCCAAGGGTGGTTTGCATGTTAATGCCCTGGCCAATTTTTACAATTCTGACCACTGTCCCTTTATGAGGTAATAACTCTGGAACGCTTCAATGGATCCTGGTGGTTCTGACATTGTTTTCTCGTGACATATTGTACTTCATGTTAGTGGTAAAATTTAATTCATATAACTTGCGTTTATTTGTGAAAATTTGGTGAAAATTTGGAAAATTTTGCAATTTTATCAACTTTGAAATTTTATGCCCTTAAATTACTGAGATATGGCACACAAAAAACTTAATAAGTAACATTTCCCACATGTTTACTTTACATCAGCACAATTTTGGAACAAAAATTTTTTTTTGTTAGAAAGTTATAAGGGTTAAAATTTGACCAGCGATTTCTCATTTTTACAACACCAATTTATTTTCAGGGACCACATCACATTTGAAGTCACTTTGAGGAGTCTATATGATAGAAAATACCCAAATGTGACACCATTCTAAAAACTGCACCCATCAAGTTTATTAACCCTTCAGGTGCTTCACAGGAATTTTTTGAATATTTAAAAAAAAATGAACATTTAACTTTTTTTTTCACAAAAAAAATTATTTAAGGTCCAATTTTTTTTATTTTATCAAGGGTAACAGGAGAAATTGGACTGCAAAAGTTATTGTGCAATTTGTCCTGAGTACGCCGATACCTGATGTTATGTGGGGGGGAACTGTTGTGAGTTCATTTTCCCCTTCACTGTTGAGGTCTGATGAACTCCCTCTGCTGGTGAAGAGAGGTAGTGAAATTGATTGGGTTGAGAAGAACCTGTCATCTGAACAGGTGGAGCCTGATTGGACACCCGGAATCACTGAGTGGATATAAGGCAGCCGACGCCCTACAGGGGTGTTGGTGATCCTTTCTGCTCTGAGCTCTTGCAACCAGTTAGTCCTGTCTACTGAAAGCTAAGTTTTTGCTCTCTTATTTTTCCATGAGATTTTGTCTGTTTGTTTCGTGTTTTGTGTTCAGCCTGCCTTTGTTGGAACGGGCTGAGCTCCATTTTTGTCTCTGATCAGTTTATCTCTTTGCTCTGTTTTCAGAATATACCTGAGTGCTGATATAGTGATTTTAAAGTCTAGCGACTTCAGGGCCTTTTTCCCTATCTGACGGTTGGGACATTTTTGGTAGGGTTTTTTGCGGATTGCAGCCAGCATCTTTTCTGTCCTTTCCTATTTAGTTAGTTGGGCCCCATCGTTTGCTCAACCTGTCTTTCAGTCTGTGTTTGTGTTTTCATCTGCTTTTCACCGACAATACATGTTGGGGGCTGTCTATTGCTTTGGGGTCTGCTCTGGGGCAGTTTAGATTTCCCCTTTCTTTCTTTAGGCTTATTTAGTTCTCCGGCTGTGAACGAGGGGTCTAGGGCACCATAGGAACCCCCCATGGCTACTGTTAGTTGTGGTGAATAGGATCAGGGGTCTGCAATCCGATAGCTACCAACCTCTCCGGTTTTCTGGACTTAGCTTGTATTTTTGCTTTTTCCTCCTTCGGTGACTCATTCATAACAGGGAACCACTGTTTCGGCGCATGGCAGAGCTTGGAAAGGAACGAGCGTCGTTTGACTTTTTCAGCGCAAAATTGGCTGGAATTGAGATCGGGCGCCATGTCACATTGGAAGAGCCCCTGGTGTGCCTAAACAGTGGAAACTCCCCACAAGTGACCCCATTTTGGAAACTAGACCCCCAAGGAACTTATGTAGATATGTGGTGAGAACTTTGAACCCACAAGGGCTTCACAGAAGTTTATAACGTACAGCCGTACAATTAAAAAATCATATTTTTTCCACAAAAATGATCTTTTCACTCTCAATTTTTATTTTCCCAAGGGTAACAGGACCATAAAAGCTATTGTGCAATTTGTCCTGAGTACGCTGATACCCGATATGTGGTGGTAAACCACTATTTGGGTGCATGGCAGAGCTCAGAAGGGAAGCAGCACCATTTGACTTTTTCTGGCTGTAATTAATATCAGACGCCATGTTGCATTTGGAGAGCCTCTTATGTGCCAAAACAGTGGAAACCCCCCACAAATGGCACCATTTTGGAAACTAGACCCCCAAGGAACTTATCTAGATGTTTGGTGAGCACTTTGAACCCCCAAGTGCTTCACAGAAGTTTATAACGTAGAGCCATACAAATAAATTATATTTTTTTCCACAAATGATATTTTTGCCCCTAATTTTTTATTTTCCCAAGGGTAACAGGAGAAATTGGACACCTAAAGTTGTCCAATTTGTCCTGAGTACGTTGGTACCCCATATGTAGGGGTAAACCACTGTTTGGGCGTATGGCAGAGCTTGGAAGGGAAGGAGCACCGTTTGACTTTTTCACAGCAGAATTGGCTGGAATTGAGATCAGGCGCCATGTTGCGTTTGGAGAGCACCTGATGTGCCCAAACAGTGGAAACCCCCCAATTCTAACTCCAACCCTAACCCCAACACACCCCTAACCCTAATCTTGAGAAAATGGAAATAAATAAAAAAAAAATTAATTTTATTTTTCCCTAACTAAGGGGGTGATAAAGGGGGGTTTGATTTACTATTTATAGCGGGTTTTTATGTTTGGCAGCTGTCACACGCTAAAAGACGCTTTTTATTGTAAAAATAGTTTTTGCATCACCACATATTGAGAGCTATAATTTTTCCATATTTTGACCCACCGAGTCATGTGAGATCTTGTTTTTTGCGGGACGAGTTGACGTTTTTATTGGTATCATTTTCGGGCACATGACATTTTTTGATCGCTTTTTATTCTGAGTTTTGGGGCGCAGAATGAACAAAAAACAGCATTTCATGAATTTCTTTTTCTGGGGGGTGCGTTTACACCATTCCGCGTGCGGTAAAATTGATAAAGGGGTTTTATTCTTCGGGTCAGTACGATTACAGCGATACTTCAATTATATCATTTTTTTATGTTTTGGCGCTTTTATACAATAAAACCAATTTTATATAAAAAATAATTATTTTTGCATCGCTTTATTCTGCGAGCTATAACTTTTTTATTTTTTTGCTGATGACACTGTGTAGCAGCTAGCTTTTTGTGAGACACGATAATGGTAGCATGTTTATTCATATCCGTCTTTTTGATGGTGCATTATTGCACTTTTTGATCGGCGGTATGATGATAAAGCATACCCCTAAAAGGGGTTAGCTAGTGGGACAGTTTTATAGGGCGGGTCACTATGGACGCGGCGATACTAAATATGTGTACTTTTATTGTTTTTTTTATTTAGAAAAAAAATAACATTATGGGATATATATTTTTTAAATTTATTTAGGAATTTTTTTTAAATTATTTTTACAAGTGTTTTTTTTTAACTTTATTACATTGTCCCAGGGTGGGAGGGGGAACATCATTATCTAGTGTCAGATCGCTGATCTGACACCTTGCACAGCAGTGTGTCAGATCAGCGATCTGACAGGTGCTGCTGCAGGCTTCCTCCGTGCCTGCTCTCTGCAGGCACTGAGCAAGCCGCCTCCCTGCAGGCCCCCGCGGCCATATTGGGTCCGGGGGCCTGCAGGGAGGAGGGGGGTCGCTCCGGGGGTCTCAGAGAAGCACGCAGGGAGCCCCCTCCTTGCGCGATTCTTCCCTGTGCCCCGGAACACTGCAATCATGTTTGATCACAGTGTGCCAGGGGTTAATGTGCCGGGGACGGTCCACGACCATCCCTGACACATAGTGCCGGGTGTCAGCTGTGATTGCGTTGGACATACTATTCCGTCCTTGGGACTTTGGTCCCAGGTCACATGGATGGAATAGTACGTCCAATGTAGGTAAGGGGTTAATGGAAAGTTGAGTGGAAGAAAAAAGTGTGGTAGAAAAAGGTGCACAACAATTGGGATAACTGCAGCCTTGAAAGGATTGTTAAGAAAAGGCCTTTCAAAAATTTGGGGGAGATTCATAAGGAGTGGACTGCTGCTGGAGTCATTGCTTCAAAAGCCACCACACACAGACATATCCAGGACATGGATTACAAGTGTCGCATTCCTTGTGTCAAGCCATTTATGACCAATAGACAACGCCAGAAGCGTCTTACCTGGGCCAAGGAGAAAAAGAACTGGACTGTTGCTCAGTGGTCCAAGGTGTTGTTTTCAAATGAAAGTAAATTTTGCATTTCATTTGGAAATCTAGATCCCAGAGTCTGGAGGAAGAGTGGAGAGGCCACAATCCAAGCTGCTGGAGGTCTAGTGTGAAGTTTCCACAAGCAGTGATGGTTTGGGGAGCCATGTCAACTGCTGGTGTAGGTCCACTGTGTTTTATCAAGATTAAAGTCAGCGCAGCCGTCTACCAGGAAATTTCAGAGCACTTCATGATTCCCTCTGCTCACAAACTTTTTGAAGTTGGAAATGTCATTCTCCAGCAGGACTTGGCACCTGCCACACTGCCAAAAGTACCAATATCTGGTTTATAAACAACAGTATCACTGTTAGCTGATACACAAAGACAAGTAAAACAGCTATATATATAGCATCAAGTCTCATAGCTGTATGTAGGATAGTTGTCTAAGACTATCAAAAGAAGAAACTCCACAGTATATATTTGAAACAAAAAGATTGGAGTGCTGACTTCAATAAATCGCAAATTTTATTAATAAAAATTAACACACATAACACAAGGCATGATTCCACATAGACACTCCTGGGGATAGTTATCATGGAAAAGCTACGCAGCAATTGGAACTATGCCAAAATTTGCAGTTCCACTCATCTGGGAAATAGAATTAGAGCAGTGGCAGAGAAAAGTGCATATAAGAAATATAAAGTGCATAGTGCAAATGTTCTAATCAGAGCCATTTAAGCAAGCTTACCCATGTTAGTAATCGCAAGTGCTACAAAATCCCCAAGGAGAGACCCTGGACGCGCGTTTCGCGGGATGCTTTATCAACAGGGATAGATAGCACAATCAGTCTGCCCTTTTTATACACACACTAATTACTAGGACTCCGAAATCGGCGCATGCGCCGTGTGAAGCACCACCCGGAAGTAACCATCCATGTAAGCGTCTCTGGAGAGCGCAAGTCAGGGAACAAACTTCCCATGACGTCACAGACCTGCGCACTGACAGTATAGATGCCAGATACGATGGGTGGGTGTTCGGGGACACTGGGCATGCGCACAGCGGCGGCCATTTTTAAGAAGACCATATGGAAGTCGCCATCATGTCAGTGCTCTCCGCAATGGAATGTGGTTTAAAGAAGAAACGGGGCAAAATATACCCATATAAATATAACGAAACATAATAAGTTTCATTATTATGAGACCAGAACATAATTATTAATATGAAAAATAAGTATAAAAAGTATTTAAATATCACATTGATATGATAATGTGAACGTGTATATATAGCACAAGAAAGAGAAAAAGTGACAAAAAATGGAAAAAGTGAGAACAAAGAAATTAAAAAAAGAAAAAAGTGAGAAGAAAGGTAAAAAAAGTCATGATTCAACCATAAAAATATATAAAAAATATTTATACAATATGTGACATAAATAATAAGATATCACATAATATCACAGAAAAATGTGAAAAAAATAAAGAATAATGAATGTGAAAAAATAATATATAAAGAAAAAATCAAAAATAATACAAAAATGAATAAAAAATAAAGGTTTTTTTATGTTAAATTGTCCCGTATTCTTTTCCACAAACCACAGATAAGCGGAGAGAAGATTTCTTCACAGTAGGCACATACAAATTCCACAGGAATAACATACTGTGGCTTGTGGAAAAGAATAAGGGACAATTTAGCATAAAAAAAAAACTTTATTATTTATTTTTGTTTTATTTTCGATTTTTTCTTTATATATTATTTTTTCACATTCATTATTCTATATTTTTTTCACATTTTTCTGTGATATAATTTTGTGATATCTTATTATTTATGTCACATATTGTATAAATTTTTTTTATATATTTTTATGGTCGAATCATGACTTTTTTTACCTTTTTTTTATTTTCTTTGTTCTCACTTTTTCCTTTTTTTGTCACTTTTTCTCTTTCTTGTGCTGTATATACACGTTCACATTATCATATCAATGTGATATTTAAATACTTTTTATACTTATTATTTATATTAATAATTATGTTGTAGTCTCATATTAATGAAACTTATCATGCTTCGTTTTTTTATATGAGTATATTTTGCCCCGTTTCTTCTTTAAACCACATTCCATTGCGGAGAGCACTGACATGATGGCGACTTCCATACGGTCTTCTTAAAAATGGCTGCCGCTGTGCGCATGCCCAGTGTGTCCGAACACCCACCCATTGTATCTGGCGTCTATACTGTCAGTGCGCAGGTCTGTGACGTCATGGGAAGTTTGTTCCCTGACCTGCGCTCTCCAGAGATGCTTACATGTGATGGTTACTTCCGGGTGGCGCTTCACACAGCGCATGCGACGATTTCGGAGTCCTAGTAATTAGTGTGTGTATAAAAAGGGCAGACTGATTGTGTTATCTATGCCTGTTGATAAAGCATCCCGCGAAACGCGCGTCCAGGGTCTCTCCTTGGGGATTTTGTAGCACTTGCGATTACTAACATGGGTAAGCTTGCTTAAATGGCTCTGATTAGATCATTTGAACTATGCACTTTATATTTCTTATATGCACTTTTCTCTGCCACTGCTCTAAGTCTATTTCCCATAGTTGGCATAGTTCCAATTGCTGCGTAGCTTTGCCATGATAACTATCCCCAGGAGTGTCTATGTGGAATCTTGCCTTGTATTATGTGTTATATGTGTTAATTTTTATTAATAAAATTTGTGATTTATTGAAGTCAGCATTCCAATCTTTTTGTTTCAAATATATACTGTGGAGTTTCTTCTTTTGATAGTCTTAGACAACTATCCTACATACAGCTATGAGACTTGATGCTATATATATAGCTGTTTTACTTGTCTTTGTGTATCAGCTAACATTGCTATTTTCTGTGTTTTTCACAGCTAACGATACCAAACGTATGGATTTTAGAGCTCGCGATACGTCGTGGCTCTCTCAGATTAATGAGGCTTTCAAGGATGATTCCACTGTGTTTTTAAATACTAATTTAAGGGATAACCAGGAACAGATACAAAAACTGAAAAATCTACTACACAAAAGGATGAGACTATGGTGGAACAAGGCCTTTTTAGAAAAATATGTGATTAAAGGCCTAATAGCTAGGGGACTTCGAGTCCAGGTGTTTCCCTCATTTGTGATTGAAGATGAATGGTTTAAACCAGCCTGTGAAGCATTGGCTAATAAATGTTCTCTTGGCTTTATAGAGTTACTAATTAAGCATAACACCCAGTCATTGGCTAAACTTGAAAAGGAAAAAGACGATATACAATATTGCCTTAAAAATGAATTAACAAGTGAGACTCTGGATCAGTTTAATACTGATTTAGAGACTAACTTCACTAAATGGGAGCAGGAAGTTCGTGATACAAAAACCAAAAAACTTCAAAAGGGATGCATTGGACCTCCAAAACAACAGGGTATACAGATGGAGATCAAAGAAAAATGCTCCCTTTTCTGTTTCCTCACATAAAGTAGTAAGATCGGGCTCGATCTCTTCCATTACCTCTGGTGACAAATCTAAACGCGAGAGCGTCAGAGGAAGATTTGCATCAAGTAAAGGCAAATCAAATACCTATACTAAACAAACTAAAACCAAAGGTGAATGGAGAAATAAACGGAAGTTGACTTCATCACCAACTAATGATGACTCTAAACGCAAACCGAACGTCCTAGAGGTAATAAATTTATCCCACCATATTCTATCTCCTGAGCAAAATGAAATGCTCAGTTTGGGATTAACATTTGTACCTAATAATCCGTTTATCTTTTTTACAGCCATGAAGGACCTTCAGTTGTTCTCGAGCAAGTTAATCCTTAAGAAACTGCATGCAAAATCTGTTGATAATTTTGATTTGACTACTCCAGAGGAGCGTGAGGCGTTGGCCACACTTGAGGAATTGTTACAAGAAAAACAGCAAGAAAAACAGGTATGTTCCCCACAGTTGCATCATCTAAGCCAAAGACATTTCCCCCTTTGTCCATTTGTCCGCAAGTCGAGATTTTTACAAAATTAGTATTGGATGATTTTAAGAGGTTACCGAAATACGTTAGAAATGATAATATCGCGGCGTTACAACGTAGAGCATTGAATTGCGACAAATGGATGATGTAGTCATCAAGGCTGCTGACAAAGGGGGCAATGTTGTTATATGGCCTGTGGTGTTATGAATGGGGTAGCTGAGGAGGAAATAAAAACAACAAGCTAAGTCTCAGAAAATCAAAGAGGTTGGTAACTATGCAGACCCCTGATCCTAATACGCAACTAGCAGCAGTCGTGGAGCGTTCCTACGGTGGTCCTAGACGCCTCGTCACAACCGGAGAACTAAATAAGCCTAAAGCAGGAAAAGAGGAAAACTAACTGCCCCAGAGCAGACCCCAAAGGAGAGAAAGCCCCCCACATGTATTGACAGTGAAGCAAGATGAAAAAACAAAGGCAGGAAAATAGACTGAGCAAACGATGGGGCCAGACTAACTAGAAAGGACAGGAAAGGAAAGACACTGTCTGCAGTCTGCCAAAAAACCCTACAAAATGTCCAACACAACTGACAGCAAAATTAACCCTGAAGTCATTAGACTTCTCCCACTATATCAGCACTCTGAAATATACTGAGACAGAGCAAAAAGAGACCAATCTAATAAGGGACAAAAAAAAAGGCAATTTGGCAAATAAGAGTGGAAATTCAGCACAGCCCAGCCGGGCTGCCTGACCACACAAAAAAATGAAAAGACCAACAAGAGCAAGTGTGATCATTAGCAAAAAACAAAATTATCTTGAGAAGACTGGAACAGAGCTGAGTCCTACACCTGAGAAGCAGACTGAATCACCAGCAACAGGATAGGGCGTCGGCTGACTTATATCCAGTCGAATACTCCATAGATCCAATCATTATCTTCCTCACCAGGTGGCAGATCACTACCACTTAAACGAACCTCACTACCTCCTGTCACCACCAGAGGGAGAACGGAAGGGGAACTCTCAACTGGACGAGCAGAAGATGAGCTCATAACACTGTGGGGAAATACGAAAAGGAGGCTTTCCGTCAATTGAATTATAAGGATACTTATTTGAGGTTACCATCTAACCCTATAACATCATATATGCATGAATTACAATTGATCCTACAGAAAGCCTTTGACAAAGGGATTATTCCCAAAAATGTGATGGAAGGCCTTTTTACAACTTGCCCCAAGATTCCTACCTTTTACTTATTACCAAAAATACATAAAGATCTTAATAATCCCCTTGGCTGTCCCATAGTCTCTGGGATTGATGGTTTATGCAACCCCGTCTGCAGATTTATTGATTTTTATTTAAAATCATTGATGGAAGAATTACCTTCCTATGTTAGAGATACATCAGACATCTTGACTAAAATTGAGGGAATATCACTTGAACCCGATATGTGGTTGGTGGTGGCCGACATCGAGTCACTATATACCTGCATCTCTCATTTCGATGGATTGGAGGCGGTCCGCTTCTTCCTGGGAATGACCAGTTGGGACAGTCAGTTGTGCAATTTGATTATAGAACTTCTTGAATTTATTTTGACCCATAATATGTTCGTTTTCAAGGACAGATTTTTTTGTGCAGAGGCGTGGCACTGCCATGGGGGCAGCCTGTGCCCCTTCATATGCCAACTTATTTCTTGGCTACTGGGAGCATAACATCTTCTGGGATGGAGGGGTGTTGTGAGTTCATTTTCCCCTTCACTACTGAGGCCCGAGGAACTCCCTCTTCTGGTAAAGAAAGGTAGTGAGCCTGATTATCAAACACCTGAGGCTGATGATGATGACTGGCTGAGTGGAGTTACTGACTGGATATAAGGCTGCCGATGCCCTTCTGCCCTGCGGGTGATTTCTCTGTGGGATCCTTTGAGACCAGTCTGAATTCCTGCTCCTCTAAAGCCAAGTTTGCTGCTCGTCTTTTTGCATTTGTGCTTTGACTTTGTTTTGCTTTGTTTTTCTGGATTTCTGCCATTCCCTGCTGGGGTGTGCTGAATTCCTTTAGCTCTGTCTTCTGAAAATACCTGAGTGCTGATTTAGTTTTTGAAGCCTAGCTGCTTCAGGGTCTTTTTCATATCAGCTTGTTGGCTTATGTCTTTGATAGGGTTTTGGCAGATTGCAGACAGCAGCCTTCCTATCCTTTCCTATCTAGGTAGTTTTGGGCCTTGGCTTTGCTCAGTCTTTCTTTCTGTCTGTGTTAGTGTTTTCATCTTGCTTCACCGTCATTATATGTTGGGGGCTGCCTATTGCTTTGGGGTCTGCTCTGGGGCAGTTTAGATTTCCCCTTTCTTTCTTTAGGCCTATTTAATTCTCCGGCTGTGATCGAGGGGTCTAGGGCATCGTAGGAACCCCCCACGGCTACTGCTAGTTGTGTTGATAGGCTCAGGGGTCTGCAATCTGATAGTTGCCAACTTCTCTGGTTTTCTGGACTTAGCTTGTATTTCTGTTTTTGCCTCCTATGGTGACTCAATCATAACAGAATCACCCGCCATACCGCAGATCCTAGGGTACTCAATAGCAGGAAAGAATTGTAAAAAAAAAAAAAAAAGTGTGTATATTTTTTCCTCTATATCTCTGAGGCCGTAGGGGGAATTTTTTTCTCTCAATGGAGATAAAGCAATTGTCTGATCGTGTGGAGCAGCTCGCTGCGGAAGTGCGGGGAATTTCCGCCTACCTTGCTCATCCACGTGCTGCTGAACCAAAGATTCCTACACCTGATGTATTTTTTGGGGATCGGTCTAAATTTTTGAATTTCAAAAATAATTGTAAATTATTTTTTGCCTTGAAGCCTAACTCGTCAGGGAGCTCCGCGCAGCAGGTTAAAATTGTCATCTCTATGCTGCGTGGCGATCCCCAGGATTGGGCGTTTTCTTTGAAACCAGATGATCCTATTCTGACTAATGTGAATGCATTTTTTCAGGCCTTGGGGTTGTTGTATGACGAACCTAATGCCATTGATCAGGCTGAAAAGACCCTGCTGGCATTGAACCAGGGTCGTGATTCTGCAGAATTGTACTGTCAAAAATTCCGAAAGTGGGCAGTACTTACTACCTGGAATGATAATGCCTTGGCTGCTCTCTTTCGGAAGGGGTTGTCGGAAGCCGTAAAAGATACTATGGTGGGATTTCCTGTTCCCTCTGGTCTTGACGATTCTATGTCATTAGCCATTCAGGTTGATCTGCGTTTGCGCGAACGCAAAGCTGCACGAGAGGTGTTGCCACCTGTTGAGCAAATGTCTGAACCTATGCAATGTGATAGAGTTTTTTCCAGAGAGCAGCGTCAGGAGTTCAGAAGGCGTAATAAGTTGTGTTTTTTCTGTGGAGATGCCTCGCATATTATTTCTGTCTGTCCTAAACGAGAGAAACGCTTTGCACACACGTTTTCTGTTGGGGGTGTTCAATCTAAGTTTCTTCTGGCTATTACTCTTTTCTGCTCCCTATCCACATTTTCTGCCAAGGCTTTTGTGGATTCGGGAGCAGCCCTAAACCTAATGGACTTGGATTTTGCTAAACGTTGTGGATTTCCGATGACACCTCTGCAGACGCCTATCCCTTTGAGGGGGATTGATGCTACGCCTTTGGCTAAAAATAAACCTCAGTTTTGGACCCAGGTGGTGATGCGGTTCGCCCCAGACCATCAAGAAAATTGCAGATTTTTGGTGTTGCATAATCTGCATGATACTATTGTTCTGGGGTTTCCCTGGTTACAAATTCATAATCCAGATTTGGATTGGAAATCTGTGTCTGTGGTGAGTTGGGGTTGTCGGTGTGCCTTTAGTGAGGCTCCGGTGTTTTCCACCTCTCCTCAGTCGCATGATGTTCCTGATTATTTGGCGGACTTTTATGATGTATTTAGTGAGAATGAGTCTGCGTCTCTGCCTCCTCATAGGAGTTATGACTGTGCAATTGAACTGAGCCCGGGGTGTAAATTTCCCAAGGGTCAGCTCTTCAATTTATCTGTACCCGAGCACGAGGCTATGCGATCCTATATTAAGGAGGCGTTGGAGAAGGGTCACATTAGACCATCCTCGTCACCCTTAGGTGTCGGGTTTTTTTTTGTAGCCAAAAAGGATGGATCATTAAGACCTTGTATTGATTATCGTGCCCTCAACAAAATTACTGTTAAATATCAGTATCCGTTACCCCTGATTTCTGATCTATTCTCCAGAGTTAAAGGTGCTTGCTGGTTTACCAAGCTTGACCTCAGGGGGGCGTATAATCTTATTTGCATTAAGCATGGGGATGAATGGAAGACGGCGTTTAATACTCCGGAGGGACATTTTGAGTACCTGGTGATGCCTTTTGGGCTCACTAATGCCCCTTCTGTCTTCCAGTGCTTCATGAACGATATTTTCCGAGATTTTGTCGATAAATTTTTGATTATCTATCTGGATGATATTTTGATCTTCTCCAAGGATTTGGATTCTCATGTGGAACATATTCGGACTGTGTTCCGGATCTTGAGGGAGAATTCCCTGTATGTCAAAGGATCTAAATGCCTTTTTGGAGTACAGAGGATTTCTTTTTTGGGATTTATTTTGTCCCAGTCAACTATTGAAATGGACCCGGCCAAGGTACAGGCCATTTAAGATTGGGTTCAGCCCACTTCTTTGAAGGCCCTCCAGAAGTTTTTGGGTTTTGCTAATCTTTATCGGAAATTTATAGCAAAATTTTCTAGTATTGCCAAGCCATTGACTGATTTGACTAAGAAGGGTGCTGATGTGTTAAATTGGTCTCCGGAGGCTGTTTCTTCCTTTCAGGAGCTGAAGCGAAGATTCACCTCCGCCCCGGTTTTGCGGCAACCTGATGTCTCACTTCCATTCCAGGTAGAGGTGGATGCTTCTGAGATTGGTGCAGGAGCTGTTTTGTCCCAAAAGGATCCTGTAACATCTAAAATGAATCCCTGTGCTTTCTTTTCCCGAAAGTTCTCTCCATCTGAACGTAACTATGATGTGGGGAATTGGGAACTGTTGGCAATGAAATGGTCATTTGAGGAGTGGAGACATTGGTTGGAGGGAGCTAAGCATCAAGTCGTGGTCCTCACTGACCACAAGAATTTGATTTACCTAGAGTCGGCTAAGCGCTTGAACCCTAGACAGGCTAGGTGGGCCTTGTTTTTTACACGTTTTGATTTTGTGGTTTCTTTTCTTCCTGGAACGAAGAATGTCAAGGCAGACGCCCTCTCTAGGAGCTTCTTTGCTGATTCGCCTGTGGTGACCAAGCCTGCTACCATCTTAGGCGAAGGGGTAGTTCTTTCTGCCATCTCGCCCGATTTGAGACGTGCTCTGGAAGAGTTCCAGGAGGACAAACCTGAGCGTTGTCCCAGTGGAAAGTTGTATGTTCCTGACCAGTGGAAGAAGAGAGTGATGTCTGAAGTTCATTGCTCTGCTTTGGCTGGTCATCCAGGTATTTTTGGTACTAGAGATCTGGTGAGTCGGTTTTTTTGGTGGCCCTCCTTGTCTCGTGATGTCAGGAATTTTGTGCAGTCCTGTGGGACGTGCTCCCGGTCTAAATCGTGTTCTCGCTCTATTGGGTTGTTGATGCCTTTGCCTGTCCCCAAGAGGCCATGGACCCATATTTCAATGGATTTCATCTCTGATATGCCTGTCTCTCAAAGGATGACTGTTATTTGGGTGATTTGTGATAGGTTCTCTAAGATGGTTCATCTTGTACCACTCCCTAAGTTGCCGTCTTCCTCTGAGTTGGTGCCCCTGTTTTTACAACAGGTGGTTCGTTTGCACGGGATTCCTGAGAACATTGTATCTGACAGAGGAGTCCAGTTTGTGTCTAGATTTTGGAGAACTTTCTGTTCCAGGCTGGGAATTCAGTTGTCCTTCTCCTCTGCTTTTCACCCTCAGACCAATGGGCAGACAGAGAGAACAAACCAGACCTTGGAGTCATATTTGAGATGTTTTATTTCTGCTGATCAGGATGATTGGGTTTCATTTTTGCCCTTGGCCGAATTTGCTTTAAATAATAGAGCTAGTTCTGCCACTTTGATGTCACCTTTTTTTTGTAACTTTGGGTTTCATCCTCGATTTTCTTCAGGGCAGGTGGAGCCCTCTGCCTGCCCAGGTGTTGACACTGTGGTGGAGAGAATGCACCAGATCTGGGACCAAGTGGTGGATAAGTTATCTCTCTCCCAGGAAAAGGCCCAGCGGTTTTCTAACCGACATAGGACCATTGGTCCCCAGTTTAAGGTTGGTGATATGGTGTGGTTATCATCAAAAAATATTGCTATGAAGGTGGCTTCTCCTAAGTTTAAGCCTAGATTTATTGGACCTTACAAGATTGTGGAGATTATTAATCCGGTCTCTTTTCATTTGGCTCTTCCTGTCACATTTAAAATCCATAATGTGTTCCATAAATCTTTGTTGAAAAGGTTTGTTGAACCTGTTGTTCCGGGGGTGGCACCTCCAGACCCTGTATTGGTTGAAGGTAACATGGAATGTCAGGTAGAGAAAGTACTGGATTCCCGTCTGGCTAGACGGAGACTCCAGTATTTGGTTAAGTGGAAGGGTTATGGTCAGGAGGATAATTCCTGGGTCTCTGTCTCTGATATTCATGCCAAAAGATTGGTGCGTGCCTTTCATCGGGCTCACCCTGATCGCCCTGGTGGCATGGTTGAGGGTTCGGTGACCCCTCCTCAAGTGGGAGGTACTGTTGTGAGTTCATTTTCCCCTTCACTACTGAGGCCCGAGGAACTCCCTCTTCTGGTAAAGAAAGGTAGTGAGCCTGATTATCAAACACCTGAGGCTGATGATGATGACTGGCTGAGTGGAGTTACTGACTGGATATAAGGCTGCCGACGCCCTTCTGCCCTGCGGGTGATTTCTCTGTGGGATCCTTTGAGACCAGTCTGAATTTCTGCTCCTCTAAAGCTAAGTTTGCTGCTCATCTTTTTGCATTTGTGCTTTGACTTTGTTTTGCTTTGTTTTTCTGGATTTCTGCCATTCCCTGCTGGGGTGTGCTGAATTCCTTTAGCTCTGTCTTCTGAAAATACCTGAGTGCTGATTTAGTTTTTGAAGCCTAGCTGCTTCAGGGTCTTTTTCATATCAGCTTGTTGGCTTATGTCTTTGATAGGGTTTTGGCAGATTGCAGACAGCAGCCTTCCTGTCCTTTCCTATCTAGGTAGTTTTGGGCCCCGGCTTTGCTCAGTCTTTCTTTCTGTCTGTGTTGGTGTTTTCATCTTGCTTCACCGTCATTATATGTTGGGGGCTGCCTATTGCTTTGGGGTCTGCTCTGGGGCAGTTTAGATTTCCCCTTTCTTTCTTTAGGCCTATTTAATTCTCCGGCTGTGATCGAGGGGTCTAGGGCATCGTAGGAACCCCCCACGGCTACTGCTAGTTGTGTTGATAGGTTCAGGGGTCTGCAATCTGATAGTTGCCAACTTCTCTGGTTTTCTGGACTTAGCTTGTATTTCTGTTTTTGCCTCCTACGGTGACTCAATCATAACAGAGGGGCGCAGGCCGTTCACCATGTGCAGTGTTGGTTTCGATACATAGATGATTTACTGATAATTTGGCAGGGTCCTTTGAGGGAGTTGAATTTGTTTATGGAGAATTTAAACTCCAACCCTTTTAATATCAAACTGACCTTTAAAGCAAGTCAGAATCGGGTTAAATTTCTTGATGTCTCCCTGGAAGTCATCCCTAATGGAATTATTGATACAGATGTGTATCGTAAGGAGACTTCTGTCAACTCCCTTCTCCACGCATCATCTGCGCACACAGGAAGTACTATAGGGTCTGTCCCGATTGGTCAATTTCTTAGGTTGAGGCGGATCTGCTCCACCAATGAGAGATTTGAGAGGCAGGCAGATTTAAAAGAGCGTTTTCGATGTCGGGGCTACAGCAACCGCAGTATCAAAAAGGGTTATTTGCGAGCCCGGAAGAGTACAAGACACAAATTGCTCTTTTCTAAAAAAGGTGAAGGGCAGGGATCAGGATGTTCAATTTATCTCAATATATAATTGCTATTGGAAGGAAGTTCAAGAAATTCTCTGCAGACATTGGTCTGTCTTAAAAACTGATCCATCATTAAAATTGCATCTCCCAGAGAGACCAATGGTGACGGCCAGTAGAGGTAGGAATCTTGGGGATTTTTTGGTGCATAGTCATTACGTTGCTAGGATGCCCAATCCTCTCGTTCCTCCTGGTAGTAAACCTCGAAGAGGATTCTCCTGTGGAGAGTGTCTGGCTTGTGATAACATGATTAGGAGCACACATTTTTGTTCCTCTGATGGCCAAAGGAAATTTGAAATCAAAGAATATTTGTCTTGCAGTTCGACATATGTACTATGCCACAAGCTTGTGCAAAAAAATTTATGTTGGCTTAACATCTCGCCAATTACACATATAAGGCTAGTTTCACACTTGCTTTTTTTTGCAGCGCGTTTTTCCCGCAAAAAAACGCATTGAAAAAACGCATACATAAGCATACAACTGCTGCGTTTTTTTCAAGCATTTTTATGAGCATGCATGAAAAAAACGCAGCATTTTTATGCGTTTGTATGCGTTTTTAGCGCGTTTTTACCGCGTTTGCGTTTTTTTCCAACATTTTTAGGTGGCCCCTCACACTACCCAAACCATGACTTTACTAACCCTAACCCTGACCCTGACCCTAACCCTAACCCTGACCCTAACCCTTAACCAAATCATACTTAACCCTAACCCAAACCCTAACTAACCCTAACCCTAACCCTGACCCTAACCCTGACCCTAACCCTTAACAAAACCATACTTAACCCTAACCCTGACCCTAACCCTTAACAAAACCATACTAACCCTAATCCTGACCCTAACCCTGACCCTAATCCTTAACAAAACCATACTTAACCCTAATCCTGACCCTAACCCTGACCCTAACCCTGACCCTTAACAAAACCATACTAACCCTAATCCTGACCCTAACCCTGACCCTAATCCTTAACAAAACCATACTTAACCCTAATCCTGACCCTAACCCTGACCCTAACCCTAACCCTGACCCTAACCCTGACCCTGACCCTTAACAAAACCATACTTAACCCTAATCCTGACCCTAACCATGACCCTAATCCTTAACAAAACCATACTTAACCCTAATCCTGACCCTAACCCTGACCCTAACCCTTAACAAAACCATACTTAACCCTAATCCTGACCCTAACCATGACCCTAATCCTTAACAAAACCATACTTAACCCTAACCCTGACCCAAACCCCAACCCTAACCCTGACCATAACCCTAACCCTAAACCCCCTTAACTAACCCTAACTCTAACCCAAACCCCTAAATTCCATGGTTTAAAAAAAAAAACGCATATGCAAAAAAACGCATACATGAGCATGCCAGTGCGCACATATGCGCATCCATAGGCTATAATGGCCATTTTTAGTGCAAAACGTGCGCATATGTGCGCATGCGCTTTTTTGCAGGGCCAAAAAATGCAACATGCTGCGTCTGGAAAATCCCAACGCACACCCCAAAAAAACGCAGCGCATGAAAATCGCATACATGCGCTTACCAGCGCGCAGGTATGCGCACCCATGTTAAATATAGGGGAAAAAACGCATGCGCAGGTGTGCGTTTTTTTCCAGCGCTAAAAAACGCAAATGTGAAACCAGCCTAACATGTACGCGATATCGGAAACGCATATAAAGTTGAGGATCTTTCATTGTTGAAAACCTTGCCGAGACATTTTAGGGTCCATCATGGCTGTAATGCTAAAGATGTAAAAATTAGGGCCATTGATTGTGTTCATGGAGGCATTAGGGGAGGAGATCTTAAACGGATTCTGGCACAAAAGGAATGCCAGTGGATTGTCACCTTAGACACAATGACTCCCAAAGGTCTTAATGAGAAGCTTAGCTTCTCTTCATTTTTGTGTTGAAGTGCCTAATGGATTTATCTATATCTAAATTTTTTTGGTTCCCTTATTTTAATTTTGTCTGTCTTTTTTCTGTTTTCCTTTAGTATGTTATTCCTGTGGAATTTGTATGTGCCTACTGTGAAGAAATCTTCCCTCCGCTTATCTGTGGCTTGTGGAAAAGAATATGGGACAATTTAACATAAAAAAAACTTTATTTTTTATTTATTTTTGTATTATTTTCGATTTTTTCTATATATATTTTTTCACATTCATTATTCTATATTTTTTTTACATTTTTCTGTGATTTCATTATGTGATATCTTATTATTTATGTCACATATTGTATAAATATTTTTTAAATATTTTTATGGTCGAATCATGACTTTTTTTACCTTTCTTCTCAGTTTTCTTCTTTTTTTAATTTCTTTGTTCTCACTTTTTCCTTTTTTTATCACTTTTTCTCTTTCTTGTGCTATATCTACACGTTCACATTATCATATCAATGTGATATTTAAATACTTTTTATACTTATTATTCATAAATATAATTATGCTGTGGTCTCATATTAATGAAACTTATTATGTTTCGTTATTTTTATATGGGTATATTTTGCCCCGTTTCTTCTTTAAACCACATTCCATTGCGGAGAGCACTGACATGATGGCGACTTCCATATGGTCTTCTTAAAAATGGCCGCCGCTGTGCGCATGCCCAGTGTCCCCGAACACCCACCCATCGTATCTGGCATCTATACTGTCAGTGCGCAGGTCTGTGACGTCACGGGAAGCTTGTTCCCTGACCTGCGCTCTCTAAAGACGCTTACATGTGATGGTTACTTCCGGGTGGCGCTTCCCACAGCGCATGTGCTGATTTCGGAGTCCTAGTAATTAGTGTGTGTATAAAAAGGGCAGACTGATTGTGTTATCTATCCCTGTTGATAAAGCATCCCGCGAAACGCGCGTCCAGGGTCTCTCCTTGGAGATTTTGTAGCACTTGCGCTTACTAACATGGGTAAGCTTGCTTAAATGGCTCTGATTAGAACATTTGCACTATGCACTTTATATTTCTTATATGCACTTTTCTCTGCCACTGCTCTAATTCTATTTCCCAGATGGGTGGAACTGCAAATTTTGGCATAGTTCCAATTGCTGCGTAGCTTTCCCATTATAACTAGCCCCAGAAGTGTCTATGTGGAATCTTGCCTTGTATTATGTATTATGTGTGTTAATTTTTATTAATAACATTTGTGATTTATTGAAGTCAGCACTCCAATCTTTTTGTTTCAAACAGTATCACTGTGCTTGATTGGCCAGCAAACTCGCCTGACCTTAACCCCATAGAGAATCTATGGGGTATTGTCAAGAGGAAGATGAGAGACACCAGACCCAACAATGCAGACAAGCTGAAGGCTGCTATCAAAGCAACCTGGGCTTCCATAACACCTCAGCAGTGCCACAGGCTGATCGCCTCCATGCCACGCCGCATTGATTCAGTAATTGATGCAAAAGGAGCCCCGACCAAGTATTGAGTGCATTTACTGAATATACATTTCAGTAGGCCAACATTCCAGATTTTAAAATCATTTTTCAAGCTGGTGTTATAAAGTATTCTAATTTACTGAGATAATGACGTTTGAGTGTTCATTGGCTGTAAGCCATAATCATGAACATTAACAGAAATAAACACTTGGAATAGATCACTCTGTAATGACTCTATATATGAGTTTCACTTTTTGTATTGAAGAACTGAAAAATTAACTTTTTGATGATATTCTTATTTTGTGAGAAGCACCTGAATCTATTTGCCATATACTTTACCTGGTGGCGCTGGTTTTTTACTGTTACAATTTTTTTTTACTATGTGTAATCGTGTTCTTTTTATTAATTGTGTGGGCACCCTCTTGTTGTGGTGTTACCTTTATTTAGACAAGAAATGGTAAGTGGTATTTTATCTTTATATAACTGTTCCTTTTTTTTCTTGATCACATGTTCGCGTTCCTCTTCTTGGTTCTGACTTTTCCTAATGGTCTGCCATTAATCCACTTCGCAGAAATATGTCACCCACCCTATGAGATGCTATATACCACCTTGTCTAAGTGTATATATATGTATTGCGACGTCCAGCACGTGTTTTAACCAGGAAATAAAAACTAGTATAAAGATTTTGTGATTAACTCGTGTTTTTGAGCATACTGCTATTATTTTGAACACCACTTTACCTGGCTGTCTTAGAACGGGAGGAGTGGTCAAATCCTGTGATCAAGAAGGCGGTGAGAGGTGCCCAATTTACAGAAAGTCAGACAGGATCAGAAGAGGCAGCGGTCCTGAGTGAAGTGGTTCAGACCCAGACAACAGCAAAGCAGAAGCAAATACGATACAGTACACTTTATTGATCCTGAGGGAAATTACAGTAAATGCAGGAGCTCTGTTTAGAGATGGCTCAGATGAGGACTGGGTCACTCCATGCGCCACCAGCAGCATTGCAGCCTCGAGCTCATGTGGCAGGAATGGCCAGGATGCAGGATCCTGTAAAACACGACACATTGGAACCACGAACCCTCCGGGGGTTACGCCGACTCAGACCACATCTGTACATGGCACTCTGGTGACATAACCATACCGTCGGAAGCGACAGCAGAGTGCCATGTACAGATGTGGTCTGAGCCAGAGTTAAACTCCAGCCAACCACAGTAGTTGGGAATCCTGCGGTTCACCGAAAGCTAAGCCCCATGTGTGATGAACATGACCTATATGCTAGCAGCCCTGATATGGAAGCAGAGTTAGAAGGGCAGAAGGTACTTGCCTTGTCGACAATGGGTTGGAGTGCACCATTATGCCCTTGGAGTTTTTCGAGAGATCTATTGGACACACGATAGCCTGATGACACTGCCATTTTCCAGCTCTAAAAGCTGCCAAAAATATTGAGATGGACGTACAAGGGAGAGGCTGGATGTGGGTCTGTCTATTCGGGCAAGACATTGGCAAGAATCCCGGAGAGGATGTCCATTGGAAGGGTAAAGGTGCCGATGAGGACCCCAATGAAGATACTGCCACAACATGAACAAATATTAATGCAGCCGATGGGAGCTGGGCGACAACTCAGTGAATTGGAGGTCCTTATGGAGCCTGCCATCCACGGAGAAATGCCGACCTGACCATTGGTAGCCCAGGCCCTTGCCACTGTGAAGAATGGGTGTCACGGGGTCCTTCTCCGGTATCACACAATCAACAGATCAAGGGAAGAGTGAACAATCCCAAGACCTTTATTTTAGGCAAAGAAAACGAAAGGTCCATACACAATCCACCACACAAAGGATAAGATAGTCAAGAACCCGAATGCAGTTCAGTAACAGGTTAAAAGCCCTGGAAAATGAGAGTCCAAAAATCCAGCAGAGGATAAAATAGTCCATATACTCTCTGAGGTGCTGTGTTCACATCATCATCCCACACAGGGTCTTCTCTCTTGGCTGATATTTTAAGTCCCCCTCCTCATTCACAGGTCGGGGGGGGGAAGGTCACAGTAGTTCATTGGTCAACAAGCTAGTTCAATATGTCAATAGCATATTAGCAAACAGCATTATTCACTGACCCTATGGAAAGATAACAGTACTGTGGGGGCTGATATCAGATGTAAACGACATCCATTCACCAATTAGCAAATAACTCATCCTACAAGAGAACACCATGAAAATCAGTAAAATATTAATACAAACAAAATGATAACCACATACTATACCCCACAATCACAATGGGTGTGTGCTTGTACACTGCAGCAATTTTCTAGACAGCAAGTTAACCATTCCCGGAAATACCCTGCTGGCTGAAGTATATGTATGAGATGGAGAAATTCTTTGATGGAGAGGCTTCAAACTACAGCCAGAAAAGGTCAGTGTGGACTTATAGCATAGACGTCCAGCAAAGTAAAACCCCGACAGCAGAGTGGAGTGGCCAAGTGATCATGGCACAGATGGGGGTGGACCGCCGGACGATGACTCTAGGGCAACAAAAGCTTGGAAGACACTTCGGAATTTCTGGAGACGTTCTCAAGAAATGACGAGGACTTCGGGTGTGCTTACACCATCAAGCACGAAGTCCCTACCAACAATGCCCTGCAAATCTGGGAAAGACAAATCCCACCTAAGATGCACCAGGAGATAAAAGACAAGGTAGCCAGCATGTTGGAAAAATCAGGTGATCCAGAAAAGTCAACGTCTTTCGGCTGTGCCGGTGGTCTTGGTGCATCAGAAAGACTGGTCCATTCGGTTCTGTATAGAATACAGAAAACTGAATCCTCAGACAGTCTGGTATACCTACTCTCTTCAGTGGATCGAAGAGTCCTCCCCTCTAAGTCATGAAAAGTTATTCTAGGCTCTTGATCTGGCCAGTTGGTACTGGCAAATACCGGCGGCTTAGAAAGAAAAGGCAAAATTTGCCTTAATTTTACCTAAGGGACTCTACAAGTTTAACCAGATGCTGTACGGCCTGTCCAATGTCTCAAGGACATTCCAGCAGCTGATGGAGCACTGAGTGACCTCAACTTTAAGTCGTTATTGATATACTTGAACGTGGTGGTGTTTGGGACTTCCTTTGAGGACCACCTCCAGAAGCAGTAACAAGTCCTAGGACAGTTGTGAGATTACAGCCCAAGATCAAGCCCAGGAAGTGCCAGCTGTTCCAACACCGGGTAGAGTACTTAGGACATATGATCACCCAGGAAGGAGTACAGCTGTCCGTCAAGTGTCCCAAAATATCCTATGGGAGGTATGTGCCTTTATAGGTCTCATAGGTTTATACTCAAATTCGCTCATCTGGCCAGCACGTTAAAGTAGTTACAGAGTGGCACAGCTGGGCAGCCAAATATTTAAGACATCAAGTGGGGACACCGGCAGCAAGGAGCCTTTGATGCAGTGAAGGAGACTCTGACCAGTGACCCAGGTCTGGCATATGCACAGTTCGATATAAAGAAGGATTTTTCCAGCGTCTCCAGGAGATAAAATAATAATTGCTTTATTGAGAATATAAAATCTTCATACCATCAGGTAAAAACGACATAAAGAGGCGTATGGAGGGGAGCAATTTCCTACGCGTTTCACCCTGAAAGGGCTTAATCACAGTTCAATGCCTCGTTCTTGTACACTGACAGGATTCTACATGGTCTGGGGGCCATGCTATCTCAAGTGTAAGATGGATGCGAAAGAGGAGCCCCTCATGGCAGCCAGACTCTGAGGGAGTCAGAGCGCAATCCCAATATCTACAAGCTCCTTTAAGTTGGAATATTTGGCACTGGTATGGGGCATTACCAAAATGTTTGCAGAGTACCTGACGGGTGCTGAAGTAACCATAATGACGAACAATAACCCGATAGCATGTCTGGAAAATGCCAAACTAGAAGCTCTTGAACAGATGGATGGTGGATGGCTTGCCTGAGTACCAATACCGCATGCGATTCCGGTTGGGAAGAGAGAACGACAACAATGATGCACTCTCCCAAGTGCCCATAGGATTGCTGACCCAGAGTGCCGATGAGGAGAGAACGACAACAATGATGCACTCTCCCAAGTGCCCATAGGATTGCTGACCTAGAGTGCCGATGAGGAGCTAGAGAACACAAACAGCGAATCTCAATTACCCTTATTCTGGAACTTGACACAATTGGGGTGCTTTCCGGGATAGCAATAGTGTTGGGCAAACCGTTAGCCGATTGGGTAAAAGTTCAGGATGATTGCCCGGATCTATGGATAGTAAAGGAGTGGGTTGAACAAAGGTCTGGCCACGGCCAGAAGAGCAGGCTCATCAGGCCTTGGAGGGAAAGAAGTTGCTGAGGCAGTAGGAAAGGCTGAATGTTATCCAGGGGCTCCTGTGCCAAACTGCATACTCACAGAGTTGCAGTGCCAGCAACAGATTATCATTCTCATGTGATTAGGAGTGGCAGTTGCCCGGGAAGCCAGTGAGAGGGGTGCCCACTTCGGGAACAATAAGCTGTACAACTGGCTCCAACGGTTGGTGTATTGCCCCAACTTGGGAGACAAGGTATCTGAGGCATGTCTCAAGTGCCAGCCTTGTGGGAGAAGAGCCCCGAGCAGCAGGGCCCTATCCAGGCAATTCAGACATCTGTGACACCTGATTATTGAGTACATATAGATTGGGTACTATTGAATGGTTAGTGTGCATACAGGCCATTGAGGTTTAGTGCATTACTTATTGTATTCTTTGATTGCAGGTCTTTCTGTAGCTCTCCACAGGGGGTCCTTGACTCTCGGACAGCTCTTCTATTTTTTACTCCTCTGTCTGAAATCTTGGGGTGTGTGCCTGGTTGTGGCCAGTTTATGGTGAAATAATGTTCTTTCCACTTCTGGATTATGGCCCCAACAGTCCCACTGGCACCTTCAATAGTTTAGAAATTCTTCTGTAACCAATGCAGTCAGTTTTTTTTTGCAACAGTAAGGTTGTTAAAGTCTTACTCATCATAAGATGTTTCTTGTGTGACACCTTGGCAATGAGACACCTTTTTATAGGCCATCAATTAAACTAGCTGATATTTTTCATTAAGTGTCAGGATTGATTACTAATACATTTCAGCTGGTGTCATGATTTTTTTCCTGACGTTTGGCACCTCTTTTTAATCTTTTCAATACTTTTTCCCTGTGTCATTTCTCATTACTACACGTGACAATTTATGGACATCTATGGTTTGATTTATTTGCCTGTGTGGATTGCATGGGTTGTTCCAGACATCTGGTGAGAATTTAAGTCAATACCACCTTTATAAATAAATTTACTTTACTGAAAATTGGTTATGTGTTCAATACTTATTTCAACCACTGTACATGGCACTTCAGGCTGCATCACACATGATGGAATTGGATATGTGGCACTATGGGCTGTATGACACAATGGGAATTAGATACATGACACTGTAGGCTATATCACATGATAGCCAACCCATGTATCTAATCCTATGTCAGTGTTAAGCCTAATGCGGGTATGTCTGAAGCAATACACTGACATAGCAGAGCTTAGAGCAGTGTGATGATTAAATGCTGTGCTCTGAACACTGTGGTGACAGTGGCGATGAGTCGTGGTGACAACCTGACATTGCACTAAGGGCTGTGGAGTCGGTAAGCCAAACCTCCGACTCCTCAACTTCCCTGACTTTTTCTATACTATATTTACCTAGGCACACATTGAGGGGAGGCTTTTGATTATTTTTTGGGTTTCCCTTTGGAGCTTCAGCAACTAACTATTGCTCTTATTTTTAACAGGCATATGCTTGAAATAAAAAAAGAGCTGGAAACATAAATACTATGTGTTTGAATCTTTCTGACTTTGACTCTATATGACGCTCCAGATTATAAGACGCACCCCAAATTTTGAGGAGAAAAATAAGAAAAACTTTTTTTTAATAAAATGGTGGTGCTTCTTATAATCCAGGTGTCTCATTGCTTACTGGGGGTGGTGGGAAGTGGGGTCCCAGGGTTGCTGCTGGAAGAGGTAGGAGTGGAACATTGCTACTGGGATGAGAGGGTGTTCTGATGTGCGGAGGGTATCCAATGCTGCCGATGTGCTATGTCCCCAGTGTTGCTGTCACTGTGCTCTGTCCCCTGATGCTTGCCACCGCCGTGCTCATTCCCCCGATGCTGCCGTTCCATCCATGCTTGCTTGCCTGTGCGGTGGATTCCTTCTGGGAAAATGGCCGCCGCGCAAGCGCAGATGGAGATCTTGGCACTGAAATCTTGGGAGATGAGATTTCAGCGCTGAAATCTCATCTCCCGAGGTTTCAGTGCCGAGATCTCCATCTGCGCTTGCGTGGCGGCCATTTTCCTGGAAGGAATACACCGCACAGGTAAGAAAGCATGGATGGAACGGCAGAGCCCCCCCATGCAGCACGGGACAGAGCGCAGTGGCGGCGGCAAGCACCGGGGGAACAGAGCGCGGCGGCACAAATAAGATATATCCGCATTGTAAGACGCACCCCTATTTTCTCCCCATATTTGGAGGAAAAAAAGTGTGTATTACAAAGCGAAAGATATGGTAATTATCTGCATTTTTGTCCACCTTTGATGTACAATTATATACAAGAATGTATATGCAATCTGTATTATATATGAGATGTAACATTAGATTCTATTGTTACCAATGTCTTTTTTGTATTATATCACCATGCTCTTTCATTCCACATTGACACTATTGAACAAATTACTTGTCTGTATGTATTTCTTTCTTTAGTGTATTACTGATGAAGGTCTAACAACCAAAACTTTTTTTTTTTTTTTTTACACTTAATAAATTTCACCAGACTGAGTGCCAAATTTTTTGTATTTTTTATACATTATAGGTTGGTACCCTATCCGTGCACCGGGTTAATTTCAGGAGTGTCAGTCTTCTTCCTAACCATTAAATTTTTTTAAATAGCATTAAAATAAATAAGTTTGCAACTGACTCGCTTTTTGTCTGACATCATTCTCCTTAAATGAGAGCTTTTATCTTTCATAGTGCATAGCTTGTTTCCATGGAGCTCATTCACTAGTGCCTGCTGAGACCTTGAGTGTGTGCACAGTAGTTATATTCCAGGCAAGGAGTTAACTCTTACTACCCCAGCCACCTCTCTCCAGCTCATTGATTTTTATACAGCAGTTAGGTAATCCTCAGCCCACAGCATGGGCTGCCTTCAGAGCTCTTGGTGACCAGAGGGTGCGCTTGTCTCAATGCCCAGTTTTCTCTTTGTGTAATTATAGAGACAACAGTGTAGACTCCAGAACAAACCACTGAATGCGACTGATCTGGCTGAATGTGTTACTGCAGAACCTTTGCTGAGCTTTATTGTTCTAAGGCCACGTTCACATGTTCAGAATTTGGTCAGTATTTTACATCAGTATTTATAAGGGTGCTTTTCACATTACGTTTTGTAGGAGGAGTTTGGACACAAGCCCCGACGAGACTCACGAACATGGAGAAAAGCGCAATGTGAAAACATCCTTAACCAAAACTAGGAGTGGGTGACAAATATAGATGTGGCACACGTTTCTATTATACTTTTCCTCTGATTGTTCCACTCCTGATTTTTGCTTACAAATACTGATGTAAAACACTGACCGTATGATTGTGGCCTAATAGTACAGCTCTTTCTCGCCAGAACGGTCTCTCATGGAGGAGAGCCTGCCCGGCCAGAAACAATGAAGGAGACGGAGGCTGCAAGCGGCTCAAGAGAACTTTAGAATAAGCCTTTAATTTTGTTACATTACAATAAGAGGTGCACACTATACACCTACTAACACAATAATCAATCAGTAGTACACCAGGCACAAATGAAGCCAGAGAGGTCGTCAACATCTGAAAACTTTTGTAAGACGCCATTAAAATAAACTTGAGGCTGAATCAATCTAGATGCAATGTAACCGCAAATTCATTCTCATGTCTTGATTCTTTTATGTTACTAAATAATTGCATTGTCCACAAAGTAACGATTTTGAAACTTTTATTCTAAAAGTGCCCCTGTCAGCAGGATTGTGCTCAGTAACCTACAGACAGTGTCAGGTCGGTGCCATTATACTGATTACACCGATAGCTGGTGATGAAATCCGTCTTGTGGTTGTTGTGTAATCTTTATTTTCAGTTTTGAGTTAATGATATGCTCGTGCTCCGTGGTGGCCTGTGGGCGGGCTATGGGTAGCTTGTGGATGGGGTGTGGGGGGGGGCTGTGGGCAGTCTGTGTGTGGGGGTCTTCATGTGGTGCTCTGATTAGGTATTCATACTGCTGACAGGTCACTGATTCGCCTCCTATTTTACATGATGAATATTATTTATTTGATTTTTTTTCTATATATCACCTGCAGCAGTGGCGCCTGCGCTGCAGCCTGATCACATGGGTAATAGGCAGGTAATTATTTTTTTTTTATAGTATACATTAATTCATAACAAACAAAAAAAAAACAGTCTGAAAATGCAGCTGGCGATCTGATAGCTGCTACTGCACAGGCGGTGCCATCTTGGAGGAGTTTTCAGACTGATTTTTTTTTATGAATTAATGTATGCCATAAAAAAATTTAATTACCTGCACATTACACATGTGATCAGGCTGCAGCGCCATCACCTGCCTGCTGGAGGTGATTTTTTTTTCCAATATATTCAATAATATATTGTAAAATAGGGGACAGGTCAGTGAGGGATCAGTGACCTGTCAGAAGCCATACTGGTTAATACCTAATCAGAGCATCACATGAAGACCCCCACAGCTGCACCCACAGGCCGCCCTGGAGCACAAGCATATCATTACCTGAAAACTGAAAATACAGATTACACAACAACCACAAGACAGATTTCATCACCAGGTATCATTGTAGTCAGTATAACAGCGCCGACCTGACACTGTCTGTAGTTACTGAGCACAATCCTGCTGACAGACACTTTAAAGTCAACTGATGTCCTGTTTTATTCCTCTAAATGGATTAATAAATTAAGAACTGGATGTTACCAATCAAATTGGGAATATTGTGCATTTACTAAAACAGAAAAGTAAGGAGCATGGACAGGTCCTTTAAAGAGAACCTGTCAGCAGGATTTAGCCCTACACACTAAAGGCACAGCCATAATGGTGCTGTGATGCTGACTAATCTGACATCTGATGTGAAGGGATCTGATTAGTGGCTGCTGAATACTCATCATATGAAGTTTTCATAAAATGACGTCTTCTGTCATTCGGGGCGTGGAGGTGGGGTCGTCTTCTGGTTCTTGGCCCCCCACCAGTCTCCTCTGCTTCTTGTACAGGCCACTGATTATTTAGTGACCTGCCTCTTTTTTTAAATTCCCGTTGTCATCGTTGTGTGGGTGACACGTGCATAGTGTGACTCGTGTCCAGGACTTCAATAAAATGGCGCCGGAGGCGGTGCATGCGAAGATTGAGATTTCGGCTCAGTTGAATTTTTCACTCGGCCAAAATCATGATGGGCACATGAGCCGCCTCCAGCACTATTTTATTGAAGTCCTGGACATAGGGATCTACAACAGCTGTTAGGTGGAAATGCGGCGTGTCAGACCCCCACCAAACTGATTGTGATGACTTTCCCCCAGGATAAGTGATCAAGGACATACCAGTGGAAAACCCCTTTAAAAATATACTGAAAGTGACATCATGCCTTTATTAGTGCATGGGCAGTAGTATAAGGTAAGCGTTTTATCACACAAGGCTGCGGTCAGACTCGTGCTCGCTTATTACTGCGTTTTATCAGACAAGGCTGTGGTCAGACTCGTGCTCGCTTATTACTGCGTTTTATCAGACAAGGCTGTGGTCAGACTCGTGCTCGCTTATTACTGCGTTTTATCAGACAAGGCTGCGGTCAGACTCGTGCTCGCTTATTACTGCGTTTTATCAGACAAGGCTGTGGTCAGACTCGTGCTCGCTTATTACTGCGTTTTATCAGACAAGGCTGTGGTCAGACTCGTGCTCGCTTATTACTGCGTTTTATCAGACAAGGCTGTGGTCAGACTCGTGCTCGCTTATTACTGCGTTTTATCAGACAAGGCTACGGTCAGACTGGTATTAGCTTATTACTGCGTTTTATCAGACAAGGCTGCGGTCAGACTGGTATTAGCTTATTACTGCATTTTATCAGACAAGGTTGCTGTCAGACTCGTACTCGCTTATTACTACGTTTTATCACAGAAGGCTGCGGTCAGACTCATGCATGCTTATTACTGCGCTTTATCAGACAAGGTTGTGGTCAGACTCGTGCTCGCTTATTACTGCGCTTTATCAGACAAGGATGTGGTTAGACTTGTGCTCGCTTTTTACTGTTTGCATTCGTTGCATGTTGCCATGACCTGCAGCAGTACTCCATCCAGCATAACTACAAAACACTGCTAGTTCACTGTAAGGCATTTAGACCAGCTGGATAATTCCCCGTGACAAAACAGAAGCCTAACTAGAGCTTAAACTAGAATTTGAGAGCCATATACACCATCTTCTATCGTACATAAACTGTAAACATTTTATAGGACTTGTGATTCAGAAACATGCTTTTTGGCACATATAAAAGAAATAATGACAACTGTCACGCTGTGTGCTGCAATACGTTGAGTCCAGATACAGTCTATTACTGGGTCATCCGCCCTGTAACGATGCGACATGGGGTCACTGCATGGTGCATCCCCCGTGCGGGAGGGAATCCTGTAGTGTTATTGCCACTGATTTGGAAAGGTAAGTCATGGTGCCAAATCGTCCACTGGGCGCACTGTCGTACAGCAAGGAACAAATTCCAGTTTCAGGATCGAATTTCAACATTGCATCATCCGCACCAAGCGCTCTCTGCAAACAAGGAAACAGGAAACCAAGATGTAATGTCCAGCAAGTAGAACAATCCTTGTGGATGACTTTAGAGGATATCATTTAGTGTTTTCAGAAAAACCAGTTTTATAAGTCAGTCAAAAATAAAATTAGATCATGGGAATTTAAAGAAACCTTGTCCTCTGTGATTACACCCTCACTTCTTAACTAAGGGAAGCATAAAGTAGTGACTGACACCTTGATTCCAATGGTCTATCACTTTAAAGGAGAACTTTCCAGAAATTTTTTCATGCTGAATTGGACTCACGATAGAATAATGCAGAGCAGAATAAAGCTTTATTTTTTCCATTTTGCCT
Organism: Dendrobates tinctorius; assembly: GCF_039654945.1. Lineage (NCBI taxonomy): Eukaryota > Metazoa > Chordata > Amphibia > Anura > Dendrobatidae > Dendrobates > Dendrobates tinctorius. Next base: position 3,523,109 of record NW_027361925.1, read on the forward strand.
CTTTGTTGTAGAGATAATAGCAATAAAAGTATTTGGCAACAAATGACTTAATTTTCTTTACTTCCAAGTGTTACCAGACAGTTTTCACTGGGGGCGTGTTCTTCCTCTGTATGATTTTGACCAATCATAAGCAGGCATCACCACTCAAGGGAATAAACCCACAATGCCTCCGAGCAGGATTTTCAATGTGAGAGATGTAATGACAGACAAGTCTGATCCCCTGGTCAGTGCATGATTAGAAAGTGTTGGCAGTAGAGCACAGATGACTAACTTTCAGGTAAGGTCCAGCTAATCAGGATGGATGGTGGAGAGGCACAGCTAAGTTTAACTGTGTTACATTACAAACCCTTCTAAACTGTTGCACCCTCTGCTATACTCCCCCGACCCCTACACTGCCTGCGAGGACTCAATGTTTTCAGTAATCACACTTATGTCCGTTTTGTTCACAGCAACATGTAATTGCTCTGTAGTGAGTGCAGAGCGGCTGTCATCATATATCTTACAAATTAGTAGCCCACTTCTATGTTAGATATAGAATGACAAAAAGTCCAGATTTCTCTGCATAGCGATTACACATTGCCCTGAGTACAAAAGAGATGAGAGTGATTACTTACACCTCAAGACAGGCTGTGAGGGGGTAGAGGCAGTACAGCAGAGATGACAATGCTATGAGAGGAGGAGACCTGATTACAAGGGTTTATAATGTAACACAGCTAAACTCAACTGTGCTGCCCCACCTCCCATAAGGAATGATGGGTCCTTATCTGAAAAATATTAGCAATGTGTTTTGCTCCCAGCACTTCCTAATCATGCTCGAGGTTAGACTGGGAGACGAGGCTGTGTAATTACATCTTACACTGTGAGAAACCTGCTCTAAGTCATTGGGGGTCGTGTTCTTCAGTCTCCTGTGTGTTGCTGCCTGCTTTTGATTGGTCAATGTCATATGGTGAGGGAAGAAGTACACTCCTCATTAAAAAAAACTACCTAATGTTATTCACTGGGACGTAATGAAAAAGGAGATTTTTGTGTACTCACCGTAAAATCTCTTTCTCATAGTCTTTAATTGGGGGACATAGAACCGTGGGTGTTATGCTGCTGTCCACTAGGAGGCGACACTATGCATAATCTGAAAAAGATTAACTTTGGCTCCTCCTCTGCAGTATACACCCCTGGACGGCGTCAGCCTTCTCCAGTTTTGTGCCAAAGCATAAGGAGGAACGTAACCAAATAACATAACCATGCCTGTAAGGCGGCTACTATGTACGAGCTCAAAGAACAATATGAGAACTCAACAGTAAACAACGGCCCGTAAGGGCAACAGGGTGGGAGCTGTGTCCCCCCTGTAGTGTTTCGTAAACGTGTGTAGGCTAGTCCAAGTGGCCGCCTTACACACTTGTTGTGCCGAAGCCTGATGCCGAATGGCCCAGGAGGCCCCTACTGCCCGTGTAGAGTGTGCCGTGATACCGGCCGGAAGAGGGGAACTGTTAAGTCGGTAGGCCTCATGTATGGTGGACTTGATCCACCTGGCAAGGGTAGCCTTGGAAGCCGGCAGCCCCTTGCGACTACCTTCCGGAAGAATGAAGAGGGAATCAGATTTCCGGAAAGGTGCAGTCCTGGACACGTAAATCCGCAATGCTCTGACGAGGTCAAGCGTATGCAGAGCCTTCTCCACTCTATGAACCGGAACCGGGCAAAGGGATGGCAGTGAAATCTCCTCATTGAGGTGAAAGATGGACACAACCTTCGGAAGGAAGGATGGTACCGTGCGGAGAACCACCTTGTCCTGGTGAAAGGCTAGGAAAGGCCGTCTGCAGGAAAGTGCTGACAATTCCGACACTCTGCGTAACGAGGTGATCGCCACTAGAAAAACCACTTTCTGAGACAGAATGGAGAGTGGAACTCCTCTAAGAGGTTCGAAGGGTGGAGCTTGCAATGCTGTCAGGACCAGATTGAGGTCCCACGTATCCAGCGGACGTTTGTAGGGAGGAACCAATCGGGAAACTCCCTGGATGAAAGTCCTTACTTGCGGTTTAATAGCAATGCGCTTTTGAAAAAGGACTGAAAGCGCCGACACCTGACTCTTAAGCGAACTTAGGGATAGCTTGGCATCTAGGCCCGATTGAAGAAAACCTAGTACCTTCGGGAGGGAATAAGGGAGTGGGACTTGTCCATGAGATTCGCACCAAGAAAAGAAAGCTCTCCAGGTACGATAATAGAGCTTGGCGGAGGCCGGCTTCCTTGCCCTGATCATAGTTGCAATGACTGCCGGTGAAAAACCTGCCTGGGTTAGAATCCAGGTTTCAAGGGCCATGCCGTCAAATTGAGAGCCCCTAAATTCTGGTGGAAGAACGGACCTTGAGACAGAAGGTCGTGACGGTCGGGTAGACGCCAGGGGGCGTCTGCTGTAAGTTGGACGATGTCGGCGTACCATGTACGTCTGGGCCAGTCTGGCGCGATGAGGATGGTCAGAACTCCCTCTTGCTTGATCTTCTTCACGACCCTGGCGATTAGGGGGAGGGGTGGAAAAATGTACAGGAGTCGGAACTGGGACCAGTCCTGGACCAGGGCATCCGCTCCGAGCGACCGCGGGTCGTGTGTCCTGGCCATGAAATTGGGGACCTTGGTATTGAGATGGGATGCCATTAGGTCCACCTCCGGGGTTCCCCAGCGTTGACAGATCTGGCAAAAAATCTCGGGATGGAGGGACCACTCCCCCGAGTCCATTCCTTGCCTGCTGAGGAAGTCGGCTTCCCAGTTTTCTACACCCGGAATGTGTACCGCAGAAAGTACCGACCTCGTGTCTTCCGCCCAGCGGAGGATATGAGCCACTTCTCTCATCGCCTGGGCGCTGCGGGTCCCGCCTTGGTGGTTCACATATGCCACAGCCGTGGCATTGTCCGACTGTATCCGTATGTGCGAGGCTGCAAGCAAGTGATGAAAGGCTCTCAGTGCCAAGAGAATGGCCCTGATTTCCAGAACATTGATGGGCAATGTCACTTCCCTCGGTGACCGCTTGCCCTGTGCCCTGTGATGTAGGTTCCCCCGCCCCCCAGCCTGTCAGGCTTGCATCGGTAGTCAGGATCTTCCATTGTCCTGAGAGGAATGGCTTCCCTCGTGTAAGCGAGGTTGGTTTGAGCCACCAATGCAGGGACCTCCTGGTTGATGACGTCAACCTGAACTTCCTGTCGAGGGAGAAGGGGTTCCTGTCCCAAGATCTGAGTATGGCTAGTTGAAGGACCCTGAGGTGAAACTGGGCAAATGGCACTGCCTCTATTGCTGCTGCCATCCGGCCGAGGACTCTCATGGCAAACCGGAGAGATCGAGGAGGACTGCGAAGGAGTGTGCGAACTCCCAGACGGATGGCCAGTGTCTTGTCCTTGGGAAGGAGCACCAGGCCCCTGGCGGTGTCGAATACCATTCCCAGGAATGTTAGAGTCCGAGTTGGGATAGTCGACGATTTCTGTAGGTTGACTAGCCATCCCAGGCGACTCCGTGTCTAGTGTGATTGAGACACTGACCTCGCAGTCTTTGAAAGTGGGAGACTTGATGAGGTGGTCGTTCAGGTACGGGACGACTAGAATGCCTCTTGAGTGCAGGACGTCCATGGTGGCCGCCATGACTTTGGTGAACGTTCTTGGAGCCGTGGCGAGTCCGAACGGAAGGGCGACAAACTGGTAGTGGTTTTGGTTGACCGCGAACCTGAGAAACCTTTGGTGGGCGGGAGCAATTGGTATGTGGAGATACGCATCCTGTATGTCTATGGAGGCGAGGTATTCTCCCTGGTCCATGGATGCAATGATGGACCGGAGGGACTCCATGCGGAAATGACGGACCCGTACGTAATTGTTGAGCTGTTTTAGTTCCAGTATGGGTCGGACGCCGCCTCCTTTCTTGGGGACTACGAACAAATTTGAGTAGAATCCTCGGAATCTCTCGTTCGCGGGAACCGGCACCACAACTCCTGATTGAAGGAGAGAGGAAACCGCTTGGTGGAAAGCACAAGCCTTTTCTGGTGGTGTTGGAGGAATAGAAAGGAAGAACCGGTTCGGTGGAACGGAAGTGAACTCTATCTTGTATCCAGAAGACACTATTTCCCTGACCCACCTGTCTTCTGTAATAGGCAGCCAGACTTGCTGAAAGAGTAAAAGTCGGCCGCCTACTGGTGGGGTGTCTTCCGGAGGTCGCGAGTCACGATGAAGCGAAGTTCTGAGGTTTTCCTCCCTTGGGTTTCGCTTGGCCTGCTTTCGACTGCCAAGCCCTGTCCGGTCGCTGCTGCGTCCGTGGGTTGTCCCTGCGTGGAGAACGGTTACGGTTTTGCACTGGGCGCGAAACGGACCAGCCCGAGGAATTCCGAAAGGATCGGAATCGCGTCTGGTTTCTTCGTTTAAACGTGCGTTTCGGTTTTAGTTGAGGGAGAGAAGTACTCTTACCCCCAGTGGCATTGGCTATCATGGTGTCCAACTTTTCGCCGAAAAGTCTTCCAGTAAAATACGGAAGTCGCGTGAGGGACTTCTTTGAGGCCGCATCCGCTTTCCATTCTCGCAGCCAGAGGATGCGTCGGATCGTGATGGCGTTTGATGCTATTCCCGCTACACCTCTGGCGGAATCCAGGGCTGCATGAATCATGTAGTCTGCTACCACTGCTATCTGGACCGCTTGGTCCGAGAGCTCAGGATTTGAAGCCTGAAGACCCTCCTGTAGTTTTTTGGCCCAAGCCAGAATGGCCTTGGCTGCCCAAACTGAAGCAAACGCAGGGCCCAGAGAGGCGCCTGCCGCTTCGAAAATAGAACGAGCCATGCGTTCTACTTGCCGGTCTGCTGCGTCCCTGAGGGTTGAGCTATCCGGCAGAGAGAGTAAAGTCTGCGCTGCTAGCCTAGAAACCGGAGGGTCCACTTCAGGTGGATCTGTCCATTGTTTGGTGTCTTTCTGTGGGAAGGGGTACTTCGCTTCCAAATATTTGCGATTAGCAAATTTTTTCTCAGGCTGCGCAAACTGTTTGGTAAGTATTTTCTCAAACTCATGGTGATTAGGGAAGACCTTAGGATTTGCTTCGAAAGTGTTCAGAAACCACCTATGTTCTGGGACTTCCGGGGCCGACTCTGGAATTTTTAGCACCCGATGAATGGCAGAAATTATGTCCTCAACTAGCGCTGTATTGCTAGGGGGAGAAGGTACCACGGACCTGTCCGTTTCGTTATCTGAGTCGGAGTCACAGATGCCCTCCGAATCCTGTGCCTCGCTAAGGTGATCCCTGGAGGGCGACCTGGGGCGGGGGTCTTCTGTGGTGGGGGATCCCTGTGGTAAATTGCACTGTCTGTCTGTGGCAGGGGACTGCCCAGGAGACCTGGAATGACGCTGTCTCTCCCTGGAGGGGGACGACCTTGTGCTATAGTGCGACTCAGGTGATCGAGACCTGTGGGTCCGCTTACGTCTGTGAGAGTCGGAAGCATGTTCCTGAGACAAGCTGTCCGTTTGCTGTGTACCGTCCATAGCCGGGGCCCGACTCTGCAGAGCTTGCAGCAATGTAGCAGTTAGGTTGTCTATGGACTGTGTCATGGACTGAGACATCTGAGTTGCCCATTCCGGTGTGGCCTGTGACACTGAAGCGTCAGTAGGGACTCCCTGGGGTTCTGACCCAGAGTTCTGGATTCAGTCCCGGCAGTGCGGATACGTGCTGCCACTAGGGAGCGTGGCTTTGCAGGCTGTGCAGAATGCATAGAAACATTCCTGCCTGGTTCTCTTCCTTGAGCCCGGCATAGTGCACAGAGGCTGGCTATAAGGGATCGTACAGGGGTGGCTACGCAGAGGGAACCCACAGAGAGCCTTATAGGAAGTATAGATTCACAGCTGAGTAATGAGAACCCAGCTGTGAGCTTACCCCACCGGTGTGCCCCTAGGTCCAGCGCCGACAGATCCCAGTTCTGTGCCCCCCGGAGACCGCTGTGATGCTCCTCTCCTGGATCTCATCCAGAAAAAATGGCCACCGGGACTCTGAGGAGAGGGAGGAGGGGGCGGAGAGCTGAAAAGGGCGCGCTGGGCTGTGTAAAAACGCCCCCTTTCTGCCTCAATCCGCCCCTTCTATGACACTCCAGTGTGTCATTTTGGTCATCCGGGGGCAGGGAAAAGGCGGCGGCTTCGGCTAGGCCGAAGCCGCGGTCTAAATTAGAGGCCTGATGCCCAGGAGGGCTCCAGAGCGGCGCGGTAGTCCGGGGGGGGGGGGGGGGGCGGATTTGTACCAGACCCCCCCCAGAATGGTCGACTGGATAGCGGTGGGGGTAGCAGGGGTAGCGGTTTCTGTATGGGGGGCCCCTGAAGCGCTATGGAGCTGCTGCTGCAGAGACAGGGACGCAGAAAAAGCCCCGTCTCTGCTGTGCCATCCAGTCCGCACCCTCCCCCGGCCCCAACAGGATCCCTCAGCCGGCCTGGGGTCCCTAGAAGCTGCGGAATGCTGCCTGATCGCCGACCCTACCTGAGGCGTCTCAACCTAATGCCCCCTGAGGGGGATTAGGGAGGGTGCGTCTGTCACCGTCAGGGGGTCTTCATCCTCGCCTCAACCTCAACCCAGACCCCTTAAAGGGGTTGGGGAAGGAGGGGGGTCTCGACCTCGAACCAGGACCCGAGGGACTGGGGAGGGAGCGACATGGGGAATAGCCACCTCGACCTCAACCGGGTACCCCTAACAGGGGACCGAGGAGGGAGCCATGCCGGGAGTCTCGCTGGAGACCCTCTTTTCTTCATCTGTATTTCCGGACGAAAAAAGGAAAAAAACGGAAGAAAAAAGGTGTGCCTCCTTGCGACACTAAGCAAAAACTGGAGAAGGCTGACGCCGTCCAGGGGTGTATACTGCAGAGGAGGAGCCAAAGTTAATCTTTTTCAGATTATGCATAGTGTCGCCTCCTAGTGGACAGCAGCATAACACCCACGGTTCTGTGTCCCCCAATTAGGCGACAGAGTAATTAACTCATTAGGTGCCAAATACTTTGATTGCAAATATCTTTAGAATAGAGAGGCAAAAAAAAACAAAAAACAATGAGCATATGAAACCATTATATCATGTGCTCAGTTCAACATGAAAAATGTGGTGGGAAGTCCTCTCTAATGTGCTACTGATAAGCAGTTATGGGGAACGTGCTCTTTATTTCTTGTTATGCGGTGGAGAAAGGATTCACACTTATGAGCTGCTGCTCGGCCGCCCATGTGCGACTCCCTAACATCATGGTTTCATCAGTGATAGAAAACAGTCAAACAGCAGCGAATGAGCAGGAGTGTCAGCGCATGAATGGCTGCTGTTCTTTTCTCATTTACACACATATATACAGTGCCTTATAAAAATATTCATACCCGGAAAACACATTTTGTCACATTATAGCCATAAGATTAAATGTATTTTATGTGACACCAACACTAACCAGCAAGTATTTGTGAAGTGTAAAGGAAATGACACAGTTTCTAATTATTTTAGAACTATAGATCTGGAAATTGTGAGGTCATTTGTAAGCACCCTTCACTGCAGTTACTGCTGCAGTCTTTTGTGGTCAGTACGGTGGCTCAGTGGTTAGCGCTGTTGCTTTGCAATTCTGGGGTCCCGGGTTTAACTCACAGTTTGTATGTTCTCCCCATGTGTGTGTGGGTTTCCTACCACACCTCAGACTGATAGGGAATGTAGATTGTGAGCCCCAATGGGGACAGTGCCGATAATGTATGTACAGCGATGAGGAATTAATGGCCCTATATTAGTGAGGAAAATAAATACTAATAAACAGGTGACTTTGGGCCTCCTCTTCTTTTAACACTCACTCAGTGAGATTGGATGGAGACATCTGTGAACAATAATTTTAATGTCTTACCAAATATTTTCAATGGGATTTTGGTCTGTAATGTGACTGAGCAATTCAAAACACAGCTATTTTTTGTTTTAGAACCTAACCCTGCTTTACTCTTCACCACAACTTTATCCCAGTCCTGTCTGGTGGGCTCCTTGGCTTTCATGGTGAGGTTTGATCCTTGATATCCTCAAACAAAGGCCTTCACAGAATAGCTGTGGTTATACAGAGAATAAATACAGACAAGTGGACTAAACTTACTAATTAAGTGAATTCTGGAGGCGAGTGGTCAGTTAGGTACAGGGGGCTGAATACAAATGCACATCACAATTTTCAGATTCACATTTCTGAAATATTTAGAAAGCCCTGCATAATTTCCTTTACACTTCAACGACTTACTACACCTGTTGTATTGTGTAAAATTATATATATATATATATATATATATATATATATATATATATATATATATATATATATATATATATATATATTTTTTTTTTTACACACACACATACAGTATACTATATATCTCTCTGAAGAGCCCGGCGTTGCCCGGGCATAGTAACTAACTGTGGTTAGTTATGGCAAATTATAATTATCCTCCATCCCATAGTCCCGTGCCCATATACCCATCATACATATCCTCCATCCCATAGTCGAGTGCCCATATACCCATCATACATCCTTCATCTCATAGTCCCATGCCCATATACCCATCATATATATCCTCCATCCCATAATCCCGTGCCTATATACCCATCATACATATCCGCCATCCCATAGTCCCGTGCCCATATACCTGTCACGCATATCCGCCATCCCATAGTCCCGTGCCCATATACCCGTCATACATATCCTCCATCCCATAGTCCCGTGCACATATACCAATCACACATATCCGCCATCCCATAGTCCCGTGCCCATATACCCGTCATACATATCCGCCATCCCATAGTCCCGTGCCCATATACCCATCATACATATCCTCCATCCCATAGTCCCGTGCCCATATACCCGTCATACATATCCTCCATCCCATAGTCCAGTGCCCATCCTCCATCCCATAGTCAACCATTATGACATCATAATGAGCAGCGGCAGGGCTTGCAGCCTATGATGACATTGGCGTCGCCATGGCAACCATTGTGACATCAAAATGAGGGGCGGGGCTTGATACGCACAGTTTCCCCAGTATGCAAATAGGGGCATTATGACATCATAATGAGGGGCGGGGCTTGACGCACACACACTTTTTCCCCAGTATGTAGACGGGGCAAATTTGTTTGCTGAATTGGAACACGCGGGGTTAAAATTTCACCTCACAACATAGCTTAGGACGCTCTCTGGGTCCAGACGTGTGACTGTGCCAAATTTTGTGGCTGTAGCTGTGACGGTGCGGATCCCTATCCCGGACACACACACTTTGAGCTTTATATATTAGATAGAGAGATATATATATATATTTTATCTATCTCTCTATCTAATATATATATATATATATATATATATATATATATATATATATATATATATATACACATACACACACACACACACACACGTGGTCAAAATTGTTGGTACCCCTCATGTAATGACAGAAAAACCCAGAATGGTGACTGAAATAACTTGAATCTAACAAAAGTAATAATGAATCAAAAATCTATGAAAATGAGCAAATGAAAGTCACGCTTCCAAAGAATTAAAAAAAATAAATAAATAAAATGCACTGGGCAGCACATTTCTCTCAAGAATCCCTTGATAGTCTTGAGATTTCATAGTACCCTGCACAGATTCTTGACACCCTGGTGCCAGATGCAGCAAAGCAGCACCAGAACATAACAGAGCCTCCTCCATGTTTCACTGTAGGGACAGTGTTCTTTTCTTGATATGCTTCATTTTTCCGTCTGTGAACATAGAGCTGATGTGCCTTGCCAAAAAGTTCCATTTTTGTCTCATCTGTCCACAGGACATTCTCCCAGAAGCTCTGTGGCTTGTCAACATGTAGCTTGGAATCAAACTAAAGGAACAAAAAGCGCAATAGGGTCTTATCCGGGTTATTGTTAGAAGAATAAATTAGAATCTACTCACCCTTTTCAGGAGAGGTTCAGGCATATAAGATCCGTAGTCAGCTTGCTGCACGTCCAAAGGTCAACTCTGTGACCGTAAAACTTCAGATTCTTTGGAGTAAATTCATGGACTTCAGTGCGCTGCTAGACAAATTCACTTATCCAGGTTATGAGGAAGATTAACCGTTTATTTCCCAACACGATTCAAAGTGTATACCACTTCTTCATCAGGGGAAATAAATGGTTAATCTTTCTCATAACCTGGATAAGTGAATTTGTCTAGCAGCGCACTGAAGTCCATGAATTTACTCCAAAGAATCTGAACATGTAGTTTGGCAAATTCCAGTCTGGCTTTTTATGATTTTTTTTCAACAATGGTGTCCTCCTTGGTTGTCTCCAATGAAATCCACTTTGGCTCATACAATGATGGATGGTGTGATCTGACACTGATGTTCCATGAGCTTGAAGTTCACCTTTAATCTGTTTAGAAGTTTTTCTGGGCTCTTTTGTTATCATTCCTATTATCCGTCTCTTTGATTTGACATCAATTTTCCTCCTGTGGCCACGTCAAGGGATGTTGGCTACAGTCCCATGGATCTTAAATTTCTGAATAATATGTGCAACTGCACTCACAGGAACATCAAGCTGCTTGGAGATGGTCTTATAATAACTTTTACCTTTAACATGTTTGTCCGTCACCAAACAGCACAGTAAGTTATCTGTAGCTCTCGATACAGGCCCACACCTTGATTTAACATGTCCCTTTTGTCACATTATTTTCAGGGGTACCATCATTTCTGTCCAGGCCTATTTTTTTTTTTTAAATTCTGTGGAAGCATGGTTGAAAAGCAATGTCTGACTTTCATTTGTTCATTTTCATAGAATTTCTGTTTATTATTACTTTTGTGAGATTAAAGGTAGTTCTGCGACCATTGTGGGTTTTTGTCATTACACGAGGGGTACCAACAATTTTGACTGTATATATATATATATATATATATATATATATATATATATATATATATATATATATATATATATATTTTATACACATACACACATATACTCACATCAGTATATTGAACAAGTCAATGATCCCAAATGCACAGCCAAAGAAACTCTCAGTTGTTTCAGAAAAAGAAAATAAATCTGCTAGAAGATGTATGGAAGGAACTAAAGCTCCAAGTTCATAGCAGAAACCACGGGAGCTTCAGGATTTGAAGAGTGTGTGTGTGGAAGAATGAGCCCAAATCCCACCTGAGCAATGCCTGAAACTAGTTTCTCCATACAGGAGGAGTCTTAAAGCTTCATCACCAACAAAGGCTTTTGTAGAAGTATTAATTAAATTTCAGTAACGTGTTCAATACTTTTCCCTGTGTCACGTCTCATAATTACCCAATAACTTAGTTTATGGACGTCTATGGTTTGGTTGACCCGTGGAAGCATACTCCGATGCAAAATGGCCGTCGCCTGCATGGCTGCACCCGCTATCCCTCTCCATACTGCAATGTTTTAAAAGATTTGAATAAAGAATATCTGATTTGTCCTAAAAGGCGAGTGCCGCTCAACTTTTCGGCTTCAGACATATTACTTGATCTTTCCCGCTTGGTACTTTTAGCCAAGCACCACCGGGTTTTTGGCTTACATGTCAGACCACATTGTTCAGCCCCTAACCCCTTTGTAATGATCGTGCCGAGTCACTTCTTTTCATGTGCTAGCTCTCTCCCATGTTTAGTCTCCTCCTTCCTTGACTCTAATAGCAGATCAGTAGTTCATGGTTGGAACTAAAAAGAGGGAAATTGGCTGATAAAGTTATGGCCACTGCATCCAGCAGGGTACTCATCCCTGCTCTTGAGCAAATTGCAAGTGGTGTCAATGATGCAGGCAGCTGGGGAAGGTATAAGAAGTGGTAGAATGACAAACGGCACGCCTGTAAGTGTCTTATGGGCTCATCACACCAAGCTGGTCTGGGCACTCATAACGCTGGTAAAGAGGTACAACTACAGCAAAGCCACGGGCCCCATCTGTCTGTGACCTGTCATAAATGAGAAAGACGTTCAGTACCTGCTCCTGACAGAACAGCTCATTAGCAGTGTGCACGATCTTCTCCACATGGATGATGCCACCCACACTCTTGATTTCTACATCTGCGAGGATCGTTAGAACCAATATGGCTTCCACGAGGAGCTGGCGATACTCTGGCTGTGGAACGCGATTCAGAACAGATTCCACATGGGCAGAAAATTTCAGCTCTCCAGGGGTCATCTGCATAAGAAAAGGACAACATATAATGCTTCCGCACTAGCAATGATCTGGCTGTGTCATTCATTTCACCCCTCTCTGTAGCCAATAGGCGCATCGCTCGCTAGTCCTTCCTCCATTACATCTGATTGGCAGGTACCACCACCAATCCATGAACGTCCATCCATCCTATCAATTTGGTCTTTGACACCCGTGCTCTATTTAGTCTGCACAGACCCCCGATGCAAGGTCATGGTAACATTTTGGCACATGCATAGTATAAAATTGACTTTTGCACATGCGTATTACTAAACTAAGCTTCCGGTAGCAAGACCAACAATAGAGCACATGCAATGGCACAAATCTGCCACTGGGTTTTTCTACCCTATCTAGAAGCAGCAGGATGTGGGAGCCAAGACCCTGATTCCAGTGATGTGTTACTTACTGGGCTGCAGATCTAGCAGTTCTCTGCTGAGCTCTGTATAACCCCGCTCACACCACTGATTGGCAGCTTTCTGCCTACGCACAGTGTACTCAGAAACCTGAAAATGGAAAGGCAAGTATATTCTAGGATAGAGGATGCTCATTTCTGTAAGGAATGGTTTCCTCACACTTTACAGGCGAGCGATATAAACATAATATACATGAATGGACTTCAATTATTACAGGAAGTCTTGCTTGTATCAGCAATCATTCTACATGTTTTCCCTCCCCTCCTTACACGAGCCATACCTTGTATTTTCCAGCTGATGTACCACATGAGAACCTTGCTTTTTGAGGAATGACTTGTATTTGGAATGACTTATCGTACTATGTACTGACAAACAGTAAAAGACATTCTAAGGTGATTGAAATTGTGAAGAAACTGTAATTCCGCCATTGTTTTTAAGATGAACATTGTGTGGTATAATATTAGTTTCTAAGTCCGGACGATTATGATAATCCCAAACCTGTATAGTTTGAAAATATTCTAGTAGCAAAAAAAAAAGTCTGAAATTTGTACGAAAAAAAAAATGTGTTGCCATTTACTGAGTTTTTTTTATTTTTCCTCCAATGGAGCGCTATGAGGGGATGTTATTATGCTAGCTAAGAAGTAGTTTTCTTTGATACCATTTTGGGGTATCAAACTTTTTTACTGCCTTTTTCAGGAGGTGCAGTGACTGAAAACCAGCAAATCTGCATTTCAGCCCTCAGTGTATAGTTCAAGTAACTCAATATTTTAGCAGACCGGAGTTTTATGGATGCAGCATACCAAGTATGCTTACTTTTTTTATTTCTAGATGTTACAACTAGAAAATTGAGGATGATTTTAAGTTTTATATTTTCTAGGATTTAAATATTTTAGAAAACTTTCTCATACTTTTTATTTTGTCTTCCTAGGAGTTTGTGTGGATACCGTGGTTTCCTGACTAATACGGGACTAACATAAAACTACTGACAGATGTTGTTCATAGTGAGATTTCAACCCACGATCCCAGTGCTGCACGGATACAGTGCTAACCACTGAGCCACCGTACTGTGCTAACCACTGAACCACCATACTGTGCTAACCACTGAGCCACCATACAGCGCAGAGATCGTTTGAGTATATAGTGTAAATCACTGCTTCCTTTATTCATCATATACATCATATATTGCATACATCACATAGGACACACCGAGACTACTGTATAGCTCACATGGGATACACCCAAACTCTACTGTAAACATCAGATGGGATACACTGAGACTCTACTGTATATATCACATGGGATACACCGAGACTCACATGGGATACACTGAGACTACTTTTTACATCACATGGGACACACCGAGACTACTGTATACATCACACAGGACACAGACTACTGTACACATCACATGGCATACACCCTGACTCTACTGTATAGTTCACATGGGATACACTGAGACTCTACTGTATACATCACATGGGATACACCCAGACTCACATGGGATACACAGACTCTACTTTTTATATCACATTGGATACACCAAGACTACTGTATACATCACATGGGACACACCAAGACTACTGTATACATCACATGGGACACACCGAGACTACTGTATACATCACATGGGATACACCGAGACTCTACTGTAATCAAATGGATTATCCCGAGATTCACATGGGATATACTGAGACTACTGTATACATCACACAAAATACATGACATGGGACACCCAGACTACTGTATACATCACAGGGGATACACAGACTCTACTGTATATATCACATAGGATACTATGACACACTATAATATCACAAGTAATACTGAGACTCTACTGTATACATCACATGGGATACACTGAACATCTACTGTATACATCACATAGGATACACAGAGACTCTACTGTATACATCACATGGGATACACTGAAAATCTACTGTATACATCACATAGGATACACCGAGACTCTACTGTATACATCACATGGGAAACCCCAAGACTACTGTATACACCATATGGGACACACAGACTCTACTGTATATATCACATGGGAATGGGAAACACTCAGACTCCACTGAATACATTACATTGTATACACTGAGACTCTACTGTATACTTCACATGGGATACACCAAGACTATCGTATATATCACTTGGGATACACTGGGACTCTACTATATACATCACATGAGATACACAGACGGCTGAATACATCACGTAGGAGACACAGACTGCTGATGAACATAACATAGAAGACACAGACTGCTATATATACACACCACAAAGAAGACACAGACTGCTGTATATACATAACAGGAGACACAGACTGTTGTTTATAAATCACATATGAGACAATTAAGAAAAATCTACATTATTCTTCAGTAGTAGGCTATTCTGCAATATATAGGCAAATAAACAGCTATAGTATTTCTATAAGCCGGACATTCATTACCTCGCGGGTGCTGGAGGAAGGCAGAACAAAGCCCTCTACAGACAATCCATGGCACTAAACAAAATAAATAACATACAATAAATAAATGAGAAGGAATTGATATTTTTTTTTTTTTTTTTACATTTCTCATAAAACGGTTTCACCTTTTGTAGGATTGCCCAGACTTTTTGATAAAATCCTACAGGAACTCTATTCAGCGCCCCATCCAAACGTCGTCTTCTGAGCCACTGGCCCTGCCGGCTGTCATAAGCGCTGTCACTATCAGAGATGGTGGATGTAGAGAGCTCCCCAGAAGAGGACAACGTATCTCCAGGCTTCTGCATTAGAGCACAAGAAATAAGTGTCAGATATCTACAGATACAAGTATCTCTGCATATACAGTTTCCTTTACCCTCTTAATGATCCATGTCTGATAAGTTTGTCATGGGGAGAGTAAGGCCTGTTTCACACTTCCGTTTTTGTGTCCGCCAAACGGATCCGTTTCCGTTTTTTTGACGGAAACGGATGCAAACAGATCCGTTTTTAAAACCCGGATCCGTTTTGACGGATCCGCGGTAACCGCTATGGGACAAAAACGGATCCTGCAAAAAATTGGCGGATCCGTTTAACGGAAACCAACGGATTTTGACGGATTTGAAAAAACGGAAGTGTGAAACAGGCCTAAGGGTGCACGGAAGGAGCTCAGAAGCTGATACCACAGCACACAGGGCAGCTGCCAGATGTAATACATAGCCAGGATCAGCCTCTCTCTAACAGCAACAACAACAACTGTGCACAGCGGCTCAGCTCAGTAATCGGCTGCTGTGTTGTAGACATGACATTAGCGCTGCAGACAAACACTGGGACTCTGGATCTGGAGAGCGTGTGTAAAGAACACTCTTTGTTTTGGGATACAAACTGGGGAACAGGATTTGTAATTTTATGCTTTATTTTTGTTTTAGTTAACTATTTATTAGTCACAATTCACACGACAGAAATTTCAAGATAATTCTGGTTATTTTCATCATGCGACAAAAAAATGCCAAAAGCAGAAAATTACTTGAGTAACACCTTCTTATAAGGGGAAATGTATAAGTAAATGATATTTACCAGCGATAATGCTGAGAATAAATCCATATCCTGTACGGGAAACATAAAATAACTGATCAGAATGTAACATTAGATAATAAACGCCCCTCAGCCGGCACAGCGGATATTAGTCAGCGCCCACTATTAGCCTCGGGCCTTGTTCAGACATGCGTTTCTCACATACTACATACAATCTATTGAGCTCTGCATACGGCCAAGTTTGTTTGAGTACAGCGTCAGAAAAAAGATCACAGTGACATGTCTGTTCATGGTCCGCATCACTGATCCAAATGACCAATCCAAGTCTATGGGTGGGTGAAGATTCCAGACGACGCACGGACATAATCAGCATGCAGGCTGTGTATCCATGCAGTGCGCAGTCCGTGCACAGTGTGTGCGCAGGCCGTATGATGGCCGTTTATTCAGGCAGTATGCAGTCCGTGTACGCAGGCCGTGTGCTAGCCATATGCAGTCCGTGTACGCAGGCCGTGTGCTAGCCATATGCAGTCCGTGTACGCAGGCCGCGTGCTGGCCATATGCAGTCCGTGTACGCAGGCCGTGTGCTGGCCATATGCAGTCCGTGTACGCAGGCCGTGTGCTAGCCATATGCAGTCCGTGTACGCAGGCCGTGTGCTAGCCATATTCAGTCCGTGTACGCAAGCCGCGTGCTGGCCATATGCAGTCCGTGTACGCAGGCCGCGCGCTGGCCATATGCAGGCTGTGTGCTGGCCATATGCAGTCCGTGTACGCAGGCCGCGTGCTGGCCATATGCAGTCCGTGTTCGCAGGCCGTGTGCTGGCCATATGCAGTCCGTGTTCGCAGGCCGTGTGCTGGCCATATGCAGTCTGTGTTCGCAGGCTGTGTGCAGTAATTGTGCTGGCTGTATACTCAGGCCACGATTATCATACTGTATAAGAGAAGCTTTACAATTTATATTTTTCAGCAGTGATTAAATAGTGATGATAATAACGGAGACATGAACCAAATGATAAAACTGGATCAACACCACTGATGCACAACGTTCCACACAATAAAACTCTCCGATGTCTGAACGAGACCCTGGGCTTCAATGGATTTTGATAAGACTTCAAGGGAACCAGTAAGGTGGAAAGTGCTCTGCAGGCGGGATGTTATAGGGCAGAGGGAGATTACACTGAAATACAGTGTTGTGGGAAAAGTATCCATAAACCTTCCAGTGTATTACATGTGTGTATGCAGGAGTCCAGTGGGCAGTCCTGTTCACTGATTGACAGCTCGCTGCAAGAACAGTCATGTAGGGAAAACGATCAATCACTAGTAGAACTCCCCAATGGCCTCCTATTCCTATACATACAGTGGCTTTCAAAAGTATTCCCCCTCCCCTTGGCATTTTTTGTGTTTTGCTACCTCACAACCTGGAATATCACTGTATTTTTGAGGGTTATCATCAATTCATGGACAGAACATGCCGACAACTGTGAACATTTGGTTTTCTTTTAAGCGTGAAGCAAACAACAAATAGGACAAAATAACTGAAAACTTCAGGGTGCATAACTATTCACCCCCCTAAAGTCAGTACTTTGTAGAGCCTCCTTTTGCAGCAATTACAGCTGCTAGTGGGTTTGTATAAGTCTCTATGAGCTTTCCACATCTGGCCACTGAGATTTTTGCTCATTCCTCTGGGC
This sequence comes from Dendrobates tinctorius, assembly GCF_039654945.1. NCBI lineage: Eukaryota > Metazoa > Chordata > Amphibia > Anura > Dendrobatidae > Dendrobates > Dendrobates tinctorius. The sequence continues at coordinate 3,540,878 of NW_027361925.1, forward strand.
AACTTCACATTAGATGGTTTCCTCTGGAGAACAGCGATCTTCACGTCTGACCACAGATTCTCCATTGGATTGATGTCAGTGCTGTGACTCGGCCACTCCAGAACATTTACACGTTTCCTCTTACACCATTCAAGTGTTGCTTTAGCAGTATGGTTTGGGTCATTGTCTTGTTGGAAGGTGAACCTCTGTCCTAGTCTCAAATCACTGACAGACAAACTGGTTTTCCTCCAGAATATCCCTGTATTGCGCACCATCCAACTTCCCCTTGGCTCGGACCATTTTTCCTGTGCCTGTTGCCGAAAACCATCCTCACAGCATATAGAAATAGAAGACTTCCGGCACAGGAATCCTTTTTCAGTAAAAATTATTTCTTTATTTAAACATCTTCAGCGATAAAAAACATCATGGGGACCCTCCCATAGGCCTGACTCGTTTCGGACCCAGTAAAACCAGTCCGTCCTCAAAGGCATACAGAGTGAACAGCTCCTTATATCTATCGCAACACCACATGTAATTAGAAAGGACTACCTCCCCAATTAACCCCATATTGACCAGAGGGAAATTAGTCCTTGATATACATGAAATGACAATGTCATGAAAATACATCAGATAATAAGTATATACATATTTCATATGAATAGGATTAGTTGAGAACCTGTTCTCGCTAATTAGCATAGCTGAGCTTATATTAAAACAAAAAACAATTACATGTGTTGTTGCGATAGATATAAGGAACTGTTCACTCTGTTTATTTGCCTTTGAGGAAGAATGTTTTCTACTGGGTCCAAAACGCATCAGGCCTATGGGGGGGGGGTCCCCATGATTTTGTTTTTTATCGCTGAAGATGTTTAAATAAAAGAATTTTTACTAAAAAAGGATTCCTGTGCCGGAAGTCTTCTATTTCTATTTGCTTACATGTGGTCGTCAGCCTCTGATCTCCAGGCACGGACGGTCTCAGATATATTTTGGTGAGCAAAGTTTTCTCTTCCCTATCCTCACAGCATGATGCTGCTACCACCATGCTTCAATGTGAGGATGGTGCTCTTGGGGTGATGAGGTGTGTTGGTTTGGCACCAGACAGTGTTTACCCTGCTGGCCAAAAAGTTCAATTTTGGTCTCATCTGACCTCAGTACTTTCCTCCATACATTTGGGGTGTCTCTCATGTCTTTTGGCAAACTCAAAACAAGCCTTACAATTTGTGTGTGCTAGTAAATGCTTTTTTCTGCCCACTCTTCCATAAAGGCCACCTCTATGGAGTGTACTGGCTTATTGTGGTTGTATGGACAGATACCCCAGTCTGTACTTGGGAACTCTGCAGCTCCTTCAGGGTTACCTTTGGTCTCTGTGCTGCCACTCTGATTAATTCCCTCCTTGCCCGGGCTGAGCATTTTAGTGAGTGCCCTCTCTTGGCAGGTTTGTTGTGGTACCATGATCTTTCCATTTGAGGATAATGTATTTAATTTGTTTTGTGCTCATGTATCACACACAATTTGGAATACAAAAATATTTAAATACAGGTTGTAAGGTAACAAAATAGGTAAACCGCCAAGAGGGGCTGATACTTTTGCAAACCACTGTACAAACACCAGGGATTTCAATGAATAAAATACAAGTTATACTGAATATTTTCCCATGTATCCTGTTGCTCAGCTTCTTCTCTATACCATACTGTCTGCAGATTGACAAGTTCCCATTTAAGGAAAACCATCATAAAAAAAAATATGACCAATGGCTTACATCATGTTACCTTGCTAGAATAAATTTCTTTTTGATTTTTGGCAATGCTTTATCCATGTTTTATATTCCATATCACAATCTGTATTGAACATAATAGAGTAGGAATCTTGCAGTTTTCACATCGGCAGATGGGGCTTGTTTATACTTCCTGCCGCTTCAGAACATACGGTAACTCATAAATTGGCCACAAAGAACAGACCCCCAGCTATATCCTGTGTATCGAAGAATCTAACTAATGTGTGCCAAAGAGAGGAGGAAGAGGTGAGCTGTGACATCAGCTGGACTGAATGGTGGATCCAGTGTTAGCAGCTGGGCACAGAGGTGTTACCTGTCACTGTAATCCTGTCTCAGATGATAAGCAGTCTCTTGAAAACTCTTCCTGGAAGGACAGGTAGTCCGGCTCTAGAACAACCCCCAGTGGCCAGTGGAAAAATTGCAAGATTACTAATTTTTAAAAAAAGGTTGTGACATGAAAAAGAAAATTAACAAATAAATATATATATACACACACACACACACACGTGTATCACAAAATCGATTTATAGGATTCATCATTTTCTGATGATGGCTTCCCTTTCAATAACATAATATATGGTCACGACATTGTGGCACTAAGCAATATAGAACTATTACTGGTTCCCCTCCTGCTCACTAGTGATGCTCTCCTCACAGACTGCACAGCTCCTGTCCATACAACGGCTGCTGGTGGAGGAACATGTAACCAGACCTGCCGTCTGTCTCCTTCAATGGCTGCTGGTGGAGGAACATGTGACCAGACCTGTCCATCTGCCTCCCCCAATCTCTGCTGGTGGAGTAACATGGGACCAGACCTGTCCATCTGTCTCTTCCAATGGCTGCAGGAGGAGGACATGTGACTGGACCTGTCCATCCATCTCCTCCAATGGCTGCTGGTGGAGGAACATGGGACCGAACCGGCCCACCATTGGACAAGGTAGATGGATCGGTCTGGTCACATTTTCCTCCACCAGCACCCATTGGAGGAGGCAGATGGGTAGGTCAGGTCACATCCTCCACCACCATAGCCATTGGAGGAGACAGATGGAGAGGTCGGTCCCGTGTTCCTCCACCAGCAGCCATTGGATGAGGCAGATGGACAGGTCCGGTCACATGTTCCTCCATCAGCAGCCATTGAAGGAGGCAGATGGACAGGTCCGGTCACATGCTCCTCTATCAGCAGCCATTGGATGAGGCAGATAGAGGAGCCGGTGACCAGACCTGTCTATCAGCAGCCATTGGAAGAGGCAGATGGACAAATCCGGTCACTGGCTCCTCTATAAGCAGCCATTGTATGGACAGAAGAGATGTCTACTATATGAGGAAGGGTGCAATAAGTGCAGGAGAAGGACCTGTAATCCTTACATTTAGTAAGTGCAACAAAACCATGTCCCCAGTACATCGGTTAAAATAAAAATAATGTGACCAACCTATTGAATATCCAAACTCAGGAGCCCAATGTATAGCATTAATATCAGAAGTTAGAGCACGAGATGTGATCTATTAGTTGAGCCAAAATTACAGAAGGGTAAAGAATCCTTTCAAATGAAAGCACGGCTCTCACCGGCATCAGACAGATCCAAGGGCAGGAAGCAGAAATGTACCAATTAAAGGGATCATGCAGCATGGCCAAATTAATACATATTAAACAGTAAAACATTACTGTGTAATTACTGAATTCAGCGTTATGTGATCCATTGTGGCAGCCCTCGGCAATCATTACAGCAGATTATGTTACATTATTAGGGCTCCCACCTGCTGACACAGACTCCATGAGGTCGGAAGCATGAGTTAGTAGGTCGGCTGTCCTAATCCATATCACCATATCTCTCTGAAACTGCACTGCGCAGTGGACAATGTTACTTGAACCAACACTGGCCAAAGTGACCTACTGCCATCCACAGCCATCAGCTCTTTACACACAAGCCGATCCCGGTCTCCCTTCCTCACCTATTTACCACCAATCCGGCAGATTTTGAAATTCTTACTGTTTTCCAGTGTTAAAATCAAACAACATTTTCCAGGTTTGTGTACTACCTGCAGCGACCCTTTAAAATGAAGTAGTCCCCATTGTAGAATAAGAAACGCTACCTCCTGGCCAGTCGCCGGTCAGCGATGTTGGCGCTGGGCCTCCTGGGGCTTACGAGGCATTGTTATATCATGTGAGCTCCCCACTATGGACTGCGCTGTCATCTTCCTCAGGCCTAACCTCAGAAGTGAGAATACAGCCACACAATAGTGACCACTGATTGGCTGCAGCGCATAATCCAGGCCAACCTCAGAAGTGAGAACATGGACACACAATAGTGACCACTGATTGGCTGCAGCGCATAATTTAAGTGCTAACACTGCTGGACTGACACTGCTGCAGGAGGTGTTGGCCAGGGGATACTTCATGTACAAAGGGGATGGCCCAGAAGTGGACAAACCATTTAAGTCGCAGGACAGTGGCAGTAAAAACATTTTTTTTGCAATGTACTTTCTAATTGATGCGTCTGTCGCACAGGAGCCATGAAAGAGAATTGTATCCTTAACCCTTTCAGGACATTATGGTGATCATGTGGGCACACAAGCTGTGAATGTAGATTGCCACCAGGAGCTCAGCGTAAGTGATAGGCAGCACTGCCCGGGCTGTTTAACTCCGAAAGACCCTGATCAATTGCAGAGGGAGCCTCTTCCCTCTCCCACGCGATCGGCACACCTGTGATGTAATTGTGGGCTGCCTATGGTAGACCCCGGGGTCTGCCAGCTATGGTGGTCTATTAAACCATGTCAGGAGCATTCTGACAGTCTATCCTGTGGTTAGATTAATGCTGCACAAACCGGGCAGCATTAATCAGAGCTGGCTGATCGCCTGCAGCCAAGTATGACTTACTCTGCAATGCTACGGCATTCAGAGAAGATAGACTGAATGGCCGGCCCGTGGCTACCGGGAAAGGCCACCCAGCCACCCTGCCTCAGCAAATCAATAGGTCAGATCGTGCAGCCAAGGTCAGAGTCACACTCCTATTGTTCTGCACAGTGCAAAACAAACGGAACACATTAAATAAAGAGACCTTAGACCTGATGAAGTTGATGTACTTTCTTTGAAAAGACAATCAGAATAGTTGTATAAACCCAGTGTCTACACACCTGACTGATTCCTCAGTGTTCGCTCACTCTGCTGCTGAGATCTCAGGACGCTCAGTACAAGCTGCAGCAGTCATCATGGGGAGATAGGATCTGATTAGACTGGTGAGATCACACTTACGTGAGACAAGGATCTGTAAGGTAGACATGCTGGCCTCACCAGGTCCAAGATGTCTATTTCATAATACAGTGCAATATAAAATCGGGTGACTGCCACTGCAGGGCCTCGGTTACATATTATTTTGGATACCCCATATATTTGGATTCCTTGATCCAGCTCTCTCCTACAAGTACAGTCCCCTGATGAGGCCTCGATATTGAGGCAGAAACGAGTTGGGAGGGCTCTGTGAATATCTATTTTGGGGGTTAAATTGTGTATTGGTCCCACATGGGAACTGCCCTAGGAAGTCTTACTGGGCATGACCTGAATTCAGGAACATGGACTACCTCCCATCCAGTGTTTGCTGTCTCCACGCCTGCATATCAGGTGAGACGGTAACCCTTACTACTGGCAGCACTCAGCACCTTGTTATTTGTGGCTCATTTCAGCAATAGTTCTTTAACGGTTCCTAATAAGAGTTAGCTTGTATATCTCTTCTGCTGTTTATTAATAAGACTTTTTGAGGAGCATTTTGTGCTCTCTCCATTGGACGGCCAGTTCTTGTCCGGTCCATAACGCGGAGTGGCACATGGAGCCACTAAGGTCTGCAATGTGTGGACACGTCGGGCCCCTTTTGTACAGCAGCCATCTGAACCTGGCCTTATTGGTCACAATTTTAGCTAAATACCATGGCTACGGACGTGGGAATAAAATTGTGCGCCTCGCTGACACAAGTAGATTTTCCATTTTTGTTCCATCTGTGTTTGCAATGGATAAAATACGGACACTCCACACACATTGCAGGTTTTGTTGTAGTGGACACAAGTGATTTTCCACCGAGACTACAGGTGTGTTCTGAAAAGTATTAAGTTACGTACCGGTAACGGTATTTTTCGGAAGCCCATGACAGCACCACGAGAGAGGGGATCCGCCCCATAGGAACAGGAAACCTACAGATACAAAAGGGCGGTACCTCTCCCACGCATCAGTTGGATTACAGAGCTTGAGAGGCTACCATGGTTAGTACACAACATATGATATATACAACCTATCTACCCTATTTAACAGAATTATTTCATACCATCTCCCACATAAGGTGATTCTATGAACAAACTTCTAAGGAGTGCACCCCTATATGTGAACAAGGGAGGGAACTAAGGGTGCTGTCATGGGCTTCCGAAAAATACCGTTACCGGTACGTAACTTAATACTTTATTCGGACTCCCATGACAGCACCACGAGAGAATTACAGAGATGTAAACTAATTTAGGGAGGGACTACAGCCTGCAGCACCCTTAGCCCGAAGGTGAGGTCTGAGGAGGCACCCATGTCTAACCGATAGTGGTTAAAAAAGGTGGAAGGAGATGACCAGGTGGCCGCCTTACATATCTGATCAATTGATACTCCAGATCTCTCTGCCCAGGATGATGCCATGGCCCGAGTGGAATGTGCCCTCAGGTTCTGTGGAGCCGGACCGCCACCTGCTGTGTAGGCAAGAGAGATAGCCTCCCTAATCCACCTTGCTAATGTGCGTTTTGATACTCTGTATCCTTTTCTGGAACCTTGGAAGGATAGGAATAATGCGTTCTCCTTCTTCCAAGGATCCGTGGCTGCTAAATATGTCAGTAAGCACCGCCTAATATCTAATGCCTGAAGTTTCTGCTCTTTAGGGTTGGTTGGATTAGGGAGGAAGGAAGGCAGAACTATCTCCTGTGTCCTGTGGAATTGTGTTGCTACCTTGGGAAGGTATGCTGGATCTGGCCTTAGGATCACTCTATCCTGTAAGAACTCTGTGTAAGGAGGCAATCTGGAGAGTGCCTGTATGTCGCTCACCCTACGTGCGGATGTTATTGCTACCAGGAATGCTGTTTTAAGGGATATAATCTTTAGTGAGGCGGAATCTAAAGGTTCAAACGGACTTTCTGTCATGGCTGTAAGGACTAAGTTTAAGTCCCACGGTACGCATCTGTCTTTGTGTATAGGTCTCGATCTGGCCGCTGCTCTGATGAACCTTGCTACCCAATAATCTTTTGCAATATCAGCTGCAAACAGGGCCCCTAAGGCTGAAACCTGTACTTTTAGCGTACTTGTGGAGAGACCCAATTCGAAACCTTTCTGGAGAAATTCCAGAATATGTTTCGTGGGAATTCCATCTCTGATGTCAAAGTGAAAGGTGGATAGGAAGCGTTTCCAGGTCCTAGCATAAATATTAGTGGTGGTTAATTTTCTGCTTCTTAGGAGGGTGTCAATTAAGTTCTTGGAGAACCCTCTATTTTTTAATAGTGACCTTTCAAACACCACGCCGTCAAATGAAGTCTCGCTACTTGTGCGTGGCTGACTGGCCCCTGGTAGAGGAGATCCGGAAGGTTCGGTAGTACCCAGGGATCGCCTACCGACATGGTCCTCAACCACGAGAACCAGGTCCTCCTGGGCCAAAAGGGGGCAATCAGTATGACTCTTGCCTGATCCTCTCTGATCTTCCTGACTACCAGGGGAAGAAGATTCAATGGTGGGAAGGCGTATGCCAGAGAAAAGTCCCATCTTATCAGTAGGGCATCCACCGCCAGGGGATTTTCCCTGGGGTTCAGAGAGCAGAACAATCTTTCTTTTCTGTTTTCTCTGGTGGCAAAGAGGTCTACCTCTGGCTGGCCCCATCTGCGGACAATCTGGCGGTAAATGTCTTTGTTCAAAGCCCATTCTCCTTGTCTTAGAGCCTTGCGGCTTAAAAAGTCTGCTCTTACATTGTCCTTTCCGCTGATGTGGAGCGCGGTCAAAGATAGACAATTTCTCTCTGCTATCTGGAGGAGCCGTTCTGTTATCTGCATCAGAGCGCTGGAGCGGGTTCCACCTTGGTGGTTGACATATGCTACCGCTACCTGGTTGTCCGAGTGTATCCTCACATGATGGCCCTGCAGGTAATGAGTTTCTTGACTGCTCGCTCTATCGCCAATAGTTCTCTCTGGTTGGATGAGATTTCAGAATTAGAATCCCACTGGCCCTGTACCACTATGTCCCCCATATGGGCTCCCCAACCAAAGGAACTAGCGTCTGTGGTTATAATACGGGTTATCTGTGCTATCCAGGGCACCCCTGACGCTAGGTTCTCGCTCTGAAGCCACCATCTTAGTGATGTAACAGTTGAGGGGCTTAGACACATCCGACCTTGTAAGGAGCCTCCAAGGGCCCTGCTATTAATCAAGACGTCGTTTTGAAGGGTTCTGGTATGGAACTGTGCCCACCTTACTGCTGGGATGCATGAAGTTAGAGAACCTAACAGGGACATGGCCTGTCTGAGGGTCATAGATGGGTTATCCATTGCCCGAAGAACCTGCTCCTGTATCTTTTGTAATTTATCTAGTGGTAGCAGGCACCGCTGAGTGTCTGAATTTAGTATCAATCCTAAAAATTTCTGTATTTTTAAGGGCTGGAGTCGGGATTTCTCGTAGTTTAAAATCCATCCTAGGTTTTCTAACCTGGATCTAGCCTTTTCTATCTGGGATTTACAATGACCCATCGATTTTCCTACAATCAAGAAATCGTCTAAATATGGAATGATTAAGACGTCAACCTCTCGTAAGTGAGCCATAACTTCGGCCACTAATTTTGTAAAAACCCTGGGTGCTGCTGAGAGACCAAAGGGAAGGGCTCTATACTGAAAATGACGTACTGTGCCCTCTACTGAAACTGCCACCCTCAGGAACTGCTGGAAGTCTGTATGGATAGGTACGTGATAGTACGCGTCTTTCAAATCTATGACTGCCATAAAACAACCTTTAAACAATATTTTTATTGTTGTATTAATGGACTCCATTTTGAATTTATGATTAATCAAAAATTCGTTAAGGGAACGAAGGTTTATAATCGTTCTGAATGTGTTATCAGGTTTCTGGATTAGAAACAGGGGAGAGTAGAACCCTCTTCCTCTTTCAGCCTCTGGGACCTCTACCAGAACATTTTTCTGACATAGGCTCAAGACTTCCGCTTCTAAAGCCGCTTGTTCAAGATGAGAAGATCTTAAGGGGGTCAGTTTAAAGGTGTCCCGCGGGATCTGGGTAAATTCCAACCTAAGCCCGGTGGATATTACCTTGCGCGCCCAGTCACTATTCGTAATCTGCGACCATGCCGGGAAGAAGGATGACAGTCTACCCCCTACGGGAACCGCTAGTCATTGATTTGATTCTTTTGATCTCTTGACGAGCGTGTAAACATATAGCCCGTACCTCGTCTCCTTCTGTCTTCCCATCTGGGTCGATCTCTAACAGGTGAAGAGTTGCGCCTTCTCCCCTGGCCAAATCTCCTTCTACCAAATGGGCGACGGTAGGACGCTGATGAAAGGTTTGGGAACTTTTTCTTGTCGTCCCCCGCCTTTTCAAGCAGCTCGTCTAGGACAGTTCCAAATAAGTATTCGCCCTCACATGGAATCGCACAGAGCTTTGCTCTGGACTGGATGTCTCCCTGCCAGCACTTTAGCCACAGGGCTCTGCGAGCTGCGTTAGAGAGACCTGCTGCTCTGGCGGCCATTCTCATTGCATCCGCTGAGGCATCTGCTAGGAAAGCTGCTCCCTCTTGGATGGTCGGTAGGGCCCCAAGAATTGTTTGTCTTGATGTACCCTGCTTTAGTTGTGACTCCAACTGGTCCAACCAGACCATCATGGACCTGGCCGTGCACGTTGAAGCCACTGCTGGTCTTAAGGACCCGGCCGCCATCTCCCAGGTGTTTTTCAGGAAGGTATCAGCTTTCCTGTCTAAGGGATCTTTAAGGGATCCCATGTCCTCAAAGGGGAGCGAGGATTTTTTTGATGCCTTCGCAATGGCAGCGTCTAATTTGGGGGCTCTGTCCCAAGAACTTACTGCCGGATCGTCGAAGGGGTATCTCCTTTTGAGGGCTGGTGGTAGCGACCCTCTTTTGTCCGGTCTTTTCCACTCTCTGTGGATCAGAACCTGTATTTTTTGGTTTAACGGAAAGACTCTCCGCTTCCTCTGTTCCAGCCCACCGAACATGACATCCTGCATGGATAAATGGGGCTTAGGCTCCTCTACCTCCATTGTCCCTCTGACTGCTTTGACCAGCTTGTCTACCCGGTCAAGAGGCAGACAAAATCACCCCGAGTCCTCTTCTCCTGAAGAGGACGAGGGAGATGAAGCCTGGGAGTCTCTGCTTTTTCTCCACTCTGCTGAGGAATCAGACTCCGCCGGGACCTCGCCCCTTAGACTTTGCGGCTGAGACAAGGACTTTAGGGTTTCCCTCATTTCTACCCTGACAATGTCTCTCAAACTCGCCGCTACTGCAGGCGACTCTTCTGCCACCGTCTGCTGAATACAGGGGGGGCACAATCTTTTGAGGCACGCGTCTGGTAATGGGCATGCACAGAGTGCGCATTCCCTATGTTTATTTTTATTTGTAGCTTTTTTTCCCTAGAAAAAGAAAAACACAGAAGGGGGGTCCCGTCACTGAGTGAACTTTCACGAAGATCACTTACCAGTGCCACAATCAAGTACCGGAGAACGAGGGGGATTTCTTTCAGCCGATGCTCCTGTCTGCCTGGAGGAGCTTTTACGAGTGGACTGGTCACTTCGTCCCGCATTACTGTCACGGGACCCTTTCTTTTTCTGTTTGACCTGCCGAAGGTCATCCAGGGGCGGCAGTGATGTCTGCCGCTGCTGCCCTTGCTTCTGTCGCTGCTGCTCTCGATCGCTTTCCATCACCACTGCTGCTGCTGCTGCACACTGCTGCATGTAGTAATGTGGCCAAGGCAAGGTACCCTGCCCGGGTCCCGCCTAAATACCCCTCCTCCGGTCAGCAGTTTCCATGCCGCGCCCCTCCCCCCCCTTAATGGATCTCCCTACCCCAGCTGGCGCCCCACCGCGCGCCACCGGTGTTTCCGATGGGCGCCGCCATCTTGGGATCGCCGCGCATGCGCAGTAGCGCGCTGACCCGGAAGCGCCTCCTCCGCCCGCCCCCTGACGTCACCGCTACCCCGGAAACGCCGGAAGCTCCGCGGGACGCCCGGGAGCTCCGGAGCAGCGCCCGGTCGCAGCCCTCTGCACAGCGCTGGCAACCTATCTGCGCCGCCGGAGCCGGGAATCCCGGGGGGGAAAATACTTACCGGCGGCGGCTTAATTCCGGAGACGGCCATCCTCCGGACGCCGCTCCCTGCTGTCCACGCCACCGCCGTGATACCCATCCTGGGCCACCGTGGCGTCTTCCAGAAAATCCGAACCAAGCCGAGGTAGGAGACCCCCTCGCAACCGGTGTCGGCTGGCCGGCCTGGGATCTCATTCTTCTGTAGGATCCCGTCCCCTCAGGAACAGGAAACCAACTGATGCGTGGGAGAGGTACCGCCCTTTTGTATCTGTAGGTTTCCTGTTCCTATGGGGCGGATCCCCTCTCTCGTGGTGCTGTCATGGGAGTCCGAATAAACTGTATTCACTAGTCTGGTTCATTTTACTGACCAGCCAAGTGCACGTCATGGCAGGCAGAGTACAGCAACTCGCAAAGCACATAGGAGAGCAATGTGAGGTGTTCTGCAGCACTTTGGAGAAGCAGGGTGCTTCCGAGAAATATAGAAGACCGCTCATATGGCTCTATGCACTGGAGGTTGCAGAAGGAGGCGAAAAATGATACAAAGGCGCAAAAAAGAAACTTTATATGTTGCGCTTTTGTCTGTATATCAGCACTAGTTATACAGATAAAAAATATATATATTGACATAATGGAAATAAGCCCTTAAATAAATAGTAGACTCAGACATAGACGTATAGTGGCGTCTACATCTCATATTCCCTGGTCACGATGCAGTGTCCACAGTGCATCTCTCGGTATGAACCCCATACAGGTGTACGGGGTCTGGTCTTTGCCATGCACGACTGATCCCGAATGATTATAGAGAAGTAGAGTTTGTCGTCTTCTGAGGGGCAGCCCCGACCCAGGAACAATGTAACGCTGAGCCAATGGCAGGATAACACTTAGATACATGGGAAGGTTCCGCACGTTACGGCTCTGGTCACTGGCAGCGCTGCCCTTAGAGATGGATCGTTATACAGGGATCTCAGTGTTTGTAGTTATAAAGCTAATCCCTTTGCGTCTCAGGCCGGTCACACACACATTAATCTCAGCCGTCTATCCCACACTCCTCAGAGATCATTCAGCCATTGTTGAAAATACAATCACAAGTCCAGACGCTTACAATAAATCTTTCAGGTGGATTTGGCGGGTTCGGCGGATATTTGTCTGCGGTGCGTGGGGGACTTTTTATGCAGATAACTTACTAAAGTGAAATAAAGTCCATGATTAGTTTATGGAATTAAAATGAACAATATTTTAGGATATGCAAAACATTAAAACCTAAGGCGCTAATTCTTAAAGTAATAAAACCATAAGTGCACAAATCACCTACATAACAGTGACACCGACCATCGGCAGTTACTTAAGGCACCATGTTTGTGGCCACAATTAAGAAGATTAGCCCAGGTGAAGAGCCCATGCTGTGATTAGAGCCCGCATGTGTGACCCCACAGGTGAGTACAGATAGGTGCCCATCACTTCACCTGGCCATCTGCAGCCACAGACAGCCTACGTTTATCCAGCTGAAAAAGAAACACTGATTTACAAGTCATGTCAGATCATGCAATGAGATCATCATCACCATCATCAGTCACACAAGGGATGGAATTGGACATCCCATTAAACATCACAAGAAATTCCCCATGCAGATCTGTGATGGCAGTAACATGGATACCACCAACGCTGGAGAGCTCTGCTCCCACCAATCCTTCTGTCACGGTAGCTTGTCGTAGGGGACAAATAAGAGGCAGAGCACAATAGTGGTTTGTGGTCTGTAACTGTGAACACACGTCTGCATAGGAGCTGTAGACGAGTCATGGTTGCCTCACCGTTCCAGCAGATAACAGTGGGAGATGAATGTGCTAGAACATTGCAGATGATATGAGGCCACATCTGAGGTCATGTAATGTGGCAGGCTGATCCTCGCTCATCTAGATGCACACTACACACATTAGATGGAGCAGTAAGATGAAACGTTGGGGTAGGAGTGTAGACTTACACTGTGGACATCAACAGAATGTGCCCCTACAGAAATTCATTCCTGCAAGTTTTGGAATCACTCTATAGTTAAAGAGAATCTGTTACCAGGTCTTTGCTCCCCCATCTGACAGCAACATGATGTAGGGGCAGAGATGCTGATTTCAGTGATGTGTCACTTGCTGGGCTGCTTACTGCAGTTTTGATAAAATCAGTTTTCCCTGCTGCAGATCCAACAGTTCTCTGAATGCTGAGCTCTGTATAATCCTGCCCACACCAGTGATTGGCAGATTTCTGTGTACACTGTGCATAGGCAGAAAGCAGCCAATCAGTGGTGAGGGTGGGGTTATACAGAGCTCATGAATATGGAGGACTACATGGCAGCAGGTTTACTAGTCCTCTAGTGATGATAATCTGCTAATAAAGCGGTCATTTTATCAAAACTACAGCAAGCAGCCCAATAAGCGACACATCACTGGGATTGTGGTCTGTGTTTCTACATTAAGCTGCTCTCAAGTTAGGTGGCAAAAAAACTGGTGACAAATTCCCTTTAAAGGAGAAATTATTGCAAGTGGCTCCAATGATTATTTTCTGTAGGCAAAAATAAATTCTAGTGTAATACTAATAGCACCGTGACCTTTACTCTGACAGCTGCAGCAATGTATAGCACCTTGTAGCTGCTTAATGAATGAAGTCAGCTGGCCACCAGGAGAGGCGGCCAAGGGTAGGCAGTCAGGGAAAGCGGCCAAGGGTAGGCAGTCAGGGAAAGCGGCCAAGGGTAGGCAGTCAGGGAAAGCGGCCAAGGGTAGGCAGTCAGGGAAAGCGGCCAAGGGTAGGCAGTCAGGGAAAGCGGCCAAGGGTAGGCAGTCAGGAGTGGTGGTCAGGGGAGACGGCCAGGAGTGGTAGCCAGGAGTGGCAGTCAGGGGAAGCGGCCAAGGGAGGTGATCAGGGAAAGCGGTCATGGGAGGCGGCCATGGAAGACGCCTCCATCCTTGCTTTATAGATATTTACAAGAAAATCAGCCACTGGAAAGAGTGCTGCCATCATCCCCTGCGGTCATGGGACAGCTACAGTTGTGGAAACTACACTGAGTCACATTCTTTTACATAGAGATTCTGCACACGGTTTATTTATTCTCGTTACTTCGCCCACCAGTTTTATCTCGCTCTTCAGTCGGGTGATTCCAGCTCGCTCGCTCTTTGTCGCTCCGACAGCTCCAAGTTCATGTATGGAGATTGCTGGACTGGCCATCCTGTCCACAGATCGCACTGTGAGAAAGAAAACTAAGTCAGGTCTTTTCATTTTTTGCATTAACTTTTCACTTCTCGGAATGAACAGCACAACTAATGAAAAAGTACACCAGAGGTTTCATTCTATTGAGGACACAGAATTAAAACAATACGCTCTATAGAATATACGACACTGCACACAACAGCTGCTGCCAATCACCAGCTTCAACATAAAGGGGGAATCACAAGGAGGACTATAAGGGGGGGTCCAAATAGGACCAAAGTTTAGCTGAAGTGGGCAGTAGAGTATAATGGTCGGGATGCTTAACACCCCTGACAAAGATTGGGCAGCTACAGTGCAAAAAGCTGCTCAATGTCACCTGGGGCAATTACTACTAGCAGGGCAAAGTGAGGTTTGCAGGCACAAGCAGCCTCCGCAGCAGACTCCCCAGATGGATAATCCAGATATTCAGCAGAGTAATTCTAGTATAATGAGAAGGAGGCATTGTAAGCTGGAGACCACTAATCATGTTGCGAACAGGAGCTTATTTCACATCGCGCACATACGGTCGGGGCACGTACCACTCCTCTCCACACCAAACTCCTTCCCACTCAGGATGTGATGCAGAAGGCTCTTCATGTCAGAAGGACTGAGGTTCATGAGGCTCTCTGTGGCTTCTTCCGCTGTATGATAGAAATACATTAATCAGTTTGGACATGGTCAGAGCTAGAAGTAAAATATAATTTTCATGACTAACAATCTTTCATTTAATGCAACTTTACAGCTGTAAATGTGTATATGTATAAATATGGAGAGCGAGGCAGCGTGGCAGTGATGGCGTCCTATCATTAACCCGGCCACTGAGCTTCTCACAAGATTCCTCCCTGGAGTGGAAACGTGGCACGGGTTCATAAAGTGGCTTAATAAAAGGATCATTAAACTGTTGTATCAAGGTTGTTTGTGTGTAAATGTAGATACACATATACAGGTGCTTCTCACTAATTAGAATATCAAAAAGTTAATTTCAGTTCAATACAAAAAGTGAAACTCATATCGCGTCATCACAAACTGTGATCTACAATATTTCATGTGTTTATTTCTGTTAATGTTGAGGATTATGGCTTACAGCCAATGAAAACCCAAAAGTCGTTATCTCAGTAAATTAGAATACTTTATAACACCAGCTTGAAAAATGATTTTAACATCTGAAATGTTGGACTACTCAAATGTATGTTCAGTAAATGCACTCAAAACTTGGTCGGGCTCCTTTTACATCAAATACTGCATTAGTGCGGCGTGTAATGCGCCCCTGTAGTAGGTATCACCCCCACCATAATGTGCCCTCACAGTAGGGAACATCCCCACCATAATGTGCCCCCGTAGTAGGTATCACCCCCACCATAATGTGCCCTCGTAGTAGTCAACAACCACACCATAATGTGCCCCCGTAGTAGTCAACAACCCCACCATGTGCCCTCGTAGTAGGTAACACCTCCATCATAATGTGCCCCCATAGTAGGTATTACCCCCACCATAATGTACCCCTGTAGTAAGTATCACCTCCACCATAATGTGCCACCGTAGTACGCATCACCCCCACAATGACTGGCCATGCTCCTGCAGGTAGCAGATAGTACCTTGCGGCTCTGCCTCCAGGCCTGGATCAGGCCATCTGGGGGCTCCGTGAAGGTGGGTCTTTTTGGCACCATTAGATGCACTGATCTATAATGTCTCAGAGATTCCCATTTGGGCTCAGATCTGGGGAGAGGACAGCCAGTGGTATCAACGCTTTCCTCATCTATATGCAAATTGCCTCTTCAGAGAAAAAGAGGACTTGAACTATTGCGCCACCTGTTGGTAGTAGCGATCTAGGAACATCTAGGAACAGTTTACAGACTCTGCCCACATGAGGCCGGGCAGTGTACTCCACCATGAGAAACCAGGGCCCTTGTACTTCAAGGATTAGTCTCCCTAGACCACTACTGACCCAATGCAAAATTAGTCATGCTGGAAGACATTGCTGGCATCTCCAGACTCCTTAATACCGGTAAAGTGCCTTTTACGGCCACATGTCCTGGGAGCAGGGCTGTGGAGTCAGTAAGCCAAACCTCTGACTCCTCATACAGGGCTCCTGGGTAAGTGACACATTTACTGCAGTACATTGGTGACATTCGTCTTCTCAGCACCAATATCATACAATAATGAGGATATTTAGGACATTAAATCTATTTATTGGAAAAGAACTTCAGAGAACAAACTAATAAATGGTAAATCTATAACACTATGCAGTAAGTGAGAAAATGCGTCAACAAAACCGTACTGCAGTTTCGCTGTTGACGGCGGATGTTAAGATTTTGGCTAAAGTAGTGGCTGGCTGTTTGGCAAGTGTGGTCCAGAATCTGGTCCATCCTGATCAATCTGGTTTTATGCCGAATAAGTCTACAGCGATAAACCTACGTAGATTATTCTTGAACTTGCAGCTGCCGTCGGACAACGAGGGTAATAGAATTGTGGTCTCATTGGATGCGCGTAAAGCGTTTGATAGTGTTGAATGGTGCTATCTTTGGGAGGTTTTGAGATCTTTTGGTTTCGGACCGACTTATCTCGTGGGTGAGGTTATTGTATTCTTCTCCGACTGCTAGGGTGAGAGTTAATGGAGAGTTATCTGGAAGTTTTGGTTTATATAGGGGGACTAGACAGGGGTGTCCGCTGTCGCCGCTGCTTTTCGCGTTGGCAGTGGAGCCCCTGGCACAGACAATTAGGAACTCGACTTTGGTTAGGGGGTTCCGGTATGGCATGATAGAGGAGAAAATAGCCCTATATGCAGATGACATGTTACTCGTTTTCGAAAATTCTGGAGAGGCCTTGGAGGGTGTGATGAGCATTCTTAGAACATTCGGTGAGATATCGGGTCTTGAAATCAATTGGGCAAAGTCAAATATCTTGATAGTGGATAAAGGGGGTGATGACATCCCGATGGCATTGGAGGGTAGCAGGTTGTCGGTGGTTCAACAGTTCGAATATCTGGGTGTTCAAGTGTCTCTTCCTCTTTCGAGCTACGTCGATTTAAATCTGTCCCCATTGTTGGACAGATTTAGGAAGAAAGTAGGGGCGTGGTGCAAGTTGTGCCTCTCTGTGGTGGGTAGGATAAATTTAATCAAAATGATTCTTATGCCCCAATTATTATATATATTGCATAACTCCCCCGTTTGGTTGCCCCGAAAGTGGTTTCATACCATTAACTCTATATTTCGAGACCTTGTTTGGGGGAAGAAACAGCCAAGAATTAGGTTGGAATTCCTGCAGAGGCCTAAAGATGGGGGGGGGGGACTGGCCCTTCCGAATCCCTGGATTTATTTTTTGGCAGTACAGGGTCAGCAGATGAGAGGTTGGAGAGAGGTGAATGGACTGGGTTCAGTCCAGCAGATTTTGGTTTGGTTGGTGGGAAGGGATCCATTGATTCAGGGTCTGGAGGCAGGGGGATTTGGGAAGTTTGGTGCGGCCTATCCTACTTTGATAATGGTTCACAAAGTATGGGAGGCAATTAAAAAGACAAGAGAAGTGGGACTATTAACAAATCTCTCCCCAATATGGAACAATGAAGTACTACCTGAATTTATTAAAATGGGGGAATTCAAAAATTGGATATCATTAGGTATTCAATATGTGGCTCAGATTCAGGATACACGAGGACTGTTAAACTTTGAGACACTGCAGGAGAGTTATGGGTTGCAGGAGACCTGTAGGTTTCAATATGGACAGATGAGACATGCCTATCTGGCGCAGAGTAAAACGACGGATATGGGAATTTGTAGAGACATTCTGGTGGACTATGTCTGTGCGACGGGAGGAACGAAAGGGGTAGTCTCCGATATTTATAGGAATTTGTTATATACCTTTCTTAATAGATTCCCTATTAAGGCAAAAGAGAAATGGGAGGAAGAGTTGGGAAGGATAGAGGAGGATAAATGGGAAGATATCATGGAATATATTCCTCAGTTATCATTAAGTGAGCCGGGTAGATTTTCACAGATATATGTGCTTCACAGAGTATATAGAACTCCGGATAGGCTTTATAAGGCAGGGCTGAGACAGACTTCTGAGTGTCCTAGGTGCCAGTCCGAGGGGGCAGAGATTCTGCACATGTTATGGCAATGTACGAGATTGAATGCATATTGGTTGGAGGTGGGAGAAGCAATTGGGAAATCGTATAGCTGTACAATCGCAAGCGATCCTGTGATATATATATATTGGGATATGTGGAGGAGATCCGAGTTCCAAATCATCATAAACTGGCCATAGCTAGATTATTGTATTTTGCACGTAAGTTGATTGCCAGGCACTGGTTGAGTGGTGAACCGCCGACTGTGGGAATTTTATAGACAGTCTGATATGGTTATTAATATGGAAAAGGTTATTTATGAAAAAATGAAAAGTGTGAAAACTTTTGAAACACTTTGGAAACCGTGGATGGAGAGAAACTGATTCCAGAGGGATGTTGTTTTATTGTGTAAGCAATGTATGCTAATGTCCCATTCTTGTTTATAGAGGATTTAAGGGAGGGGGGAGATGAGGGGGGGAACTGGGGGATTGTTTCAAAATGTTTGTAAACATGACTATTCTCCTTTCCTGACACAATTGTGTGTAGTTGTCAATTTGAATATTGTGAATAAAAATTATCTGATTTAAAAAAACAAACAAAACCGTACTGAGTAACACCTGTGATGAATGTGTCCCGAGACACAGTATGGCCTCCATCAGATCCTCCTCAATAGATGACCTCAGATCTGATTATTATAAGGCTGAGGACTAGATCTCTGCACTAACGTGTGGTGGTGTAAAGCGGAGACCACACGATAACATCGCTAAAAATGTCAGGGGATAGCGGAATTGCCCCTTGCGCAGTCAGGGAGTGGAGGAATCGTCCCGTGCGCAGTCGGAGGATGGAGGGATCGCCCCGTGTGCAGTCGGGGGATGGCGGGATCGTCCCGTGCGAATTCGGGGGATGGAGGGATCGCCCCGCGCGCAGTCGGGGGATGGAGGGATTGCCCCGTGCGCAGTCGGGGGATGGAGGCATTGCCCCGTGCGCAGTCGGGGGATGGAGGGATTGCCCCGTGCGCAGTCGGGGGATGGAGGGATTGCCCCGTGCGCAGTCAGTCTGACGAAGAGCTGAACTCTTCTACTTCTTTGAGAACCAGAGAAACATTTTGCTCTAATCTGGTTTATTGCTTTGCTCTGGTTGTGGGATCCTTTGCCGGCTTCATCTTGTATAAATGCTTTTCAGAAGTTAACTCCTCATCTGATGAGGCTGAAGATACGGCAGCAGTAGCACTGGAGGACCACAGTCCTGCTCCGGGGGTCCTGTAGCCACTCATCCTACCTGCTCCCTCACAGCTTCTTTTCCCTTAGTAGCTGTTGATCACCCATTTAATATACGATGACTCGGGGCCATAAACAGTGGCCAGAAGAGCATTCTCTCTAATAGCGGGGTCTTCGGGTGAGTGACACATAATGCCGTCTGGAACAGAACAGCGAGTTTTTCCTTTATGGAAACACTGGGAATTGAATCCCCAGCGTCTCATTTATTAGTCACTGTAAATGGGAGATGAAGCAAATCCTTCAGTTCAGCCACCTGTGTCCATTGCCATTCATTTATTGTTACCGGAGGGTCGTACATGTCTACAAGAAGGGTCTCCGCTCCACCAATGGCTTTATCATTAATAGGTGCTGCCCCACCGAGGGCTTCATCCACAAATGCCCTATTTGTGTCTTTACAAGATGGAATCATTTTTAGGGGTTCTGGCAGCAATCACCAATGTCCTCACTTTACCAATAAGAGTCCAGCATGTCCCTCCTGCAGACTCTCTCTTATTACCGGCTGCAGCGTGTCCCTCCTGCAGACTCTCTCCTATTGCCGGCTGCAGCGTGTCCCTCCTGCAGACTCTCTCCTATTGCCGGCTGCAGCGTGTCCCTCCTGCAGACTCTCTCCTATTGCCGGCTGCAGCGTGTCCCTCCTGCAGACTCTCTCCTATTGCCGGCTGCAGCGTGTCCCTCCTGCAGACTCTCTCCTATTGCCGACTGCAGCGTGTCCCTCCTGCAGACTGTCTCTTATTGCTGGTTGCAGAGTGTCCTTCCTGCAGACTCTCTCCTATTGCCGGCTGCAGCGTGTCCCTCCTGCAGCCTCTCTCCTATTGCCGGCTGCAGCGTGTCCTTCCTGCAGACTCTCTCCTATTGCTGGCTGCAGCATGTCCTTCCGGCAGACTCTCTCCTATTGCTGGCTGAAGCGTGTCCTTCCTGCAGACTCTCTCCTATTGCTGGCTGAAGCGTGTCCTTCCTGCAGACTTTTATTGCTGGCTGCAGCGTCTCTCCTGCAGACTCTCATTGCTGGCCGCAGCGTGTCAGTCCTGCAGACTCTTATTGCCGGCTGCAGCTTGTCACTCCTGCAGAATCTTATTGCCGGCTGCAGCGTGTACCTCCTGCAGATTCTCTCTTATTGCCACTGCAACGTGTCCCTCCTGCATATTATATCTTATTGCCGGTTGCAGCATGTCCCTCCTGCAGACTCTTATTGTCGGCTGCAGTGTGTCCCTCCTGCAGATCATCTCTTATTGCCGGATGCAGCGTGTGCACAACATGGCGCATGTGATTAATATGAGAAAGCATTAACCCCTTCCCGACATGCGCCGTACATATACTGCTCTGGAGGAGCTGCGTTCCCGCAAAGAGCAGTACATGTATGGCACATTTATCTCGCAGGCTCACGCCGAATGCCGCGATGATCGGGTGCTGGTGTCAGCTCTGTGTGAGAGTTGACACCCTGCAGAAACGCCCATGATCAACGCTAGCAACAATCGTGGGCGTTTAACCCCTCTGATGCCACTGTCAATAGTGACATTAATGAAGGAGGACACCGCTGAAGAGCGGCCAGACTGAGTCAAGAGTGTAATAACCCTGCCAGCATCACTGCATGGCTTCTCATCTCCTTCACCACTCTGGGCCATGCTGTGAGTTCTGTCCTCTGCCTGCTCCATGCTGTGAACCTCAGGTCCTTGCTTGCTTCATACTTCCTGACTGTATGCTTAGGGTGGCGGCGCCAGCACTTCTTGAGTCTTATAGAGACAGTGTATACACTCCTAATTTGTCCCCAGCCTATTGCCAAGAGGTATTGGATACTTAAGGCATCTCCACCCATAGGGAGATGCCTGAGCAACAAACTCTCTCAGTCTGTATTCTGCTAAGTTGCCAGGTCTTGTCTTCCGCCTCCTGGTAAGCTGCATACCCAGGCCCATTTTCTGTGCACTGTCTAGTTTCTTCCACCCTGGGGGCTGTATACCAAGGCCTGAATCCTTTGTACTGAATTTGTTCCTGTGTCCGTCCTTGTCCGTTTTAAGTCCGTTTTTTGTACCTGTTCATATCCTTGCCAGTTTCCTTCCCTACTCAGGAGTGTGTAGCCTTGTGTCTACTCCATCTGCTCTCCACACCTTGCAATTCTGCTCCGCTCCCGTTCCGCACCTTGCGGTTCTGCTCTGCTCCCTTTCCGCACCTTGTGATTCTGCTCCATTCCTGTTCCGCACCTTGCGGTTCTGCTTCGCTCCCGTCCTGCGGGTCTTTGTCCTAGTCTGAATTGATTCCTAAGAGTTCCTGGCCCTCCAGCCTGAACTGGTTCCTACCTGCTCCCTTATCCTACTCGTATCTGCTTGTGTTCCGGCCCTACCCGTGATGGTTCCGGTTCCTCCAGTCTGATCCGTGCCTGCCAGAGTGCCAGTCGTGCCAACCTGCCTGCCAGAGTGCCAGTCGTACAAACGTGCCTGCCAAAATGCCAGCCGTGCCCGGCAGAGTGCCAGTCGTACAAACGTGCCTGCCAAAATGCCAGCCGTGCCTGCCAGAGTGCCAGTCGTACAAACGTGCCTGCCAAAATGCCAGCCGTGCCCGGCAGAGTGCCAGTCGTACAAACGTGCCTGCCAAAATGCCAGCCGTGCCTGCCAGAGTGCCAGTCGTACAAACATGCCTGCCAAAATGCCAGCCGTGCCCGGCAGAGTGCCAGCCGTGCCCGCCTGTACTTGTCTGCACCTGTCATTCGTATTCAGTTCCCCAGTGGGATCAGCTGCTACTGCCAGACACAGCTCTGGAGTGGTACCTGGCAGCTACTTGCTGCACAAGCCTGACCTCACCACTAGAGGCTCCAGTGAACACTAAGGTAGCTGCTTAGTCATGTCCCTACAGGGTAGTCTGGTTTGTGGCACAGTGGGGCCACAATCCTCGCTCGCGCCATTCAGTCTGGGCATGAGCGTTACAAAGAGTAATTCTGCTGCCTCATTATAGTGAGTGGATCCATGGAGGTTTTATGTGAATAACGTCACTCAGAGATTTAGATGGAAACCCCAAAATAGGTGTTCAGCGTAGAGCACCGCATAACTGTGATCCCAAACGTTATGTAAAAGGTTCCCAATAAAAGCTTCAATTCAATCCACAAAAAAAGCAAGTCCCCACTCAGGTCTGTCATCTGTTAACGGAAATATAGGGGGATTTCATATTACTAGTAGCACTAAGGCTCTGGAAAAGCAAAATGGCTCCTCGCTTCCCAAAAGAAATTCAGCAAATTCTTCTCTCCCAAATCCAAATGCCCCCTTCCCTCCGAACCACATATATTGCCCACGTGTTTGGCATTTCTGAAGCAATGAGAGCCCCCCTAACTTACAGGTGCATGCCTCCAGAAACATAAGCTGGAAATAACTTAGTGATGACTACAAAGTACTAGTCACTACAACGGCAGTTTGCAATTTTCACTTGGTAACATTCATTGCTGCTTGTTTCTGGAAAACACCCATGGAGTCAAAATCATCACTACACCTGTAGATAAATTCCTAAAGGGGTATATTTTCCAAAATGTGGTCACTTGAGGGGGGGATTTTGCTCTTCTAGCAATTAGGGGCTCTGTATATGAAGTCCGCACACTATTCTATTAAAAGCTGTACCCCAAGAGGCAAATAACGCTCTGACCAGCCCGAGTCTCTCTGCATGGCTAAATAGTAATGTACAGCCACATATGGGGTATTGCCACATTCAGTAGAAATTGGGGGACAAATTTTGGTGCCATTTTACCCATTTCCCAGTATGAAAATGTAAGATTTGGGGCTAACAATTTTGGTGGTAAAAATATAATTATTTTTTCTTCACTGCCCAATGGTATAAAATTCTGTGACACTTGTGGTGTCAATATATTCACTGCACTCCTAGATCACTTATGAGGTTCTGGCACCTCAGAGGCTCTGCCAATGTAACATGGCACCCCCAAACCAATGCAGCAGAATCTCTGAAGGGTCTCATCCCTGAAGGGTCTAGTTTCCAAAATGGTGTGTTTCTACTGTTTAGGTACATCTGGGGCTCTCCAAACACAACATTTTGTACGCTAATTATTCCAGAAAATTTTATATTCAAAAAGTCAAATGGTACTCCTTCCCTTCTGAGCCCTGCCGTGCGCCCAGTGGTTTTCCCCCCACATATTTGGTATTTACACGCTCAAAAAGAAATTGCACAAAGAATTGTTTGGTGAAATTTCTCTAGTTACTTGTGAAAATAAAAAAATTGTGTCTAAAGGAAAAATTCTATGAAAAAAAGTTAAATGTTTATTTTTCCTTCCACATTGCATTAATTCCTGTGAAGCACCTGAAGGGTTAATTAATAAATTTTATTTCTATAGCGCTGACATATTTCGCAGCACTTTACATTTCAGAGGGGACTTGTACAGACAATATACATTACAGCATAACAATAATCACATAGATCATAACAGATACCAAGAGGAATAAGGGCCCTGCTCGCAAGCTTACAATCTATGAGGAAAAAAGGGGAGACACGAAAGGTGGGTGGTAACAGTTGCCCTGATTGTATGGACCAGCCATAATGTTAAGTGTGTAACAGTACGGATGCAGAGGGCTAATGGATGCATAAAGCATGTGGGAACATGATGCGGGGAACCTGGTTATGGTAAAAAAAACACTTTTGGCTGTGTCACATAGGGATAGATTAGGTTAATGTGTTGAGGCGGTAGGCCAGTCTGAATAAATGCGTTTTCAGGGCACGCTTAAAATTGTGGGGATTGGGGACTAATTGTATTGACCTGGGAAGTGCATTCCAAAGAATTGGCGCAGCACGTGTATAGTCTTGAAGATGGGAGTGGGAGGTTCTGATTATTGAGGATGCTAACCTCAGGTCATCAGCAAAATGGAGGGCGCGAGTAGGATGGTATACTGAAACAAGGGAGGAGATGTAGGGTGGTGCGGAGCAATGAAGAGCTTTGTGGGGTAATAAGTTTGTACTGGATTCTGGAGTGGATGGGTAGCCAGTGTAATGACTGGCACAAGGTAGTGGCATCGGTGTAACGATTGGCGAGGAATATGATCCTGGCAGCTGCATTCAAGACAGATTGGAGGGGGGAGAATTTGGTAAGAGGGAGACCGATTAGAAGGGAGTTACAATAGTCGAGACGAGAATGAATAAGAGAAATAGTCAGTTTTTGCAGAATCAAAAGTAAGAAAAGGTCGAATTCTAGAAATGTTTTTGAGGTGCAGATAACAAGAGCGAGCCAGTGATCGAATGTGGGGGACAAAGGAAAGCTCAGAGTCAAGTATGACCCCAAGACAGCAGGCATGTTGCTGGGGAGTAATAGTAGAACCACACACGGAAATGGCAATGTCGGGTATAGGTACATTAGTAGCGGGAGGAAACACAAGGAGTTCAGTCTTTGACAGGTTCAGTTTCAGATATAGTGAGGACATGATGATAGACACAGCGTTTAGACAATTGCCGGTGTTTTCTAGATAGGCTGGCGTGATGTCAGGAGAAGCGTATAAATGAGCGTCTCGGAGAAAAGGATTTTACGGTGAGTTTATCACAAAAATCCCTGTTTCTCCTTCACCTCATTGGGGGACACAGGTACTGTGGGACGTCCTAAAGCAGTCCCTGGGTGGGAAGTTGACTCACCGATCCAAGCTACATGCAACTCCTGTCTAAAAGGTGCGCCACTGCTGCTTGGAGAATCGTTCTACTCAGGCTCGCATCCGCTGAAGCCCGAGTATGGATATTGTAACGTTTGGCAAATGTGTGCAGGCTGGACCAGGTTGATGCCTTGCAGACCTGTTCTGCCGATGCCTGGTGCCGAAAAGCCCAAGAGGCGGCCACCGCCCAAGTAGAGTGTACTCTGATCCCTGCTGGAACTGGTGCACCTCTGATGCGGTAAGAGTCTTGAATATTCAAAAGAATCCACCTGGCTATGGTCGATTTTGAAGCAGCGAGTCCCTTCCTGCGACCTTCAGGGAGCACAAACAGCACGTCTGACTTACGAAAGGGTGCCGTCCGTGACACGTACCTCCTGAGTGCTCTCACTAGGTCCAACGTATGAAAGGTCTTTTCCACCCGATGTACCGGTGCTGGACAAAAAGAGGGCAAGACCATATCCTCATTGATGTGGAACGAGGACACGACCTTTGGCAAAAAAGGAGGAGCTGGTCTGAGAACCACTTTATCTTTGTGGAAAGTCAGAATCGGGGCTCGACAAGAGAGCTGCCAGCTCAGAGACCCGCCTAATTGATGTTATAGCTGCGAGGAACACTACCTTCCAGGAGCGGTATGGCAAAGAGACATCCTGTAGCTGTTCAAATGGAGCTTCCTGCAGAATGCTTAGGACCAGATTAAGGTCCCAGGCGTCCATAGGCGCCTTATAGGGAGGTACCAAGTGGGAGACTCCCTGGATGAAAGTCTTTACTTGCAAATTGGTAGCAATCCTGCGCTGAAAAAGTACAGATAAAGCCAATATCTGTCTCCTGAGAGAACTTGGGGCCAAGCCTGAATCTATGCCAGACTGGAGAAAGGCTAAAGATGTTAGGGATAGAGAATCTCAGAGGAGAACCGCGGCTTCGACACCATGAAAAGAAAACCTTCCAGGTGTGGTGGTAAACTTGTGCAGAGGTAGGCTTCCGGGTGCTAATCATTGTAGCAACCACTTTGTGCCCAAACCCTGCCCGAGTCAGAATCCAAGAATCAACGGCCAAGCCGTCAAACACAGGCCCCCTGAGTTCGGGTGGCAGATCGGCCCCTGCGAAAGTAGATCTGGGCGCTCTGGCAGTCGCCATGGCACGTCGGCGAGCAGTTGCACTAGATATGCGTACCACGCCCAATGGGGCCAGTCTGGGGTCAGCAGAATCACTGGAACCCCTTCCGCCTTGATCTTCTTGATGACCCTCGGGAGTAGTGGCAGCGGGGGAAATAAGTATGGGAGGCGAAACTGGTTCCATAGCAGAACCAACGCATCCACGGCGATTGCCTGCAGGTCCCGGGACCGAGAGACAAACGTGGGCACCTTGGTATTCACCCTGGAGGTCATCTGATTCACAACCGGTGTTCCCCACAGTTGGCAAATCTGCTGAAAGACCTTGGGGTGTAGTGACCATTCCCCGGACGCAAGCCCCTGCCGGCTGAGGAAGTCTGCCAACAAGTTCTCTACACCCGGGATGTGGACCGCCGATATCACCGTGCGGTTCCTCTCGGCCCAGTGAAGTACGTGCCCTACCTCGCGCATGGTTGCCCTGCTGCGGGTGCCCCCTTGGTGATTTATGTAAGCCACTGCCGTGGCGTTGTCCGACTGAATCCGGAAGAAGCAGCCTGCTAGAATGTGATGAAAATGTTGCAGAGTCAGCCGGATCCCAACAAGTTGATCGGGAGGCGTGCCTCCTGCGGCAACCACCGTCCCTGGGTCGTGTGGTGGCGAAAAAACGCTCCCCAGGCAAGGAGGCTGGCGTCAGTTGTGACCACCAGCCAATGGTCTGGGGGAAAAGGTTTCCCCTGAAGCAGGGAGGACCTGACTGTCCACCACTCGAGTGACTGTCTGACCTGAGAGGACAACCGGCATCGGTAATAGAGCGTGAAAGGGTTCTTGCCCCAGAATGACAAGGGGGCGTGCTGCAGGGGGCGAAGATGGAACTGAGCGAACAGGATTGCTTCCATTGCGGCATTGCCGCCACCATTTTTCCTAGAATCCTCATGCCGAAACGGATGGTGTGAGGGAGTGGTTGGCGAAGTATCCGAATTCCCTGCTGGAGAGCTTAGGCCTCGTCTAGAGGGAGAATTACCAACCCTCGGGAAGTGTCGAAGATCATCCCTAAAAAGGAAATCCTCTGGGCTGGGACAAGGGTTGACTTTTTTACGTTGACCAACCACCCTAAGCAGGCAAGAGTATCTAGCGTGATGCTGACATTTTCCTCGCATGCCCACCTTGTCGGGGCCTTGATCAAAAGGTCGTCTAAGTATGGCAATACGACTATGCCCCGGGAGTGCAGGAAGGCCATGGAGACTGCCATGACCTTTGTGAACACTCTGGAGGCAGTGGCTAGCCCAAAGGGCAGCGCTGCAAACTGGAAATGTAGACCGTTGATGGCGAAGCGTAGAAATCTTTGATGCGGAGGGAAAATGGGGATATGTAGATAGGCGTCCTGGATATCGATAGAGGCCAAGTATTCTTCTTGCCCCATTGCCGATATGACTGAATGGAGAGACTCCATCCGGAAATGTCTGATCCTGATAAATTTGGTCAGGAGCTTTAGGTCCAAAACGGGCCTGACAGTCCCATCTTTTTTGGGGACTGCAAACAGGTTGGAATAGAAGCAGAGTCTTCTCGTTTTCCGGTACGGGAATAATAACTCCGTTGCGCCAGAGTAAATTGATGGATCCCAGCAGAGCCCTTGCCCGGGTATCCCCCTTGGGAAGATGAGAAAGAAAAAAAATCGTCTTGGGGGTACCTGACAAATTCTATCTTGTACCCTGAGGACACCAGCTCTCTTACCCATGCGTCGCGTGCGACACTGAGCCAGACGTGTCGAAACCAGAGTAGACGACCGCCTACCTCGCTGGTGTCGCCTGGCAAATGCCTCGAGTCATTTGGCTGAAGATCTTTGGGACCTGGATCCCCTCGACCTGGGCTGGTTAGTACGAATTCTCCCCAATGGGTTGGCTCTATATGAGACCTGTCGGCCCCTATCCTGGTTGGGGGCGACCTGATGCGGTGGAGTTGGCCGCAGTGGTCCACCCAGAGTTGTGAAAGGCCCGAAAACGTGCCTGAAACTGGTGATGAAACGGCGGTTTGACCTTTTGTTGAGGGAGAAAACTGCTCTTCCCTCCTGTGGAGTCAGAGATGAGCTGATCTAACTTCTCTCCGCATAGGCGGACGCACTGGTATGGTAGCGATGTCAAGGACTTTTTTGAAGCTGAATCGGCCCGCCATGTCCTCAACCATAGAGCTCTCCTAATGGAGATTGCATTCCGGCCGCAAGTGCCGCGCAGTTGGCCGCATCTAAAGATGCATTGATCAAGTAGTCCCCCACCATAGCCATCTGACTTGTGATCTCTGATACTTCAGCTGGTAGATCTATGTCTTGCAAGGCCTTGTTCAATGATTCTGACCAAGAAATCATGGCCTTTTCTACCCACATTGCTGCGAACGAGGGAGAGAGTGCTGATCCTGATGCCTCAAACACTGAGCGAGCCAAGTTCTCTATGAAGCGATCAGTGGGATCCTTAATAGAAGAACCACTAGGTATGGATAGTAGGGTTCTCGTAGCCAAGCGTGACACAGGTGGATCCACCGTTGGGGATTCCGTCCATTTTTTTTTTACAGAGATCCGGGGCAAAAGGATACCTCGCCTCGAGTGCCTTCTGGCCTGAGAAACGACCTGTCCGGTCGTTCTCTGTGTCGTTGCACTATGTCCTCAAGCTCAGGGTGAGTGCAAAATAGTCTATGGGGGCGCTTGACTCGCTTAAATGACACCTTATGGCCCGAAACCAGGGTGGAGTCATCCTCAATCCCCAGAGTCTGGTTGACGGCTTCTATGAGACTGTCAACCGTTTCCTGACAACCCGGCATATCTAGGTCAAGGGGTTCATCCGAGTCGTAGTCCGAGCCTTGCTCGCTATCGACTGCTAGTGACGGAGAGCGAGAAGCAGAGCTCACAGATGCCGAGGCACCGGACGGACTGGGAGACGCCACTTGGGTTAGTTTCCCCCGCATCTGCCTGGAGTGAGAGGGGCCCCTGCAGGCTGGAGGCTCCTGTGAGGTAGGCGACCCCTCTAAGACAGGGGCAGGGACAGTGGCTCGCCTATCTGGGGCCCGAAGGGACTCGATTGCGCTCGTGACGCCATAGATTGTGACAGTGAACGCCCATTCCGAGGGACTTGATACACTGCGCTCGGTCGCAGGAGAGGGCTCCTGGGCGCGTTCGGACTCGCAGGCCTCACATACCCGCTTGGTCTGTGCCCGCGGAAAAGTGGACTGACAGGAGATGCATGCAGCGTACAGAAACATGTGCGTCTTAGCTTTTCCTGACATGCTGTACCTGTCAGACATCCGCTGAAAAACTTGCTGGGGGAGGGCTCTCTCCGTTTTTCCTACCTTGACCTCTTGGGGGGCTAGGGGTCAGCACTTATCCCAGTCCTGTGCCCCCTGTGTCCTGGAAGTGCAGAGCGTCGCTCCGTTTGAACAGGTGCGCGCCACAACTGCGGGCAGGCCCCCCGGAAGAAAAAAGGTTTCCCGGGAGCGGTACTTCTGCCCACGGGGCAGAGCCCCAGCCAAGGCCGGAACCGGGTCCGCCTCTGCCCGACGCCAGGGAGCGCATTGTGGCGCCTGGATGAAGCTAAGGGCTGCAGCCCTGCGCCAGGAGCCCTCCCAGGTCACACTCCTCCGTGCTTCAGCTCAAGCTCAGGTAGAGGGGAGGGGTGCCCTATGAAAAAAAGGACGGTGCAGGCACACTGGCTCCATCTAACCCCTTCAAGGGGTGAGGAGAGGGACCGTCCGCCCCCTTGCTGCACCGCAGTCTTTGCAGTGGGGGCCGCATGGACTGCACTTCTGCCTCTGCAGCCTAGGGTTTCAATACCTTAGGGTGGTCAGGGCCAAGTCCGGCATCATTCCCACGGTGCGGGAGAGGATATGTGGAGGCAACACTCGCACGTGCTCGCCCGTTGTTAGTTTGGGGAGATCGGACCCTTTCAATAGGGTCCGTCGTCCCTGTCCACATTCACGTGAAAAAAGCACTGGAAAAATCCCACGTTGCGGGAGAGGATACACGGAGGCGACACTCGCCCGTGTTCACCTGTTGTTGGTTTGAGGAGATCGGTCCCTTTCAATAGGGTCCGTCGCCCCTGTCTTATCATCATGGAGAAAAAGAAAAGAAAAAAAAAAAAAAAAAAATCAGTCTGGAAACAGACAGATGTGTACCTCCAACAGACACTAAGCAAAAACTGGTTTTCGCCCGCAATCGGGGCGAGGGTGTATACGGCGGCGGTGGAGTTAACCTCTTTTTTTCACTTAGTGTCAGCCTCCAGGCGACAGTAGCATACACACACAGTACCTGTGTCCCCCAATGAGGCGAAGGAGAAATGTTATTTAACTATTTTGTGCAACATAACTTATTTAGCCCCTTAACCACCAGAGGTATTTTCGTTTTTGCGTTTTCGTTTTTCACTCCATTTCTTCCCAGAGCCATAACTTTTATATTTTTCCATCAATATGGCCATGTGAGAGCTTGTTTTTTTGCGGGATGAGTTGTACTTTTGAACGACACCATTGGTTTTACCATGTTGTGTACTAGAAAACGGGGAAAAAAATTCCAAGTGCTGTAAAATTGCAAAAAAAGTGCAATCCCACACTTGTTTTTTGTTTGGCTTCTTTACTAGGTTCACTAAATGCTAAAACTGACCTACCATTATGATTCTCCTGGTCCTTACGAGTTCATAGACACCAAACATGTCTAGGTTCTTTTTTACCTAAGTGGTGAAAATAAATTCCGAAGTTTGTGGAAAAAAAAAATTTGCGCCATTTTCCGATACCCGAACGTCTTTATTTTTCGTGATCTCCGGTTGGGTGAGGATTTATTTTTTGCATACCGAGCTGACGTTTTTTTGATACCATTTTGGTGTAGATCCGATCTTTTGATCGCCTGTTTGTCGTGGTGAAAAAAAAAAACGTGATTCTGGCGTTTTGACTTTGTTCTCGCTACGCCGTTTAGCAGGTTAATCTTTTATTGATAGATGGAAAGATTCTGAAAGCAGCGATACCAAATGTGTATGTTTGATTCTTTTTATGGTTTTATTTTGAATGAGGTGAAAGGGGGGGTGATTTGAACTTTTATATTTTTATTTATTTTTTAACTTTTGGCATGCTTCAATAGTCTCCATGGGAGACTAGAAGCTGCCATAATCCGATCGGCTCTGCTACATAGAGGCAATGATCAGTTTGTCTCTATGTAGTATAAGTACTCACTTGCTATGAGCGCAGACCACTGGGTGGCGCTCACAGCAAGCCGGCAGTGACAGCCATAGAGGTCTCCAGGATACCTCCGGTTGTCATGCCAACACACCGGTGACTCGCGATCATGTGACAGCGGCATTTAACTAGTTAATAGCCGCGGGTGGATCCCGATTCCACCCGCGGCTATTCCGGGCACATGTCCGCTGTTGAAAACAGCGGACATGTCCCAGGAAAGATGTGGGCTCACATCAAAGGGAGGGAGTCCGACATCTGCATAAATGCATACACGATGTCGGGAAGGGATTAAGGGCATAAAAATTACAAGCTTGAAATTTCTAAATTTTTGCCAAATTTCCAATTTGTTTCACAAATAAACGCAAGTTATAGCAAAGAAATGTTACCACTATCATGAAGATCAATATGTCACAAAAAAAATCCCAGCAATAGTGTGATCCATTAAAGTGTTCCAGAGTTATGACCTCAAAATGGCAGTGGTCAGAATTGAAAAAAATGGCCTGGTCAGCAAGGTGAAAACAGGCTCGGAGGTGAAGGGGCTAAAGCAGCTTCAACTGTCTAATTCAATTGTCTAACATCTAAATGTAAAGTATCATTGTGCTGTTACTCTGTAGTAATCCGTCTCCAAAAGCCAACACCCAAATAAAGTACAGCAGAAATATCTGAACCTTATAGAAAGTTGTCACTGTAGCCCCTATGTGGCTGTATCTTAGTGGGTGCCAGAATTACACTATCTCTATATAACGTGCTCACTACATAATATGGAAATCCTAGGAGATACAGTGCCTTATACAGGGCCTTGCTAAAGTATTCGGCCCCCAGGAACTTTTCAACCTTTCCCCACATATCATGCTTCAAACATAAAGATACCAAATGTAAATTTTTGGTGAAGAAACAACAAGTGGGACACAATTGTGAAGTTGAACGAAATTTATTGGTTATTTAAAATTTTTGTGGAAATTCAAAAACTGAAAAGTGGGGCGTGCAATATTATTCAGCCCCTTTAACTTAATACTTTGTTGCGCCACCTTTTGCTGCGATTACAGCTGCAAGTTGCTTGGGGTATGCCTCTATCAGTTTTGTACATCAAGAGACTGAAATTCTTGCCCATTCTTCCTTGGCAAACAGCTCGAGCTCAGTGAGGTTTGATGGAGATCGTTTGCGAACAGCAGTTTTCAGTTCTTGCCACAGATGCCTGAAGTGGACTAATTGCTGCCTCCTTTGCATATGAGGAGGACTACAAGTACATTTTTACCAGCCGTCTGAGTAAGACACACAAGTGACAATAAATAAATCACCGTGCTGTTATAATAGAAGTGGGGACAAGTCTATGTGGAAAATAAGTGTCCCATCACCCAATCAGTAAAGTTTTTTTCCTTACCTGAACATCGTAGGGATTGGGAAAGTTCAGTTGCCATCACCTGTATGATTAGTCCAATCCTCAGGCGAAACATCTCAGCAAACAAAGAAGGTTGCGTTCTCATGTACATGGCCAGATACACCATGATTTCCTATGATAAAGAACATGATCAGTGCTGCCTTGAATGCTGCTTCACATTGCACTGCATATTTTCACAAATATTGAACTGTTTAAAGGGAATATGTACCCAAGTTTTTGTTATTTTTTCTGAGAGCAGCGTAATGTAGGCAAAGAGAAGCTGAGTCCAACAATGTATCACTTACAATACTGGGTGCAGCCGCTATGACACAATCAGAGCTTTTACATTTATCAATACAACAGAGCTACACCATAGCCAACCCCCGCCCCCACACTACAACCAGCCACTCGACCCCACACTACAGGCGCCCCTTAACTAAAGCCAGCCCTCCATCCCACACTAGAGCCGGCTCCAATACCCACACTAGAGTCACCCCTCACAGCCACACTACAGCCAGCCCCAGTACCCACTCTACAGCCGCCCCCACACAATACAGCCAGCCCACCACCCCACACTACAGCCATCCCCAGTAGCCACCCCTCACACCCACTCTACAGCCGCCCCCTACCACCACACTAGTCACCCCTCGCACCCACACTACAGCCGTCCCCACACTACAGCCAGCCCCCTGCCACACACTAGAGCCGGCCCCAGACTACAGCCAGTCCCCCTCCCCCAAAATACAGCTGTCCTCACACTACAGCCAGACCCTCACCCCCACAATACAGCCAGCCTCCCACCACATTACTGCAAGCTCTCCCACCCCCAACCTACAGCTGTCCCCTCACTAGAGCCAGCCACCACACTACAGCTGCCCCCATATAGCCAACCCCCCACCCTACATGCCCACACTACAGCCGCCTCTGCCAAAACACAGCCAAACCTGCCCACACCACACCCTCCCCTGTGTACAATACAGTTGTCCCTAGTCCCCCACAGCCGCCCCCGCTCAACAGCTGCCCCTGACCTGTCCCCCACACCTGCCCCTGTGCAGCCACCTCCCACCTCCAATGGGCAAGCCACACCCGTCCTTGCAAACACCACACCGGTCCCCACGCATACACATTATTTTATATATTTCAATGTTTTATAAAGGATCACCATGATACAGAGGCAGAAATACTGACACAAAATCATGTGATTGTGACGTGAGTAATGTGTCCACAGGAGGTGGGTGTACTTACCTGTGTGAGGATGGATATGCTCATATTCTGCTCACTGGCATCTTCAATTAAACAGATCAGCTTATCGTACGGCAGAGGCCTGAAACCCAATATCAGCACAGGCGTCACGATGGGGGACACTCGGGATTACAGGTTTCTACATTACGCAAATCACTTTATATTGTTGTGTTAATTATTTTTTTAAGAAAACATAATATATAATTTATAAAAAATAGCAAAATATATATGTATATGACATGTAGGAGAGAAAAGTCTAGTGAGCTAGAATAGTAACCCCCCCCCCCCGGCTCCAGGACGTACGCGGTGATGGTCTTCTCCCGCGGCTCTGGCGGTAGCCCCACGGTCAGCTGTTTCTGATGTGACAGGAGGTCAGTGCAGGCCTATGGAAGACAGGAATATTAGGCTACACTCACACGCCATAGTGATCTGTTAGGACGGATCCGGCAGACAATTTAGTCCATTTTTAATAACTGATCTCTGCTGGATCTGTGTGTTTTCACATTGAACTCTATAGAAACAGTTCTGCTAGTTATCCCTCCGTTTTCTTACATTTGTAAAGGATCCATTTATTGCTTGCTGGATCCATTGTAACAGATCATTACTGGACACAGGGAGAACAACTGAGTTATCTAAGAAATGGAACGGAGATTTACAACCACAGACGTGTACAGAATGGACGACATAGTAACAAAAAGGACTCAAACATGTCCATCGGTGCACTGTGAAGTCTGACTTCTAATCCTGAGGCTGTGTGCACACGTTGCGTTTTTTCCGCAGCAGAAACGCTTAAAAAAACTCTAATAAAAAGCATCTCATGCAATACTATGGGATTCCGCAGTTGCTGTGCCCATGCTGTGGATTTTACCGTGACGTTTTGTGACGCAACAGCGATCTCACCAGCGAGATCGCTGTGTGTGACACTGGCCAGCGACCGGCCCCCCTGCCGGTTATCGCTGATCGTCCTGGAATGGCCGGGACATTTTTTTTTTTATCGCTGGTCTCCCGCTGGCCAGCACGCATCGCTGCGTGTGACAGGCGGGAGACCAGCGATCAGCGCGCTGGTAACTAAGGTAAACGTCGGGTTTCTAAGCGGCGCTCAGCGCTTAGAAACCCGATGTGTATCTTAGTTACCAGCTCACTGGTGCAGGGAGCTGGTAACCAAGGTACACATCGGGTTTCTAAGTGATGTGCGCTGCTTAAAACCCGTGTGTACCTTGGCTACCAGCTCCCTGCACCAGCGCGCTGGTAACCAAGGTACACAGTGGGTAACTAAGCGATGTGCGTCACTTTTTACCCTCCTGTCGCTGGTGCTGATCGCTGGTGAAGCTGCCGGTTTGGCAGCTCACCAGTGATCATGTAGCGACACACCAGCGATCCTGACAAGGTAATATCGTTGCTATGTGTGACGGGGTTCTTACTCAAGGGGTAGGTAACTTTGTTTTCTGCCAAGGGCCATTTTCATAGTGATAAAATCATTCACGGTCATACAAAAAAATTAACTTGAAAATGATCATGCGATATTTGGTCTAATAATTAATTCCGCCTGATGTGAAGTCTCTATGATGAGACGTGTGATGTTCATTGGTAGTGATGTTGCTACTTGCAACTACTCTCACACGTTTACTTTGGTCTGGAGCGCAGGTGACGCTTTGTGATAAGTTTTGTAAAAAAATCAAACAAAAAAAAACAGCTCACAGCATTATGTTGTACTGAACACAGGTGAATATACACACAATATACACTGCAGGTCTCCTCAAAGGTAGAAATTCATCACTGATCATGTAACATTTACAGACCTCAAGCAGTGGGAGATAATAATCTTTATTTTTATATAGCGCTAACATTCTGCAGCGCTTTACAGTTTGCACACTTTATCAGCACTGTCCCTGATGGGGTTCACAATATAAATTCCATATCAGTATGTGTTTGGAATGTGGACGGAAATCGGAGTACCAGGAGGAAACCCATGCAAACACGGGGAGAACATAAACTCCTTGCAGATATTGTCCTTGGTGGGATTTGAACCCAGGACTCCAGTGCTGCAATGCTATCCACTGAGCCACCGCGATCTACATTATATACATCACATAGGAGATGCTGTACGTACATCACATAAGAGACACTATGACTGCTGTATATACATCACATAGAAGACACACAGGAGACAGACTGCTGTACATACATCACATAGGAGACAGACTGCTGCAAGTATATGCATCATATAGGAAACAAACACTAATGTATAAACATCACATAGGAGACACAGACTGCTGTATATACATCAAATAGACAGGCTGCTGTACATACATAAGAGACAATATCAGAAAAATTATATTAGCACAAAGGGTCTAGAGTGTAATCATTTATAAATATCCACTAAAAATGATACTTTATTGATTAAAAAAACAAAAATTGGTTAAACACCAAAAACAAAAAAAGAGAAAAAACAAAACCAAATCAGTGTTCAAAAACCAACCCATAAAGGGAACACCTAGGAATCCCTAATAGATGTACTGAGCTTACATCTGCCTGGCCGCGGAGGTTGGCACCCTAGGGGGAAACATTGTGGTGCCCCCGCTCAACGATGGCTCTCTCTAGGGGCCCTGTTTCACCCTGCAGCCACTAGGGATACCCTCTACCCGATAATTAAAGGGACCCCTAGTTCTAAACAAAGATGATCCTGCTCTAAAGAGGACCCTATGTCCCTTAGAAGTTAAAAACAGAAGAACACATAATAACAGGTGGTATGCATGGGTGAAAAATGGCACTAGTGAACCCCTTTTAAGATATCACTCATAATACATGATATATGACTGCAAAATGAGGGAAGGGGGTCACCATCTGGACAGTCGTGATCATCTGACAATGATATAGCCTTATAGCGAGAAAAGTAAAAGATCACTTTATGCAGATAACAGTATTTAAAAACCAAAATCAATGTTTCCAAGACTGTTAATCAATGGCACCATAGTGTTTACATCCTCCTGGAACCACAATAACTGTCATACATGGCTTCATACATATCCAGGTTGTGCCAGCATTAATAAAAGATAAACACAGAATTGCAACAGCGATACTCATCTGTGTCACCCGCCACCTATCATGGGTTAATTAGTTGGTTTTTGAACACTGATTTGGTTTTGTTTTTTGTCACTTTTTTGTTTTTGGTGTTTAACCAATTTTTTTTTTTTTTTTTTAAATCAATAAAGTATCATTTTTAGGGGATATTTATAAATGATTACATACATAAGAGACACAAGACTGTACATACATCACATAGGAGACACAGAGACTATTGTAATACACAAGAGACAGACTGCTGCACATACATCACACATAGCAGCCAGACTGCTGCATGTATATGCATCATATAGGACACAAACACTGCTGTATGAAACATCACATAGGAGACACAGAGACTGATGTGTACACATCAAATAGACACAGAGACTGCTGTACATATATCATAGACTGCTGTATATACATCACATAGGAGACACCAAGACTGCTGAATATACATCACGTAGGTGTCACGATCCAGGTTGGATCTGACAGATTAAATGCACAAAGTAACCTTTTTTTTTCCCTTGGCTGTGTGCCAAAGGTGGTTTTGCCCCCGGTGGCCATTGGGGTCATTGCACTCTGGTTATCTTAGTTTGTGCACATAATTATGTAACAGGTGTGTTTGCTCTATAAAAGAGTATCAGGTGTATTAATCACTGTTGGTGATAAGTGCCTCTTTTGCAAGCAAGCCTGGGTAAAGAATGGAGCTGAAGGAGAGTCATGGGCAGCCCAGTCAGAGTGCTGGAGTAGCAGCTATGGTGTCTGCAAGGAGGGCTGGCATTGCTTGGTGGAGTGGCAACTATGGTGTCTGCAAGGAGGGCTGGCATTGCTTGGTGGAGTGGCAGCTATGGTGTAGAGCTGCACTCAGAATGCTGGACTCGGTTGCGTAAAGCTGGACTCAAAATGTTGGACTCTTTGACTTCCCCGTTCCCTATCGCAGGGCCACCATTGTTACCCAGGTCTTATTGTATTAGTTACCGGCCTGCGGGCCACGTCACATAGGACAATTACACGTGCCACGTCCTGTTGTATCAGTTACCGGCCTGCTGGCCGTGTCACTCAGGACGGGGCACGTGACATTAGGAAACACCAAGACTGCTGTATGTACATCACATGACACTGAAACTGCAGCATACATCATAGACTGCTGTATGTCCATCAAATAAGATACACCGAGACTGCTGTATATACCTCAAATAGGAGACACCAAGACACATAGGAGACATGGAGACTGTTGTATATACACATCATATAGGAGATGCCAAAACTGCTGTATTTATATCAAATAGGAGACAAACACTGCTGTATAAACATCACACAGGAGACACAGATACTGCTGTATATACATCAAATAGGAGACACCGTGATTGCTGTATATACATCACGTGACACACACTGACTGCTGCATACATCACAGAGACTGTTTCATACATCTCAGACTATTTTCTCACAGTTTACACAAACATTTCAGTCAGGGTTGCCAACTTTTCTTTTTAATCTACAGTAATTAACCTGGATTTCAGTGTGAGCTGGGGATTCTGGGGGACACCAGCTTAAAACACATAACATTTACCCCTTCCTGACATGTTGCATACATATATAACTTCACACAGGAAAAAAAATGTGTGGTCTTGTAGAATGGAAGATCCCCTAAAAGTACACACACACATATATATACTTGCATGTTAGCCCATGTATGCAAATTATATACAATCCCCGCATATAAATTCAACAAGTATGCCCCCACTTGTATTATTCCCCGCAGTGTGGATGCTGAGGGGGGTAGAAGGCTAAACAATAGGGATGACCAGTCAATTGATGAAAATCCTGTTCAGCTAGGAGTGAACCACAGTCATTGAGTGTGGAATAGACTGACATTTCATCTCACTTGAATCTGGACACTTCCTCTTGGCTGCTGGACATAAATCCCAGCTCTGCTGACATGCTCTATCATATTCCACCGGCAGCATAACAAACACTTTGGTTTAAGTATCATCCCCCTGTAACTCCTTACTTCGTGGGCCCTGCATACCCTTGTATTATATAGGGACAGTTAGTATTGATGAGAGTGCGTGATCGGGTATCGTGTTATCGGAGCACGCTCGGGTTTTATCCAAGTATCTTCTGCGTGCTTGTTCGAATATGTTCAAGTCCTCGTGGCTGCACGTCCCATGGCTGTTAGCCACAACACATGCGGGGATATCCAGTCTAGCAGTCATTTCCCGCATGTGTGGCGGCTGTCTACCAGCCATGAGGCATGCAGCCACGGGACCTCAAACATATTACTCAAGCACGCTGAGATACTCTGATAACACCCGAGCGTGCTCCAATAACACGATACCAGAACACAACTCTCAGCACTATTAGTTAGCAATGTTGGGCAGGAGGGCTGCTCATTACATGTGTGTGATTAGGTAACGCAGGTGCAAATTATTATTAGGTCATTGTGGTATGGAATGTGTGATGTCGTTTTGCCATTTCTGTATTAGTGCTGTAGTATCAATATATGTAATTCTATATACACACAGGTGCTTCTCACAAAATTAGAATATCAGCAAAAGTAAATTCATTTCAGTTCTTCAATACAAAAAGTGAATCTCATATTATACAGAGTCATTACACACAGAGTGTTCTATTTCACGTGTTTATTTCTATTAATGTTGATGAATATGGCTTGCAGCCAACGAAAACCCAAAACTCATTATCTCAGTAAATTAGAATAACAAAAAACACCTGCAAAGGCTTCCTAAGTGTTTAAAAAGTTCCCTTAGTCTGTTTCAGTAGGCTCCACAATCATGGGGAAGATTGCTGACCTGACAGATGTCCACAAGGAGGGTAAGCCACAAAAAATCATTGCTAAAGAAACTGGCTGTTCACAGAGTACTGTATCCAAGCATATTAATGGAAAGTTGAGTGGAAGGAAAAAGTGTGGTAGAAAAAGGTGCACAAGCAACCTGGATAACCGCAGCCTTAAAAGGATTGTTAAGAAAAGGCCATTCAAAAATTTGGGAAGAGATTCATAAGCAGTGGACTGCTGCTGGAGTCATTGCTTCAAGAGCCACCACACACAGATGTATCCAGGACATGGGCTACAAGTGTCGCATTTCTTGTGTCCTCATGGCAAATAGACAACGCCAGAAACATCTTACCTGGGCCAAGGAGAAAAAGAGCTGGACTGTTGCTCAGTAGGTCAAGGTGTTGTTTTCAAATGAAAGTAAATTTTGCATTTCACGTGGAAATCAAGGTCTCAGAGTCTTGAGAAAGAGTGGAGAGGTCACAATCCAAGCTGCTTGAGGTCTAGTGTGAAGTTTTCACAATCAGTGATGGTTTGGGGAGTCATGTCATCCTTTGGTAAAGGTACACTGTGTTTTATCAAGATCAAAGTCAGTGCAGCCGTTACCAGGAAATTTTAGAGCACTTCATGCTTCCCTCTGCCGACAAGGTTTTGGGAGATGGAAATTTCATTCTCCAGCAGAACTTGGCACCTGTCCACACTAAGGCTGTGTGCCCACGTTGCGTTTAAGCATTTTTGGGGGTCAAACCGCATCAAAAACGCTTAAAAGAAGCATCCCATTCATTTTAATGCATTTTGGCCTTTTTGTGCCAATGGATGCGTTTTTTACCGCTAAGGAAACGCTTAGCGGTAAAAAAAGCAGCATGTTCATTAATTTTTGCTTAGGTCAGTGTTTTTGGCCATTTCCTATAATCCAGAAGACGCGCGGAAAAAAACGCATCAAAAATGCACATTTTTTGCACAAAAAACACGGCGAAAAAAGCGTGTTTTCTGGGAAGGAGACCAGTTTCGTGAGCGTTTAAAAACGCTAACGTGGGCACATAGCCTGACAAAAGTACCAATATCTGGTTTAAAAACAACAGTATCACTGTGCTTGATTGACCAGCAAACTCGCCCGACCTCAACCCCAGAGAGAATCTATGGGGTATTGTCAAGAGGAAGATGAGAGACCCCAAAACCAACAATGCAGACGAGCTGAAGGCTGCTATCAAAGCAACCTGGGCTTCCATGTTGGAGTGCACTCAGGGCCATGGGGTACTCAATACCAGGCCAGACAGTTATTAAAGGGGAATGTCACGGCAGCAGTGACCTGGTCCGTGGACCTTGGCGTCCAGTAAAATTAATAGATGATGATAGGGTAGTTTGTAGAGGAAATATTTTGCGACATCACCCGTGGTATTCGGCAAGGGTAGCAGACACTGCAATGCAGATCCTCTGGGATGATGGTAGGGCAGCAAAGATGGTTAAGCTCTCCACGGGTAGAGCTGTGTCTCAGGGCAGTTAGAATGTTATAAGTAAAGATGGTGGCTGTGGTGGCGAGTGCGGTGCAGGGCAGGTGAGATGGGAATGACAGATGACACAGCAGGGTGCAGTTTCCAATATTTTACTCACAGTTCTCTTGTGCACAGATGCCTGCTTAGTGTTCTCTACGTGAGGAGTCCAGCAAACTCCCAGATAGATTGGGACACACCATTCCAGGACTCCTTTCTGTTTGTTTCCCTCCTGGCCTTCTCACTACGCTGGTTTCCACTTCTGCCCAGCACCTTCACAAACAGTGTCCCTAAACCGGCAGCTGCGGACCTTGTCAGGTGACGTCTTCCCGAGTCCCCTTGCACCTATATGGCTGCCTTTTTGGTGAATGAATGTGGTTGTGGCTGAGGTACGTATAGTTACCCCAGCCTCCGGCTTGCTAGCAGAGTCTTGTAGCCCTCCACTAGTCTTAG
The DNA here is from genome assembly GCF_039654945.1 of Dendrobates tinctorius. Classification (NCBI taxonomy): domain Eukaryota; kingdom Metazoa; phylum Chordata; class Amphibia; order Anura; family Dendrobatidae; genus Dendrobates; species Dendrobates tinctorius. Next base: position 3,582,862 of record NW_027361925.1, read on the forward strand.
GGGCCGGTTCCCCCACTGTGACCTGGTCCCTCCACTTCTGGATACGGGCCCCACGAGTGGCTTCTGCACTTTTCTGTCCTCCCAGGAGCTTCCTTCAGGCTCCCCTCAAAACTCTCTCTCTAGCTCTTGCTACAGCAGTCTCCTCCGTTTCCTTACCTGTAAGGTCATGTGCACACGTTGTGGATCCTGCTGCGGATCCGCAGCGTTTCAGGCTCTGCGGGTCCGCAGCTGATTTAGCTGCGTTGTACAGTACCATTGTTTTCAATGGTAAAATGAAAAACACTGTGCACATGCTGCGGATTTTTCCGTGTGGATTTGCTACGGGTTCAAATCAGCAGCATGTCAATTCTTTGTGCAGAATCTGCAGCGGTTTCACACCTTCTCCATTGTAGAGGTGTGAAACCGCAGGCTAGTCCGCAGGTCTTTTGACCTGCGGATTTTTCCAAATTCGCAGCACCTAAAACAACGTGTGCACATAGCCCAAGAGCTGGAAAAGCTGTGTGTATGTGTAATAAGTCATATCTGCGCTGTGCAGCATGGAGTCCTTCCCTTTAAAAGCCTGGCATGTATTGCTGCACCCGACAATGGAACGGACACACAGTCAAGTCTGAGACGTTAAGCTACATTATTCCTAAAAATGGAGGCGCTGGGACTCTGGGGTTTGAACAAAAGAAAAGATTTGCAGCAATTATCATACTTTCTAAATGTAATGATCCATTAAAGTTTGTGATTTCTCTTTCGTCTCATTGAGGGACACAGGAACCATGGGTGTGCGCTGCTGTCACTAGGATGTTAACACTATGCAATGAAAAAAAATGTTAACTCCGCAGTATACACCCCTCCGACAAGCTGTAGGACAATTAGTTTGCTTAGTGTCAGCAGGATGTGGACAGGGGTCTCTCGCAGACCCATGCCAACCTCAATGTGCGTCGTTCCTTTTCAGGTAACTATGGAGGGATACAGTAGATCTGCTACATCTGTACTCCCACACCGGGATTATGAGTACGGCGTGTACTGCCACCCCGTATCCTCATGAATCCCACTGGCAGGACCCTAACCCCAACACAGGACTCGTGTTCAGGTGGCAGCTCCTGGTCCTGACCTTTGTCTCCCATCACTCACCCACCAGAGCCTGATGATCGAGAGAGATGCCCTGCAGAAAAGGTTTGGAACAGCAATCTTTCATGCAGATAACAGACCCCTGTAACAGGGTGAACTGGAGGTAAGAGGCTGCAGCGTTTTTATTTGTGCTCACCAGCCGCCCTAGGCTGAATGTGACCGCATGGCTCTATACTTATTCTAAGAGCCAACACTTACTTTCAATCACGCGGTGCAGCGCAGTTTCAACCTCCTCCCGTGGCAGAGTTATGGCCATGGGCTCCAGCAGGAGCACAGCACGGCCGACCCCAGATTCCAGCAGGCTCCACCCCTCGGCTTCCTCTTCCTGTACCAGCGCCATATTGGTGCTCCAGGAGGCCGGAGCAGGGCCCCGCTCACCACTTCCGGCGGGGATTTAATAAAGCTTCTAGGCAGCGGGGGTTGTTCACCTCGCTCTCTCCCTCATCAGCCTTCCTGCGGCAGCTGCGGCGGGGACACAGGTCGTGGGTATGCGAGTACTGCACTACAGGTTGCTCCCTCACTACGCCTTCTACGCCCGACGATAGGCACCAGGTAGAGCCTGTCAGTCCCGCTCCTCCTCATCCGCTTCAGCGAACTTGGTCAAATATTTTGTATGTACCAAATGCAATGTCAGGCTTCCTTCGGGTCAGTCCTTGCCACTCTGCTCAGATTGCAGCAGAACTACGGTGTCACCTACGCTAGAGAGCAGGTGCAGCCCCCCCGCCTTGCCTGTCAGAGATCCCGCAATATACCTGGAGCAGGAGGAAGCCACCCTCCTGCCGCCCAGGGGCCATCCATCGCCATGGGAGACAGTGAGTGTCCAGGATAAATAAATAATCTTTATTTTTATATAGCACTAACATATTCCGCAGCGCTTTACAGTTTGCACACATCATCACTGTCCCCGATGGGGCTCACAATCTAAATTCCCTATTAGTATGTCTTTAGAATGTGGGATGAAACCGGAGTGCCCGGAGGAAACCCACGCAAACACGGGGTGAACATACAAACTCCTTGCAGATGTTGCCTTGGTGGGATTCGAACCCAGGACCCCAGCGCTGCAGCCTGAGCCACCGTGCCGCCCTATGGGCTTCTTCCTTATCCAAGTCCGTGGCCGACCTTACCAAGGTATCACAGACCTTGGTAACGGTGCTTGACAGATTGCCACTTCAGGCTCCAGTGGACACAGGAGCATCAAATGAGCCTCCTTTTGGGCCTTCTAGAGGCCGTAAAAGGTTTAGACAGGACCAACAACCTAGGTCCCCTTCTCACTCCATCTCACCGCTAGAATTCCCCTGGCCGTCTGCCTCCTCCCGGTCCTCATCCCCGGAATCAGGCGAGGCATTATCAGAGACACACTCAGAGGAGGGTTCTGAGTACGGGTCAGAACAGTCCCAGGGCATCAAGGATATGTTTCAGGGCCTCATTGCCGCAGTCAATGAGACCTTTAACATTGGGGACCCCACATCAAAACCTAATGATCAGGCTTTTTCATTTAAGAGTCATAAGGACGTAGAGCACCCCTCTAGGGTCTTTGCCTCCCACAAGGATTCTGAGGAAGTGTTGGCCAGGGAAAGGGAAAACCCAACCAGGCTGTTTCAGAGGGGAAGTTGTTTTGGGATTCTATATCCTTTCCCTCCAGATCTCACTGCCAACTGGACCGCCTCCCCTTCGGTGGATCCACCAGTGTCCAAACGCTCTACCAATACAGTCCTCCCACTTGCCAGTGGGGCAGCCCTAAAGGATCCCAATGATAGGAGGAGGATAGAATCCCTGGAAAAATCCACCTTTGAGGCAGCAGCTGCTACATTGTGTCTAGCCTTCACCTCAGCCTGGGTAGCTAAGTCTGTTACAGAATGGGCCAAACAGCTTAGACAAGGCATATTGGCCGGGGAACCACCAGCGGAACTGGCGGAGTTTGCAGATCATCTCTCTCATGCCGGGAGGTATATGGTATCAGCAGCCCTGGATGACGCATCTTGCGCAGCCCAAGCATCCAGTAACGTGGTAGCCGTCCGGCGGACGGTCTGGCTAAATGCTTGGCAGGCCGATTTGTCCTCAAAGAAATCCAGGGCTGTGGAGTCGGTAAGCCACAGTTGCGACTCCGACTCCTGGATTTTATCAGGCTCCGACTCAGACTCCGGCTCCGACTCCTTCATAAATGGCCAATTCATAACAAATTTACTGTTGTAAAATATTAAACATCGTGCTTATTCAGTTTCTCACCATCATATAAGTAATCAGACCACTTAGAGCAAAAACTACATTTATTAGAATATAGCAAATAACTTTTATAAACTTTTCTAAACTGTAAGTAAATATGCAATAAACACTTTTATGCAGTTAATAAGAAGAAATCTATAAATTTGTCCTCAGAAAAAGTATTGCCTCTGTCAGATCCTCCTTCATGGATGCCCTCAAATCTGATCTGATTATTTTGAGAGCAGAGAACAACCTCTCTACACTAACTTGTGTTGGTGGCAAAGCAGTAACATCTCTGACAATACAAAATCCCGTCCGTCCCATGGGTAGTATAAATTACCCCGACACAGAAAAAGCACTATACACACACACACTATATATATATATATATATATATATATATATATATATATATATATATATATATATATATATATATATATATATATATATATATATATCACCATATATTTATTGAAACATATAAAAACAAAACCGTGGATAACCTCTGTTGGAGGACACGACAATTGCTATATGCATCCAGAAAATCAATATAGATAGAACAAATGTGTAGAAATACATGCTAATAATAAAATAGGTGGAAAACATCAAGTATGAAAAAATATATATAACACGAGGAAAGCCAAAAAATGAACAATCAACTCACATCGCAATTATTGTGAGTGTTAAAGAAAAAAAGGGGCTTCTCATAAACACCATCGCATGAATATCACAAAATCATTCTGCCTACAAAATACTGATGCCACTGGGTAGCGATCCTTGCAACATAATCAATGTGAGTGCCCTGACTAAATACATAGCCTAAAAGCACTACTAAATCAATAATTGTGTATGCAGAAAATGCTAACCCACAATCAGGGAAAACAATATTAACGCCAATTGCTTACATGGATGTCTGTAGCCGCGTGTCCCACTCCCCGACGCGCGTTTCGTCCTCTTCCTCAGGGGGCGTGTAACACGGATAAGGAAAAGCAGGTCTTTTAACCAGTGCCACAACTACAAATGTTAAGCTACACAGCCAAAGTCAAATCAAGATTGATTATCCATAATCTGGCGCACAACGTCATAAAGCCGCTGCCAGTAAAAAATGCTCCTCAACCCCGGTCTGTGAAACGCAAGCACCCCAGTGACCATAGTTACGGTCACGTGTATGCCGGCATTCCCCATCTTGCCGGAGAATTCAGAGTCATGCAGCTGACAATTAAGACGGGTGCGCTCCTTGGAAATCAATCAATGCTGACATAGAACGTTCTTGTGCAAAAACCTTTATAAAGTGAACAGTGCTCTATACTGTGCTGTAATAGAATTACATACCAATAACATAACAAGCCAGTATAACGCAAATAGTAACCAACACATTATTATAAATACAGCAATACTACAACAATTAATTTACTAACATAGTGCAAATATATGATACATTTCATGAATAATTTATATAATGCAAAATTGCTTTATATATCATAATAAATTGTGAATATACATTAATAAATATACATATAAAAATACATGTTTAATATCCAGTAGTGTTATATACAGCCCAATCTCATAAATATTCTACACAAAAACAAAAATAAAAAACAAACAAATTCAATAATTCCATTATTCTGCACAAGAACATAAACATATAACATCGTTTTTTTCTTCTTATTTAATGGAAGTCTTCATCACAGCATAGAAGCCGAAGGGAAAATTTGTCTTCAAAATGTCCCCAAATATAACAAATGGTTCATGAGAATAAACTTCCAACTAAACAAAATAAAACATAAAATTGTTAAAAACCAAAACAAACGAGAGTTTTGGTTTTGGAGCGTTTTTGTAAATTAGTCTCAGCAGGAATATATTGTCTTATTATTTCCTTGTTATTGTTTTATGGAATTGGTAGTTGTTTGGGTTTTTAACGATTTTATGTTTTATTTTGTTTTATTTTGTTTTTGGATATTAAACATGTATTTTATTTGTTATTATGTATAAAATTATTTGTTGGATTTCATGTTGATTTAACATCTCTGACAATGTCAGGATACAGAGGAATCGCTTGTTGCACTGTTATTTTTGATGAACGGTCAAATTTCTCAATTTCTTTTAGTGCACAAGAAAAATTCTGCTGAAATGTACTGGCTGTGTTCCTTGATGGGGATGACTCTTCTATGCGGGAACGCTTTGCACGGTCCTTGTGATCCAAATATTTTTCGAAATTAAATTCATCAGTTGATGATGAGGGTGAAGATGTGGCAGGACGACCAAATTCTTCTTGTTCCTCCTGACTGTTCTGCAACCCTTTCATCCTTACTGCTATTTCAAACAGAGCTTCTTTTCCTTTACTTAGCTGTTGATCATCTAGAAGAATCCGATGCATTGGGTCTACATAAACAGCTGCCAAAAGAATGTTATTTTGAAATAGTAGCTCCTCTCTCCGTTTCATTGATGTTGCAATGCCACTTGCAATTAACCCTCCTCTTTGGGACAGGTGAAACATCAGGTTCTTCCACTCCTTTAAGAAAATACCTGGAGTTAAGTCCTCTGCTTGTAATTTTTTAGTCACTGTAAATGGGTGCTCTAGCAATTTTTCCAGCTCAGTCACCTGATTCCACTGACTTTCATTTAGCGTCAGTTGAGGGTTAGCCATGTCTACAAGAAAGGTTTTCAGTTCAACCAAGCGCTGAATCATTAAGTACTGCCCCATCGTGTGGCTTGATCAATAATTGCCCCTTTTCCAGCACGTCTCTTCAAAATTGAGTCAACTTTAGGGGTTCTGGCAACAGTAGCCAATTTTCCCACCTTGCCAATCAGTGCAGCAGCATGTCCTTCTTGCAGACTGTCTCTTATAGCCAGCTGTAGCGTATGCACAACACAGCGCATGTGATGAATGAAAGAACATATTGACACAGTTTCAACAAGATCATCTAAACTATCATGTTGCTGTTCATCTGAAGCAACTTCAGTTTGCTCCTCAGTTACAATACTGTGTTCCTCTATTTCAAACATTTCTGTGTCTGTGGACCCAGAATGTTCTTCTAGCTGCTGGTCACCATTACTCTCATTCATTAGCTTAATAGTACTTATCATATTTGAAGCATTGTCAGTTACGACAGAAAGAACTTGCTCTTTTTTAAGTTCATAGTCTTGCAGAACCTTTTCCACCAACACCTGGAGAAACTCACTGGTGTGATGAGCTTTGGTGTCTTTTACTGCCAATGTCTTGGTAACTATTTCATTTTTGTCGCAAACAAATCGGACATTGATGGCAAAATAGTTCACTCTGTGACGTGTGCAGGCATCCATTTTAAGAAACAGAAAGCGTCCCTTGAGAGTTTTTTTAAGTTCTTCCTTTTGTTTAAAAGCTTCTTCGATTACTAATTTTCTAATACTCTCTCTCTCCAGAGAAACACCAAGCTTGCGGGCCATTTCCCCATTCAGACACAAAAGCTGGTCGTGTAAATAATGAAATAGGCACACTATCCTTTACAACAAGCTCTATGATCTGTTTTTTAAATGTATCTACTGTCATTGTCACAGTAACTTGGTCACTGACAAAATATCTTGCAACTGATGGCTGCAAAGTTGTCTGCTCCTTTGTTTGGCTGGAAGAGCTGGGCACTGGTTCATTGGTTTGGATGCAGTCTCTCTCATCCACTGCTTTCAGTACTTCTGGATGAAAGCGCTGTAAATGTCTCTTTAGATTAGAAGCTCTGGTAGGAGCATTTTTATCTTTGCCTGAATATGCACTCATCTTGGCTTCACAGCATTTGTTTTCGTCTGGATCATTTGTCATACACTGACAGACAATGTTTTCTATCTTGAGTGATGGTGAAATGTTCAAATACAGCTGATTTAATGTGATGCTTCTTTGACATTCTCAGGTTTTTAATTCTGCATTCACAATCCAAATGACAATTGTTTTTCCTAAAAACAATTGTACAAAATTATTGCCAGGTCGTACAACTGATATAGTGGTCAGTAATACTGTTATTATTCCTCATGTACTCACAGTTAACTGATGCAAAGTTTGTTGAAAAGATAATACTTCTTACAGTCTTCCTCTGAGTAGCAGGCAGCTGTGAGATGCTTGGAAGACGCACACCTAGTATGATCTAGTCTAGAGGAGGAGCTTTACTACTAAGAATTTGCAACACATTTTCACTTTCACACATTGTAAGTAGGGGGGTTGGGGCAGCATGAGGTTAACCAAGTATAAGATTAGATAAGGGCAGTGGAGAACAGTGACACACAAGAAGTAAGAAATGTCTCTATCTCCAGCAGAACTGCTTATCACTGTTGTTCATAGTTTGATAGAACATATATATTTGAGTAACATTTATAAAATTCATATGAAAGTTCAATTATGAAATATTAATACATTTTTTTTTTTAAAGCTGGAGTCGGAGTCGGTACATTTCTACCGACTCCAACCAAAACTAACTCCGACTCCACGACTCCGACTCCACAGCCCTGAAGAAATCACTGACCAATCTGCCGTTTCAGGGGGCCCAACTCTTTGGGTCAATGTTAGATCAAATCATTAAGGATCCAACGGGAGGTACAAGCTCCCTTCTCCCTCAGGCCAAGCCACGTCGATATGTTTTCAAACGTAGGGCTCAGCCCTTTCGCTGTGCCCCAGCGTCATGCACTTATGCTCAGGGCCCACAGAGGTCACAAGCACCTAGAGAAAGGAGGAGGGTATCCTTTCGGGCCACCCCTTCATGGCATTCCCGCAGTTCTAACAGCAAAGCTACTAGGTCAGGACCGAGCAGAGCCACTTCAGCCTGACGCCGGCAGGGAATCCAACTCCCTTCCCAGTACCTCTCCCAGACTAGGAGGCCGCCTTCTCCTCTTCAGATATGTCTGGCAGAGTTCAGTAGAGGATATCTGGGTAAAGGAGGTGGTATCCACAGGATGCAAGATAGACTTCAACGTGCTTCCGCGTGACCGTTTCTATCGCAACCACCAAAAAACGCTGCTATGGCTCTAGGTTTTTTGCGGCAGTCGAATCTCCTCAATTCAGGAGTAATTGTCCCCGAGCAGGAACGTTTTACCGGCTTTTTCTCAAACCTGTTTGTGATGCCAAAAAAGGATGGCTCAGTTCGTCCCATACTAGACCTCAAAAGGCTAAACAGATGGGTCCGCTTACGCCATTTCAGGATGGAGTCGATTCAGTCGGTAATTATATCTATGGAGGATTAGGAATTCCTATGTTCCATAGATATCCACGATGCCTACCTGCACATCCCCATTTTTCAGGGACATCAAAGGTTTCTGCATTTTGCTGTCCAAAAGCAGCATTTTTAGTTTGTGGCCCTGCCATTTGAGCTGGCAACAGCCCCCAGAATTTTTACAAAGATTATGGCAGTGTTGGTAGCTATATTAAGGGTCAGAGGAATAGTATTAGTACCCATACCTTGACGATATTCTCATCAAAGCACCCTCCTTCACTCAGGCCCGGGAAACCTAGCGGTGGTTTTAAACATGCTGTCCCTGTTTGGTTGGATCATAAACAGTGAGAAATCTCACCTAATGCCAACCCAACGCCTAGAATTCTTAGGGATGATAATCGACACCCGCCGCTTGAGGGTCTTTCTCCCAGAAAGAAAGTGGATTACCCTCCAGCAGGATTACCCTCTGTTAAAATTCCAGTTTCTATCCTTTCACACTGCCATGAGAATCCTGGGGAGGATGGTGGCAACCTCAGAGGCAATACCCTTTGCCCTGTTCCATTCCAGGATACTGCAGAGGAACATCCTTCTTCAGTGGGACACATCCATCTCTTCGCTGGATCGTCCCTTCCTCCCTTCCATTCAGACCAGGGAGTTCCTCAAGTGGTGGCTGACCTCCCCCCTCGTTCTCCTGGGATGGCCCTTTTCCCCCTGTCCACTGGCAGGTGGTAACTACAGCCTCCTGGGCTGGTGTGCGGTATTCAGTCACCTGATGGCCCAGGGACGATGGTCAAGGCAAGAATCCTCACTATCAATCAACATTCTAGAACTGAGGGCGGTCTTTCTAGCACTCCTAAAATTGGGAAAGATACCTCAACAACCAGCCAGTCCAGATTCAAATGGACAATGCCACAGCGGTGGCATACATCAATCACCAAGAGGGAACCAGGAGTCCCCGGGCACTGGCCGAGGTGTCCAGAATCTTCAACTGGGTGGAAGCTGCAATTCCGGCAGTTTACATTCCTGGCACAGACAACACGGCTGGCGACTTCCTCAGTCGGGAGGGGCTCGCGGAGGGAGAATGGTCCTTACATCAGGACGTGTTCCGTCAGATATGCCGGCTATGGGGGACTCCAGACGTGGACCTTCTGGCGTCACGACAGAACTTCTGTTCCATCAGTTTGTCTCAAGATACTGCGATCCTCTAGCAATAGGGGTCGACACGCTGGTCATTCCCTGGACACAGTTCAGACTCCCTTACCTGTTCCCTCCCCTTCTCAGACTACTAAAGAAGATCAAGGCAAAAGGGGTGCCGGTCATATTGATCGCCCCGTACTGGCCCAGGAGGGCCTGGTTCACAGAAATTATCAATCTTCTCGAAGGCACCCCCCTGGAGACTCCCCGACAGACCAGATCTCCTGGCTCAGGGGCTGTTTTACCACCCGAATTCTCGGTTGCTCAATTTAACGGCATGGCCGTTGAAACCACAATACTGAGAGCAGCGGGATTTTCGGACCGAGTCATTAATATAATGATCCAGGCTAGGAAGCCATCCCCTTCCAGGGTCTATTATCGAGCCTGGAAGGCCTTTTTTGGCTGGTGTGAGTCTAATCACATCACACCTATGCCCTGTTCCCTACCATCTGTCCAAGCCTTTCTCCAGGCAGGATTAGATGCCGGTCTTACCCTAAGTTCCTTGAAAGGCCAGGTATCTGCTCTATTCTTTTTCAAAGAAATTTGTCCTCCCACTTACAGGTTAAGACCTTTCTGCAAGGGGTGGCAAATGCAGCTCCTCCTTACAGATCCCCAGTGGCTCCATGGGATCTTAACTAGGTCTTGGAAGCCTTGACAGATTCACCCTTGACCTGGAAGGAGGCACCTCTCATAGCTATCACCTCTATTAGGCGGGTTTCAGAATTAGCGGCATTGTCCTGTCGCCCTCCATTTTTAATTATGCACCAGGACAAGGCGGTTTTGTGGCCTCCCCCTAACTTTCTTCCCAAGGTGGTATCGGCCTTGCACCTGAACGAGGATATAATCCTTCCGTCATTTTGTCCCGCTCCAACCCATCCTCTGGAGCGTTCTTTGAATAAGCTAGACCTGGTCAGGGCGATAAGGGTCTATCTGGCCAGGACCGCTCCCTTCAGGAAGGCAGACTCGCTCTTTGTTATCCCCAATGGGGTGAGAAGAGGACTGCCGGCCTCTAAGGCAACAATTGCCCGCTGGCTCAGAATGGCAATTCTGGAAGCCTACCTGGTGAAGGACAGGGTGTCCCCTGCTGGGGTCAAGGCCCATTCAAGCCGGGCGGTGGGTGCCTCCTGGGCGGTACACAATTGGGCATCAGCCATGCAGTTGTGCAAGACAGCCACATGGTCGTCCGTGCATACCTTTTCAAGGTTCTATAAGGTGCATACCTATGCTTCAGCGGACGCCAGCCTAGACAGAAGAATATTGCAGGCGGCAGTGGTGAGCTCTCCGACCTGAAGGAAGTTTCTGTCTTCTCCCACCCCAGGGACTGTTTTTGGACATCCCACGGTTCCTGTGTCACCCAATGAGACGAATTTGTTTCTCAGGGTCTTCATTGTGGGACACAGCGCCCTTCCATGATTTTACTTGTAATGAATATATGATGACTTACATGATAATGTCTCCTCCTACTGCTTTTTCACTAACTGATTGTCCTACAGCCGGTCGGAGGGGTGTATACTGCGTAGGCGGAGTTAACATTTTTTTCATGGCATAGTGTCAACGTCCTAGTGACAGCAGCACACACCCACGGTTCCTGTGTCCCCCAATTTAGACTCTGAGAAACAGATTTTACGGCAAGCAACTAAAATCATGTTTTTTTTGTTGCGTTTTCAATATTGTATCACTTTGTTTTTTTGTGTTTAAAATGTGGCTTTAATGACAGGAGGCAATTTGCATTTTAATGACATGCACAAATTTATACAAATAGGCAGCACAACAGCCAAGAAAAAAGGGCTCTTCTGGAGCTTAATAGTCAGACCCCGAGAAAGCAACACGGATGACACGAAACAGCCGAGGACACATTTGTTTGTACTCTATGACTGACTTATATGCTTAAAAATAAAAGCTAACAACTTACCCTCAATACTGAAATTGCAAAAATAATTCATGGAATTATGGAAGTCGCAAGATGATTTGCTTCAGGGCAGTGACTGATAGCAGCGCTGCCCACAGCTTCTCTGACCCTGCTTCTATCACTGCCCCTGATGACTATTTGTTTCAGGGCGATGACGGAAGCTGTGGGCAGTCATTCTATCACTCATGCTGATTCCATCACTGTCCCCTGATGACGGTTTGTTTCAGGGCAGTGACAGAAGCTATGGGCAGCGCTGCTATCACTCACCCTGCTTCTATCACTGACCCTTGACGACTATTTGTTTCAGGATGGTGATGAAAGCTGTGAGCAGGGCTGCTGTCACTCACCCTGCTTCTATCCCTGTGCCCTGATGACCATTTGTATCAGGGTGGTGACAGAAGCTGTGGGCAGGGCTGCTATCGTTCACCCTGCTTCCATCACTGCCCCCGATGACTTCCAGGGCAGTGACAGAAGCTGTGGGCAGCGCTGCCATCACTCACCCTGCTTCTATCACTGACCCTTGACGACTATTTGTTTCACGATGGTGACAGAATCTGTGTGCAGTGCTGCTGTCACTCACCCTACTTCCATCGCTAAGAAAACAAAGCTGCACTCTGTAATGTTAACAATAGTAAATCCTGAAAATTGGAATTGCATTACTGTCATAGAAAGTAGATAAGTGCTACATTATGCTCATAAAGAATATTGGAAAATCGAAATGCAATATTGGTATAGTAAAAATTACAGTACAAAGAAGGTACTTAGATAAATTGGCCACCGTATATACGCCCAGCAGCCACAGTCAAGGTGTACCTTATTGTTCCAATTTACTAAATTTACTATTCTTAACATTCCCGAGTGTAGCTTTGTTATTCCTTAGAATTGCTGTGTTAGCTAGCCTCTGTTCACACCTGTTTGGATGTACTGCTCAGTTTTTCTGTTTGCTGCTTCCATCACTGCCCCGTAGGGTGACCGGATCTCATATGGGGGGGAAAAAAAATGTCAGAATCTTGTTCGTCTGGACCCCACAAAACGATTCCCCTTTCCAGATATTGAGAGAGCCAAAATTTGAGCTCGCTCAAACGACGTTAACCCGTGCCGCTCGTCGCTCAAAGTTTGAAAAAATCCAAATTGAGGTATTTTAAGATTTAGGTATTTTGCATAGTCTGTTAGACTATAAAGAATGTGACAACAACATTGCAGAAATAGCCCTGACCAAATTTTCGAACCATTTGTGGTATTTGAATGCAGAGTTGGTGGGATTATCGTTTTTTGATCCCACCATTACAGACAATGAAAAGTTGTTAATGGCTAATAAATTGCTCAGTAGCACAGATGAACCATCAGAGAACGCTAACCTACATGAGTTGATAATTTTACATAGTTATCTAATCTATTCTAGAGCTTTTGTTAAAGTAGTTTTTGAAACGTCAGAATATAATGCTCGGCATTTGCTTACAACTTGCAGGACATATTGCTTTTGTTCTTCATCTTTTGTCAGAAGGTCGTTAAAGTCGGTTACTTCCTACCTCTTAATTTTTCTTTCCTAACTTTTGGCTTTACAACCCTAGCGTGCTCTGATGGTTCATCTGTGCTACTGAGCAATTTATTAGCCATTAACAACTTTTCATTGTCTGTAATGGTGGGATCAAAAAACGATAATCCCACCAACTCTGCATTCAAATACCACAAATGGTTCGAAAATTTGGTCAGGGCTATTTCTGCAATGTTGTTGTCACATTCTTTATAGTCTAACAGACTATGCAAAATACCTAAATCTTAAAATACCTCAATTTGGATTTTTTCAAACTTTGAGCGACGAGCGGCACGGGTTAACGTCGTTTGATCGAGCTCAAATTTTGGCTCTCTCAATATCTGGAAAGGGGAATCGTTTTGTGGGGTCCAGACGGACAAAATTCCAACATCGATTTTTTGTGGTCACCCTACTGTCCCCTGATGACTTTTTGTTTCAGCAAAAGAGGTGGTGGTGACAGGAGATGCTTAGCGGTGGGGGGCGATGAAAATTGCGGTCACTTTTTCCTGCCTCCATCACCGCGAATGACTCCGGACGTCATCGGGAGATGGCGATGACAGGTTGTAATACGTGACTGCAGCGCCGCCCCAGGATAACATCCCATTTCAGGAGGGTGAGGGAAGCTGCAGGGAATTGATAATGTCCCGTGTGAGAAATGAAGTTACTTACAGCTGTATGTGTGTCTACGGAAAATTGCAAGTATCTGCCATTCTCTGACCATTCCCCTGTGAACTCATGGACATCCTGCCCAGATCATAGGGTAGACCTCTTCTAGCTTAAAATCCTTATACTTACTATTTCCTAAATCATGGGCATCCATTTATACAGACAATATAGACAGTGCCTCCTGATCATGGTATGGGATGCCAGACCTTTCACCATATTTTTCATGTTGAACTGGACACACAATGTAATAGCGGCTGCACACCAGAATAAACCTTTTCTGTTAATCTCGCCTCTGCATTGCCGAGTTCTTAGCAAAGAAAAAGGAGAGAAAGAAATAGGCCATGAGCAGGGGATCACCCTGAATAGGACATAGCATATATAATACAAATTTTATTAAACACAGCAAACCCAAGACAATGCAGATCACTATGAGGTGTACAAAAAAGATAGAAATGCACACCAAATAGACCTCATATGCGTAGAGGTACCCAAACCCAAGATCAGGCATAGGGAACATCAAGGACCAGATCAGCCAATTAGGGGCTAGAGAGGGTCTAAGTGGACAGAGTAAATCTCCATAACCACCCCAAATGATAACCACACATAAATCAGCACAATACAAAACCCATGAGAAGTGGGGCAGGTAGAGCCAGAGACCCGACGCGTGTCGCCACTCTAGGTGGCTTCGTGAGGGGACGTGGTTATGGACATTTTTCTCTGTCCACTTAGACCCTCTCTAGCCCCTAATGGTCTGGCTGATCTGGTCCTTGATGTTCCCTATGCCTGATCTTAGGCTGGGGTACCTCTACGCATATATGAGGTCTATTTAGTGTGCATTACTATGTTTTTGTACACCTCATAGTGATCAACATCTACTTGGGTTTACATTATCCTTGTACTGTTTTTTGCAATTATTGGGTTGGAATTGCATCATGTTTTCATTGTATTTGTATATTATTGGTGTTTCTGACTCATATGCTCTATATTACCTATGTGTGGGCTTACTAATTCTCCTATTGAGAATCCTGTTTACATGGACTTAGGGATATAGGCATCATTCTCAGTGAGGGTGATAGTTGGTAGCAGGTGGGTTGCTCTATTATGAGCATTGTATTATTTGTGTATGTGTCACATTTGTGACCATTTTTAATGTTTTTAAGAATTTTTGCTGTTTGCTGTGTTTAATAAAATTTGTATTATATATGCTATGTCCTATTCAGGGTGATCCCCTGCTCATGGCCTATTTCTTTCTCTCCTTTTTTGTCAAACATATGTACTATTTAGGTCTAGGTTGGATCCCCTTAATTATCCTTTCGGTGGTGCCCCCAATTATTTGAGTTCTTAGCAAACAAAACACTCAATACCAAATGAGTTATCTTTTGTCAAGTCCCAGGGCGTGTTACCAGATAGCTATTAATTTGCCAGACTCAATTAATCCCTACATAAAGAGTATAATAAAATATAACTTTTGATCAAACTATTAAAGGACCATTTAAAAATTGCTAAGTTAGTATGCATCCATGACCAGGATATTATGTAGTCAGATCCAATCCATTTAGGGTTATATGTCTCAGAAAACTCTGTTCTCGACCCTCTCCAATCCGGTTTCCGCTCTTTACACTCCACTGAAACTGCCCTCACTAAAGTCTCTAATGATCTGCTAACAGCTAAATCCAGGGCTGTGGAGTCGGAGTCATGGAGTCGGAGTTAGTTTTGGTTGGAGTCGGAGACGGTAGAAATGTACCGACTCCAGCTTTAAAAAAAATGTATTAATATTTAATAATTGAACTTTCATATGAATTTTATAAATGTTACTCAAAAATATATGTTCTATCAAACTATGAACAACAGTGATAAGCAGTTCTGCTGGAGATAGAGACATTTCTTACTTCTTGTGTGTCACTGTTCTCCACTGCCCTTATCTAATCTTATACTTGGTTAACCTCATGCTGCCCCAACCCCCCTACTTACAATGTATGAAACTGAAAGTGAAAGTGTTGCAAATTCTTAGTAGTAAAGCTCCTCCTCTAGACTAGATCATACTAGGTGTGCGTCTTCCAAGCATCTCACAGCTGCCTGCTACTCAGAAGAGGAAGACTGTAAGAAGTATTATCCTTTCAACAAACTTTGCATCAGTTAACTGTGAGTACATGAGGAATAACAGTATTACTGACCACTATATCAGTTGTATGACCTGGCAATAATTTTTGTACAATTGTTTTTAGGAAAAACAATTGTCATTTGGATTGTGAATGCAGAATTAAAAACCTGAGAATGTCAAAGAAGCATCACATTAAATCAGCTGTATTTGAACATTTCACCATCACTCAAGATAGAAAACATTATGTCTGTCAGTGTATGACAAATGATCCAGACGAAAACAAATGATGTGAAGCCAAGATGAGTGCATATTCAGGCAAAGATAAAAATGCTCCTACCAGAGCTTCTAATCTAAAGAGACATTTACAGCGCTTTCATCCAGAAGTACTGAAAGTAGTGGATGAGAAAGACTGCATCCAAACCAATGAACCAGTGCCCAGCTCTTCCAGCCAAACAAAGGAGCAGAGAACTTTGCAGCCATCAGTTGCAAGATATTTTGTCAGTGACAAAGTTACTGTGACAATGACAGTAGATACATTTAAAATCAGATCATAGAGCTTGTTGTAAAGGATAGTGTGCCTATTTCATTATTTTCACGACCAGCTTTTGTGTGTCTGAATGGGGAAATAGCCCGCAAGCTTGGTGTTTCTCTGGAGAGAGAGAGTATTAGAAAATTAGTAATCGAAGAAGCTTTTAAACAAAAGGAAGAACTTAAAAAAACTCTCAAGGGACGCTTTCTGTTTCTTAAAATGGATGCCTGCACACGTCACAGAGTGAACTATTTTGCCATCAATGTCCGATTTGTTTGTGACAAAAATGAAATAGTTACCAAGACATTGGCAGTAAAAGACACCAAAGCTCATCACACCAGCGAGTTTCTCCAGGTGTTGGTGGAAAAGGTTCTGCAAGACTATGAACTTAAAAAAGAGCAAGTTCTTTCTGTCGTAACTGACAATGCTTCAAATATGATAAGTACTATTAAGCTAATGAATGAGAGTAATGATGGTGACCAGCAGCTAGAAGAACATTCTGGGTCCACAGACACAGAAATGTTTGAAATAGAGGAACACAGTATTGTAAATGAGGAGCAAACTGAAGTTGCTTCAGATGAACAGCAACATGATAGTTTAGATGATCTTGTTGAAACTGTGTCAATATGTTCTTTCATTCATCACATGCGCTGTGTTGTGCATACGCTACAGCTGGCTATAAGAGACAGTCTGCAAGAAGGACATGCTGCTGCACTGATTGGCAAGGTGAGAAAATTGGCTACTGTTGCCAGAACCCCTAAAGTTGACTCAATTTTGAAGAGACGTGCTGGAAAAGGGGCAATTATTGATCAAGCCACACGATGGGGCAGTACTTAATGATTCAGCGCTTGGTTGAACTGAAAACCTTTCTTGTAGACATGGCTAACCCTCAACTGACGCTAAATGAAAGTCAGTGGAATCAGGTGACTGAGCTGGAAAAATTGCTAGAGCACCCATTTACAGTGACTAAAAAATTACAAGCAGAGGACTTAACTCCAGGTATTTTCTTAAAGGAGTGGAAGAACCTGATGTTTCACCTGTCCCAAAGAGGAGGGTTAATTGCAAGTGGCATTGCAACATCAATGAAACGGAGAGAGGAGCTACTATTTCAAAATAACATTCTTTTGGCAGCTGTTTATGTAGACCCAATGCATCGGATTCTTCTAGATGATCAACAGCTAAGTAAAGGAAAAGAAGCTCTGTTTGAAATAGCAGTAAGGATGAAAGGGTTGCAGAACAGTCAGGAGGAACAAGAAGAATTTGGTCGTCCTGCCACATCTTCACCCTCATCATCAACTGATGAATTTAATTTCGAAAAATATTTGGATCACAAGGACCGTGCAAAGCGTTCCCGCATAGAAGAGTCATCCCCATCAAGGAACACAGCCAGTACATTTCAGCAGAATTTTTCATGTGCACTAAAAGAAATTGAGAAATTTGACCGTTCATCAAAAATAACAGTGCAACAAGCGATTCCTCTGTATCCTGACATTGTCAGAGATGTTGCCCGAGTGGTTACTGCTTTTCCACCAACACAAGTTAGTGTAGAGAGGTTGTTCTCTGCTCTCAAAATAATTAGATCAGATTTGAGGGCATCCATGAAGGAGGATCTGACAGAGGCAATACTTTTTCTGAGGACAAATTTATAGATTTCTTCTTATTAACTGCATAAAAGTGTTTATTGCATATTTACTTACAGTTTAGAAAAGTTTATAAAAGTTATTTGCTATATTCTAATAAATGTAGTTTTTGCTCTAAGTGGTCTGATTACTTATATGATGGTGAGAAACTGAATAAGCACGATGTTTAATATTTTACAACAGTAAATTTGTTGTTATGAATTGGCCATTTATGAAGGAGTCGGAGCCTGATAAAATCCAGGAGTCGGAGTCGCAACTGTGGCTTACCGACTCCACAGCCCTGGCTAAATCAAATGGTCACTACTCCATGCTAATTCTCTTGGATCTCTCTGCAGCATTCGACACTGGATCATCAGCTCCTCCTCACTATGCTCCATTCCATTGGCCTCAAGGACACCGTTCTCTCATGGTTCTCCTATCTCTCCGACCGCTCCTTTACTGTATCTTTTGCCGGTTCCTCCTCCTCTCACCTTCCCCTTACTGTTGGGGTCCCTCGAGGATCGGTTCTAGGCCCCCTCCTCTTCTCCTTGTACACTGCCCCTATTGGTCAAATAATCAGTAGATTTGGTTTCCAGTACCATCTCTATGCTGATGACACCCAATTATACGCTTCTCCTGACATCACGCCAGCCTTTCTAGAAAACATCGGCGATTGTCTAAACGCTGTGTCTAATATCATGTCCTCACTATATCTGAAACTGAACCTGTCAAAGACTCAACTCCTGGTGTTTCCTCCCTCTACTAATGTACCTATACCCGACATTGCCATTTCTGTGTGTGGTTCCACTATTACTCCCCAGCAACAGGCCCGCTGTCTTGGGGTCATACTTGATTCCAAGCTTTCCTTTGCCCCCCACATTCGATCACTGGCCCGCTCTTGTCATCTGCACCTCAAAAACATTTCTAGAATTCAACCTTTTCTTACTTTTGACTCTGCAAAAACTCTTACTGTTTCTCTTATTCATTTTCGTCTCGACTATTGTAACTCTCTTCTAATCGGTCTCCCTCTTACCAAAATCTCCCCTCTCCAATCTGTCTTGAATGCTGCAGCCAGGATAATATTCCTCACCAATCGTTACACCGATGCCTCTACCTTGTGCCAGTCATTACACTGGCTACCCATCCACTCCAGAATTCAGTATAAACTTATTACCCTCATCCACAAAGCCCTCCATAGCTCAGCACCACCTTACATCTCCTCCCTTGTTTCAGTATACCACCCTACCCGCGCCCTCCGTTCTGCTGATGACCTGAGGTTAGCATCCTCAATAGTCAGAACCTCCCACTCCTGTCTCCAAGACTTTACACGTGCCGCTCCAATTCTTTAGAATGCACTTCCCAGGTCAATACGATTAGTCCCCAATCCCCACAATTTTAAGCGTGCTCTGAAAACGCATTTATTCAGACTGGCCTATCGCCTCAACACATTAACCTAACCTATCCCTGTGTGGCAGAGCCAAAAGTTTTACCATAACCAGGTTCCCAGCATCATGTTCCCACATGCTTTATGCATCCATTAGCCCTCTGTGTCTGTACTGTCAAACACTTAACATTATGGCTGGTCCTTACAATCAGGGCAACTGTTACCACCCACCTTTCGTGTCTACCTCTTTCCTCATAGACTGTAAGCTTGTGAGCAGGGCCCTCTTTCCTCTTGGTATTTGTTATAATCTACTGTATGTGATTATTGTTATGCTGTAATGTCTATTGTCTGTACAAATCCCCTCTGAAATGTAAAGTGCTGCGGAATATGTCGGCGCTATAAAAATAAAAATTTATTATTTATTATATGCCTAGTCTCATTTACTATGCATTTTTAGGGAAAGGGATATAATGGTGCAGACGCTACCACTAACCTTAAAGAGAAATGACCCATAGACAACAAACTAGCTACTAAAAGAACTCCTAGGCCTCCCCAACATGTTTCGCCAGCTATACTGGCTTCATGAGGGTGAGGCTGAAATGAGCAAGCACATGGGTTACATATCTTTTAAAAGATTTGGTCTGATGTCATCAGAGAAACAAAGGTGAACAAATCAGAGCACAAACTATTACTCCAATCATGGCTTACTCTAGTCAATACACAGAGGGCAGACATTGCAAAAAAACCCCTTTGTTTTATTAGTAAGGGCACACATTTTATCACCATAGGTACTATCATTAAGTATCTCAAAGAATTATTAATTGTATTAAGAACACACATAACTTACTGTCTGTTCGGGGAACAATTATACCTATACACAGTCCGCCAGTCAGTTCAGGGTGCTCAATATTTGCGCAATCCCACCGTATGCTCCAACTACCACATTCTCCGTGGTATACGATGACCGCCAAGGTCACTTACATACCTATTACTTCCGGGTGTCTCTCATGACGCTAGCGCGCATGCGTCCTCATGGCAAAACAAGGGGGAGAGAAAAAAAGGACCAACTGCGCATGTCATAATGGCGATACTCGCGATCGCACAGATTATACCTATGAATCGATAAAGACAATGGTATTTATTAACGAGAAGCAACACTCTCACCTTAGTATTTATATAATGTACCGACGTACAGAGACATTTAATTGATTCCATCTAACCTCAGTGTTTAATCCACAATAAACTATGTGCGCACGTCTCTCAATCATTACATCCAAGTGTAAGGGTACGTCTTAAGACATCAGAGTATTAAGATCTATTTATATAATTGCCTTGTAATGTTTTCATTTCCTGTTCTGTCCAGATGTCATCGTTTCCCAGAGTTCCAAGCGATGAAAGTTCACTGACCGCCATATTGGGACACCCAAGTGATGGGTGTCTCAATATGGGAACTGCTGGTGGTACCACCAGTGGAACACCATCCCACCACACACACTCTCACAGCCTCTGGCGCGGTACCACCAGTGGAACAGTCACACTGCGCCTGCATGAATTCCGTGCAGGCGCAGTGAATCATTCAGCTGATCCCGGCGGCAGATGTGCGACGTGTCTACAGTCAGAGGAAGCCGGTCACATTAAAGGGGTTTTCCCAGGAACGAAAGTTCATTTTAAAAATTGTCTGTGCATGACAGTGTACGGAGCATACTACATCTCCTGGGCAGGACATTACAGCAGGGATCACAGAGGATTTATTTTGTGAGGTAAAATATCTCACGGACTGTTTTTAAACAATATTTTACCTCACAAAATGTATCCTCTATGATCTCCTGCTGTAATGTCAGTATTGTCTTTTGCTTCCTCCCCTGCCCAGGAGCTGTGGTATGTTCTGTACACGGTCAGACAGGCATGAGAGAGACAGAATACAGGGGGGAGGCATCTCAAACGGGACAGCTCATGAGGGGAGAACACAGCACAGGAAGGAGAGAGACAGCAGACAAGGGGGATAGCACATGGGGTAGATAGGTCAAAGAAAAGAGCACAGACGGGAGAAGTCAGCAGACTCAGCACGTGGGAAAAGAGAGAGTGGATAGCTGAGTGAGCACATGGGGGAGAGATTCTCGACGCTGCAAAGCCTGCCCCCATCGTGACATTACCGCCCTCCCCATGCAATAGCATCGGGCCTCCATCAAGTTATACATAAATGTAACCACCACATAAAGTATTAGTGATGCAATGACGCCTATGGCTATGTGCACACAGTGCATTTTTTATGCGTTTGAGGCATTTTTTCAACGCGGAAATGGGCCAAAAATGCAATGGAATCCTCCGGGGAACTCTCACGGCAGCTCAGTGATACACTGCGGGAAGGACTACCTCCTGTCAGTGTATCGCCAGCTGTCTTTGAGAGCAGTCACATCACGGATGAGACTGCTCTCAAAGTGATCAGGATCGCCATGGGACATTATGGATTACCTTCTCTGCGGACAAGTGAGGAATACTGTGGTTTATTATTTTATTTCTGTTGCAGGAGACGTTGGCTTCGATGGATTAGGCATTCAGTAAATATGGTTTAATTAGGATTATTAAAGGAGTTGTGTCATTATTTGAAATAAAGGACTTTATTCTGGGTGTGTGTTTTTATAACCTATCACTATGGGCTTAGTAATGGATAGGTGTCTTATAGATGCCTCTCCATTACTAACCTGTGGGCTTGATGTCACCTGACAATACATAGGTGACATCAACCCCACAAATATGAACCCCACTTGCTACCGATACAGGGCAAGTGGGGAGAGCGAGGCTAAGCACCACATTTGGCATATCTTATAGATGTACCTTTTCTGGGGAGGCTGAGAGCTGATGTTTTTAGTATGGAAGGAGCCAATATCTATCATTCCTTCCTAGGCTATTAATATCAGCCCGCAGCTGTCTGCCTAGCCTTTGCTAGTTAGATTTTATAGATCAATTTTTTTCTGGGGTTCCCCTGTAAGCTAGCCAGTAAAGCCCTGCTACTGCATCAGCATGAAAAAGGTGGCGTTGTACCAAAAAATTACATCACAAAACTTTAAAATATATCTTTAGCTTCAAAAAAGGATTCATTGCTGTACAAAAATGCATGCAAACACGCATAAAAAAAAGCGTGCAAAAACGCGCATTTTTTCCGCAGCGTTTTTTCTGCCAAGAGATGCAGAAACCTTGCAGAAATTTCTGCATGCAAATACTTAATGTGCGTACGTAGCCTAAGGCACTATTATTTACAATTTCATTGCATCTGACAAATAGTATACCTTTACTCTCGAACCCTAAAGGATAAATATATATCACGCAACCCTATGTCTATAGAATAAGGTAAACTATGACTGAAAAATCCTCATATAGTTATTTTGATTTGTAATGACATGAAACCACATTTTAGGATGTCAATAGATATACTGACTGGCTGTTACCAGATAGCAACACATACCGTGAGAAGTACACATCCCCCATGCAAACTATTTAATTTTTAGGATTATTTCACACATACCTCATCCAGTGCTTCTACTTTCTTCTTCAAAATGCCTGAAATACAACGTATCAGAGCCCATTGACGGGTAGCTCCAACTTTCCCATACAGTTCTACCAGAAGGTCTTTTACAGTCACTCCAGGCTGTCCATATATCTGTGTGTCCCAATCTAATCCCCTATCAAGATGAAACGTAAAACCAGATGAGAACGTGCAGAAGTTTTCAAATTGAACATAGATAGAATGAAATGTGAGTGTCAAGCAGAAACTTACTTCATGGAATATAAGATGTACAGGATGTTTGCTTGCTCATGGACACTTTCAGTATCCCGTAAGATGTCCACCAGAGCAGCAAAGTCTGTCTGCCCTGAAGAATCCTCAGGAAGATGCATCTCCACATGACTGGTTGGGATCTAAAAAATGGAAAGAATGCTTACAGGTACACAGCAATGGAACCTGCATCATTATCAGTACAGGAGACACAGATGCAGATACGAGAAAAGAAAATAGAAGTTATTGCATTAATACAGGTAAAGATCATACAAAGCTGAAAATGGAGCTAGATCACTAAAGGCAGAATTTTTTTTTACAGAACAAAAAACCACTTCAGACACTGATAATCACATCTTTAGTGTCTACTCCATTTTCATTGTGATGATGAAGATGTCAGAAGCTTTGAAGGAGTTGTAAAAAGACTAGGACATTGATGATCATGATGTACTCAGACATTGTAGCTTAACTACACAGCTCATAGTATGGGGAGGTACAGAGCAGAGAGAGATACGCCTCTGTTTGCCGTGTACTTCCAGAGATGTGGAACCTGCTAACAGCTGATTGGTGTGTGCAGGTGACAGATCTGGTATCGAGAACCAAATCCTAAAGTGAAGTCATCGAAAAAACCTCCAAGATCTTTAGTCAGCCATTATTACTTCCTTCCTTACAGATGACAGTGGTACATCCCATATCTGGTACAGATGTATCTACTCATGCTTGGACTGGCCTACAGGAGAAACCTCCAGTGGGTCACCACCCTCTTATATGAGCAGTACTTGGCACTATGTACAGACAAAGGCTGCATCTTATTAATTTAACAATCTACCCAGTTCATTGTTACAGAAATTTGTTATTGAGGATAATGTCATATTTTCAGGTAATTGAACACTGGGATCCTGGAGGTGGTAACTGGCACACATGTATTAGAGGACTTATCATTGAATTGTGTGCATATCTATAGTACATCAATGCTCTCACTCCAGGAAAAAAAAACGAAGATCAATATTAAAACTAAATCTATAGTAATGAATTAGTGTATATGAGAAAAATCTATAATTAGATCCCAATGTCCACGAAAAAGTAAGTTTTATATAAAATATGTATTGCACATACCAGACAGTGCAAGTGTAGATGTGTAGAACAAGTGTGTGAAGACACAGCATTTATTCTTAATTATGCCGCTGTATTTTCCAGTAGGTCAAGAGACATAGGCCCTTGTTCATATGAATTAAAAACACATGTGACATGCACAAATGTGAACAAGTCGGTCGGACAGTGTTCACACCACCCACTGACTGAAACACAGAGAAAACACAGAATGACAAATGTGCAAAAATACCCTGCAGTAAAAAACATGCCAGTAATCAGCAAGTGCTGGTAAAAAGATAACAAATACATGGTATTTAGTTGATACGATTTTTTTTACCAGCAATTGCTGATTACTGTTCAGGTTTTAAATACATTAGATAGCGACTGCTCCGTTAAGGGTTACCGTGACGAGGTGGAGTGGCTTGGTATACATTTTTTGCAAAAATCGTATCGACTAAATACCCTGTATTTGTTATCTTTTTACCAGCACTTGCTGATTACTGTCATGTTTTTTACTGCAGAGTATTTTTGCACATTTGTCATTCTGTGTTTTCTTTTTGCGTTTCAGTCAGTGGGTGGTGTGAACACTGTCCGACCGACTTGTTCACATTTGTGCATGTCACATGTGTTTTTAATCCATTTTTTCCTTGCTTATGCATGGTTTGGGAGACCCCCACCCCTCTCTTGTGTCACATGCACAGAAAGAGCAGTCTTACACCACGTGCCCACACTAGGAAGCGCCTGTTTGAATCCTGTTCATTTAGACACTGTTCATATGTTCAGGTTTTAAATACATTAGATAGGAACTGCTCCGTTAAGGGTTACCGTGACGAGGTGGAGTGGCTTGGTATACATTTTTAGCAAAAATCGTATCGACTAAATACCCTGTATTTGTTATCATCTTTTTACCAGCACTTGCTGATTACTGTCATTTTTTTTTTACTGCAGAGTATTTTTGCACATTTGTCATTCTGTGTTTTCTTTTTGTGTTCCTTGTTCATATGAGCCTGAACATGTACTTGTTTGTTGCAGCTTATTGTTCTGATATCCTTGCAGGAAAGGGACACAGGGTCATTGATCAATCGATGTTTCCTAATGTGTTGATTACCCATTGTATCAGTCCATGCATTGATGACCTGCTAATATTGAAGGACAAACTATGCAGATTGAATAATGAAACCATGAGAGTTGACCTCATTCCACCTTCCCCCTGACCTGTGGATGATGGCCTGAAAAACAGATGTGGGTATAAAAACGGACCTCTGTCCTTCTGCAGAGAAACTCTACACGACAACAGCCAGGGAACCAAGACTCCAACTAGAGAAACACAGACTTGGGACTCTACATGACAGTAGTCAAGGCACCATGTCACAAATGGGAGGAATACAAATTTAACACTCTACAGGAAGAAAATGTAAGGGAAAATGGCCCCAGCTGGAGGAATTCAGATATGTTCCACTGACCATTACTGAATCCATGGCGGCATTTGAAGAAGCCAGGTTGGGACAATCAGGTCACCTGTCCACGTACCTCAGTTGACTGTCAGCTTCCTAAGCTTGTCGTTACCTCCGCTCTGTGGGTGCCCGCCAAAAGCAGGGTAGTCGGTCCTGGAAACCCTAAAGTTGCAGCTGCTCTAATCCCGGTGAGACAGCGGGAGGGTGAGACTCTGTCTTTTGCATCATCTTATGTATTTGCTGGGACTGTTCTATATGTTATTGTCTGTTGGTGGTTCCTGAAATTACCACACTGTTTTACCCTCACCCTGTGTTGTCTGAGTAGTTTTCTGCCCACAGGAAAAACTGCGGAGTTCAGTACGATGAGCGCTGGTCCATGTGACTCTAGATAGGCACACAATTCAATGATAAGTCCTTTAATAGATTTGTATATACATTTTTGTTCATATATTTTCAAACTTATCACACATTTTGTGCTGTATTTTTCCTACCATATTTCTATTTGTTGCGATGTGTGCTGTTTGTAGTTTCCTTGCATATCCATTGCTGGCAAAACTTACTGTTCTCAATAAAAGATATATTAGATTTATACTACCATGACTTGGTTTCATTTTTTTCTTTTCTGTAGCTGGTATTGCAATTTTGCCTAGGATCTTTCTTTCTATTTTTGGTCCAAAACACATATATATGTATGTATGTGTAAGAAATATGCAACTATGCATGTATCATGAGATCTATATTCTATATATATAGGGGTATGTATTCTCTTAATTACACTACTACAAGATGCAATAATCAGATTAATGACGGCATTACTGACGTCAGGTCACCTGTAACAGTAGTTTTCGGATTATGCTGCCATCTTATGGTCATGTTTTAAGGTTCGGGGAGAGTGGAGGTGACAGGCAATCAGAAATGGTCTTCATCACAGTTTGTGGAGGATATGGGGTGGAGAGAAGAAGCCACAAAGGACCAAATACAGAAGGGGGCACATGTGAGGTGGCTATTCCTTACCTCTGCACAGGACAGACCACACAGGAAAAACATGCTGGACGCAGAAGCGAAGGAAAGGGGTTAACCCTCTTACATGCATAGTGAGGACAGGAGTTACTGACAGTGACTTCAGCACCAGGAAGAGAGTGGAAGATGCAGCGGCCATAGGTGAGGTAGCGGCCTGAGGAGATGTCATGGAGGAGGCAGCGGCCAGAGGAGATGTCAGAGGAGGCAGCGGCCAAAGGAGATGCCATGGAGAGGCAGTGGCCAGAGGAAATGTCAAGGAGGAGGCAGTAGCCAGAAGACATGGCATGGAGGAGGCAGCCTCCAGAGTAGATGTCATGGAGAGGTAGCGGCCAGAGAAGACTTCGTGGAGAGGCAGGAACTACTTATTTGCTGCTCTCCTTGCACTTTACCAGCTTTCCAAGCTGTGCTTTGGGTGTTAGGGGATAATAGAAGCTGTGTGAGGACCGACCACACAGGTAAAAAAAAAGCTGGACGCAGGAGGTGAGGAAACGGTTAACCCTCTTACATGCTGTGACAAAGTCACTGGTAAGGTAATAGAGGGGAGATATGGGTCACTGTGCTTAATGGCATCAGTGATCTGAAACCAGAGCATTTTCCTCATGTACACTACGTGTTGTGAAGGTTAAGTTAAAGTTGCATAAAGGGCTAGTGTCATCTGGACTTTCATAGAGCGGGTGGGAGAAGGTCCACTTTATCTTCACTGGCATAGCTTCCAGTATCTGTGTGATGTCATGATCATGTCATCAGTCACATGATGGAAAAAGTTACATGGTCTTGGTTTTAAATAACCGAGCTCTACAGGCATTTTGGATTCAGCTAACCTGGAGAGAGGAGTCTCCAGTGGCTTTGTGGCTTGTAGAGTACAGACTGAACCTGTGTTGCTCCAGAGCGGGGTGCCAGCCGCAATGTATAGGTTGTGTTGCAGCGTTTTGTTTTGTTGTTTTTCCTGTTTTAGCCAGAAAGGCTCAGTTTAACTTTCCCCGCGTCATGTCATGGAGGAGGCAGCAGCCAGAGGAGATGTCATGGAGGAGGCAGCAGCCAGAGGAGATGTCATGGAGGAGGCAGCAGCCAGAGGAGATGTTATGGGAGATGCAGCTGCCAGAGGAGATGTTATGGGAGATGCAGCTGCCAGAGGAGATGTTATGGGAGATGCAGCTGCCAGAGGAGATGTTATGGAGGATGCAGCGGCCAGATGACATGTCATGGTGTAGGCAGCGGCCAGAAGAGATGTCATGGAGGAGGCAGTGGCCAGAAAAGATGTCAAGAATAGGCAGCAGCCAGAGGAGACTTCGTGGAGCATCAGCAACTACTTATTTGCTGCTCTCTTTGCACTTAACCAGCTATCTGAGCTGTGCTTTGGGTGTTAAGGGGTAATAGAAGTTGTGTGAGTGTGTGGATCATGCTAAGGTATTATTGTTTTATGCCCCTGAAGTTTACATGAACCACGCACAAGTTACCATCAGCACCCTGCGTCCCACAGATGCGTCTTCAACATGATAAAAATGAAGGTATTTGGTATTTTCAAGTCGGTTGAAGTCTGATCTACCAAAACATACAATTAACCTGATCGTTTAAAGCCATAATGAGAAAAAAAGTATTAAGTTACGTACCGGTAACGGTATTTTTCGGAAGCCCATGACAGCACCACGAGAGAGGGGATCCGCCCTATAGGAACAGGAAACCTACAGATACAAAAGGGCGGCACCTCTCCCACGCATCAGTTGGATTACAGAGCTTGAGAGGCTACCTTGGTTAGTACACAACATATAATATATACAACCTATCTACCCTATTTACCAGAATTATTTTACACCATCTCCCACATAAGGTAATTTTATGAACAATCTTCTAAAGGAGTGCACCCCTATACGTGAACAAGGGAGGGAACTAAGGGTGCTGTCATGGGCTTCCGAAAAATACCGTTACCGGTACATAACTTAATACTTTATTCGGACTCCCATGACAGCACCACGAGAGAATTACAGAGATGTAAACTAACTTAGGGAGGGACTACATCCTGCAGCACCCTTAGCCCGAAGGTGAGGTCTGAGGCGGCACCCATGTCTAACCGATAGTGGTTAAAAAAGGTGGAAGGAGATGACCAGGTGGCCGCCTTACATATCTGATCAATTGATACTCCAGATCTTTCTGCCCAGGATGATGCCATGGCCCGAGTGGAATGCGCCCTCAGATTCTGTGGAGCTGGGCCGCCACCTGCTGTGTAGGCAAGAGAGATAGCCTCCCTAATCCACCTTGCTAACGTGCGTTTTGATACTCTGTATCATTTCCTGGGACCTTGGAAGGATAGGAATAATGCGTTCTCCTTCTTCCAAGGATCCGTGGCTGCTAAATATGTAAGTAAGCATCTCCTAATATCTAATGCCTGAAGTTTTTGCTCTTTAGGGTTGGTTGGATTAGGGAGGAAGGAAGGCAGAACTATCTCTCGTGTCCTGTGGAATTGTGTTGCTACCTTGGGAAGGTATGCTGGATCTGGCCTTAGGATTACTCTATCTTGCAAGAACTCTGTGTAAGGGGGCAATCTGGAAAGTGCCTGTATGTCGCTCACCCTACGTGCGGATGTTATCGCTACCAGAAATGCTGTCTTAAGAGATATAACCTTTAGTGAGGCAGAATCCAAAGGTTCAAACGGACTTTCCGTCATGGCTGTAAGGACTAAGTTTAAGTCCCACGGCACACATCTGTCTTTGTGTATAGGTCTCGATCTGGCCGCTGCTCTGATGAACCTTGCTACCCAATAATTTTTTGCAATATCACCTGCAAACAGGGCCCCTAAGGCTGAAACTTGTACTTTTAACGTACTTGTGGAGAGACCCAATTCGAAACCTTTCTGGAGAAATTCCAGAATATGTTTCGTGGGAATTCCGTCTCTGACGTCAAAGTGAAAGGTGGACAGGAATCGTTTCCAGGTCCTAGCATAGATGTTAGTGGTAGTTAATTTTCTGCTCTTTAGGAGGGTGTCAATTAAGTTCTTGGAGAACCCTCTATCCTTTAACAGTGACCTTTCAAACACCACGCCGTCAAATGAAGTCCCGCTACTTGTGGGTGGCTGACTGGCCCCTGGTAGAGGAGATCCGGAAGGTTCGGCAGTACCCTGGGATCGCATACCGACATTGTCCTCAACCATGCGAACCAGGTCCTCCTGGGCCAAAAGGGGGCAATTAGTATGACTTTTGCCCGATCCTCTGATCTTCCTGACTACCAGAGGAAGAAGATTCAATGGCGGGAAGGCGTATGCCAGAGAAAAGTCCCATCTTATCAGGAGGGCATCCACCGCCAGGGGATTTTCCCTGGGGTTCAGAGAGCAGAACGATTTTTCTTTTCTGTTTTCTATGGTGGCAAAGAGGTCTACCTCTGGCTGACCCCATCTGCGGACAATCTGGTGGTAAATATCTTTGTTCAAAGCCCATTCTCCTTGCCTTAGAGCCTTGCGGCTTAGAAAGGCTCTTACATTGTCCTTTCCGCTGATGTGGAGTGCGGTTAAAGATAGAAAATTTCTCTCTGCTATCTGAAGGAGCCGTTCTGTTATCTGCATCAGAGCGCTGGAGCGGGTTCCACCTTGGTGGTTGACATATGCTACCGCTACCTGGTTGTCCGAGTGTATCCTCACGTGATGGCCCTGTAGGTACATAATGAGTTTCTTGACTGCCCGTTCTATCGCCAATAGCTCTCTGGTTGGATGAGATTTCAGAATCAGAATCCCAATGTCCCTGTACCACTATGTCCCCCATATGGGCTCCCCAACCGAAGGAACTAGCGTCTGTGGTTATAATACGGGTTATCTGTGTTATCCAGGGCACCCCTGATGCTAGGTTCTCGCCATCGAGCCACCATCTAAGCGATGTAACAGCTGAGGGGCTTAGCAACACTCGACCTTGTAAGGAGCCTTCCAAGGCCCTGCTATTAACCAGGACGTCGTTCTGAAGGGCTCTAGTATGGAATTGTGCCCACCTGACTGCTGGGATGCATGAAGTTAGAGAGCCTAACAGGGACATGGCCTGTCTGAGGGTCATAGACTGATTATCAATTGCCCGAAGAACCTGCTCCTGTATCTTTTGCAATTTATCTAGTGGCAGCAGGCACTGCTGAGTTTCTGAATTTAGTAATAAGCCTAGAAACTTCTGTATTTTTAAGGGCTGGAGTCGGGATTTCTCGTAGTTTAAAATCCATCTGAGGTTTTCTAATCTGGATTTAGCTTTTTCTATCTGGGATCTACAATGACCCACCGATTTTCCCACAATCAAGAAATCATCTAAATATGGGATGATTAAGACGTCAACCTCCCGTAAATGAGCCATAACCTCGGCCACTATCTTTGTAAATACCCTGGGTGCTGCTGAGAGACCAAAGGGAAGGGCTCTATACTGATAATGACGCACTGTGCCACCTACTGAAACCGCCACTCTCAGGAACTGCTGGAAGTCTGTATGGATAGGTACATGATAGTACGCATCTTTCAGATCTATGACTGCCATAAAACAACCTTTAAACAATATTTTTATTGTTGTATTAATGGACTCCATCTTAAATGTACGATTAATCAAAAACTTGTTAAGGAAACGAAGGTTTATAATCGTTCTGAATGTCTTATCAGGTTTCTGGACTAGAAACAGGGGAGAGTAGAACCCTCTTCCAGCTTCTGGAACCTCTACCAGGACATTTTTCTGGCATAGGCTCAAGACTTCCGCTTCTAAAGCTGCTTGTTCGAGAGAAGATCTTAAAGGGGTTAGTTTAAAGGTATCCCGCGGGACCTGGGTAAACTCCAATCTAAGCCCGGTGGATATTACCTTGCGCACCCAGTCACTATTTGTAATCTGTGACCATGCCGGGAAGAAGGATGACAGTCTACCCCCCACGGGAATTGCTAGTCATTGATTTGGTCTCTTTTGATCTCTCGACGAGCGTGTGAACATATAGCCCATACCTCTTCTCCTTCTGTCTTCCCATCTGGGGCGATCTCTAATAGGCGAAGAGTTGCGCCTTCTCCCCTGGCCGAATCTCCTTCTACCAAATGGACGACGGTAGGACGCAGACGAAAGGTTTGGGAATTTTTTCTTGTCGTCCCCCGCTTTCTCAAGCAGCTCGTCTAGGACAGCGCCGAACAAATATTCGCCCTCACATGGAATCGCACAGAGCTTTGCCCTGGACTGAATGTCTCCCTGCCAGCACTTTAGCCACAGGGCTCTACGAGCTGCATTAGAGAGACCTGCTGCTCTGGCAGCCATTCTCACTGCATCTGCTGAGGCATCTGCTAGGAAGGCTGCTCCCTCTTGGATGGTTGGTAGGGCCCCAAGAATTGTCTGTCTTGATGTACCCTGTTTTAATTGTGACTCCAACTGGTCCAACCAGACCATCATGGACCTGGCCGTGCACGTTGATGCCACTGCTGGTCTTAAGGACCCGGCCGCCATTTCCCAGGTGTTTTTAAGGAAAGTATCTGCCTTTCTGTCTAGGGGATCTTTAAGGGATCCCATGTCTTCAAAGGGTAGCGAGGATCTTTTCGATGCCTTTGCAATGGCTGCGTCTAATTTGGGGGCTCTGTCCCAAGTATTCACTGCCGGATCGTCGAAGGGGTATCTGCGTTTGAGGGCTGGTGGTAGCGACCCTCTTTTATCCGTTTTTTTCCACGCTCTGTGGATCAGATCCTGGATCTTTTGATTTAATGGGAAGACTCTCCGCTTCCTCTGTTCCAGCCCACAGAACATGACATCCTGCATGGATAATTGGGGCTTAGGCTCCTCTACCTCCATTGTCCCTCTGACTGCTTTGACCAGCTTGTCTACCCGGTCAAGAGGCAGACAAAATCGCCCCGAGTCCTCTCCTCCTGAGGAGGACGAGGGAGATGAAGCCTGGGAGTCTCTGATTCCTCGGTAGAGTGGAGAAAAAGCAGACTCCACCAGGACCTCGCCCCTTAGACTTTCCAGCTGGGACAAGGACTTTAGGGTTTCCCTCATTTCTGCCCTGACAATGTCCCTTAAACTCGCCGCTACCGCGGGCGACTCTTCTGCCACCGTCTGCTGAATACAGGGGGGGGCACAATTTTTTGAGGCATGCGTCCGGTAATGGGCATGCACAGAGTGCGCATTCCCTATGTTTAGTCTTACTTGTAGCCTTTTTCCCCTAGAAAAAAAAACACAGAAGGGGGTCCCGTCACTGAGTGAACTTTCACGAAGATCACTTACCAGTGCCACAATCAAGTACCAGAGAATGAGGGGGATTTCTCTCAGTCGATGCTCCTGTCTGCCTGGAAGAGCTCTTACGAGTGGACTGGTCACTTCGTCCCGCCCGCTCATTACTGTCACGGGACACCTTTTTCTGTTTGACCTGCCGAAGGTCATCCAGGGGCGGCAGTGATGCTTGCCGCTGCTGTCGCCCTTGCTTCTGCTGGTGTTGCTCTCAATCACTCTCCATTACCACTGCTGCTGCTGTACGCTGCTGCTTGTAATAATGTGGCCAAGGCAAGGTACCCTGCCAGGGTCCTGCCTAAATACCCCTCCTCCGGTCAGCAGTATCCATGCCACGCCCCTCCCCCCCTAACAGGGCTCCCTACCCCAGCTGGCGCCGCACCCGGTCCGAAAGCCGACACTATCGATGTTTCCGATGGGCGCCGCCATCTTGGATTCTTCGCGCATGCGCAGTGGCGCGCCGACCCGGAAGTGCATCTTCCGCCCACCCCCTGACGTCACCGCTACCCCGGGAAAGACCGGAAGTCACGCGGGTCGCCCGGGAGCCCTGGAAGCAACGCCACCCGGTCACAGCCCCCTGCAGCCGCGCTGCCGCCGTACCTGCGCCGCCGGAGCCGGGAACCCCCGGGGGAAACATACCGGCGGCGGCCTAACCCCGGAGACGGACATCCTCCGGACGCCGCTCCCTGCTGAACACGCCACCGCCGTGCCACCCATCCTGGGCCACCGTGGCGTCCTCCAGTAGATCCGCACCAGGCCGAGGTAGGAGACCCCCCTCGCTACCTGTATCGGCTGGCCGGTCTGGGATCCGGTCTTCTGTAGGATCCCGTCCCCTCAGGAACAGGAAACCAACTTATGCGTGGGAGAGGTGCCGCCCTTTTGTATCTGTAGGTTTCCTGTTCCTATAGGGCAGATCCCCTCTCTCGTGGTGCTGTCATGGGAGTCCGAATAAAAATCAAACTGTCAGAATTGGTATTTTTCGTTCATTTCCCTAAACAAATCCAATAAATAGCGGATCAAAAACCAAACTGGAATCAATAAAACAGGCATGCTTTCCATATGAGAAGCCCCCCCCCACAGCTCAATCAATGGAAAAATAAAAATATCACAGGTTTTGGTAAATAGAGACAAAAAATACATTTTTTTAAAATTGATTTTTTACATAAACTTCTGGATTTTTATTCTCCAATAAAATGAACCAAACAAATCTTTAGAAGTTTGGTATTTGGCTCCCGGCTCGACGCATAGGACACACAAACAAGCCTTTACATTTAGAACGGGGTTTGGGCTTAATAATGTGACAATAACTACATAAAGAAGCCAGAAATTAGCAAATAAGAAGGCA
This sequence comes from Dendrobates tinctorius, assembly GCF_039654945.1. NCBI lineage: Eukaryota > Metazoa > Chordata > Amphibia > Anura > Dendrobatidae > Dendrobates > Dendrobates tinctorius. The sequence goes on from NW_027361925.1 coordinate 3,617,179, forward strand.
AAAAACTGAGAATCAGAAACAGGAGAAATTACCAGTATAAATTTCCAATAAAAACCTAAGTTTATTATTCATCACTAAGCAAAATAACAGAAGATAAATATAAAAACAGGGTTGCTGCTAACCAAGCAGGGACAACATAACACATGTGGCCTTAGATAAAATAGAGTACATAGAAACCTGATAAGAGCTGGGCATATAAAGCCAGTTTGGGTGCAAGGGATACTATGTTCCCAATAGCACGGCAAATCAGGCAAAGAAAGTGTAAATAAGGCACTTACATGACTGGATGTTGGTGTTTGTATGGCGTCTCGCCCCCCCCCCCCCACGCACATTTTGCTTCTTCATCAGGAGGCATGACCCTGACCCTGTTTTTATATTTATCTTCTGTTATTTTGTTTAATGGTGAATAATAAACTTAAGGTTTTATTGGCAATTTATACTGGTAATTTCGCCTCTTGTTTAATAATGTGACAGTAGCAATTATACCAATCCTAATTGCCAACAAACAAGGTGAGGGACAATGAAACGTTATTTTATATGCCATAATGGACTTTTCAATAGTTTTCCTGGCTTCCCAGAGACCCCAGTACCTTGCTTGCTTGAGGTTTTTGGGGTGTTACATTCAGCAGATCCAAGGAAGGCTGTGTAGCCTGAAACAACTTGGTTGGCAGATACATCTGTACATCTACAAGGTAATGGATAATGGAAAGAGAAATCATTTATTCAGATAGACAAAATATTGAATTCTATGGCAGCAGTAAAACAAGCGGAAATCAAGGGCGTACGTAACATATCTAGGCAGGCTTTCTAACAGGTCCATTCGAGATCTCAGGTTCCAGTAAACAGCCAGGAAGGTTTCATTGCTCCAGGCCGTTCTCGACAGGACAGACAGACATATCCATCAATGCCCACATTGAACGCGACCCAACAAACACAATCTGATGCGTGAAGCCGGAGAGAAGCTAGGACTTGTGCAAAACACATCTATCTTCCAGTGAAAAAATAAAAACTGTGATGTAAAACTAGCCAGCAGGTCCAATGCTACATTGTGTTCACAGCTCATAGAATGGTGGACTACATTGGTGGACGTCTTCAGAGATCTGTGTGATGTAACTAGATGCCACCATTACAGTTCTTGTTGTGGACGTCTTCAGAGATCTGTATAGTGTAACTAGATGCAACCAATACTTAGATCTCGAAGTGGACTACATAGTAGGACGCATTCAGAGATCTGTGTGATGTAACTAGATGCCATCAATACTTAGATCTCGTCGTGGACTACATAGGAGAACGCCTTCAGACATCTGTGTGATGTAACTAGGTGCTACCAATACTTAGATCTCATGGTGGACTACATTGGAGGACGTCTTCAGAGATCTGTGTAATGTAACTAGATGCCACCAATACTTACGGTAGATCTTGTGTCTGCTTCTCACTGACCTGAGACAAGTATTGGAGACATTTTTATAACAAATTGCATTTATCTATGTTGGACTGTTAGAGAAGCCCTCCAGCAATGATCTACATGTTGGTGCAGCGCACCTGATTCCAGCAAGGTGTCACTTACTGCACAGTGGTGCAGCTTCCATATAGACACTGATTTTGCGGTGTGAGATTTACTGCTGGATGCGGAGAAACATCAGAACTGATTTGTACGATCAAGGCATAGATTTATTCAGTGTGATATAGTCCCATTACATAGGGGCCATTAATTTAAGAAATAAGACCCTCATGGAAGAATCCCAGTGGAGTCAAACGCCATATCAGTGAACAGACACCGCCATTACGGCACTCAGCTGAGCCAATGTGGAGCACAAATTATGCTGCAATGGTTTGCAGGCACCATGTCACATATGTAATGCTACTGGGGCAAAAGAAGTGGGGCAAAAGAAAATAACAGGGGCAAAAGAAAACAATGGGAGCAAAAGAAGAGGGGCAAAAGAAAAGAACAGGGTGGGGCAAAATAAAAGAACAGGTGCAAAAGAGAACAGGGGCAAAAAAAAAAAAAAAAAAAAGTGGGGCAAAAAGAAAACGGGACAAACAAAACGAGGAGCTCGCTAGAATTCAGGCATAATCGCTTTGGTGCACTGTGGCCATTGTTTTTCTCTGCACCATGACTGCTATTCCAGAACCTCAGTTTTGAAATAGAAAAACTCATAAGTTGTTCCCAAGGAAGTAAACAAACTCTCCACATATAAAACATTTTGGCATAAATGTCCTTGTAATGAGGTTAAAGCAAAAATGTAATAAAATATCTTACTCTGCACATTCAGACTCTTGGCTTTTGTTCGAAGAGATATCAGATCTCGAGTGCTATGAATTGCAGCGCGAAATCTGTTCAATCCTCCCTTCTGTGCGACCGCTGTAGCCCGAGGGGCGGTGGTGCCCAGGAGATGGCTGAGATACTGAGCTATTTCATCCTCCGAGTCTTCTGGAAAAAGCAGAGAAAATTGAATTAAAAAATACCGATGACAACATGGAAACCAAGACTGGAGCAATGAACAACGGCGCATCCGCCCCCGATAGCTGCACACGGCGCACCTGCCCCCCGATGTCTGCATACGGTGCAGCGGTAAGCTGACACTTACCCACTGCACCACTCACCCTCTACACATGCAGGGGTGGATCTGGCTCCTGCACATTGACTGTCTGACCCCTGAGGAGGACACTTACACACTGCACCACTTACCCTCTACACAAGAATCCAAGAAACTAAGTTGTTTGCAGCAGGATGTGGTAAGAAAGTCTGACAAACGTCCAGTCTGAATTCTGTAATTACACAGATGAATAAACAGATCAGAGATGGCAGATACCTGCACGGTCACTGTACTCTCTAGCTCCTTCCATGTTATACAACTCAAATAGTAAAATATTGAAATTACTAAAAAAGGAAGCCATGTTATACCTGGCTCCACCAAAGTATCCGTCCTGGAGCTTCCGGAGGGTTGCGAGTACAGTGGAATCCAGACTGGCACCGGACGCATCTACAATGATGGGAGACATGTGAGAAGACATTGCTCGGGGATCTCCGCCGCTCACACATCTTACAAACTTTTCACTCGGTTTCTCTAGTGCCATTTGAGGGTTTTATCCACAGGACTCGCCTATAGAAACCTTGGGGTCTATGTATAATGGATGACCAGGTGAAATCTGTCACCTGCAGGATGGATAGAGCTGTAGATTTTATACACGTCAATGTCATAAATATGGGATTGTTCATTGTATTAGGCTGGTTTCACACTTGCGTTTTTTTTGCGCTGCTTTTTAGCGCAAAAAAAAGCATGCGTTTTTCCCCCCTATACTTTAACATCGGTGCGCATACACATGCGCACGTACGCGTTTGTATGCGCATGCGTTTTTTTGCAGTGTGCGCTCAGGCGCACAAAATGCATCCTGTTGCATTTTTTGTGCGTCCGACTTGCCCCAAAAAACGCACGCAATGCGTTTTTTTTACAGCAAGACACCCATTAAGGTCTATGGGTGCGCATACGTGCGCATTGTAATGCACACGTATGCACAAAAAAAACCATGCGTTTTTTTTAAAAAAAAAAATGCACCAGAAACCGCAAAAAAAAACGCATGATGGTTTTTTTTATGCGTTCGTGTGCGCAAAAAACGTGCAGCAAAAAAACGTAAGTGTGAAAGTAGCCTTACACACGTACATGTATCCGTGTGAATAGACAGCTGTGGAAAAATGCTGCAAAGTAAGAAGGTTTAAAAAAAAAAATAGTTCATTTGTATCAATTAAATTGCAAAGTGACTGAAGTAACCAAAACTGTACATCCCATCAATATTTGGTGTGATCATCATTTCTTCTGGTACACTTGTACTTGTTGGAGAAGTAACCCCGGATCTCCTGTGTATGAGGCTTGTACCTTGTGTCTCGTAATGTAATGCCAGTTAGGTGCTGGGAGGCACCAGGTCGCCTGCCATGACAGTGTAGTGTGGCTGTGTTGTTCCATGGCACACAAGCGTTTAGGCTATGGACCCTCTGGGAGGCTCATCCTGATGTGGCAGCTGAAATTGGGGCTCTATGGGGCAGAAAAATCACTTCCAAGTCTGCTTGTTCCTCGTTACGCTGAAGTGACTTCCTAATGACATTGGCTGTATGTTTTGGGTCGTTGTCCAGATGCAGAAGACATTTTGAGGTAATCAGACACCTCCCTAATGGTATTATGTGATGGATCAGTATCTGCCTGCATTTCTCAGCTTTGAAGACACAATTAATCCTGACCAGGTCGCCATCTTCATTTGCTGAAATACAGCCTAATCTAGCAAGGAGCCTCCACATCGCTTCACTGTTGCCTACAATTATTACTGCACCTCCAGCAAACCAACTCCCTTCTGTTACAGTGAAACATTTCACAATCTGACACATCCGGAGAGTCCGGAGCACATTCTAACATTTTCTGCACCCCAGTTCCTAGGGCTTTTGTACCTGGCTTGTTTCCATGTCGCATGTATGGCTCCTTAGCCCCAATTCTTTCATAAAGACCACTTCTGACCAAACTTTATCCCAAGAGTAGACGGGTGTGATGGGTCCCACTGGTTGCTGCCAGTTCTGACCTAATGGCATTGTTGGACTTCTTCCAATTTCTTTGGCTGACCACTGTGCCTGCGGCCTGCCTTCAACATCGCCTATTACTTGGTGCTTCTTCATAAAAGCTTGAAGAGCACATCTCAAAACCCATCTGCTTTGAAATCTTTGCCTTCGTGATGCGGCTTATATACGTTGTGTTTTGTTGCTGTGCTCAGCCTTGTAATGGGTGTATGACCTCTGGCAAGAAACCTGGCAGCGATGATCCAGACACACACAACCCTGCTACAAGCATCGGAGTCTGCGTAGGCTTCGTAACAGACACAGAAGAATTTGCACAAGCCTACAGACAAGGCCAAATTTTCAGATGGACACAAATTTTGGTTTTCATAAAGTTTGCTGCTTCGGTTTTTATAGTGGCAATCTGCATTAACTCCAGATTGCACTTTTTGAAATTAGCTTGACCACTTTTCATAGCAGTCATTCCTTGCTATCAAAATTAACTTCACCACAAAATCCCCATTTCCACTTAATTTCATCACTGGCACAAAATAAACTGCTAATATAATTTAAGGAAAAAATGTTGAAGGCAAAAAGAAAACTTATGATTTAGTTAGCATGATGGTGATAAAAGCACACTGGATGCTTCAAAAGGTGCTAGTGCTTGAAATCATTGTCTTCTGTGAAATAATGTTATCTCCATGGAATCACGTGCAGTCAGTGTATTTCATCAAGAGGGCTTTACAGGCAAGGGCATTGTTGCTTGGAAAATTTACCCTAAATCCACTATTGGCTCAATCATTTCAAAGAGATAGGTTCAAGTGATGTGAAGATGACGTTACAGTATTCAATAAAGTCCAGCCAGGATTGGCTCAACCCCAGAGCAGAGTTTCCCAGGGGAATGGAAGCAAGCGTGTGTGTCAAACAGTGAAGCCAAGACATTTGGAGGCCGCCTTGTGTCATGACAGAAAAGACGACACTTCTCACTAAGCAAAACATGACAGGCTGAAGTGCTGTAGGAAATACAAGGATTGGACCGCAGAGCTATTTTTTATGGTGAAGCCCCCTTCAGACTATTGGGGACAGCCTGCAGATTGATTGTGTGGAGAAGAAAAGGCAAACTCTGCCACAAGTCCTGTGTCTACCACCAATAAAACCTCCTGAGACCACTCGTGTGGGGGCTTTTGTCTATTTGATTTACATGTCTCATTTGTCCATTTACTTTGCATTTTGTTAATTGATAGAAATAACCTATTAACAGGTCTATTTTTCAGAGGATTTGTGCCATTCCTTTTTTTTTTTTAGTTTCAAACATTCTACGTTTTATCCTTCTGTATACAAAGAGAATCATCCGATAATGTGCTGCATACTTAGAGAACATAAGATCTTGTCTGCTGGAGTGACAAGGTTATCGGTGCCATTACCAAGCATGGTGCTGGAGATCAGAAAAGTGATGGTTGGTCGTCCAGTCATTCTCCAGCGATGACACAGGTAGGATAGGTCAGTGCGTAACATCTCCACAATCATCCGGTTGTCCAAAGCAAGGTAGAACTGCTGCTGATCTATGAACTAGAAGGGAACAGGTCATGTTAGAAGATTCCCACATGACATTCAACGTCATTTAGTTAAATCATGTGAAGAGAACCTGTCAATTAACCCCATCAAACAGTTTATATGGTCATACCATCTCTTCAGAGCCCCCATCGGTCAGACCCCAGAAATAGGAATTATCCCCTATCCTATGACTAGGGAATGACTTCCAAACTTGAGAAAATCCCTTTAATGAATAAGCACATCTTCACGGCAATTCCTATTTTTACTAAACACATAAAAAACCACAATCAAATAATCAACCTTCATAAAAAATAGGTTTATTAGTAAAATGTCCGGATCTTCTTCTGTCCGCAATAAATCAATTACAGGAGAATGACATTAAGGATCTGAACCAGTAATACAACAGGCAGCTTCTCCAGATTCAGCACACCCTGCCACAACCCCTTCATGCCCAGCGCCTCCAACCAGGATACCACCTTGGGGCGGCGTTTTTGAGAAATCTCGCCCTACATGTCAGGGGACCTCATGGGCAATGGCTCTAGATCACTAGGTCCTCAGAACTACCAACCCTTACTCTGGGAGACTTCAACATCACCATTAACAGCCCCACTTCTACAGCTGCATCCCAGCTTCTATCACTAACCACTTCTCTTGGCCTCTCACAGCTCTCAACCTCAGACACAAAAAGATGGTAACCCTTGACCTGGTCTTTGCCCGGCTCTGCTCAATCTCCTACCTAAATAACTCACCGCTTCCCCTCTCGGGCCACAACATTCTCTCCTTCACGCTCACAAATCCTCGCCCACCCCAGCACACTCCAACCTATCACACATTCAGAAATCTACAAGCTATTAACCCTCAGACACTTTCAGACTCCCTACAATCTTCCCTGTCCCCAATCTCCTCTTTTTCCTGTCCCGATCTGGCTGTTCATCACTACGACATTCTTAGAAGCACCCTTGACCAGGTAGCGCCCCTTACCCTCAGAACCTCCAAACACAGAGTAAAACAGCTCTGGCTCACATCACAAACTCGACTTCTCCAGCGATGCTCTAGGAGTGCTGAACGCCGATGGAGAAAAACCCGCACACCAGCAGACTTCATCCACTTCAAATTTATGTTTAAAACCTATAACTCTGCCCTTCACCTCGCCAAACAGACTAACTTCACCACCCTGATCTCCTCACTAGCTAACAACCCTAAGAAACTTTTTGACACCTTTCACTCCCTCCTCAGGCCAAAAGCACAAGCCCCCATCACAGACATTTGTGCGGATGACCTGGCCTCCCACTTTATAGAGAAAATAAATAATATCCATCAGGAAATCCGCTCACAACCACCAAGTACTGTGACTCCCATCCCTCCCTGCATTTCCCCTGGCTCACTCTCCACATTTGATCTCATCACAGAAGAAGTCTCCAGACTCGTCTCTTCTTCTCGTCCAACTACATGCACTACCGACCCCATTCCCTCACATCTCCAGTCGTCACAACTCACCTAACTACAATCTTTAATCTCTCCCTCTCCTCGGGCATTTTCTCATCCTCCTTCAAACACTCTATCGTTACTCCATTACTAAAGAAATCCGCTCTCGACCCATCCTGCACAAACAACTACAGACCAGTCTCCAGTCTCCCATTCATCTCTAAACTTTTGGAGCGCCTAGTATACTCCTGCCTTACCCGTTACCTCTCCACTCACTCCCTCCTAGACCCTTCACAGTCTGGCTTCCGCCCCCTAAATTCGACTGAAACTGCACTCAAAGTTACCAATGACCTTCTGACAGCAAAATGTAACAGTGACCACTCTCTGCTCATTCTTCTCGACCTTTCTGCAGCTTTCGATACTGTTGACCACTGTCTCCAACTCTCTAGGCTCCAGTCACTAGGCATTAAGGACACCGCTCTCTCCTGGTTTTCTTCCTATCTTTCTGACCGGTCCTTCAGTGTTTTGTTCGCTGGCTACACGTCATCTTTTCCTCTCGCTGTCAGAGTACCTTAGGGCTCAGTCCTTGGCCCCCTTCTCTTCTCTCTCTACACGGCCCCAATTAGACCATCAGCAGATTTGGCTTTCAAGACCATCTTTATGCTGATGACAGACAACTACACACGTCATCACCCGACCTTACCCCCGCGGTACTACAGAACGCCAGTGACTGTCTGTCCGCAGTCTCCAACATCACGTCCGCTCTCTATCTGAAACTCAACCTCTCAAAAAGTGAACTTCTTTCTGCTCCCGCCATCTACTAACCTCCCTAAATCTGAGATTTCCCTCTCCGTGGGTGCCACCATAATAACACCCCGGCAGCAGGCGCGCTGTCTGGGTGTTATGTTTGACACCAACCTCTCCTTCACATCCCATATACAATCTCTTGCCCGCTCTTGCTGCTTACACCTAAAGAACATCTCCAGAATCCGCCCTTTTCTCACCATGGAAACAAAAACCCTCACTGTCACATTGATCCACTCCCGCCTGGACTACTGCAACACTCTATTAACTGGCCTCCCCGTTACTCGACTTTCCCCTCTACATGCCATACTTAATGCAGTAGCCAGGGTCATCCATCTGGCTAATCGGTACTTGGACGCGTCCGCTCTTCGCCAATCGTTACACTGGCTGCCCATTCATTAAAGGATCCAATTCAAAGTACTTGTTCTCACCCATAAAGCTCTCCACAGTGCGGCACCCCCTACATCTCCTCCCTCATTTCTGTCTATCGGCCTAACCGACCGCTGCACTCTGCAAACGACTTTCGATTAACCTCTGCACTAATCCACACCTCCCACTCCCGTCTCCAAGACTTCTCCTGCGCTGCACCAATCCTCTGGAATGCTCTACCCCAAGAAATTAGGACTATCCACAATTTGCACAGATTTAGGCGCTCCCTCAAAACGCATCTGTTCAGAGCGGCCTATCAAGTTCACTAATCAAAGTCATTTTATGTATAAGTGTGCAGCCCATTCACTATCTCCATCTATTCCTCACTTCCTCAAGATAGCTGTACCATCATTGTAAATACACACCTGTACTTTGTATCTCCCCCACCTCTTTGTAGATTGTAAGCTCTCAAAAGCAAGGTCGTCTTATTTTGCTTTAATTATTGTATTGTTAACGTTGTTACTTATGACTTGTGTTTCAAAACTGTTAAACTGTAAAGCGTTGCGGAATATATTGGCGCTATATAAAGATTATTATTATATTCTTAGGATTCCAAGAGAGAGGTGCAAAAAGTGAAGTTATGAGATGAGATCTGCCGGCACAGACAAGAAATACAAGGCCAATAGATACCGAGAAGGTGACGTTCCTGGAGATACAGCTGGGCGACTGGAGTGCAAGATGACACTAAAAGTAACTATCTGGATGTGGCGTAAGGAGGAAGCCCTCTGTTATGAATGAGTCACCGTAGGAGGCAAAAACAGAAATACTAGCCAAGTCCAGAAAACCAGAGAAGTTGGCAGCTATCGGATTGCAGACCCCTGAACCGATCAACAACAACTAGCAGTAGCCGTGGGGGGTTCCTACGGTGCCCTAGACCCCCTCGATCACAGCCGGAGAACTACATAGCCTAAAGACAGAAAGGGAAATCTAAACTGCCCCAGAGCAGACCCCAAAGCAATAGGCAGCCCCCCAACATATAATGATGGTGAAGCAAGATGAAAAAACACACAGATAGAAAGATAGGTTGAGCAAATGATGGGGCCCAAGCTAACTAAATAGGACAGGATAGGAAAGCTGCTGTCTGCAATCCGCCAAAAACCCTATCAAAACAAGGGCCAACAGGCTGATAGGGAAAAAGGCCCTGAAGACGCTAGGCTTCAAAAAAAAAAAAAAAAAAAAACTATATCAGCACTCAGGTATTTTCTGAAGACAGAGCAAAAAGGAATTCAACTCACCCCAGCAGGGAATGGCAGAAATTCAGAAAAACAAAGCAAAACACAAATGCAAAAAGCAGTGCAGAAAACTTAGCTTTTGAGGAGCAGGAATCAGACTGGTCTCCTAGAATCCCTCAGAGAGATCACCAGCAAGGCAGAAGGGAGTCGGCTGCCTTATATCCAGTCAGCAATTCCCGTCACCCAGTCATCATCATCATACCCAGGTGCTTGGTAATCAGCCTCACTACCTTCCTTCACCAGAAGAGGGAGTTCATCAGACCTCAATGGTGAAGGGGAAAATGAACTCACAACAGCCCTCACTGGATACCACTAGGCCCTGAGGAGGCGGGTGGGCAAAAACACCAGAGTGGCTGCTGAAGACCTTCAGCGAGATCTGGTGGCAGCAGCACTAGTGCTTTAGTGTAAAGTGAGGGGCATACAAAATGCTGACGGTCACATTGCCACTGTGCAGAGGTGGGAAACTAAAAGGAGACCTGAACTTTCCTGATCATGACTCAGCTGAGCAGCTCACTCAAGAGCAATAAACCTTCAGCACAAGAGGACAAATTCTGAATCTCCTCCCGCAGTAGGTAACAGAGAAGACAAAAAAAAAAAAAAAAAAAAAAAAAAAAGAAAGGGTGCAAAATTTTGAATCAAATCCAGAAATTATATTTAGCCCAAAACACATGCATTTGGATGCAAAAAAAAAAAAAAAAAAAAAAAAAAAAAAAAAACCACCTCCAAAAGTATCCACATTCTTATACTACTTGGTGCCCGTTTACGCGCGGCAGCTACTAAAATTCCCCCCCCCCCCCCCCCCCAAAGACAGATGTATTTTCACATTTTGGGCATTTTTTATTATTTTATATAGCACAATCTGCATTAAAATAATAAAAAAATAGAAATCTTGCAACTTTCACACCGGTCACGGGGGGCTTTAAACAAACATTTATTTATTTTAGTTACTTGTATAGTGCCATTAATTCCACAGCATTTTATAGACTTTACTTAATTTTGTTTAAGGAAATAATGCATTTACATAGCCACAATGGTTGGGAATTCCATGGTTTGTATTGAAGTGTGTATTGAGCGTGTGCAAATGTGATTGTGAAGAGAGGGAGTAGGTGAGCTGTGACATCACATATTGAGATGGGTGATGTGTTGTCTGCCCTGTATAGAGGTATTAGCAATCACTGTAATCCTACCTCTGACAATAAGGAACCTTTTTGAAAACATTAGAAGAGTCTAAAAAAAGCCCCAGTGGCCAGTATGAAAATAGCAGGATTGTTACTGTAAATTCATTGATTTTTTTCCACATAGTATGACAACACTGCATTTAATCTCAATTATCAAGACTTCTATCAAACGTTTATTTTTGAATGGCTGATGTTTGCCTCTCACATCAGCTCTCCTACAGCTTATTATTTGCTATCTCTGCAAGACAGGTTCATTGAACAATCAGTGTTTGATAATACGTTGATTGACCATTGTGTGGGACCCTTTGACTTGTTGACTTGCCAAACAGAGGAGTAAAAACTATGTAAAATTGAGTAAATACTCTAACAATGTGAGTTAATCTCATCACACCTTCCCCATGACCTCTGGATGATGGCTTAAAGGACAACAGTTGTGAACTATAGAAAAGGGATATGCCTCTGTAACAAGAGATCCAGAGTTCCAAAGAACCAGAGACTCTTTAAAACCACAGCCACAAACACTTACAGGACAGCTGCCAGAACATCATGGCTCCATCACAGGGGGCACAGATTTGACAGCTTATGGAACACGGCCTTGGCTGAAAGAATACAGATCTGCTCTATTGACCATCACTAAACCCATGGATATGTTTGGGGTAGTCAAGATTTGATCCACTGATCACCTGAGCTCCATGGATACGTTTGGAAAAGCCAGGATTGGGACCCACCAGACACCTGGCTCCATGAAGATGTTCTGAGAAGAAAGGTTGTGACCCTCTAGTCACTTGGCCTTGTACCTCAATGGACTGGCTGCTTTCTAAGATAGTCGTTACCATCTCTCTGTGCCCACCACAGGTGGGGGTAGTCGGCCCTAGAAGTCGCAGCTGCCAAAATCCCGGCGAGTCAGCGGAAGGGCGAGACTCCGTAATTTTGCACCATCTTGGGTATTTTGGTGAGACTGTTTTATGTGTTTGTCTGTTAGTAGTTCAAATAAGTATTGCCACACTGTTTTACCCTCACCCTGTGTTTACTGAGTAGTATTATGCCCATGGTAAATAGAGAGTGGGCGTTCAGTGGGATGATCTCTGGTCCATGTGGTCTCGAGCCAACGAAGTAGAGCACCCACTAATCTACGTGTCTGCACGCAGTGGTCTGAAAAGAAAATCATCAGTGCTCAACTGAGCGCTCCTCCTAATAGGGCGCGCTCAACATGGCACAGGCAATCAATGAACAGTTCTTTCTCCTCGTGGGCGGGCTGGCTGCCTTTCGCTTCGCCTCGTGGACGGGCTGGCTGCCTTTCGCTTCGCCTCGTGGACGGGCTGGCTGCCTTTCGCTTCGCCTCGTGGACGGGCTGGCTGCCTTTCGCTTCGCCTCGTGGACGGGCTGGCTGCCTTTCGCTTCGCCTCGTGGACGTGCTGGCTGCCTTTCGCTTCGCCTCGTGGGCTGGCTGCCTTCTACTTATCCTCATGAGCAGGCGGGTGGGTGGGCTGGCTGCCTTCCACTTCTCCTTGTGGGCTGACTGTCTGCCTTCCGCTTCTCCTCATATGCAAGTATCTCCCCCCACAGCTCAGTCTAGAGCTGCTCGCTGTATTCACTGCTGAACTGACACAATGCTCCCCGACATCCTAATTTTAGCATCAGCCTCACTACCTCTACCTGTCTTATAGATAAAAATGATAGAGCTGATGAGATTAGAATGGAAATTTGATCCACTGATCACTTGATTTTAGAAGGATCCCAGCTGAGACCCTGTACTGCAGAGCTGCATGCAAACATCCTTCACTGTATCGCACTTGTGAGCGATGTATGTGTCTAATATGAGCGGCGTATGCGGTGTCTAATATGTGAGCGGTGTGTGCTGTATGTGTAATATGTGAGCATGGTGTGCTGTATGTCTAATATGTGAGCGGTATGCTGTATGTGCCCATCATGCGAGCAGGGAATGTGTCTAATAAATGAGCGGTGTGTGCTTTATTTATAATATGTGTGCGGTGTCTAATATATGAGTGTGGTGTTGCGTATGTGTCTAATATGTGAGCAGTTTGTTCCGTATGTGTCTAATATTTGAGCGAGGTGTACGCTGTTAATATGTGAGCAGGGTGTTCCGTATGTGTCTAATATGTGAGAGTGGTACACAACACTACATCTACTACATGACACCCCCTGACACATCTATTACACGACCCCACATCTACTACATGACACACACTGACACCACATCTACTTCACAACACCACAATAACACCTCATTACTACACGACACACACTGACACCACACCTACTACACGACACACACTGACATCACATATACTGTATTACACGACACATACTGACACCTCATCTAGTACACGACACACACTGATACCATATCTACTACACTGGTCTACTAACCTGTTAATAATTTTATTCATTTTTATCTATATTATTTTATTGCGCCTTTTTGCCCATTTTATACATTTGAGGCTGTGTGCCCACAGTAGCGTTTAAGTGTTTTTGAAGCGTTTTTAGGGGTCAAACGGCTTCAAAAATGCTTAAAATAAGTTTCCCATTCATTTTAATGCTTTTTGGCCTTTTTGTGCCAATGAATGCGTTTTTACCGCTTAGGAAACGCTTAGCAGCTAAAAACGCAGCATGTACATTAATTTTAGTCCACGTTTTTAGCTATTTCCTATGGCCCAGAAGACGAGTGGAAAAAAAACGCATCAAAAACGCGCTTTTTTTAGCAAAAACGTGCAGAAAACGAGCAAAAACGCGTGGAAAAAAACGTGCGTTTTCTGGGAAGGAATCCGGTTTTGTGTCAGGTTTAAAACACTAAAGTGGGCACATAGCCTAAAACTTGTTTAACTCATGCTGTTTTATCTCACGTTTTATATAGGTTGTTTTTAGCTCTCTTTTTTTTATAATATATGATGTCATCTTGTCGTAACATGTACGTGTGACTATCATAACATGTGACTGTTGACTGTTGTGATTGGCTGCTTCCTATTTAAATACCCCATCCTCTATGTCATTAATAAAACTTCCACCTGATGAAGACGGATCCTCCGTTGAAACGCGTTGTGGTTTAACCCCATCTCGTCTGAGTCTCTTTCCTGCGCTCCTAAGACCGTTTTCCATTTTCTCATATCTATTACACGACACACTGACACCATATCTACTACACGACACACTGACACCTCATGTACTACACGACACAAACTGACACCTTATCTACTACACACACACACTGACATCACATCTATTACACAACACACTGACACATCTACTACTACTACTACTACACACTGACACCACATCTACTACACGACACACTTCTACTACACACTGACATCTATTACACGGCACAAACTAACACCTCATTCTACTATACGACACACTGACATCACATCTACTACACGACACACACTGATATCACATCTACTACTACACACACAGACATCACATCTATTACACAACACACAGACATCACATCTATTACACAACACACACAGACACATCTACTACACAACACACACAGACACATCTACTACTACTACACACTGACATCACATCTATTACATGACACACTGACACATCTACTACACGACACACAACTACTACTACTACACTGACATCACATCTATTACACGACACACACACTGACACCACATCTACTACACGGCACACACTGACACCACATCTACTACACAACACCATATCTACTAGAGAACTCATGCCCAAAAATCACCTGTTGAACAGCAGAGGTGCCCTATCGACTATTATAAGAGCCATCTGGGTTGTGCCATGTGTCACACATTTTCACATACAGACAGCACTCTTCAAAAAATTCATGCTGGTGTGGAGGAAATGCTGCAAATTGAAAAGATTCCAAAAATAGAAGTGTTAATAGTTTATTTTTATCAATTAAATTACAAAGTGCATGAACGGGAGAAAAATTTAAATTACATCAATACTTGGTGTGCCCGCCCTTTGCCTCTATATGAGCACCATTTCTTCTCAGTAGTCGCACACAGATTTTGAAATTACTAAAATGGGAAATTTTTCCAGACATCTTGGAGACCTGACCGCAGATGATCTGTGTATGAGTCTTGTGCGGATCCTTCTGTCTCTTCATGTGACACCAGACAGACGGGATGATGTGAGATCAGGGCTCTGTGGGGGCTGGATCATCACCTCCAGGATTCCTCGGTCTTAATGGCATTGGCTGGATGTTGGGAGTTGTTGAAAAATAAATTTGGAGCCAATCAGACGCCTCCTGGTGGTATAACATGATGGAGAAGCATCTTCCTGTATTTCTTAGCACTGAGGACACCATTAATCTTGATCAACTTCCCAACTACATTTGTAGAAATGCAGTCCCAAACTTTCCAAGATCTCCACTATGCTCAACTTGTGTCAGCAGACCCTCGTGCTGCTCTCCAGCCAATAAACTACCCTTTGATACAGCCAAATATTTCATCTCACACTCTAGGGCACCTGCTGCCATTTGTCTGTGCCTCAGTTCATCTTTTGAAGTAAACTTGAGCCACATGGGCTTGTTTCCATGTCCAAGATATGGCTTCTTTGGCCGCGATTCTTCAATGAAGACCATTTGTGAAACAATTTCTTTGAACAGTAGATGGGTGTAGCAGAATCTGACTGTTTGCGGCAGCTTTGGGCTGGTGGCACTGCTGGATATCTTTACATTTCAGAGAGAAGTGAGCATGAAGTGTCCTTCAACTTCCTTGGCTCAGCACTATGTCCTCAATGTTGTCGATTTCTTGGAGCACCTGTCTATGAAAAGCACATCGCGCAGCCCCAGTCAACGTTGGAATCTTTGCCTGGTAGAGACCTTGTGTGTTGAGGCTGTGCTCAGTCTTGCCATGGGGCATAACCCGTGACGTGAAACGATCTATAACATCACCTTTGTAGCAGATTTTCTGGCCGTTTTAGGTTAAACACAACTGTTTGTTTCAGTGAATGTTTGAACCTACATATGAAAATTATTATTGTCACCTGCTTGGGATGACTGGTTACTCATGAATCTCAATATACAGAGTTCGTGTAAAGAGAAGAAATGTCGTTTTGAAGGCAAAGGATTATTATACCAAATACTGAAGGGATTTAGATTTTACTTTTGATCAATTGCTTTGCATTTTGTTGATTGATAAAAATAAACTATTAACGCTTCTCTTTTTGAAAGAACTTTTATTGTGCAGCTTTGCACAGTGTAAAGGTACTGTCACACTAAGAGATATCGCTAGCAGTATCGCTATAACTTGTGACGTTATAGCGATATTGCTAGCGATAACGCTATGTCTGACACTTACCTACAACCCGCTTCCCCGCTGGTTATCGCTGATCGCGCGAGAACAGGCTGGACTGTTTCTCGTCATCAGCTTCCTGCTGTGACGAGCGACGCGTGGAGCCGGGCGGGAGGACGCAGGATCGCCAGGTGTGACAGGTAAGTAGCGACCCCCGTCACCAGCGATGTCGCTAGTGAGATCTGCCTGTGTGGCAGCTCACTAGCGACCACTTAGCGATGCACCAGCGATCCTGACTGCGTCATATCGATGGTCGGGATCGCTGGTACATCGCTAAGTGTGACAGTACCTTAATACACACACACCCCTAGTCTTTCTGTAACTGTAACATGATAATGAGTGACAGAGCCAATTTGGTACTTAATGACCAAGTCAATTTTCACTATTCTGACCACTGTCACTTTATGAAGTTATAGCTCTAGAACGCTTCATTTCCCACTGATTCTAAGAATGTTTTCTTGTGACATACTGTACTTCATGTTAGTGGTAAAATTTATTCAATATAACTTGTTTTTATTTATGGAAAAAAAAAGATGGAAGTTTGGCAAAAATTTTGCAATTTTCACATTTTAAATTTTTGTACCCTTAAATCAGAGAGTGGTGTCACCCAAAATAGTTAATAAATAACATTTCACACATGTCAACTTTACATCAGCACAGTTTTGGAAACATGATTTTTTTTGTTAGGACGTTATAAGGGTTAAAAGTTGACCAGTGATTTCTCATTTTCCAGCAAAATTTACAATACCATTATCTTTAGGGACCACCTCACATTTGAAGTGAGTTTGGGGGTCAATATAACAGAAAATTCCCAAAAGTGACACCATTCTAAAAACTATCTCTAACCCACCCTTAACTTTAGCCCACCCCTATTTTTAGCCCAACCCTAAAGGAAAAATGGAAATAAATACTTTTTCTAATTTTATTATTTTTACCTAAGTAAGGGGGTAATGAAGGGGGGTTTGGATTTAATATTTTTTTATTTTGATCACTATGATAGGGTCTATCACAGTGTTGAAAATTAACCAATAGGAAAAATCTCCTATTGCTGCAGGATGGCAGATCTCGGCAGGCACACTGCACATGCACCCGCCATTTTCTTCCCGGAAGAAGACGACTGCCGCAAGGCGACAACATGGGGGGGATGCAGGAGGATCCAGGGACACCTGAGGTACCGGGGGTGGCTTGGGGGAACCCATTTCTCTCTCCCCTGATGTGGAGGAGAAATTAAATGGGAAATCAGACACTTTTTTTTGTGGTCGCCGTTATTCCGTTATTAATGGCGATCGCAACACTGAGGTCGGTAAAAACAACCCGAATCATGTTCTCTGGGGTCTCAGCTACCCCCGGTAGCAGAGACTCCGGAGAAATTCCGACACTAAGGGGCGCTATACACTTATTTCTCAGCGCCATTAAAAAGCGGTGCTGAGGCATAAGTACCTTTAACTGCTGCTGTTAAAAAGCGTATTGGCGGTCGTTAATGGGTTAAGCTTATTAAGTGACTACACGGCTACTGAGGCTGTGACAAGTAACAAGCCTGGAGTGTGCGCGAGTCCTATAACACACGGCAATAATGACCATAAACACAGTCATTAATCTTCCAAGGGAAATGATGGCATATGTAGTTATTCCTCCCTATTGTAATATCAGTCAGTATGTTTGATGGAGATTGGTCCTTTAACACAGGGGACATGGAAACCGCTGTTTTCAAGACCCCATCAATTGGTAATAGAAAGATCTGTGAAGACAAAACATCCCAACATAACTTCCATTTGTCTGTTCCCGCACACTGAACCTTTCCTTACATACTAAAAATAAATAAAGCAGGACATTATAAATGGACGTGTGAGCAGAGCCCAATAACTAAGTACCATATGAATGCAATGTAAAAAAAAAAAAAAAAAAAATGGAACCGCACAATACCATTTGGCGGGTGCCCGGGCCTCCTTAGCTATGTATCCAGGACTTGCCCAAATCCAGACAAAAATAAAAGGGGAGGCAGCACTTCGTAATTAAAGGTGAAAAAGTGGATTTTATTCAGAAAGGCTCAGTGTGAGCCGAAACGTCTCCATGCTGTGTGGGTCTGAATAAAACCCACTTTTTTCACCTTTAATTATGGCGTGCTGCCTTCCCTTTAATTTTTGTAAGTACCATATATGAGAGATGAGTAAATAACTAAACACCATAGGAGTCATGAGTAAATAACTAAGCACCATAGAGTAACAAATAAATAACTAAGCACCATGAGTGATGTGTAAATAACTAAAGCACCAAATCAGTCATAGTAAATAACTACCGTATATACTCGAATATAAGCCGAGATTTTCAGCCCAAAAAAATTGGGCTGAAAGTCCCCCTCTCGTCTTATATTCGAGTCATATACAAAGGGGGTCAGAGGGGGGGGGGGGGCGGTGGTGTCAGGTCATACTTACCCGTCCTGACACTGTATCTTGAGCCCCCAGCTTCTCCGCGCTCTCTCTTCCTGCCTTCAGCGGTCACGTGGTGCCGCTCATTAAAACTCATGAATATGCGCATATTCATGAGTTTTAATGACCGGTACCACATGACCGTTGAAGGCAGGAAGAGAGAGCGCGGAGAAGCTGGGGGCTCAAGACACAGCGTCAGGACGGGTAAGTATAGCGATACTCACCTGTCCTGCGTCCATGGCTGCTTGCTGCTGTCTGTCATCGGTCAGTGACTTCAGACAGCAGAGGGCGCAGTGACGTGGTTAGTGCGCGCCGCGCCCCCTGCAGTCTGAACGTCACTGACTGATGACGTGGCAGATAGCGGTGAGCAGCCATGGACGCAGGACACGCGAGTATCTCAGGTGCCAGCAGTGACACCGGCACCTGACACCCAGCGACGGAGAGGTGAGTATGTCATTTTTTTTATTTTTACATGCAGCAGCAGCAGCATGGGGTCAGCATATGGGGGAATAATCTATGGAGCTTCTTCTGGGGTCAGCATATGGGGGAACAATCTATGGAGCTTCTTATGGGGGCAGCATATGGGGGAACAATCTATGGAGCTTCTTATGGGGGCAGTATATGGGAGAACAATCTATGGAGCTTCTTATGGGGGCAGCATATGGGGGAATAATCTATGGAGCTTCTGCTAGGGACACCATATGGGGGAATAATCTATGGAGCATTTCCCACCCTAGGCTTATACTCAAGTCGATAAGTTCTCCCAGTTTTTTGTGGCAAAATTAGGGGGGTCGGCTTATACTCGAGTATATACGGTAAGCACCATATTAGTCATCAGCAAATAACCAAGCGCCATTCGAGTAATAAGTAAATAATTAAGCACTATATGAGTCATGAGTAAATAACTAAGCACTATATGAGTCATGAGTAAAATAACTAAGCATTATATGAGTCATGAGTAAATAATTAAGCACTATATGAGTCATGAGTAAAATAACTAAAGCATTATATGAGTCATGAGTAAATAACTAAGCACTATATGAGTCATGAGTAAAATAACTAAGCATTATACGAGTCATGAGTAAATAACTAGTTGAATAGATAAGCGTGTGCACAGCTTTAGTTGGTGCCAGAGTAGGTTCCCACACCATTAACATATTAAGAGACTCGGCACTCAACTTAAGTGATCAGATAATTTAATGTTGTCCACACTAGTAGTAAGCAAAACGTTTCAGTCTTACATCAGACCTTCATCAGTTACAGAATAAAGTAAGGTTATTAGGTCATGTGGACCAATAATCTTGGTTGAAGATCACGGAGTCTGCACATGCCACTGAGGCACAGCACACTTAACCCTTTATTTGCACAGGTCTGACAACCCTTGCCCTACTTTTTCATGACACAGAATGTTTAATGATCTATTGATCTTCAACCAAGATTATTGGTCCACATGACCTAATAACCTTACTTTATTCTGTAACTGATGAAGGTCTGATGTAAGACCGAAACGTTTTGCTTACTATTAGTGTGGACAACATTAAATTATCTGATTACTTAAGTGCAGTGCCGAGTCTCTTAATATATGAGTAAATAACTAAACACCATGAGTCATGAGTAAATAACTAAGCACCATAAAAAATAATAATCTTTATTTTTATATAGTGCTAACATATTCCGCAGCGCTTTACAGTTTGCACACATTATCATCACTGTCCCCAATGGGGCTTACAATCCCAAATTCCCTATCAGTATGTCTTTGGAATGTGGGCACACCATATAAGTAAATAACTTGGCACCATATGAGTAACGAGTAAATGACTAAGCACCACATGAGTGATGAGTAAATGACTAAGCACCATGTGACTAATGTGTATTGTAAAAGTGCACACCAAAGTCTGTGCACTATGAAGAGTGGCAAATTTCTCAAGATCTTATGCACTACCTTTCACTCAAATTCTTTGTGCAACAGAACCTAGCTGTAAGCAATGGAGAAAACTGGTAATAGGGCTGTAATCGGCATCTACGTCAATACCTGAGGAGTGAAAGCAAAAATGTTCTGACGTATGGAGTAGAGTTTGGAAGTTCCCAGGACGCCCATATTCCTGTAGGGTCTTCCGCTCAGTTTCATCTTTTTGTTGCGTCCTGTATTAAAATCCAAAAACAAAATCCACAATTTACATAAAAGTGCATTAAACCAAATATGAAAACTAATTGGAGCACTAGAATCGTTAGAAACAATATTGTGAGCAGAGCAGCAAATAAGACAACGGAAATTATTGTGTTAAATCTCAGGAAACCTTTCACCAAATAGAAGTACATAGGAAAAAGTAAAACATACATGGAACTGGTCAAATTGGAAAATGTCATTTACCTGCAGTTATAGGGTTAATCTGCTGTGACTACTCAGAGAACATGGATGTCCTTCCTCCTAGGATCCGCTGGCTTTCAGCCACAGGGAGCAGAGCTGCTCCAGGCATCACTCAGCGCACACAGTGAGCAGCAGCAGTAAGCCCTGCCCCAGCACTTTGACAGCTTGTGGTGCAGCACATCTATGCAGAACGAGCTGGCAGGGCACCAGGACGTCCTTACAGACACTTTACACAGCATAGCCAGAGGTAACCACTTTGTGCATGCCCTCATGACTGAAAACTGGCGGCTTCTGGGACCAAATACACGTTTTTCTCGACAGGTGCATACTCCATAAAGCGGCCGGCAGCAGTGTAAAGGCTGATACCCACTTGCGAGAGACTCACACGATTCTCGTGCGAGTCTCTCTCATGAAAACCTGGCACTGCCGCCGGCACTGGGACCGGAGTGGGTGGCTACATGTATTTCTATGCAGTTGCACGCTCCGGTCCCAGTGTCGGCGGCAGTGCCAGGTTTTCATGAGAGAGACTCGCACGAGAATCGTGCGAGTCTCTCGCAAGTGAGTATGAGCCCTAACACTAATTACCTTCAGATTAACCCTACATCACTTTAATAGACGCACTGACAATACATGCATAATATGCAGACTATCAATCTGGTGATATTGATGTATGCAATAAATCTAATAAACATGGACTAAAAGCTGACAGCAGTGAGGTACCACTAGTAGTGGCAGACTAGCCACTATGGGGCCCATGATTTGGAAGGCCCAACACCGAACGGTATGGCCAACCGTCCATTCACCTCAATTTTAACAATCTGCAACCGCAGTTAAAAACAATCATGGAGCGACTCCCGGGGTCCGTCATTTAACCTGTGCGTTAGTCTTACTGAAACAAGTATGAGTTAATCACTAGGTCACACCTGCAGTGCGGAGCCACAGTCCATATATAGCAAAGTAAGGGAGTCATTTTTATTTACTAGTCACTATGTGTAGGGGGCTATCATACTGTGTAAGGAAAGGGGGTTTTGAGTGTGTGTGTGTGTGTGTGTGTGTGTATATGTATGTATGTATGTAGTGTCCCTGTAGGGGTCATGATACTGTGTGTGGGGCACTGTGGCGACCTCATAAGGGGTTGGTGGCTCTGTGGCAGCATTCTACTATACTGCGCGTGCCGTAGGGTAATTACACTGTGAACGAGGGGGGTGCCGAGAGAGGATTGGCTGTGGGGGTTCATACTGTGCGCGGGGAACTGTGGGGACCTCATACAGCAGTTAGTGGCTCTGTGGCAGCATTATACTGTACTGGGGGCACTGTGGGGTTATTACACTGTGAGTGAGGGGGTGCAGTGTGAGAATTCGCTGTTGGGTGTCATACTGTGCGTGGGCACTGTGGGGACCTCATACGGAGTCAATGGCTCTGTGGCAGCATTATACTGTACTGGAGGCACCGTGGGATTATTACACTGTACATGAGGGGGTGCTGTGGGACGATTCGCTATGGGGTTTCATATTGTTTGCGGGGCACTGCGGGGACCTCATAAGGGGTTAGTGGCTCTGTGGCAGCTTTATACTGTACTAGGGGCACTGTGGGGTTATTACAATGTATATGTGGGGGTGCTGTGGGAGAATTCACTATGGGGTTTCATACTGTGAGTCGAGCATCATACTCTACGGGGGCCATGGAAGGAGTATTGTAGTGGGCGAGAACACTGAAGGGTTTCAATATGGGCAAAATGTCAAAGTGCTGCAGGTATACCCTTCTGTAACTGTGCCTATGTGCCAAGACCCCCTGCTTGCCTTTTTTTTTTTTTTTTACGGTTGATGGAGGACCAATTAGGACTTTTGTCCCCGGGATGTCTATATACACCCCTGCCTGACCAATATACTTACCGAGCCGGGCATATATGTGGCTGAGGATCCTGGCCGGCTGCACTCTGATGGGGTGCACGTTAGCCACGGCCTCCACCTCTATACCATGCTTGTGAAGGATCTCTCTAATCTCCTCAGTCTCTGCTAGGATGCAAACTGTGAAGACACGAAGCTCACATTAGTTAGGATTCTGCCAGAGTAATGTTGAGAAAAGCACGTTACACGCTGACGTCAAACAGTTGCTGCGTTCCGTTTTCTAAATGTTAACATTTCAAAAACCAATAATTTTAGTAAAAGCATTTATTAGTCCTAAAGTTAACGAGAACGTGTTGGTACAAGTGTTTAATCAAATGTGTTACTTGGTTCATGGTACTCATATTGTGTTCTTTATTTCCTCCCTTCTATAGTGCCATTAATCCACAGCGCTTTACAGACTTCATCATTGTTGTCCCCATCAGGGATCACAATCTACACTCACCAACAGTCTTTGGAGTGTGAGAGGAAACTGGAGAACCCGAAGGAAACCCACAAAAACATGTGGAGAACATGCAAACTCTGTGCAGATGTCTTCCGTAGTGCGATTTGGACCCAGCGCTGTAAAGCAATAGTGCTAACCACTGCGCGACCATAGAGTGCTAACTATTGAGCCATCATTTACTATTCATTTAAATGTCACAACCATACACAGATACTTGTCACATGACTTTGCTCAGCCCATTTGAGGGTATTTGCACTGTTCGTCATTTTCACACAGTGCACAGCCATGTCAAAACAATAGTACTCTGCGCACACAGTACACAGCCGTATCAAAACAGTACTGTGCGCACACAGTGCATAGCCATGACAAAAAAAACAGTACTGTGCGCACACAGTGCATAGCCATGACAAAAAAAAACCAGTACTGTGTGCACACAGCCATGTCAAAACAACAGTACTGTGCGCATAGTGCTCAGCCCTGTGATACCGTAGGAGAGATCTCAGTTTGAATTAGTTTGTAGCATACCTGTTTGGTCATACAAGGCTTTATCCACACTCAAACAATTCTTTTTCTTTCTTTCTTTCTTTCTTTCTTTCGTGACTAACGCCATACAGCACGTCATATTTCACCTTGTCATTTACTGCCACTGAAATTCAGCTGTTTGCAGAGGTGGTGCAGAGTAAAAATCTAATTTTTTTTTGTTGCAATACTTTGCTCCTACCACACTATCTGAGCAACATGATTGGGAAAAAGCGAGACCAAGGTGGAAGAGGAATTAGGCTTGATGTTCAAGGTGTATGTGGGGTAGGTGATAATGTTTGTGAAACCACTAGTGAACAAACATCACGTCTTATACAAAGACAGCTTCTGGTACCGGACGAGCTACCTTTCTTTGACAGTTGAACAGCGGCACACCTTGTTGAAGAGGGCCAGAAAGAGCATGTGCTCAAGTGCACAGCTTCAAGTGGCCTCTCCTCCTCCACTTCAACATCACACCCAGTACAGTCCACAGAGGTGGCACAAAAATTAGCCCTGCTTCCCAACTCTCCAACCGTACAACTGACTGTACAGAACCACAGATGGGTGAGTATAGAACTTTTCACACATTCTATGCCATCGTCATCAAAAGTGTACTCAAAAGCTTCACAGAGTCAAGAGGAGGAAATCTGCACTGATGCCCCCAATTTTTTTTCACTTGCAATCGGGGTAGGACGAAGTAGGATCCTGAACAGCATCCTGATCCTCGTCATCAGACGTTAACCTCGGGGGGGGAGTGGAGGCGATTCTGATGAGACTAAGATATCTGAGGCTCATGCGGACTGTTCTGTGCTGTCAGGGCAGGAAGAGGAGGATGACGACTCTCAAGGCGAGGAATGTGATAACACAGAGGATGATGATGAGGTTACAGAACCCACTTGGTGTCAACACTGAGGCACTCAGCTGACTAGGTCATCTGGGGAGGTGGAGGAGGAAAGCAAGGAGGTTACATTGCGCAGACACGGAGTGATGCAACCACGACAAGCACTGCATCCTCGGCCACAACTCTGGCTGTAGACAGCAGCGTTGGCAAGTCTGCAGCTCACAGGGGTGGCAAGGGTTGCCTATCCTGGGCCATTTTTGACAATGAAAAAACACAAAAATTGAGCTTGGTTTAAGTTGGTACACATGCAGCATATAAATGCATGTTCACATGGCCAAAAAGCATACAAAAACCTACAAAAGACAAGGTGAAAAAAACCCTGCTATAATTAAGTAAAAAGCAAAAGTGCATTTAAATCAGAGTTTTTAGTAATGCTGTATTTGATCAAACATAGCATAAAAGCCGTCCCACCATCGACAAGGTGACTCTGTGGTCAGGGCGGTCCTACACTGTCTAGTATTAATAATAATAACCTTATCATGTGTGAAATTTGATGTCTGTGTGAATAAGGGCAGACAAGGACCGGGTCCCAACCACTAGGACACCAGTCAGGGGAAGCCTTTAAATACAATTTCCAGCTCAGGAGAGGGAGGCCACACCCCAGCTTGCACAAAATGCAAAAATACAAAGAAAAAATACAAAAATTGAGCTTGGTTTGAGTTGGTACACATGCAGCATATAAATGCATGTTCACATGGCCAAAAAGCATGACTGGTGTCCTAGTGGTTGGGACCCGGTGGTTTTTGACAATGTAAAGGATGAGCCAACTCACGTTATCTGCCAACTTAGCAAAAAAAAAAAAAAAAATGGAGTATAGGGAAAAAGTGCAATAATTTGACTACTACATGCATGAAACTTCACATGTGCAATCAACATGCGCTACTCTGGGACTCGCACAGCAATAAAGAGCGGACCAGTGGACCTCAACAACCATCAGCTTCCCCATCTGCTGCTGCTTCCTCCTCTGTTACTGTGCCAAGTATTGTCACGTAGGTCTCTGAACGCAGAAACTCGGGTTCTTTACCCGCTCCAGTCAGGCTGAGTGAGAGCCCGTCAGCTGTAACAGAAGCAGACATGCCTACTGTTTATCGATCTCAGATAATGAGCACACCACAATTTTACCAATCCACTGTAACATCTCTGCCTGCACCTCGCTCACGGTCCAGCAGTTCGTCCAGTTCACCGTACTCAGTCCTCTCTCAGCACAGCAGCCAGAACTTGGTCCCACAGTTGTAGCTCCAGAAGTCTTGGAATCCCCAAGGCTTCCAGGACAAACCTCTATATTTCACACTTACATCATTGCTTCTGCCTCCTCCACCTCCTCTAGGGCCTTCACATGCATCCTCAACTTCTACCTTAATGTGACATGCACCTCCGTACTGCGCAGTCAGGGCTCACCACAATCAGTGTTAAAATTGATATGCCTTGTAGATCGCAGTCATACAGAGGAAGAGTTGTGGATGGTTTTCCAGGCCTAGTTTGAGCAATGGCTGTCTCCACTGAATCTGGACACAGGGAAGGTCGTGTCCGATAACAGGGCAAACCTGGTGGCGGCCCTGAGCCAAGGCAAGCTCACACATGTGACTAGCATGGCTTATGTGGTCAACGCGGTGGTACAGCGATTTCCCTGTCACTATCCTGGCCTGGGTGAGCTGCTGCAGAAAGCACCAAAGCTGTGTGCTCTCTTCCGTCGTTGATGAGGGTGGCGGAGAGATCAATGATGGGTTTTGGTGGAGAACAATGATGGAGGTGGTGGAGAGGACAATGAGAGGTGGTGGAGAGGGCAATCATGGATGTTGTGGAGAAGGCAATTATGGGGGATGGAGATGGCAATGATAGGTGTGGTGGACAGGGCAATGATTGGACTGGTTGGGAGGGCAATTATTGGGGGATGGAGATGGCAATTATTGGGGGATGGAGATGGCAATGATGGGTGTGGTGGAGAGGGCAATGATGGAGGGGGAGGAATATACTGGACTTATAATAGACTTAAGGGGAGAAGGACGTTAGATATGGATGTAAAATGAATTGAGTGGTGGAGGAGGGTGCTAAGCCCCTGATAGCGTCCTCCCTCATCTCACAATTCACTGTGATGCTATCGGGGTCTTAAAATTTATTGGGAAGGGGGAGAGGAAGCGATAAGGTGCAGATATTACCCAATATCTGGCATTTAACTTTCTGGCTATGAACAGCAGCCTAGCCACGGCCAGCTTGTGTGAGTTATTAATTCCAAATTCTTCAACGTATCCCAACACACTCCAACAGAGTTCTAGGCACTACACATTCATACCTCCCCTCAATCAGACTAATCACCACCATCCAAAAACCTGGAAACGTGGACATTCCCTCATTCATACATCTCGGACATTCAGAAGTACTTCTCACACCAACCCTATGTAGAAACTCAGGGGATCTGTAAGCTCTATGAATGGTAAATAATTGTGACAAACGACCAGGCTCACAGAGTGACAATTTCGGAATATATTCTAAAACAGACTCCCAAACGTCATCATCCAATACTCCTAGTTCTTCCTCCCATTTTTTCCGTGCACAGATAGGGTGCCGCATCAAAAAGGTGTGTAACAGGTCTTCATAGATCGTGGAAACAGTAAAATATATATCTTTCTGGACCCTTCGACCACTAACTCGCCTCTGCAGCCTGTAGGAATGCTGAAACCTTATATACAGAAACCGATCTGTATCTGGCACCTGAAATTCTTCTTGTAAGGACTCAAACGACCTCAACCCCTGATTAACCAGTAGCTGCGATAAATAGCATATTCCCCTACGCGACCAAGCTTTTGTTCATCCAGACGGGAGTATAGATAGTCATTTCAGAGATCTATCTAATCTTTTTTATCCTGGACTACGTCTTCTGCACCAGATCCAGAGTAGGGAACCTCTTACCCAACTGCCCAAAACTCCCATCCTCCAGCCCCTGCACCAGAGGGACCCTCTGAACCACATACCCAAGCATAGCCTGCACTGTACTCCCACCGACCCCTGATATCCAAACTCTAATATGTTGGCCTTGGGATGCCAGGAAATATATTCAAGGATTGGGCAAAGCAAGTCCCCCCCTCCTTGGGTCTCTGCAAGATCTCTAGTTTTATCCTGGCTGACATTCACCCCAGACCTAATCTCGAAATAGGGAATTAAGACTCTGGAATAAACCCCACGGGAGCCACATCGGCCAATTAAGAGGTACGTATAGGAGCTTCGTCATAAGTATCATTTTAGACAGGTTCGTCCTACCTACCACCGAGAGACGCAGCTTGCACCAAGTCTGGACCTTATCTTTAAATTTAGCCCGGAGCGGAAGCACATTCAATCTAGAATATTCTGTGATTGGTAAAGCAATCTGTATTCCTAGGTATTTAAACTGGTCACTCTGCAACCCCAACTTGATTGAAAAAAAAAACAAATATAGAAATTTTTGGAAATTTATTAGAAAAGAAAAACTGAAGTATCACATAGTCAAAAGTATTCAGACCCTTTGCTCAGTATTGAGTTCAAGCTCCCTTTTGAGCTAGTACAGCCTTGAGTCTTCTTGGGAATGATGCAACAAGTTTTTCACACCTTGTAAACCAGACGCCCTGTCTCTGCATCTGAAAAACACCCCCATAGCATGACGTTGTCACCACCATGTTTCACTGTTGGGATTGTATTGGGCAGGTGATGAGCAGTGCCTGGTTTTCTTCACACATACCGCTTAGAATTATCACCAAAAAGTTCTTTGACTCATCAGACCAGAGAATCTTATTTCTCAGTCTGGGAGTTCCTCATGTGTTTTTTTTGGCAAGCTTTATACGGGCTTCCCTATGTCTTGCACTGAGGAGAGGCTTCCGTCGGGCAGCGATAGTTGACTTTGTGGAACTTTATCCCATCTACCTACTGCATCTGTGGAGCTCAGCCACAGTGATCTCAGGGTTCTTATTTACCTCTCTCACCAAGGCTCTTCTCCCACAATTGCTCAGTTTGGCTGGAAGGCCAGGTCTAGGAAGATTTCTGGTGGTCCCAAACTTCTTCCATTTAAGGATTATGGAAGCCACTTTGCTCTTAGGAACCTTGAGTACTGCAGTAATTCTTTTGTATCCTTGTCCAGATCTGTGCTTTGCCACAATTCTGTCTCTGAGCTCTTTGGTCAGTTCCTTTGACCTCATGATTCTCATTTGGTCTGACATGCACTGCGAGGTCTTATATACAGCTGTGTGCCTTTCCAATCAAGGCCTATCAGTTTAATTAAACACAGCTGAACTCCAATGAAGGAGTAGAACCATCTCAAGGAGGATCACAAGGAAATGGATAGCATGTGACTTAAATATGAGTGTGAGCAAAGGGTCTGAATACTTATTGACCATGTGATATTTCGGTTTTTCTTTAATAAATTTGCAAAAATGTCTACATTTCTGTTTTTTTTCAGTCAAGATGGGGTGCAGAGTGTACATTAATGAGAAAAAAAAACAAACAACTTTTTTGAATTTTTGAAGTTACCAAATGGCAGCAATGAAACAAAGTGAGAAATTTAAAGTGGTCTGAATACTTTTCTACCGTCTGTATATAGTGTACTCATTTAATATGTATAAAACAGTCCCTTAGTGTATTGTGTACTCAATTATTATGTACAGCACAGTCCCTAAGTATATAGTGTACTCACTAATGTATAGCACAGTCCCTTAGTACATAATGTACTCACTTATGTATAGCACAATCCTTTAGCATATAGTGTACTCATTTATTATGTGTAGTACAGTCCTTTAGTATATAGTGTACTCACTTTTTATATATAGTGCTGTCACTGTTAGTTACATAGTTTCCTGTTTTATAATGAACACCGTCTCTTATTAAATCTTCTGCAGTTATATATGGTACTGTCCCTTATTATATAGTTTCCTCTGCCGTTATGTACAGTGCTGTCCCTTACATAGTGTATTCTTGTTGTTTTTCTTAATCACAGCACCCTCCTATTACATAGCCATCTCGTTAGATATAAAATGACTGCTGATTGAGCAGCCGGTGACCAAAGGACCAGACCATCAGAAAAGAAGCTTTCCTAGGCTCCATCAGCCATCATTGCATTATATATCTACGCAAGATAGATTATATATATATATATATATATATATATATATATATATATATATATATATATATATATATATATATATATATATATATATATCTATCTGAGGAGACAGTGACCCATCAATTCCACTCTGTCATAACCGGTATTGATATTTCTGCACTTTGAGAATAATGCCTT
Source organism: Dendrobates tinctorius (assembly GCF_039654945.1). NCBI lineage: Eukaryota > Metazoa > Chordata > Amphibia > Anura > Dendrobatidae > Dendrobates > Dendrobates tinctorius. The sequence continues at coordinate 3,647,467 of NW_027361925.1, forward strand.
CAACCAACCAACCTTGAACGACCACATCTGGTTTGGGAACTGTAGAAAACCTTCTGTTGAGGGGATCAATCTCTCCAGGAGCCAGGAAGCCCTGTGCATAGAGCAAGGGGGAAGGTTGTTAAGACGAACAAAGTAATAAGATCCTTTCACACACGTAACAAAGAACAGTCATTGTCCTCTGGAGCGTTGTACACCCTTCATCACATTTCTTCACTTGTTAGTCTACACACATCCCTTTCTCACATGTCCATTCCCTCTTCTAACTTGTGACTCTTCTGTCTTGTTTACTGACTTTTCCAACAACTTAAAGTGTCAAAGTGAAGAAGGACTGGAGCCAATATCCCGGGTCATCAATGACGTCACTTCAATAGGATAGATTATTTTATATACCCGACTTTCCTTCAAAAATATGTTTTGGACTGAATTGTTTTTAGTGATAGACATATTAAAGGGAATCTGTCAGCAGATTTTTGTTATGTAATCTGAGAGCTGCATGATGTAGGGGTAGAGACCCTGATTTTAGGAATGTGTCATTTTCTGAACTGCATGGTGCAGTTTTCATAGAATCTCTGTTTCTTTTCTGCTGCTCTCAGATTAAACAGCAAAAACCTGATCATAGATTCCCTTTAATACAAGCACAGAGATTTACAGAGCCAAAACACATGCTAAGAATGTGAACCTTCGTGTAACATCACGGACAGGGAAGGTGCTATGGACGTGTGGCCCCTCCTACAGAGTACTCACCACCTCAACTGCATATAAAATTTAACAAGAAAATTCTCCAAAACTATCCTTCAGATTTTGAGACTGAAGGTATGCGTCCTCTTCCCACCCCTTACAAGGTCCTGTAGTTACTTTGTTATTGATTTTTTAGATGACAGACTTCCTAGAAGTCAATTTTATATTTTTTGTCTGGATTTTTTGGGTGGTGCGGGAGGAGGCCACCACTTCAATTTTTTGCCTCAGACAGCAGAAAAGCTGGAAACGACCAGGGGTAAAACTATATTAACATTCATAGAGTCTTCAAACTTGCACTTGAGCAAACATTAGAAAAAAAAAGAACTTTCTTATTGATCAGTGCAAAGCATTCGATGATGGACTGGAGGTATCAGTGCACCTTGATGGAGAGATTGGGTTTTGGCCAAGCCACTCGCACAACTCCTAAGCACTACCCTACTCACTGTGTGTCTCTGCTCCACCCAGCACTGGACCATCGCTCTGAGCTACTTCGTGCCATTTGAGGTGATAGATCAGGTGACTTCACCCTCTTTTCCACGCCTGATCTTCGGTTCCTAGTAGCTCATTCTCCAGCTTCCTGTATTGGTGTATTCCTGCTTTATCTCACTTGTTAGTGACCCAGCTTGCCTTCTTGTTAATCCTGATCTCTCCGCTCCTGACCTTGGCCCATTCTAGACCTGTGCTGCTTGCCCCGACCTTGGACTGCCCGACTATGCTTCAGTCTCACCCACCTGAACCTGAGTCACTGACCCTCCGGTCAGCTACTTCAGTCCCAGAGACTGCCCTGGAGTGGTACCTGGTGTCTACCAGCAGCCCCAGCCTATTCTAATCATCAGCGCCCATAGTGAAGACCTGGTACACACGTGATGACAGCATTTTATCTTAATTAACCAGACATCTATTTTCAGCATGCCAGAAGGAATAGACTTATCTTTTGAATTTGTGTGTTTGTTCTTTGGTTGGTCAAGAAAACACAGACTTATGTTCATATAAGCCTGTTAAATTGACTTTTAAGTTGACGTTTGTTCTAACATATTGTGTTGTTATCCTGGATGACAGAGACACAGGGTAATTGAACAATAATGCTCCATCATCAGGGATACAGATTTGACACGCTACAACAGTGTTCCCCAACTCCGGACCTCAAAAGCCACCAACAGGTCATGTTTTCAGGATTTCCTCAGTATTGCACAGGTGTCTGAATTCTTGCCTGTCCAGGTGATGCAATTATAACCTATGCAATACTAAGGAAATCCTGAAAACGTGACCTGTTGGTGGTACTTGAGGACCGGAGTTGAGGAACACTGCTCTACAGGATGCCAGCTTAGGGGACCACGGCTCTGGCTGAAAGAATACAGATCTGCTCCACTGACCATCACTGAACTGATGAACACGTTTGGGGTAGTCAGAATTTGGACCCACCGGTCACCTGAGCTCCATGGATGTTTGGAAAAGCCAGGATTGGGATCTACCGGTCACCTGGCTCCATGGAGATGCCAGTTTGTGACCCTCCGGTCACTTGGCCTTATCTCTCAATGGAGTGTCAGCTTCCTAAGCTAGTCGTTAGCCTCCTCTCTGTGTGTGCCACAGGTGGTGGTAATCGGCTCTTGAAGCTCTGAAGTTACAGCTGCTCTTATCCCAGAGTGTCAGCATACGTGCGAGACTGTTTAATTTTGCACCTTCTTTGGTATTTTGCTGGGACTGTTCTATGTGTTATTTGCCTGTTTTGTGGTTCAATAATGTACTGCCACACTGTTTTACCCTCACCCTGTGTTGTCAGAGTAGTATTATACCCACAGTAAAAGGAGAGCGGGCGTTTGGTGGGATGATCCCTGGTTCATGCGATTTCGGTTAGTGAACCAGAGCATCCTCTGAGCCCCATGTCTCCACAACTTAGTCACGCCCTTCCAGGGTATGCCCGGCCCATTGCGCAGAGGGTCCACACACACACTAGTGTTACATGCTGGTTGAATGGGGTACATTTTCTGAAAATTAAATTGCTACCCAAAATGGTCATACTTTGATAATTCACCTGTATGAGTCCTGAGGCATTTCTTCACAAAAAACGATAAAATACTGCAAGTGGACCTCCTATCAGAATAAAACTGGAGACATGCTTAGCTGCAGTTGGGGGTGTTAAATGGTGCCTCCATGTTTTCTTTTTAATTTGCTGTGAGAGAACAAATTGTATTTTGGGTCTGTGGTGTCCTTCTGTTCTTATAACTCCACTGTCCCAGTGATTCGATAACACTGCTGAGCGGAAACTTTTACAGTTCTATTCATGCCCGTAAAATTCAAATTGGCTATATATTTCAGAGGGAACTTTTGTCACGACTAAGGGCGGTTAGGCTCGAAACCTGTGTCCGTTTTTCCACTCCTGTATATCTTCCATGTGATTTTATTCTGTTTTTAACCCCTCTCTGCCATCCAACCTACTATACCGTCCCATGTGACCTGGGCCTGTCTGACTATAGACGGTATAGTAAGTCATTGCCCCCGGGTGTCAGTTGATTCTCGAAGCTGACACCCGGCACTAGGTGCCAGGAGCGATCACACTTTAACCCCCGAAATGCTGTGATCGGACACGATCACAACATTAAGGCCTCTTTCACACATCAGTTTTTTGCCTTCAGGCGCGATCCGGCTTTTTTTTGGAAAAACCGGATCCGGCAAAATGCAATGCCGGATCCGGTTTTTCCCCATAGACTTGCATTAGCGCCGGATCGTGCTGGATGGCATTGCGTTTCATCCAACTTGTCTCATTCCGGCGTCTTGAAAAAACGTCTACTGTAACGTTTTTTGTCTCCGGCGAAAAAGCCGGAAGCGCCGGATCCGGCGCTTCCAGCTTTTTGCTACAATGAAAGTCTATGGGCGCCGGATCCAGAAAAAGACGGATCCAGCAACCGGATCCGGTTTTTTTAAGTCTGCGCATGCTCAGATCCAATTGGCCAGCCTCCAGGAACAGAGACGGATCCAGCAAAAAAAACGGATCCGTTTCTACAGTTCTCCAAAATTTATGCTGGATCCGTTTTTTCTAAAAAAAGCCGGATCATGCCTGACGGCAAAAAACTGATGTGTGAAAGTAGCCTAAGGGAGCAGACAGAGGGCTGAGAGCCCCTCTGCCTTTGGATCGGAGACTCCGCGGCGTGACAGAGTCCTGATCGCTGCTATGGTAACCCGATGTCATCATGACAACATCCGGGTTACCAGAGCTAAGAAATGCTCCTATAGCATGCAGATTCATCACTTCTATAGCATGCAGATCAGCCTGCAAAAAATGATTGTCCCATAGTGAGATAAAGTTAAAAAAAGGTCAGGGGAAAGAAAAAAAAAAAAAAAAAAAAAATCAGAAAGTTAAAAAATGCTTTTAAATAATTGTAAAAATGTTAAAAAAAACTCAATATATATTCTAATCACTAAATAAATATTTGAATGAAGAAAAAAATCTAAACAATAAAAAAAGTACACATATTTGGTATCGCCACGTCACTAACTACCCGACCTATAAAGCAGTCCCACTAGTTAACCCCTTTAGTGAACACCATGAAAAAAAAAAAAACAAGGCAAAAAACAATGCTTTATCATCATACCGCCGAACAAAAAGTGGAATAACACGCGATCAAAAAGATGGATATAAATAAGGGTCGTACCGCTGAAAACGTCATCTTCTACCGCAAAAAACAAGCCCCAATACAGCTCCATCACCGGAAAAATATAAAAGTTATACCTCTCAGAATAAAGCAATGCAAAAACAATTATTTTTTATATAAAGTAGGTTTTATTGTATAAAGGCGCCAAAACAAATTCCTACCGTGTTGTTATCATGGCTTCTCTTGTCTCTGGGAGTGGGGAAGAAAAACATTTCTGTCTTTTCCCTCTTTCGGGTAGCACCAGGAACCTGATTTGCCCTTCCCCTTGTACTGAGGGGTATGTTCTTGTTGGGGCGGAAGGGTGTTTATCTAGTATTCCTAGGTTCCGGTAAGGTCTTCTTTTTGTTCGAAGCCTTTTCTAACAGGTCATCGAGGGTAGGAATAAACATGTATTTCCCCCTTTGAAGGGATAAGAACACAGCTTCCTTTTTGAAGTCACGTCCCTGCTCCAAGATCTCAACCAGAGTGCTCCTCTCAGAGTTCGACAACTCTGACAATCTTGCTGCCACTCTCATGGATTCTGCAGAGGCATCTATCAGGAACCCTGTTGTCTTCTGGAGCAGAGGCAGAGAAGCTAGGATGTCCTCTCTGGGAGTACCTGTGGACAGGTGTTCCTCCAGCTGCCCCAGCCAACGGTACATTGATTGGGCCACACAGGTAGATACAGCATTGGTATTCATTAAAGATGCCGAGGTTTCCCACGATTTCCTCAGTAGTCCATCCCTCTTGCGTTCCAGAAGGTCCCTCAACTGTGAGGCATCCTCAAATGGTAGTGTGTTTTTTTTTTTTAGCTGCCTGAGAAATATGGACGTCGACATTTGGAATCTCTGACCAGCATGATGTCCTCTCGCCATCTACAAGGAATCTTTCTTTCATCTCGGCTAGAATGGTCATCCTCTTTTCTGAGGATTCCCACACTTGTAAGACCAGGTTCCGGATGTTTTTATGAATGGTAAACACCTTCTTCCTTGTACCGTCTGGGCAGTCTTCTCCTCCTCAATCTCCATGGTCCTCCTTACTGCTGTGAGGAGTTCCTCATTATCCCCTGAAGATAAATAATCTCTCCTGTTGGGAGACCTATGGGTCCAGGATTAATTTGCCTTCTTCCAGAGGTTCATCCTGAGAGTCATCACCCCTTTCCTCCTCTAAATCAAGCTTCCTTCTTTTAGCTTCTGTAGAGACACTGGGAGAGGGTGGGGGCTAGGAAAAAGGCCAGGGAGGTTTTCATCGCCTGTTGGATCAGGCCCTTAATTTCTTCCATCAAGGATGGTTGCTCTTCCCTGATGACTTTCTCAGTGCACTATTTGCATAATGTTTTCTTATGCGAAGAGGCCAGCTTTTTTTTTGTACAGACTGCACATCTCCATGATGTCTTGGACTTGATTCCTGGTGCAGGCTCCTTGTCCCCCTACAAGAAAGGGGAGAAGGAATAATAAGGCTCTAAACATGCACACAGGGAATGGACACCCAGTGCCAGAGTACTTACTGGGACTGGGAGGGTGCTGGGATCTGCAGACACAGCGAGAGGAACCCGACATCTCCATGCAGTTTACCACACAGTGGTTCTACCTTAGAAGTCTTTCTTGTCCGGGGCTCTCATGTTGGCAACCGGACTCCAACACCTGTCCTCTCCAGGTGTGGAGGGGTGGGGTTACGTGGAAAGCAAAAATCCTGTCTGCTGAAGCCGGCCGGTGTGTGACATCCTGCCGCCAGCTTCAGACCTGGAAATCTTTGTGCATGTGCGCCCAGCGTGACACGCTGCTCCACAACGCCGGAGGAGAGGAGGCTGGAGAGCTCAGAGAGGCCTCTGTTATGAATGGGTCACCGAAGAGGAAAAAAAACTAAAAAAGCTAAGCCCAGAAAAACCAGAGAGGTTTGTAACTATGCAGATTGCAGATCCCTGATCCTAACCACACAACTAGCAGCAGCCGTGGAGCGTACCTATGATGAACCTAGACGCCTCATCACGGACGGAGGACTAAATAAGCCTAAAGCAAGAAAAGGGGAAAACTTCCCCAGAGCAGACCCCAAAGGAATAGACAGCCCCCACACATGTATTGACGTTGAAACAAGATGAAAACACAAACACAGGCAGGAAAATAGGCTGAGCAAACGATGGGGCCCAAACTAGAAAGGAGAGGAAAGGAAAGACACTGTCTGCAATCTGCCTGCCCAAAACCCTACAAAATAATGTCCAACACTTCTGATAACAAAATTAACCCTGAAGTCACTAGACTTCCCCCACTATATCAGCACTCTGAAATATTCTGAGACAGAGCAAAAAGAGGCCAATCTAATAAGGGACAAAAAGCAAATTGGCAAATACAGATAAATAAGAGTGGAAATTCAGCACAGCCCAAGCCGGGGCTGGCTGACCACACAAAAAACTGAATAGACCAACAAAATCAAGTGTGAACATTAGCAGAAAAACTTAGCTTGAGCTGACTGGAACAGAGCTGAGAACCAAGACCTGACAAGCAGAAGGAATCACCAGCACCAGAGTAGGGCGTCAGCTGTCTTAAATCCAATCTGAGATTCCTGAGGTCCAATCGTCATCCTCACTATCAGGTGGCAGATCTCTACTGATTAAATCAGCCTCACTACCTCCTGTTACCACCAGAGGGAGCCTGGAAGGAGAACTCACAACTGGTAGACCAGAAAATGAACTCAACAGGCCTCCAGCCGAAGAATCTCCCACAGACCTTACCCAAAGGTGCAGACATGTAGTAATATGTTACTTCACATAAAGAAGCAGTTGTAAGTCCTTGTTGTGTCGTCTGTATACTCCCTTATGATTCCTTTCCAGGCCAGTAGGTATGGTAGGACACTAAATGGCATGGGCACATTTATAAGATTCTCATTGCATCTAAGTTACACATCCAATTGTGGAAATTATTATTCATCTTATAATCAGCAAAACTGCAAAATAAAAAACATGGACACAAGGACTAAAGAAACAAGTATGAAACAAACTAAGACCTTAGTTTCCTCAATGTACCCATCTTTTACTCGGGGGACAGTCTTATACCCCTTGCATTCTCTTAAGCAGCTTCACCAAGTTGTCAACTGGAATGGCTTCCAATGAACAGGTATTCCTTGTCAGAGCTCATTTGTGAAATCACCAGCATACAGAATGCGTTTGCAACCTTAAGGTTTGATTTACAGAAGCAGTGATGGTAGATATATCTACAAATGTTTTAACCCAGAATAGGCCCAAAACCATTCAATTAAAGAGAAATAACAATCCATTATTTTAAATTAAGTTCAGTCAATTTGAGAAATTGCTAGAATCGTGAGCATATTGTATAGTCCTTAAAAAACATTAACCACTATGATAAAACTGGCTCTCATGAGGAGAGCCACAAGAAATGAAGACCAAGAATTACCTCTACTGCAGAGGATAAGTTCATCAGAGTTAACAGCCTAAGAAATCCCAAACTGACAGCACTTCACATAATAGCTTTCATAAATAATGCACATCAAGTAGGAGACACATCTGAGGCACTAATGAGGATGACAAACATGATGATATTTGTTTGAGCCAAGCAACAAAAAGATTGGACATTAGATCAGTGGAAATCTGTACGGTGGTCTCACGAGTCAACATTTAAGATTTTTTATACAAACTGTTGTGTTTGTGAGATGCAGAAAAGGTGCTTGGATGGTTTCTGCATGTGTAGTGCCTACTGAGAAGACTGGAGGGGGAGGTGTGATGATGTGGGGGTGATTTGCTGGTGACACGTTTGGCAAGTTATTAAAAATTCAAGGCACACTTATCCAACATGGCTGCAAGACCACTATGCAACGACTGGCCCTCCCATCTGGTTCACGCATCATTTATACTTTAACAGGGCAACGACCAAACCACAGCTCTGGGTTATGTAAGCAAGAAGGGGGATGAAGGGCTGTGTCAGATAACATGGCCTTCACAATCACTTGACCTCAACCAAATTCACATGGTTTGGGATGAGTTAGACTGGAGAGTAAAAGCAGCCAACAAGTGCTCAGCACCTGTGGGAAGGTTGAACTTGCTGGACCTAGGTCTTTTTTTTTTTTTTTTCAACCAATGTAACTCCTTCAACAATGTTGGAAAGCAATTCCATATGACAACTCGGTGAAGCTGCTGGAAAATATGCTAAAGGATTGTGAGGCTGTCAAAGAAATAGAGTGGCTATTTGAGGAATCTAAGGTTTAACACATTTTGTGATATGTTTCATATGCTTTTCTTTACTGCTTTTTTCCCCAAATGTGCACCTTAGTGGTTTTGCAGTCTGAATTTACAATGTCCACATTTCATTAAAAAATATATAGCATGGACAGATATGTCAAAACTTTGGAATGGTACTGTGTATCTAGTTATAAATTCCCTGATGAGTTTCCCCTACCTCCTTTTAACCACCAGCCTTGTGATCAGGTCTTTTTGTACCCTTTTGGAGACTCTTCTGTCATTGTTAGATGTTTGTGCGTCAGTTTGTGCTTTGCTTTGACGATGCTGTGGACAGTGGCCACTAGATGATCCGTACTTCCAACTGGGTAAATCATGGATTTTGTTTTCCACCGGTTGATTTTTTATTGTCTAACGGACCTTCCCAAAACATCCAGAAGGGTCGGTAGGGGTTTTTCTCTTTGCCTTCTTTTGTTGGATCTTCTGCATCATGTCATGCTTATATTAATGCGTTTGTAAAAAAAAAAAAAAAAAAAAAAAAAAAAAAAAAAAAAAGAAGGATTCATTGTCTCCTAAAACACATTTTTTACAATACGTCATTCTTTGAAGTGACGTTGGATACTGGTTCTTGTTTTTCTCCACTTTGACACTAACTCTTCTCTACACCTGGTCCATGGAAGCTGCTGACCGGGAGAACCAGGAATGGCAGCCAGAGGCTTCAATATAAGTGTAAGTTGGCAAGAAAGGCAATGAGACCTTTGTACAACCAGGCTTCGCACCTTACCTCAGACATTAGACAGCCTAGAATATACAGCGATTGTCCCCACATATGTGGCAGCTTTCCCAAGGGGACGCGATCTACTGTGTGAGGATTCTGATACTCTTCCTCCACCTATAAGTAAAAGTGATAAGTCAATACTCAGAGCCCATCACCGGGCCACTGATTTGTAGGACGCTTTACCCTGCTTTCTGGCACGCTGTACAGCTCTGGCACTAGGTGCACTCCATGCGCTCCCTTGATGAGGACACTTTCCATCGCTTCTCTATATTCCTGCACCTGATACAAAACATTCAAAAGAAGTAACAGAAAACACAGGAGCCATCTCAGAAATACGGGACAGCTTGACGAGTCTCACAAGCGTCTTACCTGCTCCTTATTACCAATGAAAATCCCATCCAGGATTAAGTACGTCCAGAAGAGCGGCCACTCACACTCAATGTTCTCAAACAGCTTCAGCTCCGCTGGTTCATAGTATAACCTGCTGGGGTCCTGCAAGAAAAAGGAATGAAAAAAATATTCAGGGAACACCTTTCTGCCCAATATACTAGGCATTTATAACCCCTTTCCGCCATGCTGACCCTAAACACCTATAAAGCACTTTGGAAAGTTTTCCTTCTTCCCAGAGCCATAACTTTGTTCGTTTTCCATCATTATGGCCAGGTCATGTGATGGCTTGTTTTTTTGCTGGACTAGTTAACTCATTCTTTTTATAGCTATATATGTTTTTTAATTGTTTTATTTTGAATGGAGCAAAAGGGGGGGGGGGTCATTTGAACTTTTATATTTAAAAAAAAAAATGTTAATTTTTAAAAAAATTTTTTTTTTTACTCGCTTCAATAGTCTCCATTGGAGACTGGAAGCAGGGACCATCTGATCACCTGTGCTACACATAGGGCAGTAGCGCTATGTGTAAGGAAAACGCTCATCTGCTATGAGCGCCGACCACCGGGCGGCAATCATAGCCATTCGGCAATGACACTACAAGGGTCTCCTGCATACCCCGGGTTGTCATACCAGCCCATCGGTGCCCCGCGATCATGTCATAGGGGCGCCGATGGGCGGAGTTAAGAAGCGTATCCGGTTTGCGAGAGTTAAAAGCCACTGTCAGATTGACACCGGCATTTAATTAGTTAACGCCGCAGGTGGCTCAATTCCTCTCACAGCTTTTAGGGGCACATGACAGCTGATCAGGTCAGCTGTAGTGTGCTGGAAAAAGATTCGGGCTCAGGGCCGGAAGTTGAACCAAATAGGGTGAGGTAACCCATAACGGATATAGACGTCATAGGTAGTGAAGGGGTTGCCCCACGAACAAAAGTACATTTTAATCAAAACATCTTGTAATTTATCACAATTGGATGTGATAAATAAAATGTTCCTGTGCAGAGAAAATCTTATACATTTGCTGTACTGTGTAATGGCGGTGTCTGACCTGATAGGGACATGGTTTGAGCATACCACATCTCCTGGGCAGGGGAGGACACAAGAGAGAATACAGACAGGTCAGCACAGGAACATTAGTCCTATAAATGTTCCCCTGCTGTACTGTGTAATGGCCGTGTCTCACCGTACAAGGACATGGTCTGATCATACCACATCTCCTGGGCAGGGGAGGACACAAGAGAGAAAACAGACAGGTCAGCACAGGAACATTATTCCTGTAAATGTGCCCCCTGCTGTACTGTGTAATGGCAGTGTCTGACCGTACAGGAACATTGTCTGATCTTACCACAGCTCCTGGGCAGGGGAGGACACGTGAGAATACAGAAGGACAGCACAGGAACATTAGTCCTATAAAATGTGCCCCTGCTGTACTGTGTAATGGCCGTGTCTCACCGTACAAGGACATGGTCTGATCATAACACATCTCCTGGGCAGGAGAAGACACAGGAGAGTATACAGACAGGACAGCACAGGAGCATTATTCCTATAAATGTGCCCCTGCTGTGCTGCGTAATGGCTGTGTCTGACCAGACAGAAACATGGTCTGATCATACCACAGCTCCTGGGCAGGGGAGGACACAAGAGAGAATACAGACAGGACAGCACAGGAACATTATTCCTATAAATGTGCCCCCTGCTGTACTGTGTAATGGCCGTGTCTCACCGTACAAGGACATGGTCTGATCATAACACATCTCCTGGGCAGGGGAAGACACAAGAGAATATACAGACAGGACAGCACAGGAACATTATTCCTATAAATGTACCCCGCTGTGTACTGTGTAATGGCCGTGTCTGACCGCACAGGGACATGGTCTGATCATACCACAGCTCCTGGGCAGGGGAGGACACACGAGAGAATACAGACATTATTGCCAGTGATCGCAGCTGATTCTTTCTTTGAATTAAAACATTGTTTAAAAACAGACCAAGAAATGTTTTCCTTCATAAAAAGCAACATCTGTGGTTCTATTTTGTCCTGTCTGTATTCTCTCTTGCTTCTCCCGCTGCCCAGGAGATGTGGTATGATCAGACCATGTTCCTGTGCTGTCCGACACGGCCATTACACAGTACAGCAGGGGCACATTTATAGGAATAATGTCCCTGTGCTGTCCTGTCTGTATTGTCTCTTATGTTCTCCCCTGCCCAGGAGCTGTGGTATGATCAGACCATGTCCCTGTACGGTAAGACACGGCCATTACACAGTACAGCAGGGGCACATTTATAGGAATAATGGTCATGTGCTGTCCTGTTTGTATTCTCTCTTGCATCCTCTTTTTCCTAGAAGCTGTGGTATGATCAGACCATGTCACTTTATGGTCAGATGACACATCCATTATACAGTACAGCAAGGGCACATTTATAAGATTATCTCAGCAAAGGAACATTTTATCACATCCAATTGTGGAAGTTATTACTATTCCAAGATCTACTGATTAAAATCAACTTTTCTTTCTGGGGAAACCCCTTAAAAACAGATTGTCATACCACACAAAATAGTTAAGAAGTAACATTTACCACATTTCCACTTCTATCAGCTTCATTTTTAAATGCTTTGTTAGGATGTTAGATGGGTTAAAAGTTTAGCAACCATGTTTCGTTTTTCCAACGCAATTTTCAAAATTGTTATTTTTTTTTTGGGACCCAGTTCACTTTTCAAGTGTCAGTTAGGGGCTTATATTCTAAAAAACCTCAAAACAAGGACCCATTTAAAGAAGAAAATAAAAGGACACCCCTCATGATATTCAAAATTATTTTTTTTCCCATTAAAAAAAAAAAAAAATGTTACTTTATCCCCAAATATTTAATTTCCTGACGAGTAACAGAAAAAAATGTCCCCATACATTGTCATGCAAATTCTCCTGAGTACGCGGCTACCCCATGTGTGGTCAGAAGCTGCCATGTGGTGCATGCTGGGCCAAGGATGGCTGGAACGCCATTTTGGAAGAATAGATTGCAGATGCCATTGATGCATTTGAAGAGCGCAGGAGAAGCTGAAACAGCAGAACTCCCCAGCCCCATGAATGACCTCTATTTAGAAACTTCCCCCATCACGGCATTCCTCTAAGGATGTGGTCAGCCTCTTGAAATCACAGGTATTTCACAGAGTTGTAAAAAACTTGGCAGGGAAAAAGTAGTTACATTTTTCCACTGAAATGCTGCTTTCATTACAAACTGCATTTTCACAAGACCCAATAGGGATAAAAAGTTCCCAAAATGTGCCAGGCAATCCTTCATTTGTAAGCAATCCCCAATATGATATGTGGGCAGGAACTTCTCTCTGGGCAGCTGCCAAGTTCAGGGAGGAGGGCAGCTTCTGCGGTTATGGTTTCTAGGTGCTGTGTCATATTGGTAGAGTCCCTGAGGTGCCAAAACGTTGAAACCCCCAAACTGACCCAATGTAACAAACTACACTCCTCAACCAATTCATCTAAGGCTGTAGTTTGTTTTTGTGTCACCGTATTCTAGAAAGTCTAACTTTAATATTTTCAGACAAAATCTAGTTAGGAGGCGATTTACAGGTTTAGAAGATGTTTTAAGTGATAAATTTATTTTTATACGACTTTTTGATCCCATTTTATTCCATTTTTGTGTGACATTTTTATGTGCTTATTTCTCCCTATAGGGCGAAACAATGTGAACGTTTTATAGACCTGACCTTCTAAACTTGAAGATACCAAATGTCTACTTTTTTTTTACCTTTTTTCCATAAAAAATGGATTTTAATTGGGGAAACATGTGTATAATTTTATTCTTTATTTATTTTTGAATCTAGTCCCCCTGTGGGACTTCCAGTTTAGCCTCGATCTGTGGCCTAAGGGTACCGTTACACTTAGCGAGTTGCCACACAGGCAGATCTCACCAACGACATAGCAGGGGTCGGGGGTCGCTACTTACCTGTCAGACGAGGCGATCCCAACGTCCTCCCGCCCGCGTCCACGCGTCGCTCATCGGCGCCACAGTAAGCGCCCAACGAGAAATTGTCCAGGACGTTCTCGCGCGACCAGCGGGGGAGCCGGTCGGAGGTAAGTATCAGACAAAGCAATATCGCTGCTACGTCACAAAATCGGTGACGTTACAGCGATATCGCTATGTGTAAAGGGGGCTTAATACTTATGCACAGTGTGGTATTAGACCGTCAAAGTCTCACTAACACAAAACTTGCAGGGCCTAAAGGGCCACCGTGCTGGCAGAATTGGAGGTCATTCTTTGAAAGGTGCCAAGACATTCATTGTCTCATCACAAACACATTGAATCGGCGCCACACAGCCCTCTGGATGCAGCGAACTCTATTGACAGTGGACTGTAGCGGGACGGTCCTCACACCAGCCCCGGTTATTATTGCAGAAGCTCCTCCGTGAGTTGAGCCAGGTTCCCGATGGTGATAATACAGGCAAAGGAGCTGTGAGACAAAATACAGGAACCCCCTCCCAATCATGACACACATGTTCATCATATTTCCAGAAGGGTTTATGGTTTACATGGAGATTGTTATAGTCACAATTATTGCCAGCTCATGAGTTTGCTCATTTTTATCATATCAAACTAACAATATGTGTACCATGCATTGATACCTCTTTTGGAGTTCGGTAACCATCCCGTAAGAACCGGCAGCAACCATACCGCCCCTATATGAATGTGGAGAAAAATAAAATTATGACAAGAGAATACAGTAGGAGATAATACTGCTGGAAACGATAAGGGTTCACATCTTCATTGTGACCTATTTACTGCCAAAATTGTTGTGGCCATCACTCTGTAGTAAAAGAATCCAAGTGCAAACTGGAATGAGAATCTGGCCATAATACATAGAAAATGAACTGTGTTGGCACGCCGGACTAAAAATGCAGAAAAATGAAGTCCGTCTATAATCACTAAATAAAATCGTTTTTCAAACACACAAAATCACAAACTGAAAGGGTTTACAAAAAAAAAAAATTAAAATAAAATCAGAATATTAAAAAGGGGTCTCAAATTGTGTCTTGAGCAGCTCAGATATCTCCTCCCTATATTGTTTCTGGGGGCGGCTCTCCTCCATGAGTGACAGTTCTGGTGACTAGCAGATCTGTAGTATTAGTAGCACTATAAGGCTCAGCACAAGTTCTTCTGTAATACATTCAGCGATTTGTTCTGAAGTCTTCACTGTTATCAGATCATTTACATAAGGAAACAAAAGGGCACAAGGCTCAGAAAAGTAAAAGGAGAACTGCTCTGGGAGAAGCCAATGGTGGGGGGCTGGGGGATTTTGGGGGCTAGAGAGGAGACTGGTATATTAGGAGTTAACTTCTCTCCCTGAATATAGCTACTGTGCACTCTTGGCAAGGTACAAGTGAGAGTGCCATGGAAATCAGCTGTACGCTATGAAAGATGAAAGCTTCCCTAGTAAAGAAATAACAGCAGATAGAAAAATTGCAATCTTGTTTGTTTTTGTGGTGTCTAACTAATTAAAGCAATTTAATAACTTGAGAATACCCCTTTAAGCAACCTATATTTTGCGAATTCAACATTTGCAAAGTGATTTATAGTATGGATGAAAACTTATTTGTATGCACCTATGACTGTTCAATCCAATTAAAGTAACTAAAAAGGTACAATTTGAATTTGGACGTAATATGGTTTGTTTCCCAGTAATTTACATACAGTGTTGAAGTAAAACAGGAGATTGGCGTTTCTTTCCTGCCACTTCTGGACTCTTGCAGGCTGCACAATCAGTGGATTTTGCTTCAGATTAGCCATTATAATCATCCTTGGCAATGCAATGGTTAAGGACCAAAGCTTCAGAATACAACAAGTGCCAAAAAGTCTGCTACATGTGAACGTGTTCATTAACCTGTCCTATTAAATTAGGACTAAGAATGAACATACGGCAGATACTGCAGTGATGGTGAAGAACGTAGTGAAAGCAGACGATAATGAGGAGATGTGACACCTGTAACTTGTCGATGATTTCCTTCTTGGTAATCTGGACCAGATGATGATCCTCCACTGCAAAGGCTGGAAATGAAATGACAGACAGGACGCCAGCATCGATCTCCTTGGAGGTGGAGGCTCGTGGAAGCATCGACTGTAGAATGGACTAATAGGAAGGAAAGGAAGATTCCGTCACCGGCCATCAATAAACTATCAGGACAGGGAGTAACAGCACTGTAAGTACCTGACAATGCTGGATTTCATCTGACAACACATGGACCACTGACTGAGGACCACCTTTAGCACCAAACAAATTCAGTTCATCCAGTGCCTCGAGAGCAGCCTGGAAGAAAGAACACAAAAAGGAAAGAATGTGGCATTGAAGAACTAAAAGAAGAGAAGACGATAAGAGAAGACTCTCACCTTGGCCATTCCCACAGAGCTGGCATTTAGCTCAGCAATGCCTTGGTTCGTTTTATCACCACGCTCCCACATCCCGAAATCCTAGAGAAGGACATGCTCCATGACACAGGATTGTACGCATCCCACCCACTAGTGTTAACAGTGCGCTCCCAACTTACAGCGGTCTTATATGCGGCTTCTATGTAAAACACCAGATTTTGGATAAAGGTCACTTCATCCAAAGTGTAGATGATATGAAGACCTGCAAGGAGGAGTGATAAGGCAATAATGAGAAGCCACAGGGGCAGGAACATTCTTACCTGGGAAGACGAATATACAATATTATACAACAGAGACCTCCAGTGGGTATATACCTGAGTGGGGAGGCCACAGCCGAGATACTGGTGGCAATGATTACTGGCACATAACTACATCTGTGCAACTCACAAGCAAAACCAAAAACCATGCTTTACATACAGTTGCTTCTCACAAAATTAGATCATCAAAAAGTTAATTTCTTTCATTTCTTCAATACAAAAAGTGACAATTATATAGAGTCATGACAGACAGTGATCTATTTCAGGTGTTTATTTCTGTTAATGATGATTATGGCTTACAGCCAATGAAAACCCCAAAGTCATTATCTCAGTAAATTAGAATAATTAACAAACAACACCTTCAATGGCCTCCTAAGCATTTAAAAAGGTCCCTTAGTCTGTTTCAGTAGTCTCCACAGTCATAGGCAAGACTACCGACTTGACAGATGTCCAGAAGGCAGTCATTGACACACTCCACAAGGAGGGTAAACCAAAGAAGGTCATTGCTAAAGAAACTGGCTGTTCAAAGAGCACTGTATCCAAGCATATTAATGGAAAGTTGAGTGGAAGAAAAAAGTGTGGTAGAGAAAAGTGCACAAGCAACCGGGATAACCGTAGCCTTTGAAGGATTGTTAAGAAAAGTCCATTCAAAAATTTGGGGAAGATTCACCAGGCGTGGATTGCTGCTGGAGTCATTGCTTCAAGAGCCACCACACACAGACGTATCCAGGACATGGGATACAAGTGTCACATTCCTTGTGTCAAGCCACTCATGACCAATAGACAATGTCAGAAGAGTCTTACCTGGACCAAGGTGAAAAAGATCTGGACTGTTGCTCAGTGGGTCAAGGCTTTGTTTTCAGATTAAAGTAAATTTTGCATTTCATTTGGAAATCAAGGTCCCAGAGTCTGGAGGAAGAGTGGAGAGGCCACAATCCAAGCTGCTTGAGGTGTAGTGTGAAGTTTCCACAATCAGTGATTGTTTGGGGAGCCATGTCATCTGCTGGTGTAGATCCACTGTGTTTTATCAAGACCAAAATCACAGCCGTCTCCAAGTAAATTTTAGAGCACTTCATGCTTCCCTCTGCCGACAAGCTTTTTGGAGATGGAAATTTCATTCTCCAGCAGGACTTGGCACCTGTCCACACTGCCAAAAGTACCAATACCTGGTTTACAAACAGTATCACTGTGCTTGATTGGACAGCAAACTCACCTGTACTTAACCCCATAGAGAATCTATGCGGTATTATAAAAAGGAAGATGAGAGACACCAGACCCCACAATGCAGACGAGCTGAAGGCTCCTATCAAAGCAACCTGGGCTTCCATAACACCTCAGCAGTACCACAGGCTGATCGCCTCCATGCCACGCCGCACTGATACAGTAATTGATGCAAAGGGAGCCCCGACCAAGTATTGAGTGCATTTACTGAACATACATTTCAGTAGGCCAACATTTTGGATTTTAAAATCATTTATCAAGCTGGTGTTATAAAGTATTTTGATTTACTGAGATAATGACTTTTGGGTTTTCATTGGCTGTAAGCCATAATCATCAACATTAACAGAAATAAACACATGAAATAGATCACTCTGTTTGTAATTAGTGATGAGCGAATTTGTTCGGAAAGCGATCACCAAACAAATTCAGCACGAATAAGGGTTCATTTGAATTCGTGATCGGAAACACAAGCAAAACTTAAAAAAAAAAAAAAAAAAAAAAAAAAAAAAAGGAAGAAATCAGTAACATTCTGTAAAAGTGCGGGAAAAAAATCTGCGTTGCCACAACAGTATTTTCAGCACTTTAGCAATGATAATGGTGGCGTATCATGAGCGTCTGGCACGTGTTTGATGAGGGGGGGGGGTTGCAGAGCTCAGAGGTGCGGCATTCTTGTAAACAGTCATTTTTTCCCTAACTTTGTGTGCGCACATTGTGGTTAGCCAATCAGGGCGCAGGAAACACCCACAATGTCCTGACACAATGGCTGCTGAAATCACATGTCCCTCTCCGTATAAATAGCGGACATCTTGTTTTAGCTCCATTTTGACACTAACAGCGTAGAGCGGCTGCTCCTCATGCTGGCACTGTTAGCAGCAAGATTTTGGGTAGTTAGCTAGACAGATGTATATCAGTCAGATAGTATAGCTAGCTTAGTATAGCGAGCATGTACTCGAGTGGATGGCAATTGCAGCTTCAAGTGGCTGCTTCTCCTCTTCTTCCACCTCAATATCACACCCAGGACAGTCCACAGATGTGGCACCCAAATTCCCCCCCCCCCCCCCCCATCTCTCCAACCGTTCAACTGGATGAGTCATCAAGATGAACAAGTCATGGATTTCCAAGGACTTTTGCACCCAAATGACAGACTGTACAGACTGGGTGATATTGCATTTTTTTAGTGTGATGTGGCTGCTGCTGCTGTTAACATTAATTTCTGGAAAATCATGGTTGGTCTACATATGCTGGGTTAGCTGAATTGGGTGTAGTGGAAGACCTGTCGGTCCGTTATACTAATCTATTTTGTGGTGAAATTGATGCCACTTTTGTGGTGTCTGCCAGTAATTGTTGGAAATGTGAACATTCCTGGTTGGGTGTCCATCTGATTGATTGGGTGTAGTGGAATACCTACCGGTCCCTATTATACTATTTCTACTCTCGTGAAATTGATGCCCCTTCTGTAGTGTAAGGCCCTCATTTGTTTGAATGTGAACACTCCTGATTGGGTGTCCATCTGCTGGATTCGGTGTAGTGGAAGACCTATTGGTCCCTATTACACTTTCTACTGTTGTGAAATTGATGACACTTTGGTAGTGTCTGCCTATAAAATGGTCATGTGTTAATATACACTTACATTGTGCATACACATTTGCTTACTTTTCTCAGTTCAGATTTGTTTTTTATTCATTTCATTGTGCATTCAGTGCATATATGGGTGTGACCGCCCTCTTTCTGAGCTGGGAAAGCCATCCAGTCTGGCCTAAGCTGTTACTAGTGGTTCAGCCGCTCGACCCTTATTCACATTCACGCCACTTGGAAAGTGAAAAGGTTTTAAATACTAGAGTAGGGACTGTCCCACAAGGGTTGCCGTGACGTGGCGGGATGGCTTGTACATTATTTTGATCAAAATTATGTTTACTAAATACCCTTATTATTATTATAATTACCCTTATGCATTATTTGCAGTATATATTTTTTACTTTTAGTTCAGGATATTTGTGTTTTTTGCTTTCTGTTTTCTCTGGTTAATGGTCATGTGTTAATATGCACTTACATTGTGCATACACATTTGCTTACTTTTCTCAGTTCAGATTTGTTTTTTATGCCTATAAAATGTGAACGCTCCTGGTTGGGTCTCCTTCATGTGTATTGCCTGTAGCAGTAGACCTCCAAGACCACCATTAATATGATACCATATATAATATACCAGACATCATCTGTGCCAGGAACAGCAGATATAGCGATGGGTCACTAATATGATACCATACATAATATATAACAAACCAGACGTTGTCATTTGTGCCAGGAACAGCAGATAAAGTGATGAGGCATTAATATGATACCATATATAATATATAATATACCATACGTCGTCATCTTTGCCAGGAGCAGCAGATATAGTGATGGGACATTAATATACCATATATAATATACCAGATGTCATCATCTGTGCCAAGAGCAGCAGATATAGTGATGGGACATTAATATGATATATAATACACCAGACGTCGTCATCTGTGCCAGTAACAGCAGATATAGTGATGGGTCATAAATATGATACCATATATAATATATGCCATATATACTTGAGTATAAGTCGACCCGAGTATAAGCAGAGTCACCTAATTTTGCCACAGAAAACTGGGAAAATGTATTGACTCGAGGATAAGCTGAATATGCATAGTCCCCCCCCCCCCCCCCATCCCTATCCTTGTATGCATGGCACCTCATCCCTATCCTGGTATGCATGGCTCCATATCCCCGTCCTTGTATGCATGGCTCCTCATCCTTGTCCTGGTATGCATGACTCCTCTTCCCTACCCTTTATGCATTGCCCCCCCCCATGAGAAAAGCATAAAAAAAAACCCAAACTCCTACTTACCTTCCCTGCGAGCCCTCGCAGCATCATGTTCCAGCTTCCAGCAGCCCCTGCGGCCGAGCGATCACGTGTCCCGGTTCATTAAGGTAATGAATATTCACCTCTCGGGTCACCGGGGACACATGATCACTCGGCCACAGGAGCTGCTGGAAGCCAGAACAGGATGCTGCGAGGGTGCGTAGGGAAGGTAAGTAGGTTTTTTCTTTTTCTTTTGTAACAGCTGCTGGAACTGTGCACGCTATAAGTGAAATGAATATTCATTGCCAGTGCAGTGAATATTCATTTCTCTTTAGCAGCAGGTACAGCTGCAGGCTCCTGCCTCCTGTGACCTGCTGCTCCCCCGCTGGCTTCTGGTACAATGACTTGTGTATAAGCAGAGGGGAGCGTTTTCAGCACAAAAAAAATATGTGCTGAAAAACTCGGCTTATACACAAGTGTATACGGTAATATACCAGACGTCGTCATCTGTGCTAGGAACAGCATATATAGTGATGGGTCATTAATATGATACCAAATATAAAATATAATATACCAGACGTCGTCATCTGTGCCAGGAACAGCAGATATAGTGATGTGGCGTCCAGCTGCAAGTGACCCCACTGGTCATCTCCCACAACAGTGGCACACGTGCTTGTGTTATACTTGGCATGTAGGCAATCCTTTGTGCTCTGGCTGTATTTAAATTCTTCCACTTTTGACACCTAAATGGAAAAAAAAAAAAAAAATACCGATAGTTTTAATTAGTTCAATGCAAAATAAAGTCAGTTTTTGCATTGTTAAGTTTGCTGTATGATGAAAGTACATGAACTCTTCTGCAGTGCTCGGCAGCGACTGCTACACAATGTGCAGAGTTGTGCAGAGTTGTGCAGTGCAGCTCTGCTGCATGTGATTACATCCAGTCTTTGGAGCATGTAACAGTTGGGTGGGAATGTTGGGTGTCGGACCTCCACTTATCTGGTAACCTAATTGATTCCCATCATAATCTCCACTACAGTGACACTTCGTGTTTTGTCGGAGTGTAACGTCACACGCCTGAAACTAATATAAATATTATATACCGTATTTTTCGGACTGTAAGACGCACTTTTTTCCTTTAAAAATGTGGAGGAAAATGGGGGATGCGTCTTATAGTCCGGAAGTACCTGCTCTGGCTGTTAATGAGGGAGGTGGGGTATTGGCAGCAGCGGGTCACAGAAGGCAGGAGCCAGCTGCTGCGGCTAACCCCTGTGCCCGCTACTAAAGAGAAATGAATATTCACCGCTCTCCACACCATTGGTAGTGGAGAGTAGTGAATATTCATTTCTCAATAGTGGACACACGGTTAGCCGCAGCCGCCTGCTTCCTGCAGCTGTCGGGCGTTCACATGTGCCCGCTACTTAAGGGAATGAATATTCACTGTTCTCCACTCCCTTAGGCCTGTTTCACACTTTCGTTTTTTTTTACGTCAGTTAAAATCTGCCAATGTTTTGAAAAAAACGGATCCGCCAAAAAAGGGGCGGATCCGTTTTTTCCCATAGACTTACATTAGTGGCGGATCTTGACTGAGGGTCGTCCGTCCCACCCGTTTTTTGACGGATCCACCAAGATTTTAGCATCTCCCGGGCGGATGAGACGGACCTTGCAACATTTTTTTTTCTTTGACGGTCGGCTATTTTGAAGTGCGCATGCCCGGATGCTTTATTCCGGGAAGAATTTTAACCATGAAATGCCATTCCGGGAGCGGCGAAAATCTCTCTCTCTACCGTGATCACTTTAAATTTCCAGCACATTTCATCTTCGCCGGATCCGACCACATTAGCGGCCGCTGACATCCGTATGTCACATACCAGTGGTGGAGCCGCTACTTTTCATTTTTGGCGGATGTAAGCTGTCCGCCAACAACTGAAGTATGAAACAGGCCTTAGGTGTGGAGAACAGTGAATATTCATTGATCTTTAATAGCGGGCACAGTACCAGCAGCTGGGTGATCACGTGTGCCCTCTATTAATAAAGAGAATGAATATTCACTGCTCTCCACTTAGTAGCGGGCACACATGAACGCTCAGGAACTGTCCGAAGTCGGAGGCTGCAGCTAACAATGTGCCCGCCATTAAAAATAAGTGAATATTCACTGCCCTAAACGCCCATAGTCCCAACATGGGGAGCAGTGAGTATTCTGGCAGCTGTCCTCTGCTTGTCGGCAGTGCATGCTGTCATTGCCATGCGCTGATTACAAGCAGAAACCATCTGCTGGCATCAGAACAGGACACTGCGAGTGCGCACAGGGAAGATAAGTATATTGGTTTATGTTTCTTAAATGTTTTTCTGATGGGGGCCATGAATACCAGGATGGGGATGAGGGGGCCATGCATGCCAGGATGGGGATGAGGGGGAAGTCATTCATACCAGGATGGGGGATGAGAGGGTGCCATGCATACCAGGATGGGGGATGAGGGCGCCATGCATACCATGATGGGGGATGAGGGCGCCATTCATGCCAGGATGGGGGATGAGGGCGCCATTCATGCCAGGATGGGGATGAGGGGACCATGCATACCAGGATAGGGATGAGGGGACCATGCATACCAGGATAGGGATGACGGGGGGCATTCAAACCAGGATGATATGGGGTCATGAATAGCAGGATGGATATGGGGCCATGAATACCAGTATAAGGCTGAGGAGGCTATGCTTAGCAGGATGAGGATGAGGGGGCCATGCATACTAGGATGTAGAGGAGGGGACTATATATACCTGGATTAGGGAGACATATATACAAGGGCTAGGAGATATTAACTACAGAATTAACCACATTTTTTGCTTAAATTTTTTTTTTATAATTTCCTCCTCTAAAACCTAGGTGCATCTTATGTTTCGGTGCATCTTATAGTCTGAAAAATATGGTAATCTTTATAAAGCGTTGGGAACGTAGTGCTATTTGCATAACACCCACAAGCCAGCCACGCTACACAAGAGTTACTGGAGACTCTGTTGTAAGCCAAGCTCCTCTGCAATCTGATGAAAAATTCTAATTTAATCTTTTGTCCTAAATTAACCCCGTCGTGAAGTAGCTAATTTATACATTAATGACCAGACCACATTTTTGTAATATGACCAGTGTCACTTGCGACATATTGTACTTCATGACAGTGGTAATTTTTTTCGATGTGATTTGAGTATATTAATGAAAATATAAAAAATGTTACAAAAAATTTGAACATTTTGTAATTTTCAAACTTTAAATTTTTATTCCCATAAATCAGATAGCTATACTACAAAAAAAAAATTTTGTTACAAAGTTTTAAGGGTTCAAAGATAATGTATGTAAACTGATGTGGAATTAATGGCGCTATATAAGTGAGTAAAATACATAAATAAGTTGACCAGCAATTTCTCACCACATCATATTTGAATTGACTTTGAGGGGTCTGTATGAAAGAAAATACCAAAAAAAGGACATCATTCTAAAAACTGCACCCCTAAAAGTCCTCACAACCACATTCAAAAAGTTTATTACCCTTTCAGGCGCTTCACAATAATTAATGGAATTTAGAAGGAAAAAAAATTTTTTCTTCACTTTTTTTTTACAAAAATTTTGCTTTAGCCACAATTTTTTTTTTTACACTTTCACAAGGATAACGATAGAAAATGTACCCCAACCTTTGTTGTGCAATTACTCCTGAGTATACAGGTGCCACATGTGTGGGAAAACTACTATTTAGGTGCACGGCAGGGCTCGGAAGGGAAGCAGTACTGTTTGACTTTTTGAAAGCAAAAATGGCAAATGGCTGGAATAGATAGTGGATTCCATGTCACATTTGGAGAGCCCCTGATGTGCCTAAACAGTGGAAAATTCCACAAATGACCACAGTTTGATACCACCACCCCTCAAGGATTTTATACAGGGGTATAGTGAAGATCTTTAACCCAAAGGTACGACAGAATATGATAACATTAAGTCGTCATATTGAATATGTTGTCATAAGTCTTGAGTTCAAGTATCATGGGTGCTTGAGCGACCCCAATACAAACTCGAGTAGTGAACACTTGCGCTCAACACTAGTCATCATAACTAGTAATGAGCAAGTATACTCGTTGCTCGGGTTTTTGCAAGCATGCTCGGGTGACCTCCGAGTATTATGGCGTGCTCGGAGATTTAGTTTCTGTCGACGCAGCTGCATGATTTGTGGCTGATGGACAGGCTGAATACATGTGTAAATAAAATGTATGCGCAAGATGGGACGAGTCCTCCATACGTGTATGTCAAGACCCAAACTCCTACATCTCCATAAAAATACCAGAGATGACAAACGACAACTGCTGCTCTATATTAGCGGATTCTCAGAAAAATTTTCTAAAATGAAGATAAATACACATTTAAACATTAAACAGTTATCTAAATGTTTAGATAAATAGATAAAGTCCAACGTTTCAGCCTATAAAGTGGTCTTTTTCAATGACTTCTGATATGCAGACAGGTAAGAATATAAAATTACACATGACAAGACTTATGAACATGAGAAAACATCACAAGAGTGCTTAGTATACAAACTATATACACTCCCTGACAGAAGTTATGTCGCTTATCCATGTTATGTAAATAAAAGCTTATAACCTGACGTTAAATTCATCCATTGGTTGTATAAAATTATTCTTTTGACAGCTGAAACCCTCCGAAATGTGGTTTCAGTTAATATAAATTGGCATCAATGCAGAAATATTGGTCATTTAATGGACACAGAATGGTCAGATTTTAGCAAGACAAAAGTTTTGTCGGCCACAGAAAGTAATGTGATATTCAAACAAATAATTAACTTAACTTCTGCTCACAAATCCTTCCCAACATCTGCAGTGTAGAGTTCCAACGCGTGGGGACATCACACACCAGTCGGTGAGCCGGAAGCTGCAAACGCTGCTGAAGCACGGCAAAGGCGGCGGAAGCTGTAACTGACTTTCTAAAATGGGCACACAAGCGGTGTACTTTGACAAACCGATCCGGCAGCTCCGGGTAGGTTTTGAGAAACCGCTGAACCACGAGGTTATGCACATGGGCCAGGCATGGTATGTGTGTGAGCTCGCCTCGCCTCAGAGCTGCTACCAGGTTCCGGCCATTGACACACATGACCATGCCTGGCTGTAGGTTCAGCGGTGTCAGCCACAGATCTGCCTGCTCTTTCACAGAGCTGTCCACAACTCTTCAGCATTGTATGGTTTGTCACCTAAGCATATTAGCTTCAGCGCAGCCTGTTGCTGCTTGGCTGAGGCAGTGTTGCAATGCTTCCAGCTTGTGACTGATGTGATCATTTCGGAGATGGTGGCTGAAGAGGAAGATGAGGTCCAGGAGCTGTAGACTGTGGGTGCAACCCTGATTGACCTACGGCCAGCAATCCTCTGCGTTGGGAGTACGTGTTCCATCCCAAGGTCCGAATGGGTCCCGGCTTCCACTATGCTAACCCAATGTGCCGTCAGCGAGATGTACCTCCCTGCCCACAAGCACTTGTCCACGTGTTCGTGGTCAGGTGGACTTTCCCAGTAACTGCATTGTTGCGGGCACAACTAATGTTGTGGGACACGTGCTTGTGTAATGCGGGGACAGCACACCGGGAGAAATACTGGTGGCTGGGGACCAATTACCGAGGGACGAACGCCGCCATTAGGTTGCGAAAAGCTTCCACCTCCACGAGCGTAAAAGGCAACATTTGGAGCGCAAGCAGTCGCGAAATGTGTGAATTTAGTAGTGTGGCCTGTGGGGCGTTGGCTGCGTATTTGTGCTTGCATTCCAAGGACTGGGTTATGGACAACTGAACGCTGCGCTGGGATAAGGACGTGGACGTGCTTGCTGATGGTGCTAGTTGAGTGTGTGCAACGACAGCAGCAGGACAGGAGGCATCTTCGCATGCATCCTCTTTGACTACCAGCATCAACAAGGCCATCGGTATTCAGTTCAGACTCCACACATAAGACCTCAGGAGTGGATATGGATGTCAGACATATGTACGATCCTCCAAAACTTTGAGCCCCCTCTGCTCACAATCAAAGAGGATGCATTACAGGCAGAGCACGATTAGATGGAGCAAGAAACCATAAAGGGTGATTACACACTACACACAGCCCAGCCTCATCTCATCCCAACGTGGATTGGGTGACAATGAGGAGGATGAACAGGAGCTAGTTTCATGCACTATAGACGGTACTACCTGCAAAACTGTCATACCATCTGTTCAGCGTGGATGGCCTGAGGACAGGGAGGAGGAGAAGAGCATGGTCAGTCGTCCTCTTGGTGTGGACACGGAAGTCTTGCCTGTTAGCAGTCTGGCAGGCATGGCTGAGTTTATGTTATGTTGCCTTTCCTGTGACCCTCGAGATCTCAAAATTTTGGGTGACAGTCATTAATAGTTGGTGACATTTCTAGATCCACGCTACAAGAACTTTCTCTTATTCTCAAGGTGGACAGGTCTACTAAAATGGGGCAGTACCAGAAGGGTCTTGTTGCAGAATTATTATAAAAAGTTCCCATCTGACAACGCTGGCGGCAGATGTCACAGTTCGCTGGACAACCAAGGAGTACAGGCGAGAGAGAGAGACAACTCCAATCCAGTAGAGGCAGGGGAACACTGGCAAAAGTTCTGGGAGAGTTTTCTCAGACCCTCCCCATCACACAGGCTCTGAGGGGCGGGGTACTCACAAGGAGTGCAAAGTTTGGAAAGATGCAGAGGGAGGTACCATGCTGACCCTACCAACAACCTCCGTGCCTTATAATTATTGGGTATCCAAGCTGGACACGTGGCATGAACTGGCTCTCTACGCCTAGGAGGTCCTGGCCTGCCGCTAGCGTTTTGTCAGAGGGTTTATAGTGCCGCTAATGGAATTATAACTGATAAGTGCATCCGCCTGTCAGCTGAAATGCTGACAGGATGACTCTTAGGCCAGAGTCACACTTGCGAGTGCAACGTGAAAAACTCGCACGAGTCCCATGCATCAATACCAGATACTGCCGCTGGCACTTGGGAAAATGAACAAGGGATGGATTGGGCCAGACTTCTCAACACCATCGAATGACAGCAGCGTAACAAACTCAAATCCAATGTATTTTTTGGGAGGTCTCTTCCCATGCACCTTTTCACACCCACACATCGGTACACGCTTCCTGATTTTGGCTATTTGCTGTTGTCTTCCTCATCCTCCACCACCATATCACCAGGGTGACCGTGGTCTGTGATGCAACACCCACATAATTTTTCAAAGGGTGTTTATGCCAGTAAAAAAAATTTGGTATACAGTATGTTCATGTATACCCCCCCAGGGGTAAATGTTTGTCAGCCCATATACTTCGTGCATGGGCATTACAAGTATGAGATCCGCTCCTTTATAATTGGAACATTTTTTTATGAGACTCTCCTCCACGTCTCTTCCAAGGGGCATTGGAGTGCCTCCAAAAATTTGGCAGCCCTTGCATTCACTGCATAGGCAAACAATATGGGAGCCCTACTTCCTAATAATAGGAACATGGTTTTCAGGAGGCCCTCCTGTACGTCTCTTCAAAGGAGTATTTTGGTGTGTCCAAATTTTGGGCAGCTCTACCACTCACTGCATACACAACAACAGTATAGGAGACCTCCTGTTTAATAATGGCAACAACAAAGCATAGCCGGCTGCTGGCTCGCTAAGAATAGTAAAGGCCGCCTGATGGCCCTATAAAAATAGGCTTTGTGACTTTCAGAGTCCCTCCTTCATAAATGAAACAGGATGTGTCTGATGATGTGTCACACACCACATGGCCAAATAAGGTTGTAAAATGTTAACCCCTTAATGACAGCCAATACGTCTCTTTACTGACCCAAGATATAAGAGAATATCATCCCCACACAAGTGACAATTCAGCAGCTGTCAACTGTACACTATAGCTGACAACTTGCTGTATTACAAACGATCAGTGTTTTCACCGTCCATATCTGTTTAACCCCTTAGTTGCTGCTGTCAAAAGTGACTACATCAAATAAATGGTTACAGTAATAGATTGTGGGGGCTTCCGCTTTAATCTAATTGACACACCGAGATCATGATTGTGTGGTCCTGATGTTTGCCATAGCATTTCATGTCTAAATAGGGGCCTTAGAGTCTCACGGCTACAGCGGTCAGTTCAGAAGTCAGCGACATTTAGGTGGTAAACACTTTTTCATTCCTTCTATACCAATTTGCATTAATTCCTGAAAATCACCTGAAGGGTTAATAAACTATCAGACAGAAGTTTTCAATGTGTCAGGGGATGCTGTTTTTAAAATGGTATGACGTTTGGGGTTTTCCAATATATAGCACCCCCAAAGTCACTTCAAACCTGGATAGGTCCCTCAAAAAAATAAATTTTGTAAATTTCCTTGAAAGAATGAAAAATTACTACTACATTTTTAAACCTCCTAAAAGGCTAATAAAAAACTAGGGTTTTAAAAATGGTGCTGATGTTAAGCAGACATGTGGGAAATGTTATTAATGTTTTTCTGTGGTAAAACTCTCTGGATTAAAGGGATAAGCATTCAAAGTTTGAAAATTGCAATTTTTTTACATTTTTGCCAAGTTTCTGATATTTTATATAAATAAACACAAAACATATCAACCTAAATTTACCATTATCACAAGTTATAGTGTGCCACGAAAAACAATCTCAAAATCAAGGGGATTTGTTGAAGCGTTCCAGAGTTATCACCACAAAGTGACACTGGTCAGAATTTAAAAAATTGGCCCCGTCACTAAGGGGTTAAGATTACATTGCCAGTGAATGCATTTATCTTGGTTGAGAGCAATGCTAAAGTTCAAAAACGCTACATACTGTATAAACATAGCCCAAGGTGTGGAGGAGCATTTTTGTTTTTGGTTATTTATTTTGCCTTATGACGTCATAACCCAGGAAAGGATGTTCCTTAACATATTTCCCAGGAAAATCCATTTTGATTTCGCTTTTGAATGTTTTATTGTGAGTCTGTAAAAGTGGCGTAGGATCCTGACAATATTTTTCACAGCAGTGACCTGGGAGTCAAATGCTTCCAGGGGTCTACCCCATGCTGTTCCCATGTCATTTGAGCACTGTTCCCATCAATTTCAAGTCCCTCTGCAGACTGCTTGAGTTTCCCCATAGACTTAAAAGCATTTTAGTGCTCACCCATAACTAACAATCAAACTTGTATAACCTACTTAATTTAAGGCAGTAACAAAACATACATTTTGCAAGCTTGTAAAATAAGTAATGGTGTTGTCTGCCGCCATTTGTCAGACTTCCATGGTCTCCTCAACCCATGAGGATGCTGGGAGGCTTTTTGTTACCCACTGGGTCCTTATTGATAAATTTTGGTCACATACGAAGCTTTCATCGCTTTCTATTCCATTTTTAGGGAAGTGCAGCGACCAATCCCAGTAATTCTGGAGTTGACATTTATCTTTCCGGCTTATACAATTCAGGTTTACTCATTTCATAATTTGATATATCTAATTTTTAAGGATCAATAAGACAAATTGGCTTATTTTATTTCTTTATATGAAGATAATACCAAAGAATGTGTTTGCAATCATTTTCAGGAAGAAACTAAGTACTATCTGACAAAATTGCAGGGGTGTCAATACTTTTGGCCACAACTGTACACACACTGCGCCGTACACTTTGCGTTTTTTGACACCACATAGCTCCATTACTGACACAGTTCTTGTGTCAGTCCTGGAGATGTGTAGTCAAAAACACATATGACTTGTATTTTCACCACCAGTCTTTTCAGTCTGCTAATATTGCACAGACTGAATAGAGGATGGTGTTGAGTGCAAGGCATATCTATTGTTCCCTTGCCAGGTATCATAAAAAGTGAATTGAGGATGGTGTGTTTTTACCATCATTTAACTATTTGTGACACAAGGCCAGGGGATTCTAGATATACCTTGTAATTAACCACATCCTCTATTCAGTGTGGTTAATAAACCGAGGAGATGATGGGGAAAATACACGTCATATCTACAATACCCCGGCCTCGTATCATAACTATTTATCACACCTGGCCAGGTGAATACAAATATGAGTTAACCTGCAGCGTCGCTTCAATCTGCATTATCTATTGCATGCAGACTGGAGTGATGCTGCAGTTTAACTCATATGTGTATTCAACTGCCCATGTGTGATAACATTCTGAAGTTAGGATGCATTATTTTGGGCATCCTCACTTCAGCATGACACCAGGCCTGGGTATTGTTGAAGTTGTATAACCTTTATTATCTCTCCAGTCTGTGTTCAAACTCAAGCCACAGTGGTGATCCTACAAATAATATTTATAGTCACATGGTCAGGTGTCATAAAGAATGACAGGTGCTAGTGCATTCCCAAATCACTATTAGTAACATCAGGCCAGGTGACACAAATATTAGTTATATTATCTCCACCGTCGCTGGAAATTGATCACAGACTGTAGAGATGATAAAGGTCATATAGTGTGTGTATATATATATATATATATATATATATATATATTTATTTTGTGAGGTAGCGCCGTCATTCAAGGTTGGGGGACACTCGCTTGGCAGCGAATAAGTCACATCCAGCACGGGTTTCCATAAAGCAGTATAATCCATGCGGTTTATTTCAGCTTCATAAACAGTCACAGCAACAGAAAACAGCATACAGTCAGCATTGCGTCCATTACAGAGTTCAGCTCTGTTATCCTTGCATCACCCAAGATATGCACTGTTCAATGCGCAGGCTTTCTAGCCACCAAGTTCTCTCACCCACGTCAGGGTTGCCTCGTGCTGTTTCACCATGCTGCACATTTATTCCCTCCAGGGAACTAACAGGCACACACCGCCATTACACACAGCGTCCACATGTGCTGTCAGGCAGGAAGCCCTATGTCAGCGGGACCTTCCTCTCTGGACCAATCGTGTCCCTGCATTCACCCACATGTGACCAGCCCTCAGGTACCTTATATGGTCCATAACCACACCCACAGGTGATCACATGGCTATGACCTCACCCAAGGTCCTATTGCAGAAACCACACACAGGCTTCCCTGACAAATTGTAACAGAACGTACTAGTCAGCAGTACCTCTGCTGATCATTATGATCTTTCAGTATCCTACACCTATCAGGGCAATGGAAATGTTTATACGGCTGTCCTGGGACACCCACACAGCGCCCCCTAGCGGACACAGCGGTCACTGCACCACAATATATATAGTCAACTGGTCAGGAGTACTAGTAAATTCATGATGCACAAAACACAGCATCATGAATTCACTGGTACACCTGTTTTCTGGGAGGTACAAATAGCTCTGAAAGTTATCGATCACTCCTTTTATTCATATCTATGGCCTGGAAGTTCACATGCCAAAGACATTGACATTTTTTCCTTTGTAACTTTACCGTTTTTTTAGAGTCCAAACAGGGTATTGTCTGTGATATGCTGGTGCGTAGAAATTCATTGCCCAGGATTCTGATAGCCCTAAATGCCGCAAAACGCTGCCATGCGTAACCCCAAGTGCCCAGATCCTGGAAATCTAATTTTCACGTTTCTAGGATTAAGGTGTCTTAATGAATTTGACTGAGTGTTTTGCTTAGAAAACAAAGAGGGAAAACGCAATCAGCTCTGCTAGTGCTGGCAGGCAATAAAATTCGCATTCCACACTGACTATTTGCTTGAAGTGAGGGGGGTAGAGAGTAAAGAAAAGAGAGAAAAGAAAAGAGAAAGAGAAAGATTGATTTTTGGCTCTATAGAAACCAATTTTAGGGGGGAGTAGTATGCCAACTTTGGTTGTGCCCCAGAACAATGGAATTCATACTTTCCTGACAGCTGATATCTCCCCTTATTAAAACCCTACAAAGGCTACCATCACCCTTTATCAAACCATTACATATACCACCATCACCCATTATCAAAGCCCTATGTAGGCCACCATCTGCCCTTATCAAAGCCCTACATAGGCTGCCATCGCCCTTTATCAAAGCCCCACATAGGGGGGAGATGGCAGTCTATCAGAGCCCTACATAGGCTGCCGTCCCAAAACCCTACATAGGCTGCCATCATCCCGTACCAAAGACCTACATAGGCTGCCATTCCCCCTTATGAAAACATCAAGCCATTGTTTCAAATGGACCATTGATCCTATCGGTAAACATTAGAATGTCCATAATGCTATACAATCGCCTCCGCTGCAGAACAATGGACACAAGGTGTCCTAAAGTCAATATACAATGGACTAGATAAGAGACAGTGTCATCTCGCCTCAAAAACAAATTATTGGAACACAAAGAACAGAAAAAAAGAAAACCTGAAGGTAAAGCAAACACCTTCCCTAGGACAAGAGCTATACATCCGGAGGGAACCAGGGGAGCGAAAATATATACACTATAGACACACTGCACACTCAGAAATAAAGTATGAGTATTTATACATACATTACGAAAGGATTAGTGCAATAATAGTGTGTCCATATAATACAAACCAAATACTAATCCCTTGTGCTCCAACCGGGGCTGTGGAACCGGTAGGACAAACCACCAGCCCCGGCTTCATACCTTTCCCAAATTATTATTAAATCATTTACAGCACATCCTGCATTGTACTACTACACCACCACCACTACTGTACTTCTACTACTACTGTGTTATGAGTCGGCCCATTTTATACTTACTGCATCAAAATAGACACCGACTCAATGACTCCACAGCTCTGGCTCCAACACCAACGAAATACCAACATACAGTGCCCAAATAATACCAACATATACCAATATTCAGTGCCTAAATAATACCAACCAAATAATACCACCGTACAGTGCCCAAATGCCAGCAAAATAAGAGCCACCTTATCATTCCAGTATGCAATTCCTAAATACTGCAATATAGTGCCCAAGTAATTTGGTAGTAGCATATGCTCACCCACCTGACAGTTCAGGGCTCAGCAGATACCAATATAAAAAGCACAGCTAAGGCGTAGCCTCAAGTTATTATAGCAAAAATCAACCTCACAATCAGGCCACAAGGGACTAATAGGGTGAAACCCAAAGCCGCAACAGCTACCGCCCAATGTCCTCTAGAGGGCATACAGCCAAGATCAGTGGTGGCACCGACATTAGCAGTACCAGTGGACGCTCGCCTGTCACTTAAGTTGATACCGCAGTCTGATCACCATGAGGTACATCCATTTGCGGTAACTACTTCCTCAACATGATGCACATGGACCTCTTTTGACAGAAAAGGCCTAAGGTACAACACCCGAATATTGCACCTGATTAATGAAATCCATACTATATATCAATATCTATATCTATCTATATTTTTCAGGCATGTTGTATCATATGAGAAGTGTAGGTTACGGACGAGGGCCAGCAGATCCCACGGCGCAGGATCGGTGCCTTCCGCTAGACGCTCCATGTTACTTACCTGTCTGATCATGCACTGGAGAAGACCCCGCATCAGCTTCACCACGTTCTATGGAGACACAACACCAATGCTCAGCATTAGTTACGCAGACGCCACCATGGTACAAGGCTGATATCACTGCTTATACTGATATAGTCATTGTCATACTGATTAAGGTTTCATCCCTTCTCAAATTCCTTCACCAACCATTACATATATCAAACATAATAGAACCTCCAGTAGACTTCATGTGAATCACTTTGGTTTCTTTCCTGGATCGCTCCAGCTGATCAGCTGTTCGGCTCCGCAGGTGCATGTGTCGCGGCTGTGTGACAGTCACAGCACATGCATGGAGAGCCCAACAAACAGGATCTTCATGCATGTGTCGTGCCTGTCACACAGCCGCGACACATGCAACTGCGGAGCCAAACAGCTGATCAGCCGGAGCAATCCAGAAAGCCGGGTTCCCTCCGCAGCTTTTTCGGTAAGCGCTATAGCTTACCGAAGAAGCAGGGACCCGAGCAAATTCGCTCAACTCTACTCAAAACCACATCCAAGAAGTATATTAACCCTTCAGGAGCTTCTCAAGATTTTTTTGGAAAAAAAAAATTAACATTTAACTTTTTTTCAAGAAAAAAATGACTTCAGATCCAATTTATTTTTCATTTTGACAAGGGTAACAGGAAAAAAAATGGGACCACAAAATTTGTTGTGTAATTTCTCCTGAGCATGCCACTACCCTGTATGTGGGAGAAAACCACTGTTTGGGCACAAGGCAGAGCTTGGAAGTGAAAGAGCGCCATCTGACTTTTGGCTGGAACAATTGGAGCATTTGAAGAGCTCCTGATGTGCCTAAGCAGTGAAAATCCCCCATAAGTGACACCATTTTGGAAACTAGACCAGACAGGGAACTGATCTAGATGTGTGGTGAGCACATTGAGCCCTTAAGTGCTTCATATAAGTTTATAACATTGAGCCATAAAAAATATATATCAAATTTTCCCCACAAATATGATTTTAGCACAAAATTTTGCATTATCATAAGGATAAAAGGAAAAATTGCACCATACATTTTGTTCCTCCCGAGTATGCCAATACCTCACATGAGGGAGAAAACTACCGTTTGGGCGCACGGAAGGAGCATCATTTGACTTTTCGAATGTAAAATTTCCTGGAATCATAAGCAGACATCATGTCCCATTTGGAGAGCCCTGATGTGCCTAAACAGTGGAAACCCCCCACAAGTGACCTCATTTTGGAAACTAGACCCCTCAAGGAATATATTTACGGTACATGTTTTGTGAGCACCTTGAACCCTGAGGTGCTTCACAGAATTTTATAACGTGAGCCGTGAAAATAGTAAAAATCACATTTTAATCACAAAAATGTTGCTTTAGCCCCAAGTTCTTATTTTTTCTAAGGGCTAATGGAATTTTTTTTTTTTTTACAACAAACTGAGGTCTATTTTTTCTTGAGTGTGCGCCAATACCCTACAGGTAGTTGGGAAATATTTTTCAGGTACAGTGCAAAGCTCAGAAGGTAAGGAGTGCCTGATTTTACTGTTATGGTTTGCAGGTGGCATGACCCACTTGGAAAGCCCATGAGGGGCCAGACCAGCAGAACCCCCCCCTTAAGTGACCGCCATTTTACAAACTACACCTCTCAATGAATTCTTCTAGGGGTGCAGTGATCATATTGACACCACAGGTGTGTCACAAAATTTTATACCATTGATCAGTGAAGATGAAATAGCTACATTTCCACCATCAAACTTTAGTTTTAGAACCAGATAATACATTTTCACACAAGAAGTGGGTAAAAATGGCACCAAAATTTGTCCCAGAATTTCTACTAAACGTGGCAATACCCCATATGTGGCTCTACAGTACTACAGAGACACTCGGGTGGAATGGAGCACTATTTGCCTCCTGGAACGCAGATTTTTCTAGAACAGTCTGCAAACTCCATATACAATCCCCCCCTCAAGTGACCCCAGTTTGGAAACTATACCCCTTGGGCAATTTACCTACACGTGTAGCGATGATTTTCCAGAAACAAGCAGCAATGAATGTTGCTGAGTGAAAACTGCAAACTGATGTTGTAGTGACCAGTACATTATACCCAGCCCGTGCTTCTGGAGACAAGCACCAACAAGTCAGGCGGGCTCTCATCACTACAGAAATGCCATACATGGACGCAACATGTGGTTTAGGCACACTGGGGCTCAGAAGGGAGTGGGGCATTTGAATTTGGGAGCAGAGAACTTAATTTCTTTTGGGGAGCAAGGAGCCATTTCACTTTTCCAGAGCCTTTGTGATACCAGTAACGTGGAAGTCCCCAATATATAACAGATGACAGACCTTAGCCAGGGCTTGCTTTTTTGGAGATTGAGTTGAAGTTTTTATTGGGAACATTTTACATGACATTTATGATCTCATTTATCTGGCGCTCTATGCTGAGTACTTACATCGGGGTTTACATCTAATCTGAGTGACGTGATTCAGATGAAACCCCTGAGGCATCCATTCACTATAATGAGGTAGCAGAGATACTCTGGACTTCATATGGCCTCGCTTCAGCGGTGTCCTTTTCAGAAGTGCACAAAACTGTGGCCCACAGCACTTTTATGCAATCCTAAAAAGATGGACACTGCCGGATCACAGGTCAGATGGCGTCCACAGTGCCTCCATCTGCCTCATTATAGGGAATCTTCCAAAAAAGGTTCCGTCTGAATCATGTATTTTAGAGATTTACATGGAAACCCTGATGTATGCGCTCAGCGTAGAGCACAGGATAAATGTGTGCCGAGCCTTAATGCGATCTTTTAGAGGCAGAATGAAAAAAAAAATCAACAGCATGTGAAGAACTGGTTTTATTTTTTTTCGCTGTTACTATTGCGGTATAAGTGATTAGACGACTTTATTCTTCAGGTCGGTGCAATTACAGCGATACCAGATCTATATCTGGTTCTCTGTTTGGCTGCTGTTACACACTAAAAGACGCTATTGAAAAATAGTTTTCACATCCCCATATATTGAGAGCTACAATTTTTCCATACTTTGGCCAACAGAGTCATGTGAGGGCTTGTTTTTTGCAGGATGAGTTGACGTAATTATTGTTAGCATTTTCGGGCACGTGACCTTTTATGATCACTTTCTACTCCGATTTTTGGGATGCAGAATGAAGAACAAGCAATTCAGAAGTTTTTCTTTTCTTTTTTTTGGGGGGGGGTGGATTATGCCGTACCGTGTGTGGTAAAATTTGTAAGGTAGTTTTATTTTTCGGGTCAGTACGATTACAGCGGTACCTCATTTATATCTTTTTTAATGTTTTGGCGCTTTTACACAATTAAAAACTATTTCATAGAAAAAAAAATAATTATTTTTGCATTACTTTATTCTGAGAGCTATAACTTTTTATTTTTCTGCTGATGGAGCTGTATGGCAGCTTGTTTTTTTTGCAGGACAAGATGACGCTTTCAGCTGTACCATGTTTATTTACATCAGTCTTTTTAGTCGTGTTTTATACCACTTTTTGTTCGGTAGTATGATGATAAATAAAAAAAAAGTAATAAAAGAGGGATTTTGGGTTCTTACCGTAAAACCTCTTTCTTGGAGCCTTCATTGGGGGGGGACACAGAATACCATGGGTGTATGCTGCTGCTGCTGCTAGGAGGCTGACACTAAGCAAAACAAGAAAATTAGCTCCTCCCCGGCAGTATACACCCACCGACAGGCACCAAGCACCTCAGTTGGTGAAAAAGCAGTAGGAGAAGCAACCAAAAGCAATGAACATATGTACCAACCCAACAAGGGACTCGAAGACCCAGCACGGTACAGCTTAAACAGGGAGGGTGCTGTGTCCTTCAATGAAGGCTCCAAGAAAGAGATTTTACGGTAAGAACCCAAAATCCCTCTTTCTTTATCGCCTTATTGGGGGACACAGAATACCATGGGACGTTCCAAAGCAGTCCCGAGGGTGGGAACAGCAATAAAAGGAACGACAGAAGGAAGGGCTTAGGTCGGCCGGTGCGCGACCGCCGCCTGCAGAATCTTCCTACCAAGAGCTGCATCAGACGAGGCCTGGGTATGAACCCTGTAGAACCTCGCAAAGGTGTGCAAAGACGACCAGGTCGCGGCCCTGCAAAGTTGTGAGGCCGAAGCCTGGTGTCGCACAGCCCAAGAAGCCCGAACAGCCCGGGTGGAGTGGGCTTTCACTCCCGGAGGGGGCCGTTTCTCCTGAAGTCGATAGGCTTCCAGGATGGTAGACTGAATCCAGCGAGCAATTGTGGATTTGGAGGCCGGAAAACCTTTCCGGCAACCCTCAGAAATGAGAAGCAGGGAATCAGATTGGCGAAAAGAAGCGGTCCTGGCAAGGTAAACACGCAAGGCTCTCACTACGTCCAGTTTGTGGAGTGACTTTTCCAGAGGATGAGCAGGCGTAGGACAAAAGTGATGGAAGGACGATATCTTCGTTAATGTGAAAGGGAGATACCACTTTTGGAAGGAAGGAAGGAACTGGCCTGAGAACAACCTTATCTTGGTGGAGGATAAGGTACGGAGAACGACAGGATAAGGCCGCCAGCTCAGAAACTCTCCTGATGGAAGTAATGGCGATTAGAAAAGACACCTGCCATGAAAGACAGAGGGATGTCCTGGATTGGTTCGAATGGTGCCTTCTGGAGGGCGCCAAGAACAAGATTGAGATCCCATGGATCTATCGGAATGATGAGGAGGAGCCACATAGGCGACTCCTTGGAGAAAAGTCTTCACTTGCGGTAAGGAAGCTAGATCCTTCTGGAAGAGGATTGCTAGGGCAGACACCTGGCCTTTGAGAGTACTGAGGGATAGGCCCGCATCCAAACCAGATTGGAGGAAACGAAGAATGGATGGAATGGAGAATGACAGTGGAAGAACCTCGTTATCGCGCCAACGGAAAAAGGCCTTCCAGTACCTATGGTAAATGCGGGAGGAAGCTGGCTTCCGAGCCTTGATCATGGTCTGAATGACCCGGCTGGAAAACCCTGAATCCTTCGGAATTGCATCCTCATCGGCCATGCCGTTACACTCAGAGCCTGAGAACGCTGGTGGTAACGAGGGCCGAGCGAGAGAAGATCTGTACGGTCTGGAAGCCTTCGTGGGACGTCCACGAGCATGTTCACCAACTCCGCGTACCAAGGGCGTCTCAGCCAGTCTGGAGCCACTAGGATGACTGGAATGCCCTCTGACTATCTTTTTGACCACTCTAGGAATGAGGGCAAGGGGAGGAAACAGGTAAGGCAGCTGGAACTGGGACAACGGAATTACTAGGGCGTCGCAACCGACGGCTAGAGGATCCCTGGACCTGGCTACAAAGTGAGGAACTTTGTTGTTCATCCGAGATGCCATGAGATCGACGTCCGGGGTGCCCCAACGCTGGCATATTGGGATGAAGGGACCATTCGCCTGACGCTAGACCTTGGCGACTGAAGAAGTCAGCTGCCCAATTTTCCACCCCTGGAATGTGAACAGCGGAGATCGCCGGAACGTGAGGCTCTGCCCAGCGCAGCATCCTTGCCACTTCTGACATTACCTGCCTGCTGTGAGTACCGCCCTGGTGGTTTTTGTACGCCACAGCCGTGGCGTTGTCTGACTGAATGCGGACTGGTTTGCCTACGAGGAGATGCTGCCAACGAAGGAGAGCAAGGAGGATTGCCCTGATCTCCAGAAGGTTGATGGGCAGAAGAGTCTCCTAGG
This sequence comes from Dendrobates tinctorius, assembly GCF_039654945.1. Classification (NCBI taxonomy): domain Eukaryota; kingdom Metazoa; phylum Chordata; class Amphibia; order Anura; family Dendrobatidae; genus Dendrobates; species Dendrobates tinctorius. The sequence continues at coordinate 3,687,069 of NW_027361925.1, forward strand.
CGTCCCAGCGCCCTTGGGCCGTTTTCTGATGGTACACCTCCCCCCATCCTAGGAGACTGGCATCGGTGGTGAAGACCTGCCACCGAGGCGGAAGAAAAGACCTTCCGCGAAGAACTGACGCCGGCAATGTCCACCAAGTCAGCGATTGTCTGACACTGAGCTGAAGAATGGGGCGGTCCAGAGAAAACGAGGTCTTGTCCCAGACTGACAGGAGGAACAGTTGGAGAGGGCGAGAGTGGAATTGTGCGAAGGGCACTGCTTCCATGGAAGCTATCATCGTCCCCAGGACCCTCATGCAGGACCGAAGGGACTTGATCCTCGAGCGTTGTAGAGACTGGATCCTTTTGGAAAGGGTTGAAAACTTGTCCCTCGGTAGAAACACCCAGGCTAGATTCGTGTCGAACTCCATGCCCAAAAAGGTCAGACGTTGGGTAGGGCGCAGGATGGACTTCTCCTCGTTGACTATCCATCCGAGGCGGCTGAGGGCATCCAAGGTTATCTGAAGACTGTGAAGACAGTCTTGGCGGGACGAACCCTTGATCAGGAGATCGTCCAGGTAAGGGATGATAAGAATCCCTCTGGATCGAAGGATGGCCGTGACTGTTGCCATCACCTTCGTAAAGACACGGGGAGCGGAGGCTAGTCCAAAGGGGAGGGCCGTGAAGTGATAGTGATTGTCCTGAATCGCAAAGCAGAGGTATCTCTGATGCCGCAGAGAAAAGGGGATGTGGAGGTAGCCCTCCTGTATGTCCACAGAGCAGAGAAACTCTCCGGATCTTCACGTGGCGATTGAGCAACTTGAGATCCAAAATTGGACGAGAAGAGACGTCCTTTTTCGGGACTACGAAGAGATTCGAGTAGAACCCTAAAAACCGTTCGTCTGCAAGAACGGGAATGATGATTCCTGCGGAAAGGAGGGAGGAGACGGCCTGAAGGAACCCTGGAATCTGTGATCGCTGTCTTGGGGATCGAGACAGAAAGAAGCGACTGGGGGAGAAGAAAAACTCGATTTTGTATCCGGATGTGATGATTTCCCTGACCCAAGAGTCGTCGATAATGGATAATCATGCATCTTAGAAAGAGTAAAGTCAGCCTCCCACCCTGGAAAGATTTCCAGGTGGGGGTGACCCGTCACTTAGATGAAAATCTGCCGGATCGGGAGCCTGAGGACCTGGAGGGCTGACCTCTGGATCTCCATCGGGGAGCTGGCTTATAAGAAGGCTTTCTCCGGTCTCTGGAAGCAGGATGCAAGTAATGCTGGGATGAACCTTCTGCGGGAGAGGAGGGGCGAAAGGACCTAAACGGCCGAGAAGCCTTCCTGTTAAAGAACCTCTTAGGGCGGGACTGGGGAAGGGAAATGCCCTTTCCACCAGTGGCATCCGAGATTCGCATTCCACGACTTGCACCAAAGAATGCGGCGTATGGCTACTATGTTGCTGTTAGCTCTTGCTACGCACCCAGCCGCGTCCAAGGAGGCAGCCAAAAGGTATTTGCCCGCATGACTAAATTGGTCTGCTAAATCCGCCAGCTTGTCCTGAGGGGCTGCTGCTGAAATGCGTTTGCGCAGAATCTTTGCCCAAGCTGAAATGACCTTCGCCACCCAAGCGGAGGCGAAGATAGGACAGAGGGGAGCATCGGATGCCTCAAAAATTGACTTAGCCAACAACTCTATTTGCCGGTCTATTGGATCTTTAAGAGAAGCTCCGTCCGGAAGGGAAAGAACCGTCTTAGAGGAAATCCGAGAAAACTGGTGGATCTACGTCGGGAGCTTTGGTTCATTTCGTGACTAGATCTGCATCGAAGGGATATAGTACATCTGAGTACTTGCGGCCTGAAAAACGTTTCTCAGGATGTTGCCAGTGATTGGCTAAGGAAGTGTCGAACTCTTTGTGATTAGGAAAGGTTCGAGATGGAGGCCTCACTTTCTTAAAGGAAACAGGGCATTCCTGAGGGGGTGCCTTATCCTCCTTTATCTTGAGAGTTTGGAATATAGCCGATATGAGACTATCTACCATATCCGAGTTCTAGCTATGTTGTCCGCTTCTGAGTCAGATCCAGATTGGGAATCATCGTCTGACCTAGGATCGTCTGTTGAGGATGGAGACAAGGAACGTAGCCTGGGAGAAGCGGAGGGACCCTGCGAACTGGAAGAAGAGCCAGACAGGACCCGCTTCCTAGAGCCCCTACCCGGCTTGTCCGTCTGAGGGTCGCGGTCAGGTGCTGGCGACTCACCGTGAGAGGCGGTCGGCGCACAGGTGGCTGCAGATAGCTGGGGTAACCGCTCTAAGACCTGGACCAGAGATTGAGACACTTTCGTGAGATCAGAGACCGACTGAGACCGCCACGGCCCACTCAGGGGATGGGGTGCTCTCAACCCGGGGCTCGGAGTGCTCCTGAGGGGCAGAGATGGAGGAAGGGCTGCAGGACGGACAGAAGGGAGACGACTGACCTGATACCCACTTCTTTTTACGTCGCGCGCAGGCGTAGTGAATAACGGTGGGTCCTAGAGCAGAGAGCTCCTGCAGGATTGGGCATATGTCAAAGGGGTAGAAACACTGCCTGATGTGGAACTGCGGATGGGAGCTAATTCTAGCGTCAGCTGAAGCAGCGCCGAGCCTACCGAGGATCAGGTGCAGAAAAACCAGCGGTGTCCCCCAGGAAGAAATCTTGTGAAGAGAGAGGCAGGAAGAGACGCTAGCGATGGGCGGGGCTTAATCGCCAAGCCCTGATTGGAAGAGGACTGAGGAGGGGGCGCGGTAAATTTCCCACTGACAGGGCTGAAGAGAAAGCAGCCCTGTGCTATGCTGTAAAAGTGCGCGAAGAAAGCGCTCACAGGGAGAGGGGAGAAGCTTTTTTTTTTTTCTTTTTGAAAACGAAAGTGAAAGTGCTCCCTCTGCCCTCATGAGCGACGGCGCGCCCGGAGCAAAGAAACCACAGGGACAGAACCCACAGAGACCAGGAGGCCACAGGGATAGGAAGGTCACAGGGACAGGGCAGCCACCGGGTAGGATGCTGCCTGTGGAGGCCACCGCTGAACCCCCCGATGATAAGCGCATCTAACAGCGCTTAGGGAAAACTGGCGGGAAATTCAAAAAGGGGTACTGATCCTGATAGCGTGGTGCAGGGCTGTATTTTAATACAGCGCAGTACTGGCTGTAACACTGCAGGGCTAGGGTCCATATTTGAGAGCGGGGCTGGAGGGGACATCTGGATCCGCTTACCTGACGTCCTTGAGGAGGATGACCGCAGGGGCCCACGATAGTGCGGGTACTGAGGATCGTTTCTCCCAGCGGCCTGCAGGCTATGTCTGTATGGTGCAGAAGACGGCCATGGTAGGGGAAACGTCACCGCTGGCGACTGCCGTCTTCCTCTCAGCCCTGTCCCGGGAGAGGGGTGAGGAGGGTACTCGGCTAGGACCGTCCACCGTTATAAGCCCATAGCACCCGAGGGTGATAGGGGAAGGTCCTGCCTGCGTTCCTGAGAGTTGCGATGTGGGTGACACCACACTGCTCGCTCAGCCGCATTAATAGGAAAAGCAGGATGAACTCACATCCCGTTTCCTGATGCTGTATCTGAAAAAGAAAGGGGAAATCATTAAAAAAACACAACTAAAACCTGAAAAGAAAGGATTAAATGCGGATCTGGGGAGATCCCGGTCCGCCTCCTACAGACACTAAGCACAGAGGTGCATGGTGCCTGTCGGTGGGTGTATACTGCCGGGGAGGAGCTAATTTTCTTGTTTTGCATAGTGTCAGCCTCCTAGCAGCAGCATACACCCATGGTATTCTGTGTCCCCCAATAAGGCGATAAAGAAATATTGCTTTATATTTTCTCTATGGTGTTCACTAAAGGGGTTGACTAGTGGGACAGTCTTAGGGTGTGTGCAGACACTGCGGATTCTGCTGCGGATTTTGCAGATTAGCCTGCGGTTTTTCACCTCTACAATGGAGGAGATGGTAAACCGCAGCACAATCCGCAGAAAGAATTGACATGTCAATTCTTTCTGTGGATTAGAAACCACAGCAAATCCGCGCGGAAAAGTCTGCACTGCGGTTTCCATTTCCCATAGGATATTATGGTACCGTACACCACAGCAGAAACTGCTGCGGATCCGCAGGGCCAAAACCGCTGCGGATCCGCAGCAGAATCCGCAGCGTGTGCACACACCCTTATAGGTTGGGTCGTTGCAGATGCAGCAATACCAAATATGTATACTTTTATTGTTTATATATTTTCATTCAAATATTTATTTATATGTACAATATCTTTTGATTCTTTATTTTTTTCTATATTTTTATCTCAACTTTTTTACTTTGTCCCACTATCATTTTTTGCAGGCTGATAGCTTGTATAGTGAGGAAATGCTGCAGAAATTGTAAGCTCTGCACTAACAGAAGACATCAGTCACCATGACAACATCCGGTCACCATGGCAACGATCGGGACCCCACGTCATGCACCGAGGTCTCCTATCCAAAGGCAGAGGGGCTGTCAGCCCTCTAAGGGTACCCGTGTAGGGATTGGCGGGCCGGACTGTGGTAGAGGAGATGATGAAAGAGATAGGGAGACCAGCATGGATGGGGAGGGTGACCCGCTTCTTGACGCTGACAGACTGGAGACTGAGACAGAATAGCTTAGTTACTCACCGATAACGGTGTTTCTCGGAACCCATCACAGCACCACAGAGAGAGGGGGTCCGCCCATCAAGGACAGGAACCCACAGATAAAAAGGCGGCACCTCTCCTCCGCCCCCAGTTGGTTACAGAGCATCAGAGGGTCTCCCAGTTAGTTAACAACAAAAGTATATACATAACATTATAATATTGCATATTTATGGAGAAGCACCGTGTCTAACAAAAACACTCTACACACATTAAACCGTGCTCATCGCACACGTGAAAGGGGGGGGGGAAATAAGCGGGTGCTGTCATGGGTTCCGAGAAACACCGTTATCGGTGAGTAACTAAGCTATTCTCTCTCACCCATGACAGCACCACGGAGAGAATTTCAGAGATTGGTAGCTTAGGGAGGGACCACCGCCTGAAGGACCCTTCTCCCGAAGGTTAGGTCAGACATAGAGGCTAGATCTAGACGATAGTGTCTGAAAAAGGTGGGAGGTGGTGGCCGCCTTACAGATCTGTTCAATCGATACCTCTGATCTTTCTGCCCATGAGGTCGCCATTGCCCTTGTAGAGTGTGCTTTTAAACCCTCCGGGATGGTATTCCCACTGGATGAGTATGCCAGGGCAATCGCATCCCTTATCCACCTTGCTAGGGTACTCTTGGATGCCTTGAGTCCCTTTCGAGGCCCCTGGAAACACACAAAGAGACCCTTCCTTCCTACATCCCTTGGTGGCCTCTAAGTACTGAACTAGGCACCTCTTCACATCTAGTGTGTGTGAAATTTCTCCTCTCCCCTATTCCTAGGGTTTGGGCAGAAGGAAGGAAGGACCACTTCCTGGGACCTATGGAAGTGAGTCGCCACCTTGGGTAGGAACGCCGGGTCAGGTTTCAGTATGACTATCGTCTAGGATTTTAGTGAACGGAGGTATTGCTTACAAAGCCTGAATATCGCTCACTCTGCGAGCGGATGTTAGGGCTACTAGAAGTACCGTCTTTAATGATAGGGTTTTTAGGGGTACCGACTGGATGGGTTCAAATAGGGGCCCCATTAGTGCAGACAATACTAGATTTAGATCCCATGATGGTAGTTTCTGGGTGATTATTGGTCTAGACCTGGCTGCAGCCCTCATGAACTGTGCTACCCAAGGGTTGCCTGCCACGTCCTGGTTATAAAGGGCACCTAGAGCCGCTATCTGTACCTTCAATGTATTAGTCGCCAGCCGCTGTTCTAGCCCCTTTTGCAGAAATTCAAGAATTTTGTCAATCTGAACTCCATCTTGAACCCTTGCCCCGGAGCTGGACAGAAATTTCCTCCAAGTTCTCCCGTAGGCCCTGGTTGCTATCGGTTTCCTACTCTTTTGTAGAGTGGAGACCAGGTTTTCTGAGAACCCCCTCCCCCTCAGCAGTGCCCTTTCAAATTCCATGCTGTTAAATGGAGGTTCACTGCCTGAGGATGTAACACGGGACCTTGGGACAGAAGGTCGGGGAGATCTGGTAGAACCCAGGGGTCGGTTATTGACAGTATTCTCAGCCAGGAGAACCAGGTTCTTTTCGGCCAAAACAGGGCTATTAGTATCATTCTTGCCCTGTCTTCTCTGACTTTCCTTATGACTGCCGGGATGAGAATGGGCGGCGGAAAAGCATACATTAGGCCCTGTGTCCACGGAAGCATAAATGCATCCAGGGTCCGGGGGTTTCCCCTGGAGTTTAGTGAACAGAAAGCTTTTACTTTCTTGTTTTTGTAATCGGCAAACAGATCCACGTCCGGTGTTCCCCACATTTTTACAATCTGCCGAAAAATGGGACTGTTTTAGAACCCACTCCCCTTGATGTAGCTGGGTGCGACTCAAGAAGCCTGCTCTCTGGTTTTCTACTCCCCGTATGTGTAGTGCAGAGAGGGATAGTAGGTTTTCCTCGGCTAGCGTGAAAATTTCGGAGGATGTGTTCATTAGTGTTCTGGACCTGGTTCCCCCCTGATGATTTATGTAGGCCACGTCACCCGATTGTCCGAAAATATCCGGACATGATGACCCCATAGTACCAGCAGAAAGTGTGTTAGGGCATAGCCTACTGCCAATAGTTCTTTTTGGTTCAAGGAGGCTTCTAGTTCCTGAGCTCCCCATTCCCCCTGAGCCACCCTGTTGCTCATATGTGCTCCCCATCCCTTGGGACTGGCATCTGTGGTGATTGTGTGACTGTTATCACCCACGGAACCCCTTTGGATAGGTTGTCTCTGTTTCCCCACCAAGCTAGGGAATGAATAGTTTTGGAGTCTAGTGTAATTTGACCTTCCAAGTGACCTCCTAATGCCAACTGGTTGGCTAATACATCCCATTGGAGATCTCTCGTATGTATCTTTGCCCACTGGACCGCTGGCAGGCAGGCGGAGAGGGACCCTAGTAGCGACATTGCTTTTCTTAGCGTCATAGAAGGGTTCTGCGTCGCTCTTGCTACCATCTGAGCAATCCTTTCCTTTTTGTGGTCTGGGAGGTAACACTCCTGGGTGTTTGAGTCCAGTGTCAGGCCTAGGAATTCCTGAATTTCTTTGGGCTCGATCCTTGATTTTTTTAGGTTTAGAAGCCAGCCGAGGTTTTGTAGAGTGTATCACTCTGTCCCTCTGTTCCTGGCATCTTTGGGCCGAGTTGCTCGCTATTAAAAAATCGTCCAAATATGGTACTATTCGAATATCTTGTTCTCTTAGGTGCGCCATCATCTCTGCCACTAGTTTCGTGAAAACTCGCGGGCTACAGAAATACCAAATGGCAGGGCCCTGTACTGAAACTCCCTTACTTCGCCTCCTATGGAGACCGCCAGTCTGAGGTATTTCCGGGAGTCTTTGTGGATGGGGACGTGATAGTATTAGACCTCAGCGATGCGTACTATCATGAAGCAATGTGGAGAGAGAATTTTGATGGTTGACTTGATCGACTCCATTTTGAATTTTTCGTTTTTGACGTAATCGCTCAGCCTCTTTAGATTTATTATTGTCCGGAAGTACCGTCCGGTTTGGTTACTAAAAAGGAGAGGCGAGTAGAACCCTCTGCCTCTCTCCCACGGGGGAACCTCCTGGAGGACCCTTTTGTTCAATAGGCTTAGGACCTCTTTTTCGAGGGCTTCTTGTTCCGTTATTGATGATCTTAGTAGGGTCACCACATTTTTGAGGTGGGAGAGAGAGGAAGTCTATCCTTAGCCCTGATCCTATCAGATTTAATAACCAGGGGTTGTTCGATATCCTCCTCAAGGCTGGGAGAAAAAAAAGCTTAGTCTCCCTCCCACCCTGGGCAAACAGTCACTTGGAGGGTTTTTTTGTCTCGGGACGAGTTACCGAAGAAGAACCCCCTTTCCCTTCTTCTCTCGTCCCATTTTTGTTCTCTCGGGGGTCTCCTCTGCGAAAACTTTTTGTTTCGAAAGGACCTTTTAAAACCCATAGGGCCTAGATTTGGGAATCCCTTCTTTTTATCCCCTGCCTTTTGGAGGATGTCATCCAGCGTTTCCCCGAATAGGAATTTCCCTTCACAAGGGATGGCGCATAGCTTCATCTTAGTTTGTAAGTCCCCTGGCCAGCATTTAAGCCACAGCGTTCTACGGGCTGCGTTTGACAGGGCTGCCGCTTTGGATGACAACCTTACTGAGTCAGCTGATGAGTCGGCAAAGAAGGCCGCCGCTCCTCTTATGACTGGAATGGATTCCAGGATTTTCTCTCTGGGTGTACCTTCCCTTAGCTGCCTCTCTAGTCGGTCCACCCATACCATGAGGGCTCTGGAGGTACAAGTTGCCGCTATTGCTGGCCTAAGATTTCCTCCTGCTGATTCCCAAGTGCCCTTGAGGAAGGTATCAGCTTTCTTGTCTAAAGGGTCCTTTAGAGTACCCATATCCTCAAAGGGGAGTGCAAATTTCTTTGAGGCCTTTGCGACCGCCACTTCTAGCTTCGAGGCTTTGTCCCAGGACGTGGACGCCTCCTCGTCAAATGGGTATTTTCTTTTAAGGGAGGGAACCGTGGAGTTCTTCCTATCTGGTCTCTCCCATTTTTTTTTTTTTTTTTTTTTTTTTATCAGGCCCTGTAAGTTCTCATTTAATGGAAATACTCTGCATCTCTTTTGGCCCAGTCCCCCGAACATTATGTCCTGGACTGATCTATCGGGCCGAGGGTCTGCTACCCCCATGGTAGACCTTACTGCCTTTACTAAAGGGTCTACCTCATCCAGGGGAAAATAATGACGACCCTCTGTTTCCTCGTCTGAGGATGACGAATCGGTGTCTGAAGTCTATTTGCTCCGCTGCGTGGAGTGGCTACTGGACCGGCCCTCGCGCCCGTCCTTTTCCATTTGCCGGTGATGGTGGTGTTGCCTGTGCTGCTGCTGCTGTTTAGGCTGCTCCTCGTGCTGGTCGCTGTCCTCCATGGTCACAGGACGCTTCCAGCATGGAGCAGCTACAGCGTTCTCCTTTTGAATTTCCCGGCCGTGACGTCACCTCCTTCTCCCAGCCCGCACCGCTGTACCCCGGGGAGCGCGCAATGCGCATGCGCCGACCGCGGGGACCTGGAAGTCGTCACTTCATTTCCGGGGCAGCACCATCTTGGTACACCTCTGTACCACGGCGCTGCCCACGCATGTGCCAGCATCCCCCAGCCCCATTCTCCTTTCCGGAGCGGTGGCCCGGTCCTCTCCCGCCCGCTCACCCTGTACAGCCCCTCAGCTACAGAAGGCGGCTTCAGGCACCGACCCGGCCGCGACAGGGGCCTCCCCGCTGCCAGGACTGCGAACAGGATGGCCCTGGACTCCTCTTCTACCGGGTAAGCTGCTGCCGCTGCTGGTTCCCGTCAAGGACAAGAACCCAACTGGGGGGTGGAGGAGAGGTGCTGCCTTTTTATCTGTAGGTTCCTGTCTTTGATGGTCGGACCCCTCTCTCCGTGGTGCTGTCATGGGTGAGAGAAATGGAGTTCAACAGGTCCGTATTTATTCACCGCCTTTTTGACAACTTCCACACTTCACCACAGGACTTTCGCACTTCCTTTTTACACAGACCCCGGATACCTTCACTTTCTTTGTCTCACCGTCGTGGCGTCCTTTGTGGCTCTTCCCACTGTGGCTGCCCTAGGCACTTTCACCTCAGTGCTTCACCATTCAAAGTACACCGTTACTTGTCACTCTCAGACCGTCTGTCTGCCGCTGCTGTCCTTTGAGCCACCCCCCCCGTGACTGTCTCTCCTGTCAGATACTCTCTGAAGGCCCTCCGCTGCCTTTCACTTAACAGCAGACCCTCCTATCTCGTGAGCTCCCCTGGCTGACTGGACCTTCTAGAACCTTCCCTCAACCTTTTATACTACCAGCCCTGGTAGCTCCGCCCACTATCACCTGACCGAGACCTCTGACCAATGACAGTGACCTTGACGCCTGGCAGTTACATAACCGCTTTCTTCTTCACTCCCCACTGCCCTCTAATGGTCACTCTACAGCATGGCACCCATTTCCTCTTCATCTCAGTGCTTCCATTCCTACACTGAGCTATCCCTCTGCCTAGCACTAAAGGCAGATCTCTCCGTCAGGTCCACCTCCCTACACCCGGAATGCTGTGATCGTGTTCTATCACAGCATTTTGGTGGTTAAAGTACCAGGAGCAGAGCGTGACCGCTTCTGACACTTAGTGGCAGCTGTTAGAATCAGCTGACATCTGGCAGCGATTGCCCGCACATCACCTGTGTGCGACTGCGCAGACGAAATAATCCGTCTGTGGTCAAATAGACCCAGGTCACATGGATGGATTATTACGTCTGATGTGAGAAAAGAGGTAAAAAAAAAACAAAAAAAAAAAAACAGACGTCGAGCAGCAGACGGTGGGAAGGATGGAGACGCCCAACACCTCGTGCCATTGGATCGATCTGACCCAGTTTGCATACATCGGGCGAGAACTTTTTTTGGGGGTATACAAGGGAGTCAGGGGATTTCATAAGCACTTATGGAATGCAGCTAAGGCGCTGAATAAGGTCATACTTTTAGTTGTTCTATGACAAAACTTGTGACATGTTCCCTTTAAGACAGCTTCACTCAATACAATTTGTGTCTGTGTTTGAGACGTATAGTGGCTTCCAAAAGTATTCATCCCTTTGGCATTTTTCATGGTTTGCTCCTCATGACCTGGAATATCACTGTATTTTTGAGGGTTTGCATCAGTTCATGTAGAGAACATGCTGATAACTGTGAACATTTGGCTTTTTATTGTGAAGCAAACGACAAATAGGACAAAATATCTGAAAACCAGGGATGAGCAGACCTGTGGAAGTTGAGGTTCCGAAACCCGACCAAAATTTTATTCCAAAGCTTGGTTCGAGCACCAGAACTGCTCCAGAATTTGAACTAGAATCCAAACCCCATTGAAAACAGTGAGGACCCAGACTATTGGGTCAAAAAATACTCTCTCCCCCATCCCTCACCTACTGTATCCTCACCCATCCCTAGTAGATTGTGGTGACCTCTCTGCTCCTGTACCAGTCATGACTTGTATTGTTTAAGATTACTGTACATGTTTTTATTATGTATACTCATTATTATGCATAATTTACTCATTATGTAAAGCGCCATGGAATAAATGGCGCTATAATAAATACTCTCTACTGAAAACTTCAGTGTGCATAACTATTCACCCCCCCTAAAGTAACTACTTTGTAGAGCCTCCTTTTGCAGCAATAACAGCTGCAACTGGGTTTGTATTAGTCTCTATGAGCTTTCCACATCTGGCCACTGGGATTTTTTTCCCATTCCTTGAGGCAAAACTGCTCCAGCTCCTTCAGGTTAGATGGTTTCCTCTTGTGGACAACGATCTTCAAGTCTGACCATAGATTAACAACTAGATTAAGGTCTGGATTTTGACTAGGCCCCTCCAAAACATTTACACGTTTCCCATTAAAACACTCATGTGTTGCTTTAGCAGTATGCTTTTGGTCATTGTCTTGGAAGGTGAACCTCCGTCCCAGTCTCAAATCACTGACAAAACAAGTTTTCAGCAAGAATATTCCTGCATTTTGTACCATTCATCTTCCCCTCAATCAGACCATTTTCCCTGTCCCTGCTGCTGTAAACATCCCCACAGAATGATGCTGCCACCACGTTTCACTGAGGATGGTTTTCTTAGGGTGATGAGCCTTATTGGTTTGTTACCAGACACCACGTTTACCTTGGTGGCCAAAAAGTTCACTTTTGGTCTCATCTGACCCCAGCACCTTCTTCTATACATTTGGCGAGTCTCCCACATGTCTTTTGGCAAACTCAAAACTAGTCTTACAATTTTTGTGAGCTAGTAAACGCTTTTTTTCTGCCCACTGTTCCACAAAGGCCACCTCTGGGGATTGTTTGGATTATTGTGGTTGTATGGACAGATACTCAAGTGTCTGATTGGGAGCTCTGCAGCTCCTTCAGGGTTACCTTTGGTTTCTGTGCTGCCGCTCTGATTAATGCCCTCCTTGGCCAGGCTGAGAGTTTTGGTGGGCGCCTCTTCTCTTGGCAGGTTTGTTGTGGTACCATGATCTTTCCATTTGAAGAAAATGGATTTGATGATGCTCTGAGGGATCATGAGAGATTGGGATAATAACCCAACCTTGACTTGTACTTCTCAACAATTTTGTCTCTGACTTGTTTGATCTCCTTAGTCTTCATGGTGGTGTTTGGAGATCTCCTTGGTCTTCATGGTGTTTGGTTAGTGGTACCTCTTGTTAATGGTGTTGCAGCCGCTGTGGCCTTTCAGAAAAGGTAAAGTGTATATAGTGACAGACGTGACACTTAGATTGCACCCAGGTGGACATCCTGTCACTAAGCATGGAACTTATGGAGGGAATTTCTTGCACCAGAAATTTTTAGGATATGTGCGCACGCTGCGGTTTTTGCTGCGGATCCGCTGCAGTTCTGCAGACAGTGTATCTATGTGATTTACAATCTGCTGTGCAAATGCTGCGGATTTTTAACTGCGGAAAGCTGCGGTTTTGAATCCGCAGAAAGAAATGACGTCACTTCTTTTCTGCGGATTCTGCTGCGGTTTACCATCTCCATTGTAGAGGTGATAAACCGCAGGCCAATCCGCAGGTCATTTTACCTTCGGTTCCGCAGATACAAATCCGCAGCGTGTGCACTTAGCCTTAGGAGCTTCATAGCAAGAGGGGTGAATACATACGTACATGCAAATTTTTAGTTATTTGATCCCATAAATTTAAGCCTATATTTTTTTCACTTCACAAAAACTATTTTTTGCAGACACTTCAAGCAGATGGTGTGATTTACATGTAAGTGTAATACCTTATTTTAGACCCTTTCTTGTTTGATATGTTTGGGAAGGCTACACGCACTGGTACTGTTATAATATGTTAATGAATATATTAATGTTATATAAAAATAAAGTTATTATAATGTACCTGCACATCATCCTGCAGACAGGACAGGATTTATGCATGAATCTAATGTCAGGTTCCTGTTAAATAAAATAATCAGCAAATGTTTGAATCAAGATGCACGTCTGTAAACTCCAATACCTAGTGGTCACAGTCTGACACACGAGATGGAGACTGACCTTTACCAGGGGAACGAATGTGAAATCCTACACCCAGGACAGCAGAACCTACAGCACAGTCATGTGGAAAAGATGGCGATGGCAAGAGAAACAGCGTCCGATGAAAGCGCTATGAAGACACCTGCTGCGGGGGCACTCATCAGCCCCTCCATTCCCAGGCGCAGCTTGGACAGTACAGATAACGCTCCAGGTAACATCTTCCTATAAACAAGACTTCACTAATTAAGACCCCAGGATGGGATCTGGTTTTGTGTAAATGCTATGAAGCACCCACATGACCGCTGTATGTGGAGAGTCAGTACCGGAGTGTTGTGACCATTGCATACCGGTGTCCAGACCATATGTCTCATTTGTTGCTGTTTAGCCCCTGTCATACAATACAACAGCATTGTTGTAATACAACATCGTACCTGCTCCAGCTCGTAGGCTTTGGCTTTGTCTTCATCCCGATCTGCATTCTTCCGATAAGCGAGACTCAGCCCCCAGACAGCAAGGACGGTGTAGACATTGTCCCGCACCCAGGCATCTCTGTGCTCACAACTCGCAGGTAATAGGCCGGTCACTGGGTTCTGAAAGATCAGGAAAGACGACGTGTCAACAAGTGAGAATGGTCAGCTCCACGAGTACAAGCAGGAGTATGGGGCTCATTACATGCAGGGGTACGGGGATCATCAATGGTCGGCTCCACAAGTACAAGCAGGGGTACGGGGCTCATCAATGGTCGGCTCCACGAGTACAAGCAGGGGTACGGGGCTCATCAATGGTCGGCTCCACGAGTACAAGCAGGGGTACGGGGCTCATCAATGGTCGGCTCCACGAGTACAAGCAGGGGTACGGGGCTCATCAATGGTCGGCTCCACAAGTACAAGCAGGGGTACGGGGCTCATCAATGGTCGGCTCCACAAGTACAAGCAGGGGTACGGGGCTCATCAATGGTCGGCTCCACATGTACAAGCAGGGGTACGGGGCTCATCAATGGTCGGCTCCACAAGTACAAGCAGCAGTACAGGGCTCATCAATGGTCGGTTCCACGAGTACAAGCAGGGGTATGGGGCTCATCAATGGTCGGCTCCACAAGTACAAGCAGGGGTACGGGGCTCAACAATGGTCGGCTCCACGAGTACAAGCAGGGGTACGGGGCTCATCAATGGTCGGCTCCACAAGTACAAGCAGGGGTACGGGGCTCATCAATGGTCGGCTCCACAAGTACAAGCAGGGGTACGGGGCTCATCAATGGTCGGCTCCACAAGTACAAGCAGGGGTACGGGGCTCAACAATGGTCGGCTCCACGAGTACAAGCAGGGGTACGGGGCTCATCAATGGTCGGCTCCACAAGTACAAGCAGCAGTACAGGGCTCATCAATGGTCGGCTCCACAAGTACAAGCAGGGGTATGGGGCTCATCAATGGTCGGTTCCACGAGTACAAGCAGGGGTATGGGGGTCATCAATGGTCGGCTCCACAAGTACAAGCAGCAGTACAGGGCTCATCAATGGTCGGCTCCACGAGTACAAGCAGCAGTACAGGGCTCATCAATGGTCGGCTCCACGAGTACAAGCAAGGGTATGGGGCTCATCAATGGTCAGCTTCATGAGTACATGCAGGAGTATAGGGCTAATTACACGCAGCAGTATGCGGCTCATCAAGGTTGGCTCCTCAAGTACACGCAGGAGAATGTGGCTCATTACATGCAGGGGTAATGGGTTCATCAATGGTCGGCTCCACAAGTACAAGCAGGAGTAGGGGGCTCACCAATGGTCTGCTCCACGAGTACAAGAAGGAGTATGGGGTTATTAATGGTCGGCTCCACAAGTACAAGCAGGAGTATGAGGCTCATCAGTGGTCCCCTCCACGAGTACACGCAGGAGTACGGGGCTCATTACATGCAGGGGTATGTGGTTCATCAATGGTCGGCTCCACAAGTACAAGTAGGAATATGGGGCTCATCAATGTTCAGTTCCATTAGTACACAAAAAATATGGAGCTCATCAATGGTTAGCTCCATGAATACATGCAGGGGTATTGTGGCTCATCAATGGTCGGCAACATGAGTACACATAGCGGAATGAGGCTCATCAATGGTTGCCTCCACCAGTACAAGCTAGGGTATGGGGCTCATCAATGGTCAGCTCCACAAGTAAAAGCAGGGGTTTGGAGCTCATCAATGGTCAGTTACACAAGTACACGCAGGGGTATGGGGTTCACCAATGGTCAGATCCATGAGTACACAAAAATGTATGGGGCTCATCAATGGTCGGCTCCACAAGAACATGCAGAGGTATGGGGCTCATCAATGGTCGGCTCCACAAGTACAAGGAGGGGTATGGGGCTCATCAATGGTTGGCTAAATGAGTATAAGTTATGGGGCTCATCAATCGTCAGCTCCACGAGTACACGCAGAAGTATGGGGCTCATCATTGGTCGGCTCCATGAGTACAAGCAAGGGTATGGGGCTCAGCAATGGTCGCCTCCACAAGTAGAAGAGGCTCATTACATGCAGGAGTATGGGGCTCATCAATGGTCGCCTACACAAGTAAATGCAAGGGTATGGGGCTCATCATTGGGAAGATCATTCCACAGAGCAGAGTAGATTGCTACATTTGCTTTGTTCTATATTTTAAAACACAACAGTAGTAATTTTTATTTCATAAATCAGTAGTTCACATGAAAATAAGCAACTTTGTAATATGTGGTATCTGAGAAATCTTCTTGGCCAGGACTGGTCAGTCATTATCAAAATTCTCAATCCTGAGGTGAAATCTGTCTTCAGTGAAGACGTTCACATCACAGAGGAGATGGTGGCAGCTACTGATGAGATTCTGTGTAGAGGGAAGGAGGTAAGGGACCTATCAGAGCAAAAGTACCAATTGAAGAAAGGGGCGAGGACAAACATCCTGCATGCCATATCCCTTCTACACCACTAGCTGACGTCTATGGAAATCTCTAAATAAAGACTTGGACCTTTCCGTCTGTAGATCTTCACCCAATTATCTGTGACATCACTCCTTCTGGGACAGAACTTGTAAAGGGCCAATAGACCTTCACTATCTGTAGGACGACCGCGATAATTGCCCCACACATCAGCGCCTGGTAGAGTGGTTGTAATTGGGAAATGTGATAATATAGAACACTTGTGTGGACAGGGTATCCCCCCAGATGGGACGATAGTGCTCCTGTCCTAAATAAGGGGATGTGCTCCCCTTTAATACAGCAACTATTACTGGACACACACGTCTTACCATTGTAACAATGCACTCAATCTTCATAAAGTAATTACCAATATGCATTTAAAGGGGTTGGCCACATCTTCACTTTAATAGATGTGTTGCAGACATTATTTTATAACACTTGCAGTCGCCCCCTCCACTCCACAGGCCTCCAAGCAGCAGCGGCCAACTCCGCCCCACAGGCCCCCGCCCAGCAAACACCACCTCCGCTCCGTCCAGAGCCACCGTCTTCACTCCCCGTCCAGCAGATGCCGTCTTCGCTCCATGGGCCCCCACCCAGCAGCAGCTGTGAGGTCAGACCCTGATGTTGGGCCTGACTAGCACTAATCATTGTACTTCATCTCATAGAAGTTGTCATACCTCTGCGAGGTAGGTCGTATTCTAGCCTAACCATGCCTTGTGAACCTTGCTTTATACATGCTGGAATAGCACACAATTGGTATGACATACTGCCAGATACAAGCTTCCACTGCTCCAAGTGAAGGTTTAGCATCGTGCTTGGTGATGCAAGGCCTGGAAACCAATGCTATGAAGCTCCCAGCACTGTGCAGCTATGCGAGATGAGGATTACAGCACCACATTTACAGAGTCAGGGAAGTGTTGGCGACTTTAAGGCTATGTGCACATGTCCAGAATTCCTGCATATTTTATGCGTTTTTGCAGAGTTTTTTTTGCCGTGAAAACGCATAAAATAAGCAAGCCCTTGTATTCAATGACATTCCACACATGCTGTGCTAATGCTGCGTATTTTTCCGCTGCAAAATCGTATCGCGGAAAAATATGCAGCATGCTTTCTTTGTGCGGAATCGCGGGAATTCCGCACACATAGGAATGCATTGTTCCGCTTACTTTCCGCATGTGGCTAGGCCCACTATGCGTAAAGTAAGCGGAAAATATGCGGATGGTACCCACGGTCTGAAGGAGAGGAGACTGTCCTCCGGACTCTGGGTATCATATCCCTGTAAAAAAAAAAAAAAAAAAAAAAAAAAAAGTGTTATTCTCACCTTTCGGTGTCCCCCGCCGCGTCCCCAGGCCTCAGCGATGCTCCCCGCCAAGTCCCGTTCCCAGCGATGCCTTGCAACAATGATCTTTGATGACGTAGTGGTATCGTGAGACCACTACATCAAAGGTCATTGTCGCAAGGCATCGCTGGGAACGGGCGTTGGCAGGAGCATCGCGAGGATCGGGAACGCTGCGTGGGACGCCGAAAGGTGAGAATAACACCATTTTTTAATTTTATTTAAAACTTTATATCTTTTTACTACTGATGCTGCATAGGCAGCCTCAATAGTAAAAAGTTGGTCACACTAGTCAAACACTATGTTTGACAAGTGTGACTAACCTGTTAGATTTGCAAGCGATGCTAAAGATCAAAAAAAAGAGGATTCCAGCTTCCATATAAGATAGAAATTTATTCAAGCATAAAATTGAAGCTCCAGACAAAACGCATCAGTGCAGAGTAAGAGTAAGAGGCAGAAGCAACGCGTTTCGAACAGACCGCTGTTCTTTTTCCAAGCTGCCAACAGCTATACATCACCAGCCAAGACAGGCGAGCTGGTTAACCCTTTTTGTATTATTGCCTCAGCTTGGAAAAAGAACAGCGGTCTGTTCAAAACGCGTTGCTTCTGCCTCTTACGCTGCACTGATGCGTTTTGTCTGGAGCTTCAATTTCATGCCTGAATAAATTTCTATCTTATATGGAAGCTGGAATCCTCTTTTTTTGATATTTGCACATGGGACAACACTGTCTGTGCTTCCTATACACCACCAGCCAAGACAGGTGAGCTGGTTAACCCTTTTGAATTGATGCTAAAGATCGCTTGGAAAACGCTAGCATTCTGCAAGCTAATTATGCTTGCAAAACACTAGTTTATCGCGGGAATTACGCATGTGGAATTCTAGCGTATTTCCCACGTCAGGGAGTTGCGGAAATTTCCATGGCAATTCTGCAACGTGTGCACATAGCCTCACTTTATGCACCTCTGCAATCGGTGCCCTGTAACTTCGTGTTGTCTGCTGTTCAGAAGGGCATCCACGTCTCAATAATACCACTCCGATGACTCTGGGATATTTAGGAGGGAAGTCATTTCATGAACTCACACGCAAAGCCAGTGGTCTTGTCTCGCATATTTACAGTGGCAGACTGAATTATACACCGAATGAAAGGCATGAATTATTAAGGTAAACAAAATCACGTCCTTAACACATCATTCTAAAGAAACCATCATCAAAAAGTTATACAGGAAAGATGTACGGTATATCTTTGTACCGTGTTAGCACGGTAGTTATAAAAAGTTATAAGGATTAAATCACATTTGTCATATTTTTAAAAAAAGTGTGTTTTTTTTTCCATAGCACAATCTGTATTTATAAAAACTTGATTCCAGCTCACCCAGTTGCTCTATGCCCATCCACCTGGGGCTCAGACACCCAACCTCGCCCTGGCCTCACATCAAGAATAAAAGAAAAAAAATTGGAGTCCGGCTCAACAGGACTGGATTTTCCTTTTTTCTTTTTCGTTTTCCAAAGAAATTATAGTGCATACAAAAGAAAAATTTCATGGTCCTCATGACCCAGTCGACGCGTTTCGACTGCACTGAGCAGTATTATTCATGGCAAGACTACTTGAATCATGAGTAAGACTGCTTAGTGCCGTCGAAACGCGTCGACTGGGTCATGTCGACCATGAAATTTTTCTTTTGTATGTACTATAATTTCTTTGGAAAACGAAAAAGAAAAAAGGAAAATCCAGTCCTGTTGAGCCGGACTCCAATTTTTTCTATTATCCACAATCTGTACTACAATTAATAAAATAGAAATCTTAGGGTGTGTGCAGACGCTGCGGAATCCGCTGCGGATTAATCCGCACGGATTTTGCAAAAAACGCAGGTTTATCTGCAGTTTAGCCTGCGGTTTGGTCCTGCGGTTTCAACATCTCCACAATGGTGGAGATAGGAACCCGCAGCGGATTCCGCAGAAAGAATTGACATGTCAATTCTTTCTGCGGTTTCAAAACCGCTGGAAAACCGCGCGGATTAATCCGCACCGTCTACACAGCGTTTTTTGGTTACCATTCATTTGAATGGTACCGTACACCGCAGCTAAAACTGCTGCGGGTCCGCAGCGGCCGGAACCGCAGCGGAATCCGCAGCGTGTGCACATACCCTTAGTATTCACACCGGCCTCTGGGCTTTTTTACACTCATACTTCCTTTTGTTTCAGGAAATAACACATGTGCACAACAGGAAATATTTGTACATAACCATAAGATTCAAATTTGGGTCCTATGCTTCCGTATTTGAGTCAACTGAACATGTGCAAAAGGTTATTGTGAAGTGAGGATGAGGTGGTGAGCTGTGACATTGCTTATTGTGATGGGTGGATCCGGTGTTCTTGGCTGGGTACAGAGAGGTTACCTGTCACTGTACAGGAGGAAGAAGAGGCGAGCTGTGACATCGCTTACTGTGATGGGTGGATTCAGTGTTCTCATTGCCTATGGTGATGGGTGAATCCGGTATTATCAGCTGGAGTTAGGACATTACCTATGACAGTATTGCTCATTTATGGGGACAGACGGAGCCATCTACATAGCAAATGGAAGTTGTCAGTTCAGGATTCCCTACATTCAGCCATAGGTTTGGATCGTCCACGTTCTGCAGCAAGGACTACATTCAGCCATAGGCTTGGCTCGTCCACGTTCTGCAGCGGGGGACACATTGAGCCATAGGCTTGGCTCGTCCACGTTCTGCAGCGGGGGACACATTGAGCCATTGGTTTGGCTCGTCCACGTTCTGCGGTGGGTGGGGGTCATATTCAGCCATAGGCTTGGCTCGTCCACGTTCTGCAGCGGGGGGACACATTGAGCCATAGGCTTGGCTCGTCCACGTTCTGCAGCGGGGGACACATTGAGCCATTGGTTTGGCTCGTCCACGTTCTGCGGTGGGTGGGGGGTCATATTCAGCCATAGGCTTGGCTCGTCCACGTTCTGCAGCGGGGGGACACATTGAGCCATAGGCTTGGCTCGTCCACGTTCTGCAGCGGGGGACACATTGAGCCATTGGTTTGGCTCGTCCACGTTCTGCGGTGGGTGGGGGTCATATTCAGCCATAGGCTTGGCTCGTCCACGTTCTGCAGCGGGGGGACACATTGAGCCATAGGCTTGGCTCGTCCACGTTCTGCAGCGGGGGACACATTGAGCCATTGGTTTGGCTCGTCCACGTTCTGCAGCGGGGGACACATTGAGCCATTGGTTTGGCTCGTCCACGTTCTGCAGCGGGGGACACATTGAGCCATTGGTTTGGCTCGTCCACGTTCTGCGGTGGGTGGGGGTCATATTCAGCCATAGGCTTGGCTCGTCCGCTTTCTGCAGCAGGGGTCATATTCAGCCATAGGCTTGACTCGTCCGTGTTCTGGGGTGGGGGTCATATTCAGCCATAGGCTTGGCTCATCCGCATTCTGTGGCTGACGACACATTCAGCCGTAGGTTTGGCTTGACCGAGTTCTGCTGCGGGGGACATATTCAGCCATAAGCTTGGCTCGTCCACATTCTGCAGCGAGAGCCACATTCAGCCATAGGCTTGGCTCGCCCGCGTTCTGCGGCGGGGGTCATATTCAGCCATAGGCTTGGCTTGTCCGCGTTCTGCGGTCATATTCAGCCATAGACTTGTCAGCTAATATTACACACACAAAAGCCAAAGACTGACAAACCACACAAAAAATTCCACACTACCAAATGGCTCAGCCCATACACTAAGCAGCGTTCAGGCAGCCTTAGCCCACTGTGAATCGCCGGACCAGCTCCACACACAGAAGGCTGTGAGAGCGGCACTATGATGGCATCGGCCATCCTCATACGGCAATGGTCAGATCATAAGAAGCAGCTGAGAAACAATCAAAAACCTGTGTAATCCATACATGTCCAACAATAAGGCTATGTGCCCACGTTAGCGTTTTTAAACGCTCAGGAAACGGGTCTCCTTCCCAGAAAACGTGCGGAAAAAACGCGCGTTTTTTGTCACACGTTTTTGATGCGTATTTTTCCGCGTGTCTTCTGGGCCATAGGAAATAGCCAAAAACGCGGACCTAAGCGGAAATTAATGAACATGCTGTGTTTTTTTTTACCGCTAAGCGTTTCCTTAGCGGTAAAAACGCATCCATTGGCACAAAAAGGCCAAAATGCATTAAAATGAATGGGATGCTTCTTTTAAGCGTTTTTGATGCGGTTTGACCCCGAAAAACGCAACATGGGCACACAGCCCACGCATTTTTGGCTATTTCCTTTAGCCCAGAAGATGTGCGGAAAAAAACGCATCAAAAACGTGCGTTTTTCCCGCTAAAACGTGCGCTTTTTTCCGCATGTTTTCTGGGAAGGAGACCCATTTCCTGAGCGTTTAAAAACGCTAACATGGGCACATAGCCTTAAGGCCAAATAACGGGTAGGATGAAGAACAAGACGGAGGTCAATAATGACACCAACAAGAGGGAAAAAAAAAAGCAAAAAACATAATAAAGACAGAGGCCCCCACCCCGGGGGGGAAAGGGGACAGAGCCACAAGAGGCCCCCACCCCGGGGGGAAAGGGGACAGAGCCACAAGAGGCCCCCACCCCGGGGGGAAAGGGGACAGAGCCACAAGAGGCCCCCACCCCGGGGGGAAAGGGGACAGAGCCACAAGAGGCCACCACCCCGGGGGGAAAGGGGACAGAGCCACAAGAGGCCACCACCCCGGGGGGAAAGGGGACAGAGCCACAAGAGGCCACCACCCCGGGGGGAAAGGGGACAGAGCCACAAGAGGCCACCACCCCGGGGGGAAAGGGGACAGAGCCACAAGAGGCCACCACCCCGGGGGGAAAGGGGACAGAGCCACAAGAGGCCACCACCCCGGGGGGAAAGGGGACAGAGCCACAAGAGGACCCCACCCCGGGGGGAAAGGGGACAGAGCCACAGAGACCCCCACCCCGGGGGGAAAGGGGACAGAGCCACAAGAGGACCCCACCCCGGGGGGAAAGGGGACAGAGCCACAAGAGGCCCCCCCCATGGGGAAAGGGGACAGAGCCACAGAGACCCCACCCCGGGGGGAAAGGGGACAGAGCCACAGAGACCCCACCCCGGGGGGAAAGGGGACAGAGCCACAAGAGGCCCCCCCCATGGGGAAAGGGGACAGAGCCACAGAGACCCCACCCCGGGGGGAAAGGGGACAGAGCCACAAGAGGCCACCACCCCGGGGGGAAAGGGGACAGAGCCACAGAGACCCCACCCCGGGGGGAAAGGGGACAGAGCCACAGAGACCCCACCCCGGGGGGAAAGGGGACAGAGCCACAAGAGGCCCCCCAGGGGAAGGGGAGACAGTCACAGAGACACCTAGGACAGCCGGGAGCTGCACCGTGTATGCAGCAGTAGTGTCCAGCTGAGAGTGCGCGCTGTACAGCGGGTGGGCGGCAGAGCAGCTGTAGGTCCACACACCCCCCCCCCGCTCACCTGGTGACACAGGATGGTCTGCTGCACCAGCCGGGCGTATCGGTCCAAGCGCACCCCGGAGTTACTGCGGCTCCTCATGACTGTGCGGCTCTGCCGGGGCCACCTACGGAGTACAGAGACCTGTGAGCGGCGGCAGGGACATGCGGGGGGCTGTGCACACTACGTGCGGCTCTCCGGACAGAGACTCACTCTCCTAATCCTCCACACAGAACAAACACACCACAAAGTTTCCTTCTCTTGTGAGAGCCTGGCCCCGCCCCCACAGTCACTGCTCCGCCCACAGGCGGGTGCGAGCGGCCAGGAGTTCACGCCGGGACTGGGCACTTCCTCACTGCAGCCGGCGCCCAGGACAGATCCACACATGTCTTACTCACTGGCTGATCTGCGAACCTGCAGCCAACCTAGGATACAGCGCCCCCACCAGAGACATGTGACGGGGGGCGTAATACAGACATGTATATGTAACCGGGTGCGTTATACGGATGTGTGTGTGTGACGGGGTGCGTTATACGGATGTGTATGTGACGGGGTGCGTTATACGGATGTGTGTGTGACGGGGTGCGTTATACGGATGTGTGTGTGACGGGGTGCGTTACACGGATGTGTGTGTGACGGGGTGCGTTACACGGATGTGTGTGTGACGGGGTGCGTTACACGGATGTGTGTGTGACGGGGTGCGTTACACGGATGTGTGTGTGACGGGGTGCGTTATACGGATGTGTGTGTGACGGGGTGCGTTATACGGATGTATGTGTGACGGGGTGCGTTATACGGATGTATGTGTGACGGGGTGCGTTATACGGATGTGTGTGTGTGACGGGGTGCGTTATACGGATGTATATGTGACGGGGTGCGTTATACGGATGTATATGTGACGGGGTGCGTTATAAAGACATGTATATGTGACGGGGTGCGTTATACGGATGTATATGTGACGGGGTGCGTTATACAGACATGTATATGTGACGGGGTGCGTTATACAGACATGTATATGTGACGGGGTGCGTTATACAGACATGTATATGTGACGGGGTGCGTTATACAGACATGTATATGTGACGGGGTGCGTTATACAGACATGTATATGTGACGGGGTGCGTTATACAGACATGTATATGTGACGGGGTGCGTTATACAGACATGTATATGTGACGGGGTGCGTTATACAGACATGTATATGTGACGGGGTGCGTTATACAGACATGTATATGTGACGGGGTGCGTTATACAGACATGTATATGTGACGGGGTGCGTTTATACAGATGTATGAGTTACGGGGTGCGTTATACGGATGTGTGTGTGACGGGGTGCGTTATACAGACCTGTATATGTGACGGGGTGCGTTATACGGATGTATGTGTGACGGGGTGCGTTATACGGATGTATGAGTTACGGGGTGCATTATACGGATGTATGTGTGACGGGTGCGTCATACGGATGTATAAGTTACGGGGTGCGTTATACGGATGTATGTGTGACGGGGTGCATTATACGGATGTATATGTGACGGGGTGCATTATACGGATGTATGTATGACGGGGTGCGTTATACGGATGTATGAGTTACGGGGTGCGTTATACGGATGTATGTGTGACGGGTGCGTTATACGGATGTATAAGTTACGGGGTGCGTTATACGGATGTATGTGTGACGGGGTGCATTATACGGATGTATATGTGACGGGGTGCATTATACGGATGTATGTATGACTGGGTGCGTTATACGGATGTATGAGTTACGGGGTGCGTTATACGGATGTATGTGTGACGGGTGCGTTATACGGATGTATAAGTTACGGGGTGCGTTATACGGATGTATGTGTGACGGGGTGCATTATACGGATGTATATGTGACGGGGTGCATTATACGGATGTATGTATGACGGGGTGCGTTATACGGATGTATGAGTTACTGGGTGCGTTATACGGATGTATGTGTGACGGGTGCGTCATACGGATGTATAAGTTACGGGGTGCGTTATACGGATGTATGTGTGACGGGTGCGTTATACGGATGTATGAGTTACGGGGTGCGTTATACGGATGTATGTGTGACGGGTGCGTTATACGGATGTATAAGTTACGGGGTGCGTTATACGGATGTATGTGTGACGGGGTGCGTTTATACAGATGTAAGGCCGGTGTGACACTGGCGAGGAATACGGGAGAGTGAGCGGCGCTAAAAGCACGCATTAGACACGGACCAATGATTCTCTATGGGGTCACTCGCACCAGCCGCATATTTCTCATCCGTATTCTACGCTCCGTGCCAATTGCAGCATGCTGCGATTGTCAGCGTACTACGCCTGTAGTACGCCAATGCAAGTCTATGGGTGCGCAAAAAAATACGGATTACACACGGACCACACATGTGACTTGCGAGAAATACGCACCCGGTGTCTTTTAGCAAAGGTGGCAATTCAGTGCACTATACAGTAAACTCACACTGACAGGTTTAATAAAGAAAGAAAGAATAGATATATACACATAGAATACATATATATATACTAGATTATGGCCCGATGCTATCGCATCTGGAGGATGCGATAGCATCACACCTCTTGCCATGTTAACCCTCAACACACACACTCCTCAACACACACTCCTCTCACCTTTCACCATCTCCACTCACGTCCACTCACTCCTTCACTCCACATACGACCCCTTCTCTCACTCCATCTCTCATACTCACGCCGTCATCGCCGCTGCTCCACGATCCCCGACATCTTCCGCCGGCGCCATCCTGGATCCAGACGTTGTCCACGCCGGCGACATGTTCTTGCGGCGACGCCATCTTGAGTATCGTGAAATCCCGCGATAGTCAAGATGGCGTCGCCGCAAGAACATGTCGCTGGCGTGGACGACGTCGGGATCCAAAATGGCGTCGGCGAAATCTCGCGAGTTTTCGCCGACGCCATTTTGGATCCCGACGTCGTCCTCGCCGGCGACATGTTCTTGCGGCGACGCCATCTTGACTATCGTGGGATTTCGCCGATCCAAAATGGCGTCGCCGCAAGAACATGTCGCCGGCGTGGACGACATCGGGATCCAAAATGGCGTCGGCGTAATCTCGCGAGATTTCGCCGACGCCATCTTTTTGGATCCCGAGTCGTCCACGCCAGCGACATGTTCTTGCGGCGACGCCATCTTGAATCTCGCGGTATTTCACGAAATCCAAGATGGCGTCGCCGCAAGAACATGTCGGCGGCCTGGAGAACGTCTGGATCCAGGATCGCGGCGGCGGAGGAAGATGTCGGGGCAGCGACGATGACAGTGTGAGTATGAGAAACGGAGTGAGAGAAAGGAACGTATGTGGAGTGAAAGAGTGAGTGGAGGTGAAAGGTGAGAGGAGTGTGTGTTGAGGCGGTGTGGTGTGTTGAGGGTTAACATGTGCGTGTGTGTGGTGACGTCACCGGTTACAACTGGACGGAAGTTGTTACAACCGGAAGCTGCTTAGGGCATTTATTATTATAGATGATGAGGAAGAAGCCGTCTGTTGTTGGCGGTGATGGCGGGTAGAGGCTTCTTCAGCCAATGTAATAGATTTAGAGTTAGGGGATTCGTGTGTGAGACGACGGCGTTTATAAGCCTTAATCTTGTCAAGTCGATGGTGTTTTTCCTCAGGAGTCTCATTAGCACGGCGTTGTTTTTGTCGTAGTGCTAAAGCTGCTTTCCTTTCACTGGCATTGGCATACTGTGCATCGGTATTGAATGGTGGTATTGATAGGGCAGAAACAGATTGCTGATTAGTTATGTCAGTGAACGGCATATGGGATGAAGTGTAGCAGTAAATTGTTCCACATGCTGATGTGGAAGCATCCTGTTGTGAGTCTAATAATAATGATGAGGAAGAGGCCGTCTGTTGTCGGCGGTGACGGCGTGCAGAGGCTTCTTCAGCCAATCTTATGGATTTAGAGTTAGGGGATTCGTGTGTGAGGCGACGGCGTTTATAAGCCTTAATCTTCTCAAGGCGATGGTGTTTTTCCTCAGGAGTCTCATTAGCACGGCGTTGTTTTTGTCGTAGTGCTAAAGCTGCTTTCCTTTCACTGGCATTGGCATACTTTTTGTTATGACTCATGTTGGCACAGGTAAAGGAGTCTATTTGGCAGTTATCTGGCAGTGAAGAAGGCGTCCTGGAGTATTGTAGAGTAAACAGATACTAATTGACCCTGTAATTGCCCAGCAGTAGTTATGAAGTGGTAGTGGCAAATTGGCCCTGTAGTTAGACACCGGCAGAGGAGCAAGGCAGCAGTAGTTATGGCGGTAGAGGCAAATTGGCCCTGTAATTAGACACCGGCAGAGGAGCAAGGCAGCAGTAGTTATGGCGGTAGAGGAAAATTGGCCCTGTAATTAGACACCGGCAGAGGAGCAAGGCAGCAGTAGTTATGGCGGTAGAGGCAAATTGGCCCTGTAATTAGACACCGGCAGAGGAGCAAGGCAGCAGTAGTTATGGCGGTAGAGGCAAATTGGCCCTGTAATTAGACACAGGCAGTGAACAGTCAGAGGAGCAAGGCAGCAGTACTTATGGCGGTAGAGGCAAATTGGCCCTGTAATTAGACACCGGCAGAGGAGCAAGGCAGCAGTAGTTATGGCGGTATAGGCAAATTGGCCCTGTAATTAGACACCAGCAGAGGAGCAATGCAGCAGTAGTTATGGCGGTAGAGGCAAATTGATCCTGTAATTAGACACCAGCAGAGGAGCAAGGCAGCAGTAGTTATGGCGGTATTGGCAAATTGGCCCTGTAATTAGACACCAGCAGAGGAGCAATGCAGCAGTAGTTATGGCGGTATAGGCAAATTGATCCTGTAATTAGACACCGGCAGAGGAGCAAGGCAGCTGTAGTTATGGCGGTAGAGGCAAATTAGCCCTTTAATTAGACACCGGCAGAGGAGCAAAGCAGCAGTAGTTATGGCGGTAGAGGAAAATTGATCCTGTAATTAGACACCGGCAGAGGAGCAATGCAGCAGTAGTTATGGCGGTAGAGGCAAATTAGCCCTGTAATTAGACACCGGCAGAGGAGCAAGGCAGCAGTAGTTATGGCGGTAGAGGCAAATTGGCCCTGTAATTAGAAACCGGCAGAGGAGCAATGCAGCAGTAGTTATGGCGGTATAGGCAAATTGGCCCTGTAATTAGACACCAGCAGAGGAGCAAGGCAGCAGTAGTTATGGCGGTAGAGGCAAATTAGCCCTGTAATTAGACACCGGCAGAGGAGCAAGGCAGCAGTAGTTATGGCGGTATAGGCAAATTGGCCCTGTAATTAGACACCAGCAGAGGAGCAATGCAGCAGTAGTTATGGCGGTAGAGGCAAATTGGCCCTGTAATTAGACACAGGCAGTGAACAGTCAGAGGAGCAAGGCAGCAGTACTTATGGCGGTATAGGCAAATTGGCCCTGTAATTAGACACCAGCAGAGGAGCAATGCAGCAGTAGTTATGGCGGTATAGGCAAATTGGCCCTGTAATTAGACACCAGCAGAGGAGCAATGCAGCAGTAGTTATGGCGGTATAGGCAAATTGGCCCTGTAATTAGACACCAGCAGAGGAGCAAGGCAGCAGTAGTTATGGCGGTATAGGCAAATTGGCCCTGTAATTAGACACCAGCAGAGGAGCAATGCAGCAGTAGTTATGGCGGTAGAGGCAAATTGATCCTGTAATTAGACACCGGCAGAGGAGCAAGGCAGCAGTAGTTATGGCGGTAGAGGCAAATTGATCCTGTAATTAGACACCAGCAGAGGAGCAAGGCAGCAGTAGTTATGGCGGTATTGGCAAATTGGCCCTGTAATTAGACACCAGCAGAGGAGCAATGCAGCAGTAGTTATGGCGGTATAGGCAAATTGATCCTGTAATTAGACACCGGCAGAGGAGCAATGCAGCAGTAGTTATGGCGGTATAGGCAAATTGGCCCTGTAATTAGACACCGGCAGAGGAGCAAGGCAGCAGTAGTTATGGCGGTAGAGGCAAATTAGCCCTGTAATTAGACACCGGCAGAGGAGCAAGGCAGCAGTAGTTATGGCGGTAGAGGCAAATTAGCCCTTTAATTAGACACCGGCAGAGGAGCAAGGCAGCAGTAGTTATGGCGGTAGAGGCAAATTAGCCCTGTAATTAGACACCGGCAGAGTAGCAAGGTAGCAATAGTTATGGCAGTATAGGCAAATTGGCCCTGTAATTAGACACCGGCAGTAAACAGGCATAGGACCAAGGCAGCAGTAGTTATGGTGGTACAGGCAATGCCAAGCGTCCGCACAGCAAGTCGGCGTGAGGTAAATGACACAATTTCACGAATGCAAGATGGCGTCGGTGAAATCTCGCGAGATTTCGCCGACGTCGTTAAGGCTGTGTGCACACACTGCGGATTAGGTGCGGATTCATCCGCGTGGATTTTGTAAAATCCGCAGGTGAAACCGCAGGTCAAAAGACCTGCGGTTTTACCTGCGGATTGCTCTGCGGTTTTGCCCTGCGGTTTTTCATCTCCTCAATAGAGGAGATGGCAAACCGCAGGAGAATCCGCAGAAAGAATTGACATGTCAATTCTTTCTGCGGATTGAAAACCGCAGATAATCTGCGCGGAAAATTCCACACCGTCTGCACTGCGGTTTTTGATTCCCATAGGGAATCATGGTACTGTACACCGCAGCAGAAACTGCTGCGGGTCCGCAGCGGCCAAAACCGCTGCGGAACCGCAGCAAAATCCGCAGCGTGTGCACACAGCCTCACACCTCTTGCCATGTTAACCCTCAACACACCACACCGCCTCAACACACACTCCTCTCACCTTTCACCTCCACTCACTCTTTCACTCCACATACGTTCCTTTCTCTCACTCCGTTTCTCATACTCACACCGTCACCGTCGCTGCCCCGACATCTTCCTCCGCCGCTGCAATCCAGGATCCAGACGTTCTCCAGGCCGCCGACATGTTCTTGCGGGACGCCATCTTGGATTTCGTGAAGTCCCGCGATATTCAAGATGGCGTCGCCGCAACAACATGTCGCTGGCATGGGCGACATCGGGATCCAAAATGGCGTCGGCGTAATCTCGCGAGATTTCGCCGACGCCATCTTTTTGGATCCCGATGTCGGCGGCCTGGAGAACGTCTGGATCCTGGATCGCGGCGGCGGAGGAAGATGTCGGGGCAGCGACGATGACGGTGTGAGTATGAGAAACGGAGTGAGAGAAAGGAACGTATGTGGAGTGAAAGAGTGAGTGGACGTGAGTGGAGGTGAAAGGTGAGAGGAGTGTGTGTTGAGGCGGTGTGGTGTGTTGAGGGTTAACGTGCGTGTGTGTGTGGTGACGTCACCGGTTACAACTGGACGGAAGTTGTTACAACCGGAAGCTGGTTAGGGCATTTATTATTATAGATATATATGTGTCCATATCCTTTCATTTCTTACAACTGTCATAGGGCTCCATTATATGTCCATTTTGCAAGCCTGCGAGAAAATCTCGCCATACCGATTGCATACGGATTACATACGGATGCTGACATGCGCAAAATACGCGACCACACCTTGATTACGGATGACATACGGAGCACTGTTTAGGGTCTGTCATCCGTATTACGCATGTAAAATACTGACCGTATTTTGTGTCGGTTAGTGTGACCCCGGCCTAAGAGTTACGGGGTGCGTTATACGGATGTATGTGTGACGGGGTGCGTTATATGGATGTATGTGTGACGGGGTGCGTTATACGGATGTATGTGTGACGGGGTGCGTTATACGGATGTATGTGTGACGGGGTGCGTTATACGGATGTGTGTGTGACGGGGTGCGTTATACGGATGGATATGTGACGGGTGCGTTATACGGATGTATGAGTTACGGGGTGCGGTATATGGATGTATGTGTGACGGGGTGCGTTATACGGATGTATGTGTGACGGGGTGCGTTATACGGATGTATATGTGACGGGGTGCGTTATACGGATGTATGTGTGACGGGGTGCGTTATACGGATGTATATGTGACGGGTGTGTTATACGGATGTATGAGTGACGGGGTGCGTTATACGGATGTATGAGTTAAGGGGTGCGTTATACGGATGTATATGTGACGGGGTGCGTTATACGGATGTATGAGTGACGGGGTGCGTTATACGGATGTATGAGTTAAGGGGTGCGTTATACGGATGTATATGTGACGGGGTGCGTTATACGGATGTATGTGTGACGGGGTGCGTTATACGGATGTATGTGTGACGGGGTGCGTTATACGGATGTATATGTGACGGGTGCGTTATACGGATGTATGAGTGACGGGGTGCGTTATACGGATGTATGAGTTAAGGGGTGCGTTATACGGATGTATGTGTGACGGGGTGCGTTATACGGATGTATGAGTTACGGGGTGTGTTATATGGATGTATGTGTGACGGGGTGCGTTATACGGATGTATGTGTGACGGGGTGCGTTATACGGATGTATATGTGACGGGTGCGTTATACGGATGTATGAGTTACGGGGTGCGTTATACGGATGTATGTGTGACGGGTGCGTTATACGGATGTATAAGTTACGGGGTGCATTATACGGATGTATGTGTGACGGGTGCGTTATACGGATGTATAAGTTACGGGGTGCGTTATACAGATGTATGTGTGACGGGTGCGTTATACGGATGTATAAGTTACGGGGTGCGTTATACAGATGTATGTGTGACGGGGTGCGTTTATACAGATGTAAGGCCGGTGTCACACTGGTGAATACGGCCAAGTGAGAGGAGCTAAAAGCACGCATTAGACACAGACCAATGATTCTCTATGGGGTCCCTCGCACCAGCCGTATATTTCTCATCCGTATTCTACGGTCCGTGCCAATTGCAGCATGCTGCGATTGTCAGCGTACTACGCCCATAGTACACCAATGCAAGTCTATGGAGGGCACAAAAAATACGGATTACACACGGACCACACATTTGACCTGCGAGAAATACGCACCCGGTGTCTTTTAGAAAAGCCGGCAATTCAGTGCGCGATACAGTAAACTCACACTGACAGGTTTAATAAAGAAACCAAAGAATAGATATAGACACATAGAATACATATATATATATATATATATGTATTCTATGTGTCTATATCCTTTCATTTCTTTATTACAACTGTCATAGGGCTCCATTACATGTCCATTTTGCAAGCCTGCGAGAAAATCTCGCCATACGGATGCCATACGGATGCTTAAATGCGCAAAATACGCAACCACACCTTGATTACGGATGACATACGGAGCACTATTTAGGGGTCTGTCATCCGTATTACGCATGTAAAATACTGACCGTATTTTGCGTCGGTTAGTGTGACCCCGGCCTAAGAGTTACGGGGTGCGTTATATGGATGTATGTGTGACGGGGTGCGTTATACGGATGTGTGTGTGACGGGGTGCGTTATACGGATGTGTGTGTGACGGGGTGCGTTATACGGATGTATGTGTGACGGGGTGCGTTATACAGACATGTATATGTGACGGGGTGCGTTATACAGATGTGTGTGTGACGGGGTGCGTTATACGGATGTTAATGTGACGGGGTGCGTTATACAGACATGTATATGTGACGGGGTGCGTTATACAGATGTATGAGTTACGGGGTGCGTTATACGGATGTATGTGTGACGGGGTGCGTTATACGGATGTATGAGTTACGGGGTGCGGTATGTGGATGTATGTGTGATGGGGTGCGTTATACGGATATATATGTGACGGGGTGCGTTATACGGATGTATGTGTGACGGGGTGCGTTATACGGATGTATATGTGACGGGTGCGTTATACGGATGTATGTGTGACGGGGTGCGTTATACGGATGTATGAGTTAAGGGGTGCGTTATACGGATGTATGTGTGACGGGGTGCGTTATACGGATGTATGAGTTACGGGGTGTGTTATATGGATGTATGTGTGACGGGGTGCGTTATACGGATGTATGAGTTACGGGGTGTGTTATATGGATGTATGTGTGACGGGGTGCGTTATACGGATGTATGTGTGACGGGGTGCGTTTACGGATGTATGTGTGTCGGGGTGCGTTTACGGATGTATGTGTGACGGGGTGCGTTATACGGATGTATGTGTGACGGGGTGCGTTATACGGATGTGTGTGTTACGGGTGCGTTATACGGATGTGTGTGTTACGGGTGCGTTATACGGATGTGTGTGTGACGGGGTGCGTTATACAGACATGTATATGTGAAGGGTGCGTTATACAGAAGTGTTTGTGACGGGAGCATTATACAGATGTATTGTCATGCCCTCTGCCACGGGTCCAGTCTCTAAAGGACAGGGGGTCCGGCGCTCCCCACGTGGCGCTATGCACCTCACTCACCCTGTCCTTGGACCAGACGGTCAGCGGGTCCGCTCCCTGCTAGGAACCTTCATCCCCCTGGCAGGTCTCCTGGAAATCTTCTTTGAATATCCAAGACAGTATTCACTGTTTATTCACACTGGACACATTGGTGTTTATTTTTTATTATTTTCTGTTTTTGGTATTTATTATGCTTTATTTAATATTTTGTGATTTTCATATACATATATATGTTCATTTAATTGTTTTTGTGTGCACTTTGTATTCAGTTTATAGGAGGGGAAGACAGTGCAGATAGAGACCTGGGCACAAATAATAAAATTGGGGGTGGCATGTAGAATACATGATTAGCTCTTAATACATGAAGTTTATTTCAGTTTCAAATTTACAAGTAGTCTACTGCTGCACTAGCACTTTATCTAATTTTTTTGTATTCATTATGCAAATTTTTGTATGCTTTTTCATGTGTTATACTTGATGTGATTCATGTAGTAGCTACCAATATCCTTCATTCATCCTGGGTCAAGCTATTGTCCATTTTCTGTATGGTCTACCGTTTCTCTCTTTTTTAATTTTGTGTAACATTAATAAAATATATATCTTTTTATCAAGTGTCTTTGGAGGACCTTTTTCTCTACATGGTGTTTATGCTTGGTTTCACGGTCCTCCATGTTGTAACTTATTTCCTTGGGGGGTCTAGTTTCCAAAATGGGGTCACTTGGGGGTTTCTACTGTTTAGGCACATCAGGGGCTCTGCAAACGCAACATGACGCCCACAGACCATTCCATCAAAGTCTGCATTTCAAAATGGAGCTCCTTCCCTTCCGAGCTCTCCCATGTGTCCAAACAGTGGTTCCACCCCACATATGGTATACCACCGTACTCTGGACAAATTTCACAACAACTTTTTGATCCAATTTCTCCTGTTACTCTTAGGAAAATAAAAATAGCGGCTAAAAAATCATTTTTGAGAAAAAAAAAAGATTTTTTATTTTCACTGCTGTGCGTTTTAAACTTCTGTGAAGCAATTGGGGTTCAAAGTTCTCACCACACATCTACATAAGCTCCTTGGGGGGTCTAGTATCCAAAATGGTGTCACTAGTTGGGGGTTTCCACTGTTTAGGCACATCAGGAGCTCTCCAAACGTGACATGGCGTTCGATCTCAATTCCAGGCAATTCTGCATTGATAAAGTCAAACGGCGCTCCTTCCGTTCCAAGCCCTGCCGTGTGGTCAAACAATGGTTTACCCCCACATAGGGTATCGGCGTATTCAGGAGAAATTGCACAACAAATTTTGTGGTTCATTTTCTCTTTTTACACTTGTGAAAATAAAAAAATTGGTTCTGAAGTAAAATGTTTGTAAAAAAAAAAAGTTAAATGTTAATTTTTTCCTTCCACATTGCTTCAGTTCCTGTGAAGCACGTAAAGGGTTAATAAACTTCTTGAATGTGGTTTTGAAAACCTTGAGGGGTGCAGATTTTAGAATGGTGTCATGTTTGGGTATTTTCTTTCATATTGACCTCTCAAAGTGACTTCAAATGTGATGCGATGCCTTAGTGCAAACTTAGACTAGACAGATT
Source organism: Dendrobates tinctorius (assembly GCF_039654945.1). Taxonomy (NCBI): domain Eukaryota; kingdom Metazoa; phylum Chordata; class Amphibia; order Anura; family Dendrobatidae; genus Dendrobates; species Dendrobates tinctorius. The sequence continues at coordinate 3,721,818 of NW_027361925.1, forward strand.
AAAAAGGCCCGAAATGTCTCAATAAAAAGAGTTTCTTTCATACATTTTGGTATATTTAGAGACTGTAAACCAATAAATAATACAATTTTGTACCACCGCCCTAAAGAGAGTCACCCTACAGGACTCAATTACTGCTCAAGTTGCCACCTACTTGAGCTAAAGCTCCTGTACAAGTTTTTGGGTCTAAAGAAATATTTTACGTTACAATGAAATATTCTCTAACATACATGAAGATTCAAGCCATTTTTATATTGAGGATTATGCAGTTTGCTTCCCATTATCTTGTATTTGGTCCGTGTATGGAGGAGGTGATGCAGGTGGTGGTGGTTGTGTGTGAGGAAATGTTGGAGCTGAAGCAGAAAATACAGATGGGGGCATTGAAATGACAACATCATTCTGTATCACAAACACCTGTAAGAGAATGAAAAAGATTAAAATTAGATTGTATTCTTTTCTATTCTGCTAACACTTCTTTTGATTAAATCCTACAAATTTAGGGGGGTCGCTCACACTGACGTATATTCTCTCATGCAAGAAAAGCGGGCCGATTATGCCAATGACACTTGGCACAAAGTTTGAATTTGATCTGCTGCACAGGTATGGAGAATTTCATTTCCACATCTTCTCCATTGTGTTTTGTAATCTGATTGCAGTCCGATGTTTTACACCTATCCATAGACTTGTATGGGTCCGCGTGATCCGATTAGTGTCAGATGCACTCACAGCATGCTGAGATTGTTTTCTCAAAACATTTGATAGCAGTTGGCCATGCTTTACAACAGTGTGCGGAAACCCTTAAAGTAAATCTGTCATTACATGATTACACCACCACCATGCTGATAGCACTAGGTAATACCTTTCTAACCATGCCCTGTTTAACTCTGCATTACAATGCGGGAGAAAGTGAAGCAAAAATACATGGGTGAAGGTCACCGAGAGTCATCTGGGGGTGCATGAAATTGTGGGTAACGTTCAAAAAATGTTTTCTGCTATCCAAAAATTATACCCATAACAGATTTAATAATGACAAGATCACCATATGAGATCTATATGGGTTTCATTTGTAATAACTTTTATTTTAGGTTAAACACAGACAATTTACCAATTGTTCAAGTTTTATGGATGCCATTCACTAATCACTAATAGAGATGAGTGGATCAGGCCAAATTCCAAATTGCCTGCGCACACAGTTTTTCCCCAGAAAATTCAATGAACTTCCAGCTCTGATGAAACTCAGGTGGCCTAGCGCAAAAGATCACTACGTCATGAAATCACAATGTGTGTCTTGACCTTATGTGTATTTTACAGAACTGTCTCGGGTGTCATTAGAGCCATAAGTGCTACTCAGGGTGATTTCAGAAGATGCACCGAGGACCGGAAGGATCGGTCATTGTCATAGCGCCGGTCAAGATATCATAACCTTTCATGAGCTTGCACGGAATCATCTCAGTTCTCATCAGAGTCGCACGTTATAGCTCACATGTAAATGGCCCGGTGATTTCAGCGCAAGCGGCAGGGATCAGAAGATGCGACGAGGACCAAATGGGTGATGGTGTGGAGACTTTTAGGGGCATTTTTTCAGTGTGTCCGAAAAAAATGTAAACTGATTAGTCTCCATAGCCTTTTTTATCTTATGATATAGCTGGCTGCAGAATGAGTTAAAGGGGTGGTCCAAAGTACAAAGTAATTTTAAATCCCTATCAATTTAGCACCATAATCTAAACTATTTTGTAATGTACTTGAATTAAAAATTCCTCATCTTTCCGTAACGACACTATCAAACTGCTTTTCTATTTTGTTTTAACTTCCTTTTTGATGATGCTTCATTTGAGATTCCCAGTGCATACTGTGATACTCAAATGAAGCATCATCAGGTGGCAGACATTGAAGTCACTGCCACAGCCTCTACCCCTTTCTCTGAAATGAAGTTTCATCGGTGATGATTTTTTCATGGGCTGGGCTAGTTCCTGCATGATGTGCACTGTGCAAAGTGCACAATGACAGCGCAGCGCGCTCTCTCTTGCTGGCTCAGATTAGCAGTAACAAGCTGGCAACAGGGTGTGTGGTCAGGATATCCAGCACGCAGAGATCAGTGACGTCACATGCTAGAGGGGGGGGGCAGCATTGGTCTCTGCACACCAGGTATACTTACAGTGTGCTCTTTTGTTGGCCCAGGACTGCTGATCTGACGACAACAGAGAGCTGTCATTGTGCTGCGACCAGCCTAGCACCTGAAAAGAGCATAACTGATGACACTTTAATGGAGGAGGCAGAGGCTTTGGCAGTGACTGCAGCCTCTGCCTCCTGATAATATTTCATTTTTACTATCCCAGTATGCACTGCGATTTGCAAACAAAATTTCATAAAAAAGGAAGGTAAAAAAATATAGAAAAGCAGATAAAACAGGGAAGGATAGGGAATTATTAATTCAATTATATTAGAAAATAGTTTAGATGATGGCACTAAATAGATATGGATTTAGGAGGAATATTGTTTTGGGCTTAGGACCCCCCTTTAACAGTGAATCTGTGTGTACTTTTTCATTCTTTTAAACTTATTTTTTTACCAACTCAGTTTTAGACTTTAATATAGCCATAAATCAACTTAGATGAAAGTTTAAAAGTAGAGTGATGTCTGTGGTCCATTTTTAGGATTCTTAGACAAATGTCCTCCATGAGAGAAGCTGAATAAGACATGAGATGAATGTGGAAAGGTGATTGGAGAGAAAATAAGCCAAAGAAATTATTTCAATTCCTCATTTACCCCAAATACCACAAAATCAAATTATTAGCCCCAAAAATTGGTTTTAAAACTTAACTTTTACTAATAAGTTCTATAAAAAGAGGCTACCACCTCTCTAAAATTATGTGTACATATTCCAAAAACACTGCCTCTTGTCCTATATGGAAGGACATGCTGCCCAGTTTTTCCCGACAGGTGCCAATCCCCTGATGAATCATTTTTTTTTTGAAGAAACACGTCGGGAGGCACCCAGGGTCAGTCCAGGGCTGGCTAGACAATAGGGCTAGCTGTGGACTGTCCTTGTAAGGGCAGGAGTCTTTTGGGGTCCAGGGTTAGTCATTAAAATAGGGACTAACAGAGAAAAGTGTAGACCGCAGACTCTATTTCTGATAAAGGAGAAAGACAGTGAGAGTGAACAGCAACAAAATGGTGAGATTGTTAATTTTTCTACATAACTGTAAATGCCTGTCTTCTCCATAAGAATTTCCTGTCTGTGCAAGAGATTTTGTAGCTAATATCTGTTTGTTAAGAAGGCTCAATTTTTTGTTTGCTAATTGAGGGATAGAATGATTTTCCTAAATAGGGAGTCTATGAAACTGCTTAAAAGCTAGGCTTCCCAAGCAGGGTGCTTTTTTCATTAGCTATTTCTTATATGGTGTTTTTGGAATATGCACACATGTTTTTAGAGAGGTGGTAGCCTCTTTTTTATAGAACTTATTAGTAAAAGTTAAGTTTTAAAACCACTTTTTTGGGCTATAAATAAAGGTGATTGGAGGCAGAATGTTAGAGCTCCTTACCTGAGGAACTATAGAAGATGCATGATTTAAAGCGCGACATCCAAAGACTGACAAGGAAATTGACAAGCAGAACAGCAGAAGATTTGTCACAATAAGAATGGAGTCAATTAAATATCCTCCGATCTGTTAAAAAAAGAACATGATGAATGAGAATACTGACATAATTATAACTTCATTCTGAAAATATCTCACGAGATGCACTTGTCTGCACCAATGCCCTAAAAAGTTAGATCACAACTGTAGCTTACAGGGGTTTTTAAGTTTATTAATGTGGCCTATCAGGTCAAATAAGAAAATTAGATAGTGCTTAACTCCTCCATCCAGCACCAACAGTCTGCCATTGCTCTGATCTCAATGTTTTGGTATCACGTCGACAACTCACACCAAAGCTGCAGCCAATCAGTTGTCGATCCTTAGAAAGACCCAAAATAATAAGGGACATTAAATTCACAGTTAATAACTTCTCTGCCAATTAAATTTCCTTGGAAAATCTGCTCAAGCAGGCAAACTAAAATTGTCACTTTTCTGCTAATCTTTTGAGGTGAATAGTAATGTGTAGACATGTGTAGTGCTGGATGATCTAGGAGCTCCAAGAACAGGACTATTTCACATAGCATTCTTCCTATCTGGCTAAAATACAGAACTCTGAAGTTTGGGAGTGCCAAAATTAGGTCATAAGACTCCTCTGAGTTAAATAAGCTACTACTGAACTTTGAGCTGGACAATAAGCTGACAATCTGACAAACTACAACAGTTCAAGTGATTGCAAAAGCAAAAGTTTGAACTTACAATTCTACTGCGGCACAGTCTTCTTGGGTAACACCAAATGATCCCCAGGTCTACGCAAGTCAGCACTAGTCCAATCACACTGAACGTTATTGTCAATATATTCATGGACAGAGATCCTTTTATCTGAAGAAAAAAGTGGACAAGTAATAAAAAAACAACAAATTGATGTATGATTTTTATTCTTTTAAAGGGAACCGGACCCAAAGGAAGCATGTATCATGCCCTGGTTACACGATTTCATCCATGTATGTTTAACTCTGAAGCACTGTGGCTTTTTAGAGAAAAACATAGTTTAATAGTCCCATGGCTAGCGATTGACAGGTCTCTCTCTGCATGCATGTATAGGGCAGCGGGTGGAAAGAAGCCACCGGTACTCGCCTGTCTGAGCAGTTTCTACTGTGGCTCGATCACCAGTGGCTATTAAAGTATGTTGTTTTCTGAAACACCAAAGTTTTTTTAGATTTAAACATATGTAAGGTTTTACTCACTTGGCTGTGGGTTGAGGTAAGCACAGGAAGCAGTTTTTATATTAGTGTCTGTCAGGTTTGTTTGCTCCATAAATCTGCTTAAGTTTAAGCAAACAAAAGATGGCCTTCTCTGGCTCAAAGTGGAAACAAACAGAAAAAAAAAAAACAGTTCACATGGCACAGTGGGTCCGCCCGCTCAGGTGGGTGTCTTGGCGAAACACACACTGGAAGCCTCCATGCCTCCAGTCACAGACCCTGTGCCAATCAACAGCCTCCATTATATAGGCTGTAACCACACCCAGAAGAGAGGAATGTGGGTAGCCAGACCCTTCCATCTCTCATAGCTACCCGCAACCCGGACATAAGTGCACCAAACGCCTTTTAGCGCTTATGTGCACTAAAGAAATCCTCCAGGTTACATCACAGAGAGCAGCCATCTTTGTGACACATACCTCCCATCGACTACGTGGCCATTAGCCTCCTTACATACCTCCCCGCTCTGCCTAAAGCTGTGGGGTTTGGCACTTTCTACTACCAGATAAGGGATTCTTGAGAGGGCATCGGCATTACCATGTAGCTTCCCTGCTCTATGTGCTACATGGAAGTTGAAATCTTGCAGGGCTATGAACCAGCAGGTGACCCTAGCATTTAACCCTTTGTTTCCCTCATCCACCTGAGTGGGACATGGTCGGATACCAATCTAAACTTACGTTCTACCAGATAGTACCGTAATGTGTCCACAGGCCACTTTATGGCCAAGCACTCCTTTTCTATGACCAAATAATTCCTCTCACATGAGGAAACCTTCCTAATCAGGCAGAGAACAGAGTGCTCCTCTTCGTGTATCTCCTGATGTCTAAACTGACACCTGAGGTGTCTGCTTGGAGTACAAACTCTTTCTTAAAGTCAGGGGCCTCCAGAACTGGCTGTTTACACAGAGCTCTTTTCATTTTTTTAAATGCCGTCTCTGCCTCTTCAGACCATTTGACCATTACTGATTTCGTCCCTTTAATGAGGTCATTCTGGCAAACTTCAAGATGAACCTCCTGTAGTATCCCACGATCCCCTCCTGTAGTATCCCACGATCCCCAGGAAGGCTATAACTTGTTTCTTGGACAGTGGTCTCGGCCATGTATGGATTGCCTCCACTTTACTTATTTGGGGTTTTCTCTCACCTCTCCTCACTACATATCCCAGGTATTTTGCTTCTTATTTCATCAAGGCACACTTCTTCGGGTTTATTGAAAACCTCCCCTTCCTTAGAGCATCAAATACCACCTGGACCTTTTTCAGATCACTCTCCCAGTCCAGGCTGAAGACAACAATATCATCCAGGTATGCCACGGCGTATTGCTTATGGGGTGAAAGAATTCTATCCATAGCTCTCTGGAAGGTTGCAGGAGCCCCCAGCAATCTAAACAGCATCTGAACAAACTGGAAGCATCCGTTCAACGTACAAAATGCCATCTTCTCTTTGGCTCCCTGTGCCAGGGGGATCTGCCAATAGCCCTTCATCAAATCCACGGTGGTTATGTACATTGCAGGTCCAAGTCTCTCAATCAGCTCATCGACGCTTTTCATGGGATATGCGTCAAGCTTGGAGACTTCATTCAACTTCCGATAGTCATTGCAGAAGCTCCAATCCCCATCGGGCTTTGGAACCAGGACAATGGGGTTTGACCTTGTGGATGTCAGATTTACAGAAGTTTGAATGGCGAAAACCCCGTAGAGGCATGTGGAACCTTACGGATGGAGAACAACAGATTTGGTAAGAGACAATCCCAGTCTCTACCCTCCTTCTCTATGGCTTTCCTCAGAATGCTCTTCAGCGTTTTGTTAAATCTTTCAACAAGGCTGTCTGTCTGAGGATGGTACACTGAAGTCCTCAACTGGGAGAACTGCAAGACCTTGCATAACTGCCTCACCACCTTACTCATAAAAGGTGTTCCCTGGTCAGTCAGAATCTCCTTTGGCAAACACGTCCGGGAAAAACATGAACCAACTTGCGGGCTATACTCTTTGGGCGATGGCATGATTGTACGTCGAAAGTGAGAAGTGGGGGCGGTTAACTGAAACATAGGACAGGACCTGCAATGATTTACAATTTCCTGGTGACACCTGGGCCAATAGAACCTCTCTGTACGATGCGTTCTCGCGTTTTTTCCACTCCCAGATGTCCCCCGAAGATGTGTGAATGTGCCATATCCAACATCTGTCTATAGGGCCCCGGACTATTAGCTGTTCCATCAGCTCCTCCCTTACTTTCGTGACCCAATACAACAACTCCCCACTCATCATAAAATAGGGAAACCTTGTGTCAGCCCCCGCCTCCTGTGCATCCCCATTAATGACAGTGACATTATTGAAGGCTTCTTTCAGAGTGGGGTACCTATGTTGGGCAGTCCCAAAGTTCTCACTGGACACCCCTAACTCCGGAATGTCAGACTCAGGGGACACTTCCTCCTCATCTCCCATAAGGACACTAAAGGGAAACCCATCTGCCTCTGGGTGTGGTGATACCTTATTAGGGTTCACTGGTTCCTCATTTGCGCCAGCAGACCCAGAACCCTTCCTCCGCAGATCCCAAAATAAACAAAAGTCGCAGCCTATAATTATAGGATGTAACAAGTCCTGAACGACGCCGACCTCATGAGACTCAGTACCGTGGGCCATTTCAATGTCCACTCTGGCCATAGGGTAGTCCTTAGCATTACTGTGAATTCACCGCACGCTGACCTTTTTTCTCAGGATCAATTGAAGCAGAAAGGTGGCCTTCAGAAGGGTCACTAGACTCTTGGAGTCTAGCAGTGCCATTACCTCACGCCCATTCACCTTCATGGGACATGCTTAAGGCCCCTCACTGTGTGGACAGTTCACACTGCAGGCCGGATACGGTTTTACTCACTCGGCTGCGGGTTGAGGTAAGCACAGGAAGCGGTTTTCAGAAAAATATCCATCAGGTTTCTTTGCTCCATAAACCTGCTTAAGTTTAAGCAAACAAAAGATAGCCTTCTGTGGCACAAAATGGAAACAAACAGAAAAAACAAACAGTTCATATAGCACAGCGGGTCCGCCCACTCAGGTCAGTGTCTTAGCAAAACACACACTGGAAGCCTCCATGCCTCCAGTCACAGACCCTGTACAAATCAACAGCTTCCACTATATAGGTTGTAACCACAGCCAGAGGTGAGGAATGTGGGTAGCCAGACCCTTCCATCTCTCATAGCTACCCGCAACCCAGACACAGGTGCACTAAACACCTCTTAGTGCTTATGTGCACTAAAGAAATACTTTAGGTAACATCACAGAGAGCAGCCATCTCTGTGACACATACCTCCCGTCGACTACGCGGCCATTAGCCTCCTTACACATACATGGCTGAAATCGTGCAGCCAGTGTCTGATACTTGCTGCAGTTGGATCGGGCAGCATGTATCATCTGTCAGGTTCCCTTCAGTATTTTGTTCATATACATATCTTTGGGTTTCAATTTTTGGCTATGGCTGGTATGAAAACAACTCGAGACCTCTATATTGACAGTGACATCATGTCTCATTCACATTGAGAACTGAGATTTTGATATTATGAGCTTGGCTAAATTAAAGGGTCATTCCCATCTTAGCCATTCATTGCTTTTCGTGCTATGTTTCTGTAACACCTATTCATTTCAACAGGACTTACAGAAACAGCATAACACAGCTGTTTCCCAAAGTATTAACCTTCTGTGTTCAGCACATATAAAAAACAGCATAAATATACTATATACTAAAGAATCCCTAAAACACTACCTAACAAACAAAGAATCAGCTGTTTGCCACTAAGTTTGTAGCCTAAAATCCTTGTCCGGCTTCAGGGTATAAGTCTGCAGTCACTTTTTGTGACTGCAGACTTGTGATCTTCACATTGCATGGACAGCTCGCTGTGACGATTCTCCTCTGCTGACATCCGGACTAATGATTGCATGACCACAAGTATGTGATTTACATACACGTGGTCATATGCTGACTAGCCGTGTGCAGCCTTGCTAAATGCAATTGTATTAAGTGAGGCAGGACATGTCTAGTTGGAATGTGGCCGGAAGCATGCAAATTTCATACCTTTGGTCAGATACGAATTCACCAACACCAGAGAATCATCACAGAGTGCATTGCATGCAATGTGAGGCTTCACAAATCTGCAGTTACATAGAGTGACTGTAGACTTGCATCCGAAGTCCACTAAACCCTTTAATCTTTTTGTTGATGGAAATTTTCCTTTTCATGTTCTCATGTTCAAGTATATATGTTAGGGTTTTTTTCCCCTCAAACTTTAGCATATGAGGTATTTTTTTCTGAGACAAGCTGTGTTCTTTTAGGTGCAATTTTGCCTTCTCATAAGTAAAAGATAATTTTACTATAAATTATATCCAGAAAAAAAAGTGCCATTTGTAAGAGAATGGTCAGCCATAATATACTGAGCGGCCATGTTGTCTCTAGCAGCCATTTTGTTGAAAGGTAGAGAAGATTCAACTTTTACAAAAGAGCTGATAAAATGTACTAAATGGAGGATGGAAAATGAGATCATGTCTCCTAGCAACCTCAGCCGATGTGCGTAGAGGAAGATTGGATCAATAGGGGAATAGGGTCACCAAATATATGGTCAGTATGCTTATACGTGATAGTGTGGTAGCGAAGTGTGGAGTAGTTAAAATGTCAGGATGTAAGAATTTATGGACATAGATTGGAGACAATGATAAGATTTTAGGACAGTAGCCATAGATACCAATGACTTATGGGTTTTAGTGTTGCTTGGAGAAATGTTAATTAATATCTTTGTTTTATGTCATTATATTCTCTGTTCTAAACCACGTTTCTGTAGATTACATGAAAACGCCTTAGAATTATAATGTTAACGCCCTCTGCGGCAAAATGCAGCTTTTTTTGTTCTGGTAATGTATAAGAAGCCCCTGTTACTGTCGATCGGGGCCATTCCATCGCCATCATGCCGCTGTGCCTCACCATGGCCAGGGCACAGAGCCTTACCATCGCCAGACTTCCTAGCGAATCTCTACCTGTCTGCATTCCTGTTTTTGCCCGCATATTCCAACTCCTCTGTTATTCTGTATCTGTTTTGCCGTGTATCTCCGAATAAACCTTCAACCTCAGCTTGATAAGAGATCGTCTGTGGAACTTCTTCCCGACTCTTCCAGCTCTCAGTAGGACTTTTTCTTACACCATTCTTATTTATTCCATTTACCGATCACTATATTATACCTGCTGTTGCTACGAATAATTGGATGATAAATATATTTAAAGGTACTCTGTTTGCACAGAATTACTGTTCAAACCTAGTACAGGCGCTCTGTGCATCATGGAGTGGCCAAACAATTATGTACCTTCCAAACTGATTGTTTTCCATCTGTCCCTACCTCTCTTTGGCTCTTTGGAGGGATGGAGATAGCAGGAAAGCAAGTCCAGTGGGAAGGTGTGATTAATGTTTGGTCCGCACTGATGCACAGAGCGCCTGTGCTTGGTTCGAACAGTCATTCTGTGCTGACAGAGTCTCTTTAACAAAGTTTAAAAGCAACAGACAGAGAGATCTGAATTGTAGAGAAACGCCGCTCAGATCAGCATCATGTATGACCCCTAAGTAGCATGTCGACTCATGGAAGAGTGAAAACGATATAATAATACAATACTAATAAGAGTTTACTCACCAGGCAGGTGCTAGGTTTAGCCTGAGCGGCTATTGTCAGGGATCCTGCTATGATATACTGAAACAGGAATATTAGTAATTAAATATAATAAAAAGTAAAATAGCATCATAAAACAACATACAGAATACGGGACTGCTATGTCTGTGCATGAGACTAAAATGTAGCTAACAAGTAATCTTTTGCAGGAGAAATAAATGCTACTTAAAGTTGTCCAACTCTAAAAATTGTCTCTTAAAGGGGTTGTCTTATCATCTGATAATACTACAATGTGCTTGGAAAAGCAAACATTTTTGCAAATTAACCGATCTATCAGCGGTGACCAGTCTGCTGGGTAATGAGCACAGCGCTTACAAGCTTTTTGCTGTAGAGCTTGAAAGCACTCCTATGAAACAACCCGGCCAGATTCAGTCCCTGTCATGATCCCAGTGCAGGTTTTTGAGCTGCATGTCAGGGGTTAATGTCTGGAGCTCAGTGCAGGTTTTGACCTGCACACCTGGGGTTAATGATTGTGGCCTCTCTTTAGTTCTGAGAGAGCTTCTTAAACCCCTGGGAAGCTCCATTCCCTGCCAGTTATACTTTTGCCTTTGGCCGAGTGTGGTGACCTCTGTGTGCCTGTTCGTTGTTATAGCTTGTTTATATGGTTCTGACCCGGCTCTGTTTCCCGTTGTGAGTTTGCCTGTTGATTTTGTACTGCGCTACCCTCTCTGTGTATGACTTATTGCCTGTGACCTGACTACTCTCTGCTCGCCCCCTTTGGTACCTTGCAGCTATCTCTGTGTATGACTCATTGGCTACGTCCTGACTATCCTCCCTGTCTATGCCCCTTGGTAACTTTGTCTCGCAGTTACCCTGCTAGGAGTTCTCTTGCAGCTCCTAGCTCTCTGGAGCTTAAGCCACGCCCCTAGTAGTCATGTGCTTCAGGTCCTGCTGTTCTGAAGTACGCATCTACTCGGCTGCTGCCCGCTCCACAGGTATCTGAGCACAGTTCGCTTTACTCAGGACACGCGCACTGGCTCAGTGAGCAAGTGCAGTGCGGTGTTCCTGACAGTCCCTGTTTTCCTCCGATGCTTTCTCTGCTTGCAGAGCACACAGTTTGGGCAGCGGTACAAGCAGGCGACTGATCTGAACTGTCAATGAGGAAGCAGGGAGGCAGAGGAGCTGTGCCATCCTGTTAAATAACCTCAAAGTAAAGATGCGCAGTTTCCCTGTTCCAATCTCCACAGGTGTACTCCTGTTTTCTTGTGGGGGTTTCCACTGTTTATGCACATCATGGGCTTTCCAATCGCGACATTGCTTCTGCTATCAATTGCAGCCAATTTTTGCGTTCCAAAAGTCAAATGTTTCCCCTTACCTTTCGAGCCCTGCCGTGCCCCCATAGAGTAGTTATCCACCACATATAGGGTATCAGCATACTTAGAAATTGTACAACAATATGTATGGTTCATTTTCTACTGTTACCTTGTGAAAATGCTAATTTTGGGGCTAAATCAACAATTTTGTGGGAAAAAGTAAAAGTTTATTTTAATTTCTGTGAAGCACCTGAAGGATTAATAAACTTCTTGAATGTGGTTTTGAGCACTTTGATGGGTGCAGTTTTTAAAATGGTCTCACTTTTGGGTATTTTCTATCACATAAGTCCCTTAAAGTCACCTCTCTTAAAAAAATTGGCTTTGTAAATAATGCTACAAAATTAAGACATTGCTCAACTTTTTACCCTTCTAACAAGGGTTTCAAAAATGATGCTGATGAAAAGTAGTGATATAACTATCTAGTTTAGGGGCATAAAAATGAAAAGTTTGAAAATTAATACATTTTCAAACTTGTCACCAAACTTCTGACATTTTCACAAACAAACGCAAAAAATATCAGCCTAGTTTTATCACGAACATGATGGACAATATGTCGCAAAAAAACAGTCTAGGTATCACTGGGATACCTGGAAGCTTTACAGAGTTATTAGCACATAAATTAACAATGGTCAGAATTGTAAAATTTGGCCTGATCAAGAAGGTGAAAACATGCTTGGATGAAAAGCGGTTAAATACATATTTTTTGGGTTAAAAATCATTTTTGCATTTGGGTTTCATTAAAAATGTTGTACCTTTTGACTTTTTCTTTGCAAACTCAACTTTGATGTGGTCTGTAGTCATAAATCAGCTGATAGGAGCTCAGAAAAACGCAGATAAGAGCGCTACAAACTCAAGGGATGATTGATGCATTGTCAGTTAACCCATTATGTAGCCAACAACAAGCAACATAAAGGCTATAGAAAGCAAATAGTGCAAACATTTTTATGAAACCCAAATGGAAAAATTATTTTTAGCCCCAAATACATACATCAAGGTAAAAAAAAACCTCTTCTAATGTCTATTTTGCCTTTGGACCTCTGATATAATGTATGTATATGTTACTTTTTATCAGTTAAAGTAAGGGTTTGTTTAAGCGTTAAAGATTTTGATGCGGATCCGCAGCGTTTTTGGACACGCGGAATTGCATCAAATCCGCAGTATAGTGCACAGCCATTGTTAGTCAATGGTAAATTAAGAATTGCTGGGCACATGCTGTGGAAAAATCCGCGCAGATTTGCAGCTTTTTTTCCGCAGAATGTCAATTCTTTTTGCGCATCTGCAGCAGCGGTTTTTAGTCTCTCTCTTTCTGTGTCTCCTCCAAAAGCACAAGGGCCGAATCCATTCCCAGTACCACCTAACAAATCCGCACACCAAAAACGCATTACAATCTGCAAGAAATCCGCATCCATTCTGCATGAAATCCACAAGCGTTTTGCCCTGCGTTTTCTGCCAAGAGATGCGAATTCTGTGCAGAAAATTCTGCAGGCTATTCAGCAATGTGTGCACATACCCTAAGAAGTCTAGCGCCTACTCCACCTCTTTGACCCCACGACCACACTTGCTGTCAGTGTTGTAGAGGTCTAGTGTTATCACATGGGCAATATGCCGAATACTGGCAGTTGCATGCGCTCTGCTTTTTCCTCATATTTTGCAGTATGGTTCTGATAGAATTTCACATTCTGTGCTGTACATTTTGCTTTCATTTATAAGAGTCGCACTAAGATGAAATCACTTGCATGGACTCACATGATAAAATGTACTTAGAATTTCATACTTACAATGATTGGGCCCCAGAAGGGAATTCCACTGGGTAATGAAACTGAAAACGTGGTGAAAATTAGACCAATCCCAACCATAACTTGCAGTATAGCTGCCAAAATCAGCACAATCTAAAAGTAGAAAAAAAAGACATTAGATTTCATATTCCACAATGCAAGATTTCCATCTGTCTGGCTGGGAGCTGGGATTGATACACTGCTACACTCAACCAATGACCATAATGTGGCGCCCTGTTATGAACTCATTTTCTGCTCCACCAGTTGAGAGTTCCCCTTCCGTACTCCCTCTGGTGGTGACGGGAGGTGGTGAGGTTGGTTTGAGTGGTAGTGATCTGCCACCTGGTGAGGAAGATAGTGATTGGATCTCTGGAGTATCAGACTGGATATAAGACAGCCGACGCCCTATCCTGTTGCTGGTGATTCAGTCTGTTTCTCAGGTCTAGGACTCAGTTCTGTTCCAGTCTTCTAAAGATAAGTTTGTTTTTTGCTAATGTTCACACTTGCTCTTGTTGGTCTTTTCAGTTTTTTGTGTGGACAGCCAGCCCGGCTGGGCTGTGCTGAATTTCCACTCTTATTTGCCAAATTGCCTTTTTTGTCCCTCATTAGATTGGCCTCTTTTTGCTCTGTCTCATAATATTTCAGAGTGCTGATCTAGTGGGAGAAGTCTAGTGACTTCAGGGTTAATTTTGCTATCAGTTGTGTTGGACATTTTGTAGGGTTTTTTGGCAGACTGCCGTCAGTGTCTTTCCTTTCCTGTCCTTTCTAGTTAGTCTGGCAGGTGTCACCGTTATGAAAAAATATGCATACTTTTCCCAGAATAGTCCTGAAATGAAGATGTACGAGTATGTCTCATCAATATCAGATCTATACAAACCCCAATATTCATAACTTTCCACTGGTGCCCAAATGTCTAGTTTCAGATGTAGATATTCCTTTAAAGGTGTTAGATTACCTGCTTCTCTTCCTCTCCAATCTATAAATCTCAGTCTTCCTCACAATAGACATCCTGCCTGGCACTGCAGGAATCCTCCGATTCAAAGAGAGTTTTAATTGCTTTTTTCACTTTTTAGCTATACGTAATTTCCTCACTTCCCTATGTTAAACAATTGGTTCTACTGCAAGTAGGCTTGTAGATTGTCAGTTCTTTCTCCTACTGGAAATTCTGTGTGAAAGGGGGGGGGGTGAATGCCCCTTCCCAGAGATGTGTTTTGGATGTGTTATGGATTTTAATGTTTTCTATGACACACAGTTTTTAAAATTCTCTCTTGGAGAAAATGGACAACTTGACCTTTCTGTGCACGTACGTCCTCCTCTTCTGAGGCCGGTCTGGTGACGTGCTGTCAATCACCTTCTTCAACTGAACTTCTCTGACCCTTAGCTCTTCACTATTTACAGTGAATGCAGCCTTCTCCAACCCATCATTGTTTTGGATACAGCAATGGTGGTCGTCTCTCTGCATTTCAACAGCTTTATTTTCATTCAAGTAAAGTTCTTGCTTTTTCCTATCTTGTTCTATTTCTCATTGTCTCATGTCAGTATTATCTGAAGGAAATGAGAGTTCCCTCTTGTTACACAAATCTCTTCCACAGTCCACAGCATGAGACCTACTTTCCATTGATTCATTGACAAATTCTGTCTCTTTATACAATCTTTTTAAAATTCTGCAAAAAAGGATTCTGAGGCAATTCTCAAAGTGTCTGATATATTGCAATCCCTTCTTTAAATTTTTGCATGACTTTGCCTTTGCACAGTGCATAGGCTTTACCAGTCTAGGAGTACCTAAATTTATAGTGAAACCATCCTTTATATGTCTTCCAGGGAGTATTGCAATCCCTCCTTTAAATTTTTGCTAGACCTTGCACTTGGTGAATAGACTTTACCAGTGTAGGAGTACCACTCTTTTTGTAATTCTACCAAAATGTACATTTATTCTGAGGCCATTCTCTATGTGTCTCCCAGGGTGTATTGCAATACCTTCTTTAAATTTTTGCTAGATCTTGCATGTAATGGTTAGGCTTTACCAGTGTAGGAGTCCCATTGTATTTAACAGTCTACCAAATTCTAAGTCTGCATGCGGCCTGTGTACCTATCTTTAACATTGGGTACGCAGGCCATTCGGATGTATGCAGATGCCTCCGCATGCATCGTTTTGACGCTGTGGCGATCGCAACAAAATGCAACATGTTACGTTCGACGCAGGTTGCCGTAGCATCAAAACGACTCATGCAGAGGCATCCGCATATATTCGCACAGCCTGCGTGCCCAATGTTAAAGATAAGGTACGCAGGCCGCACGCCGACATAGGCGGAGCTTAACGGAGGAGGTGCGGCAGTGGGCGGAGCTTCACGGAGGAACTACACAGCCCCCCCCGCAGCTCTGCCATCCACAAATGTGAAGCCGGCCTTTGTAAGCCAAAACCAGGAGTGGAACAACCAGAGGAAAAGAATAATAGAAACACATCACCACTTCTGTATTTCTCACCCACTCCTGGTTTTGACTTACAAATACTGATGTAAAAAAGTCACCAAATACTCAGTGTGTGCACATGGCCTTACAGTAACTTCCCACATTATAATCACTCCCCATGCAGCCTGACTGACAGCAAGCTCTGCAGCATGTGTGTGCAGAGCAAGCTGCCAGTCAAAGAGCAGGGGGAGTGATTACAATGCTCACTGTAAAGTCAACGGTGGCTGTAGCTACTGCTGCAACCTCCTCGATAACTGAAAGGAAGCAGCTGCAGAAAGAATATAACTTATTTTTCTCTCTGTGCTCTTTCCTGTAAGTCAGCCAAAATTGCTTAAAACCACCCACCGTGTGTCATTAACCCTTCCTGACATGCGCCGTACATATACTGCTCTGTTGGAACTGCGTTCCCACAAACAGCAGTATATGTACGGTGGCATGATCGCGCAGCCTCATGCTGGTGCTGGTATCAGCTCTGTGTGAGAGCTGACACCCTGCAGCAACGCCCACTATCGGTGCTAGCACCGATTGTGTGCATTTAACCCTTCTGATGCTGCTGTCAGTAGTGACAGCGACATACAGGAGCATCACGCAGGGAATGGGTGGCTTGTGAGCGCCTGCTGACATGCCCCCTTCCCTGCCTGTCAGATGCTGATGTGATAATCTGCAGTGCAGAAGCAATGCAGAGTATCAGATCAGCGATCTGATACTGTGCAGAGATGTCCCAGGACAGGATAATGTAAAAAAGTGTAAAAAAATATATTAAAAAGTGTTAACATTTTTTTTTAAATATATGGGGATTTTTTTAAAAATCCCCAAATAAAGAACATAAAAAACAAATATTTTTTCCAATAAATACATTTATATAAATAAAAAAATAAGCATACAGCTCTATCAGCAGAAAAATAAAAGTTATAGTGCTCAGCAACGCAAAAATAATTATTTTTTCTGTAAAAAACATAAAAAACTATATAATTTGGATATCACTGTAATCGTACTGACCTGAAGAAAAAAACTGCCTTATCAATTTTACTACACGCGGAACAGTATTAAAAAAAAAAAAAAAAAAAAGCAATTCATGAATTGCTGGCATTTGTTTATTCTGTCTCCCAAAAATCGGAATAGAGAGCGATTAAAAATTGTCATGTGCCCAAAAATGGTACTAATAAAAACATCAACTTGTCCCACAAAAAGCAAGCCACAACATGACTCTGTAGGCCGAAATATTGAAAAATTATAGCGCTCAAAATGTGGTGATGCACAAACTAGATTTCGCAATAAAAAGCATCTTTTAGTTCGTGGCAGCTGCCAAACATAAAAACCCGCTATACATCTGGTATTGCTGTAATCACACAGACCCCTATAATATAGTTGCCTAATCACGTATACCGCACGAGGAACGGTGTAAAAAAATAAATAAAACCAATTGTTGACATGAGACAGATGGAGGCACTGTGGATGCCATAGGACCTGTGATCCGTCTGTGTCTGTCTTTTGAGGATTGTATAAAAGTGCTGTCGGCCACAGTTTTGTGCTCTTCTGAAAAGAAGGACACCGCTGCAGCGAGGCCAGACGGAGTCCAGAGTAACTCTGCTGCCTCATTATAGTGAAGGGATCCTTTGGGGGTTTCATCTGAATCACGTCACTCAGAGAGTAAGATGGAAACCCCAAAGTAAGTGGTAGTAATAAAAACAAGTTCCCACTCAGGTCTGTCATCTGTTAATGGAAGTATAGGGGCTTCCATGTTACTGGTAGCACAAATGTTCTGGAAAAGCTAAATGGCTCCTTGCCCCTAAAAGAAATTCAGCAAATTCTCCGCTCCCAAATCCAAATGCCCCCCTCCCTTCTGAGCCCCAGTGTGCCTAGATCACATTTACAGCCCACATGTTTGGCATTTCTGTAGTGATGAGAGCCCGCCTAATTTACGGGTGCATGTCTCCAGAAGCATGAGCTGGGCATAATGTACTGGTCACTACAATTTTCACTCAGCAACATCCACTGCTGGTTATTTCTGGAAAACACCGATGGAGCCAAAATCGTCACTACATCTGTAGATAAATTTCCAAAGGGTTATGATTTCAAAAGTAAAAGTGGGGTCACTTTAGGGGGGATTCTGCTCTCTAGCACTTATGGGCTCTTTATATGGAATCCGCAAACTATTCTAGGAAAATCTGCGATCCAGGAATCAAATTGCGCTCCGTCCCTCCTGAGTCACTCCGTATGGCTAAGTAGTACTGTACAGCCACATATAGGGTATTGCCACGTTCAGTAGACATTGTGGGACTAATTTTGATGCCATTTTTACCCATTTCCCAGCATGAAAATGTAAAACATGGGGCTAACACAGTATCTTAGTGATAAAAATGTAAATTATTTTATTCACTGCCCAATGGTATAAAAGTCTGTGACGCACCTGTGGTGTCAATATAATCACTGCACCCCTAGATAAATTAATTGAGAGGTGTCGTTTGTAAAATGGGGTCACTTATGGGGGGGGTCTGCTGTGTTGGCACCTCAGGGGCTCTGCCAATGTAACATGGCAAACTCAAACTGGTGCAGCAAAATCTGCACTATAATATGGCGTTCAATATGCTCAATACACATCTAGATAAATTCCCTAAGGGGTCTAGTTTCCAAAATGGTGTCACTTGGTGGGGGTTTCCACTGTTTAGGCACATCAGGGGCTCTCCAAACACGACAAGGCACCTGCTAATTATTCCAGCAAATTTTGCATTTTTACATTCAAAAAGTCAAATGAAGCTCCTTCACTTCCAAGCCCCGACATGCACCCAAACAGTTGTTTTCCTCCACATATTGAGTATCTGTAATTCTTATACATATACAGCCAGCCAGAACAACGCAAGTCCCGAGGGCACTTCACCAATATCCATCAACTAATCCCATATATATATATATATATATATATATATATATATATATATATATATAGGAAGAGGAAGAGACCCCAATAAATTAAAAAACAAAGCTTTATTAATTACTATAAAAACACATAAAAAAGCATAATAAAAAAGCAAAATGCCGTAAGGGACACCTCAAAAGAGCACCAACAAAGGTAATGTATAGTCAGGTACAATACAATGCCATACTATCACATTAATAGAGCCAATACCATATAAGTGTAGTAGTATATCCAAATCTATATGATAGATGAAAAATCAATGTAAGTTGAACTCAATATACTGAATACAGATATGACTGAAAATAATCAATCAATAAAACCACACAAGCTAGATGGTGATAAGGCACCAGGATAGGCAGCACTAATACATCTTGAATAAGGTGAATCATGAAAACATGAAATTTAAAGATATAATAATCTATTTATAAGCAATATGCGAGGGCAATTTAAATCCCAATGACTATACAATATAGTATAGTACACAACTATGGAGACCCTGAACAAGGTAATTCAGGAAAAACACCGGGTCATAGGATATAATATATTAACTACAAAGTGCATAGTGCGAATAAATTAGTCCCAGCAAAAATAACCCATACTACATAGAGAAGGCGCCATTTATGAAATCAATTAGTGCCACATAGCCCAGAATAACATTAACAGTGGTGGTGCTCGTGGTGTCCCCTCACCCTGACGCGCGTTTCCCCTCCTGCTTCTTCCTGCAAAGCATCTATTTTGAATATGAGCATCCATGTTTTGTATATCTTCATAATCAAATAATTATCCTAAAAAGTGCATTCAGGAGATGTTGCTCAACAAATTGTATGGAGCAATTTCTCCTGTTACCCTTATGAAAATGCAAAATTTGGAGCTAAAAAAGATTTATCTGAGAAAAATGTGATGTTTTTTACTTTCATGGCTCTATGTTATAAACTTCTGTGAAGCATCTGAGGCTTCAAAATGCTCAATACACATCTAGATAAGTTTCGTAAGGGGTCTAGTTTCCAAAATGGTGTCACTTGTCGAGGGTTTGCACTGTTTAGGCATATCAGGGGCTCTCCAAATGCGACATGGCATCTGCTAATTATTCCAGCAAATTTTACATTCAAAAAGATGGCGAGCGCCGTTAGAAATTTTCTCACCGTGTTTGCGTTGATGTCAGTTAGGTGAAGTGAGTTAACTTGCTGTGAACTCCTAGGACCTTTCTGACAGGCACATGCGTGAGAACTTTCTCAAGCTTGCAGTGCCATCAGTCAGGTCATACGAGTTAACCGTGTGACACTGAGCAGCAGTAGTAGATATTACTCAGTGTCTCTGCTGGATGACAGGCTGTATGGTAGCAAAGATAGACCCATCGTGGAACAAATGGATTATCATCTTAGTGGACAGGTGAGGAATATTGTTTGTTATTTTAATTCTCTTGCAGGGGACAATGGCATCACTGGAATGGGCGATGCAGTAAGTATGGTTTAATTAAGATTTATTAACGGAGTCAGTGTCATTCTTTCAATGAAGACTTTATATTGTGTGTGCATGTGTTTTTTTACACTATCACTATGGGGTTAGTAATAGGGGTGTTTAATAGACGCTTCTCCATTAATAACCTCTGGGTTTGATGTCACCATGACAATACAATGGTGACATCAACCCCCCAACCATTAGCCCACTTGCCACCACATGAGGGCAAGTGGGAAGAGCGAGGGTAAGTTTCAGAATTGGCACATCTTAGAGATGCACCTTTTCTGGAGCAGCAGGGAGCTGATGTTTTCAGTGGGGGTGGGGCAATATCCATGGCCCCTTCCAGGCTATAAACATCTGCCCCCAGCCTTCGGCTTTCCCTCTGCTGGTTTGGAAAATTATGCGGGAGCCGATGCCATTTTTTTCACAAAAATAATAATACATTAATTAAATACATGTTACATGTACAGTAATCTACACATGCACTGCACTAATCATGTATGAGACTGACATCTTTATATCTATCTATTCTATGTGTATATACTATATGTCATCTAACTATTCTATTCTGTCAGGTCCCGCTGTGATATTACTGTACACGGCTGCTGAATTGCTGGCTTTTTATCACTATCTATCTATCTAATCTATATATGTGTTTTGAAGAATATTTCCTTTGAAAACGATGTGTGAATGATATAGTGAATTGCTCTATGTAAGAGCTCATGTTAAAATCGCATTGCAATTGGATAGCAATCGCACTGCATTCGGATGTAAATTGGATGCTAGGTGTGAAAGATTGGATTGTACTCGCATGACGCTTGTTCGTTTTTTCGATCCTGATATCAGAACTTTTTTTACACAAATATGGGTATGAGCCCTAAAGACACTGCTGAGACATGCGATTTTGGTGCTTTTTTTTCTCTGGAGGCTTCTATATGTAATTAAAAAAACATGTTAAAAACTGGTACATTTTTGAGCGCAGAATTATAGCTTTCCTGTATTATATAAAAACTTCATTAAAACACTGCTTCACATCAGCACCAAAAAGCATCAATTAAGAGGGAAAAGACATAAAATGCAGCAAAAAGGCAATAGCCAGAGAAGATTATTATTACAGTACTTTGCTGCGGACACCTACAGAAAACAAAATCACAGTATTTATGCAATGTATGAAACATGGCTTTACAGACAGAAAAAAGCCAGATGTCGTATAATGAAGCTACATAAAGATGAACAAGTTTGAGGTGCTATAACCATGAATAAATGAACAAAAAATAAATCCATAGGTCCCAACGAGAGATGAGCATGATGAACAGATGACATTGCACTGGCCCTGGCTACCAAAAACCGTGTCAGGGACACTGGAAGATAAGAGATTCATGTACCTCCTCTTTAGCCGCCTGGCATCAGTGACCTGGAAGTAGGACCAGAGTCCCGTGAATCTACCTGCTCATCTCTAGTCTCAAACATCCCAGATAAACAAAGACAGGTTCAGATTTGGGTCTGTGCCCTGCAGTCTCAGGCATCTGCTGAATGTCTCTTACTCCCATCACCCCTCTGACATCGCTTTCTGCCAGGTTAAAAAGAAATGGTGAATGGATGTGGCTGGGGTCATGGTCATAATTTGCAGCGGTGCAAATTTTGTACCAATGGAGGGTAAATGGCTTGTCCAGGACTCTGATATTGATTGCTTATCCTCAGGATAGGTTATCAATAGCAGGTTTGTTGGGGTCGAATACCCATAATTCCCACCAGTCAGCTGTTAACAGATCCAATGGTAATCGTATCAAAACAATGTATGAAGCTGAAACACAATAGCGCCATACAACGTGCAGTAGCTGTTCTCGGATACTGCAGTTCACACTCAGTCATGCATACTGTGCATCATTACTATTACCAAGATGCTTTATTAACACTGACTCCTGAGCATGTTTCTGAATGAATCAATGAATGAATTAACAAATATTAACAAGAGTAGGGTTTTTTTTATCAGTCATTTGCTATTAGAGATGGGAGTATTTATTAGAGTTGAATTGAATTGTATTCAAATATTTAAAAAAAAAAATCTGTATTCTACAGAATATGGATTTTTGTAATTTGCTTTCCAATATGGCTGAACTGTGGAAAACTGGCAAATGATTACAAAAAATCAGTAAGTCATTGCTCACCTCTCCAACCGCTTCACTTCTTATCATTCAGTCCTCCTCTTTTTTCCCGCTGTCCTGTTAACTCCACAATGCAACTTCTGGTCGTGACCAGGCCTTAGAGGTCATTACGTGCCAAAAGGGTTCGGCACACGTTGTGACCTCATGACTTTGCGACTTTATGACGCACAGGAACGTCTGAGGCCTGGTTGTGCCTGGAATTTCCAATCCAGAGAGAAGAGACCAGAGATATGGAATATAACAGCAAAAGGAAAAGGCTTTAATGACCAGGTGGTGGGCAGCAAGTAGTGGGATACCCTGAGAAGTATTAATTTTTAACTTTTTATTCCACCATCTTACATTCATTATGCTCTGGGGTATCTTAAGACCCAAGAGCATAAAAAGAACATTCAATTTGCAAAGAATGTCTTCGCTGAAAATAGAATTTCCCAGGAAAATCTACGTGAGTTGGAGAATTTGAATCTCAGATTCACTCATCTCTGGTTATTATAATTGAGCAATTTGTGCTGGACTAATGGGTATATCTCGTTCATAAGTGTCTTCTATGGTTAGTGCAAAATCCAAAAATTGAATCACTCACCCCAAGAGCCTTAGGTTTGCCTTTTAGAAAGGTTTTATAAAAGGCTGAGGATTCTGTAATTTGAGGAATTACAGCAGCAAAGCTCCACTGCGGGGCCACGGTGGGGACCTTCCACATCTGGGCATCAGATGGACCAGTATATCCAGGAGGAACTGGAGGAACATGATAAAGTGGAAAGCTATGAGGTGGAGCAGTAGGAATCGTCTCGCTGGTTAGGGCTTCATAGCTGTGCATGCCGGCTCCATTCATTGATGACATTACGAAAGCTTAATGGATAATAGTGAAGAAAAAGACACAAATATCATAGAAATAATCGAATGCAAGATGCATACAATATCCTGAGCTATGACAAGGAAGTAAAATAACAACTTGGCATCATACACTGATATTTTACATGTTGCTTCCCTTCCACCTAATTAACGTTAAATGTCTGTTCCCTGGGGATCTATTACCAGGGCACAATAACAGTTTGCCAGCTGCACCCATGCTGTCACACGTAACCGTTTCACAGAAACTAATAGGGTGAGGGAACATGAACTCAATTTTCACGTGATGTTTTCATTACCTGTACAACATTTACAAAGTGCTTCAGTGACTGAGCAGATTACTGACTTCTTCAGCGGCCCTGGTGTAAGCCGCACATTGGTGAAGATTGCTACCTTGTAACATTGGGCTTTGAACCTTCTACACACTACCCTGTAGTCTGGATCAAAACCACCATATTGTCAATTGTACTGCGACATATTACAGAAATTTCAGAGGAATCTTGACAGTTTTTGTCACATTACGTGGTACAAAAGAATAAGGCTGAGCCTACTTGGCAACTTTGGCTGCAACAAACATGGTGTGGCCAAATATTGCAGTATGTCTCTGCTAAAAGGGTAGGGTAATGTAGGTGTGTGTGATTCCTCTGCAACCAACAAGTGGCAAAATTATCCAAATTATTTGAATTTTTGAGAATTTCATTTTGCAAAGCATCTGCAGTCACCTACATTGTGCTGTGATGTAACAGCAGCTGTCACTGTAATCGTACTGACCCAAAGAATAAAACTTCCTAATCAAGTTTACAACACATGGAACGGTATAAAGGCCCTCCCCCCTAAAGAAATTCATGAATTGCTGGTTTTGTTCATTCTGCCTCCCAAAAATCGGAATAAAAAGCGATCAAAAAATGTCATGTGCCCGAAAATGGTAGCAATAAAAACGACAACTCGTCCCACAAAAAACAAGACCTCACATGGCTCTGTGGGCCAAAATATGGAAAAATTATAGCTCTCAAAATGTGGTGATGCAAAAACTATTTTTTGCAATAAAAAGTGTGTGACAGCTGCCAAACATAAAAACCCGTTATAAATAGTAAATCAAACCCCCCCTTATCACCCCCTTAGTTAGGGAAAAATAATAAAATAAAAAAAAATTATTTATATCCATTTATCCATTAGAGTTAGGGTTGAGGCTAAAGTTAGGGTTAGGGTTGGGGCTAAAGTTAGTGCTTGGATTATGGTTACAGCTGGGATTAAGGTTAGAGTTGGGATTAGAGTTAGAGTTTGGATTAGGGTTAGGGGTCTGTTAGGGTTAGGTTTGTGGTTAGGGTTATGGTTAGGGTTGGGATTAGGGATAGGGGTGTGTTGGGATTAGGGTTAGCGGTGTGTTGGGGTTAGGATTAGGTTTAGGGGTGTGTTGGGGTTAGGGTTGTGGTTAGGGTAATGGTTAGGTGTCAGGGTCCTGGCAGCGCCGGCGTGCAGCCTCTGCTGAGCAGGGACTCACCCGCACTGTAGGGGGGCCCGGGGTCAGGTACGGCCGGAAAGTACAGAGAAACAGGACCTGGGGACGCTGAAGTTTAGCAAGCAGGGAAGGACCTACGGTCATGTGACTGCAAGGGGCGGGGCTTAGCGTCCTGCTTCCAGAGATCAGCAGGACACTATACAGAAATAGTCAGCAAAATGGAGGTCATACACAGAGATAGCAGTAATGTACTAGGGATGAGACAGAACGGATAGTCGGGGCCAAGCAGGGGTCAAAACCAAACAGACATAGAAGGTACCAAGCAGAATCCAACAAGCAATATCCAGAGAACAGACCGAGTCGTACACAGAGTATCAAGCAACCAGAACACAGCACAAACACACTCAGGGGTCACCACACTACGCCAAGGGCGAAAGTATAACTGACGGGGATGGAGCTTCCTGAGGCTATAAGAAGCTTTCCTGAACCAATGAGAGGCCACCATAATAAGTCCCAGGTGTGCAGGTAAGAGTCTGCACTGAGATCAAAACATTAACCCTAGAAGTGCAGGTCCACCAGCACTGGTATTATGACATTAGGGTTGGGATTAGGATTAGGGGTGTGTTGGGGTTAGGGTTGGAGTTAGAATAGGGGGGTTTCCACTGTTTAGGCACATCAGAGGCTCTCCAAATGCGACATGGCATCTGATCTCCTGTAGACTGTGATACCTTATGGGCAGGGTCCTTCTCTCCTTCTGTACTTATATGTGTCTTGTATTGCTCATGTTTATTGTACTTGACTATATTTGCCCCATTTCACATGTAAAGTGCCATGGAATAAATGGCGCTATAAAAATGTATAATAATATTAATAATAATAATAATCTCAATTCCAGCCAATTCTGCATTGAAAAAGTCAAACGGTGCGCCTTCCCTTCCAAGCTCTGCCATGCGCCCAAACAGTGGTGTACCGCCACATATGGGGCATCAGCATACTCAGGACAAGTTGCACAACAACTTTTGGGGTCCAATTTCTCCTGTTACCCTTGGAAAAATAAAAAATTGGGGGCAAAAAGATAATTTTTGTGAAAAAAATATGATTTTTTATCTTTACGTCTCCACATTATAAACTTCTGTGAAGCACTTGGGGGTTCAAAGTGCTCACCACACATCTAGATAAGTTCCTTAGAGGGTCTACGTTCCAAAATGGTGTCACTTGTGGGGGGTTTCCACTGTTTAGGCACCTCAGGGGCTCTCCAAACGGGACATGACGTCCGATCTCAATTTCAGCCAATTTTGCATTGAAAAGTCAACCGGGCTCCTTCCCTTCCAAGCTCTGCCATACGCCCAAACAGTGGTTTAACTGTATAAATGGGGTATCAGGTAACTCAGGATGAATTTTACAGCAAACTTTGGGGTCCAATTTCTCCTGTTACCCTTGGTAAAATAAATCAAACTGGATCTGAAGTAAATTTTTAGTGAAAAAAAGTTAAATTTTCATTTTTTTAAACATTCCAAAAATTCCTGTGAAGCACCTGAAGGGTTAATAAACTTCTTGAATGTGGTTTTGAGCACCTTGAGAGGTGCAGTTTTTAGAATGGTGTCACTTTTGGGTATTTTTTCTATCATATAGACCCCTCAAAGTGACTTCAAATGTGATGTGGTCCCTAAAACAAAACATGGTGTAAAAAATGAAAGATCACTGGTCAACTTTTAACCCTTATAACTTCCTAACAAAAAAAAATGTGGCTGCAAAATTATGCTGATGTAAAGTAGACATGTGGGAAATGTTACTTATTAAGTATTTTGTGTGACATAGCTCTGTGATTTAAGGGCATGAAAATTCAAAGATGGAAAATTGTGAAATTTTCAAACTTTTTGCCAAATGTCCGTTTTTTTCACAAATAAACACAAGTCATATCAAAGATATTACGTACCATAGAGAAGAAACAGGAATCTGGCACAGCTGTACAGTTGTGGCCAAAAGTATTGACACCCCTGCAATTCTGTCAGATAATACTCAGTTTCTTCCTGAAAATGATTGCAAACACAAATTCTTTGATATTATTATCTTCATTTAATTTGTCTAAGGCCTCTTTCACACATCAGGTTTTCGCCGTCAGGCGCGATCCGGCGCTTTTGACAGAAACCGGATCCGGCGAAATGCAATGCCGGATCCGGTTTCACCCCCATTGACTTGCATTTGCGCCGGATCGCGCCGGATGGCCATGCGTTTCATCCGGTTTTCGCCGGATCCGGCAATGTGTCGCAATGTGTCGCGATCCGGCGTCTGGAAAAAACGTCTACTGTAACGTTTTTTGTCTCCGGCGAAAAAGCCGGACACGCCGGATCCGGCGCGTCCGGCTTTTTCACACAATGAAAGCCTATGAACGCCGCAATGCGCCGGATCCGGTTTTTTGGTCTGAGCATGCTCAGTAGCTCTGCCCACAAGACATATATAAAAGCAAGACAGTGGGACCCACAGCCACACCCAACATGCCACCCAAGAAAGCAACCAAGCGAAGCAGGAGAAGGCAGGAGACCACTGCAGCACCATCAGCACCACCACCACCCCAAATGGAGCAGCAAATAGAACATGCTGAGGAGGGGAGGCCAGCAGCAGATGAGAGACGGTAATTATCAAATCCCCCATTCCTCCAAACTAGGGCCATGGAATATCAAGATATTCATTGGCCCTTTGTTTCTCTTTATTCAACAGCCGCCAAAGAGATGCAGCAGCAGCACCATCAGCACCACCCCAAATGGAGCAGCATGCTGAACGGGAGGGGAGTCCAGAAGCAGATGAGAGACGGTAATTATCAAATCCCCCATTCCTCCAAACTAGGGCCATGGAATATCAAGATATTCATTGGCCCTTTGTTTCTCTTTATTCAACAGCCGCCAAAGAGATGCAGCAGCAGCAGCAGCAGCAGAAATGGCATCACTGGCAGCAGCAATACCCACAGCCATGGAGTCTGGCCATCAACAGGACAGCACATCTTCTTCTGGGAGCCCTCCCTCGCATCGTCAGCGTTTGACGGTAAGTTTTTATTTCCAAAATCCATCATCTCTGTAATATATGTCTATTCATTGCCTTTTATTTCAAAACAGGAATCACAAGATGAAGAGGAGCTCCCAGAAGAAGAAGGAAGGGGTGGACAGACGCTTGGAGTGGGCTCACAATTGGTAAGTTTTTTGCATCAAACGCAGAAACACAACATCACACTACACACAACACATAGAAAACAATGTTCTGCAGACCACACACAGCAAACAAATGCCTACATCCAAACTCATAACATTTTTTGTTTTCTTCTCTAGTCTTCCCAATCTGGTGCTCGGCCAAGAGGTCCTCGCAGTGCCTCCCAGGGTCGTCGGCGACAGCAACGCGGCGGTCACCAGCGTGTAAGTATAAATATTTTTGCTTTGTTTTTTTGCACTTTTTATTTCATTTCTTTTGTGGAGGCTAATTATGTTATTTTTGTCTTTTTCTTTAACAGCCTTCACAGCGTGCTCCCGACTCTGACGGTGAGGATGGAGGGATTGATGTGGACCGCCTCATCGATCTCGTCAGAGAAAGGGAGCCGCTCTGGAATATGGCTGACCGCCGCCACGCTGACCTGATCATTACCCGACGACTCTGGGAGGAAATCTGTTCTCTCCTTGTGGGCCGCTGGGAGGACCTCGAAGCTCGGGACCAGATTAAAGAGCGTAAGTATATACAGTAACGGTTGCTTGATGTAAACCAGTGTTTCCCGAACTCCAGTCCTCGTGGTCCCCACGGATCATGTGTTCAGGATTTCTATTTACTATTGAAATCCTGAAAACATGACCCCTGGGGACCATGAGGACTGGAGTTTGTGAAACACTGATGTTGTATACTAACCACTCCTTTCTCGTTTCAGGGAACAGAATTGTGAATCGGTGGCGGTCTGTGAGGGATCGTTTCAAGAAGGAGTTCAATAAAGAGATGCGGGCCCCGAGTGGATCTGGAGGACGCAGGAGCAAGTACAAGTACGCACAAGCCCTGTCGTTCCTCCGGGAAACAATGCTCACCAGAAGGTAAATATTACACACCACATGTGAAAAAAATGTTAGATGTAACTTTTTTTTTTCAGCCAGGGCCATACCATGTCAGTATTTTAATTGTTTTTTTTTCTCTTTATTCCACAGCACGGTGAGCAGCACTCGGGAGCCTGCACGATTGGACCCTTCTGAGGCGATCCCTGAGGAGACCGGCACCGAGGGACACTTCGACCGCCCCGGTACATCTGCACCTTCCCTGCCTTCCTACACATTCGACCCATCTGTCCCATCCACCAGCACAGGAGCATCGTGGCCGCCTACATTACATGAAGCTGCTGGTGAGGAGATCGCTTTCCCTTTACCCCACCCTTCTGCCCCTGCCGCCTCTAGTACACCTGCGGGTACTGGGCGACAGCGGCAGAGGGGTCAGGAAAAGAGTTATGCGCAAGAGTTATTGCATCTGAATGCATCTTTCCAGAACTGTCTCAAAGTCTTGTCAGAGCAAATCTCCGCAGGCTTTCAGCAGATCAACTCCAGCATTCTGGAGGTGAAGACACTTCTGCAAACCATGCATTCAGAAGCAAGATCTTCGCCAAACCACACCTTTTTCAGGTCTGTTGTGGAGCGCATGGAAACGCTCTCTCCTGCCCAGCAGATGCATGTAATGCATTCGTGCCACGGTGCTCTACAGCAGGTTACCTCCCAACCTCCTCCTCCCACCCCAGTAGTTCCTCCACCTGCACCCCCTCCAGCCACTTTCCATCCTCCCCTCCTATTACATCTGCACCCCCTCCAGCCACTTTCCATCCTCCCCCTCCTATTACATACCAGCAACCTCACCAGTACCAGCAACCTCCCCAGTACCAGCAACCTCCCCAGTACCAGTCATCTCCCCACTTCCAGCAACCTGCCCCGTACCAAACTCCTTCCCCGTACCAAACTCCTTCCCCGTATCAAACTCCTTCCCCGTACCAAACTCCTTCCCCATACAACTTTCCATCAACATCATCTGCTCCTACAGTCCCTGCCCAACCCTCCACTCCACCGCCCACCACCTCTTCTGCCTCCCACATGTCCACCCATTCTGTAGTTTTTTCCACACCTTCACCTCTAACTGTTCCTTCCCCACCAAGATCCCAGTCCTCTCTCCACACACCCAGTGTCGAAGTGTCCCGGAGCCCCTCCAGCAGTATTTCCACCCCACAGTACACAGAATTGTAATGTGTGTTTTTTGTAATAAAAATGCCCATTGGGTATAAAACCTTTCTAAAAAAGTTTTTTTGCACTTTAAAAACATTTTACAAAAAAAAAAAAATGTAAATAAAAGTTAAATTATCGTTTCACAATGGTTGTCTGTCATTTCTTTCTGCGGCGAACTATGTTTTAAAAAAAGGTTAAATACAGGGTATTTCAAAGGTAAAAAGGTATTCAAAACCAGGTATAACTGTGGGTAAATTTTAGCTTTTTGCCACAGTTGTGTTCCTGGTTGTGTTTGAAGCAAAGTATTTCACTTAAAAAGTTGTGTTTATTGTTGGTGATTTCCTACCAATGTACACAACTTTTGTTAAAAGGTGAAATACTTTGCATAAAACACAACCAGGTACACACCTGTGGCCTAAAGGTAAAAATAGTAAGACCATGACAAGATAGCCAACTTTGGTTGGCAAAGGTATATACTGTTGGTCCAGAAGGTACACAAGTTTAGGGCAAAAATCTCTCACACTCTGTCATCCCAGTGTACTCTGCCTTGAGGTGACATAAAGTATAGTGGAAAATTGTCCCTGAAACCGTCACAGAACTTCTAGTGGTAATATTTCCAATGACAACATCCATCTTCGCCAGTAACTTGCTCTTCTCTCCAACCTGCACTTTCTTCTCTACAACCTGTCAAAGAAGGGCTGTAGGAACATGCTATATCTAGTTTTCCAGTAGCCAATCCCGTTCGGAAGGCCACAAGGGTCAATTTTAAAAACCGGATCCGGCGTAATCCGTCGAAAAACGGATAGAAAAACGGATGAACCGGATGAGACGGATCCGGTTTTGTCTGTCAAGAAAAAGACGGATCCGGCAGAAAACCGGATCCGTCACATCCGGTTTTACTAAACATTTGCCGGATCCGGCGTTCCGGCACGACGCCGGATCGCGCCTGACGCCGAAAACCTGATGTGTGAAAGTAGCCTTAAATGAAAAAACACAAAAGAGAATGAAGCAAAAAGCAAAACATTGATCATTTCACCCAAAACTCCAAAAATGGGCCAAACAAAAGTATTGGCACCCCTATTGCCACTTCCAATGAAAAAAGTTCTATATATCCGTAGTGAAGAAAGCGGATAGGCACTGACCATACCATGCAAAATAATCCTTTATTGTGGCATCACCATACCAACAGCAGGCAGGCAGATAAAACAATGGAGCAGAAAACAGATGACGATCGTTTCGCCCTACATAGCGCTTCTACAAGTCAAATGACAGACATAAAATAGTTAATAAATAACATTTCCCACATGTCTACTTTACATCAGCACAATTTTAGAAACAACATTTTTTTTTGTTAGGAAGTTATAAGGGTTAAAAGTTGACCAGCGATTTCTCATTTTTACAACAAAATTTACAAAACCATTTTTTTTAGGGACCACCTCACATTTGAAGTCACTTTGAGGGGTCTATATGGCAGAAAATACCCAAAAGTGACACCATTCTAAAAATTGCACCCCTCAAGCTACTCAAAACTACATTCAAGAAGATTATTAACCCTTCAGGTGCTTCACAGGAAGTAAAGCAACGTGTAAGGAAAAAATTGACATTTTAATTTTTCCAACAAAAATATTCTTTTAGCATCAATTTTTTTATTTTCACATGGGTAACAGGATAAAATGGATCCTAAAATTTGTTATGCAATTTCTCCTGAGTACACTGATACCTCATATGTGGTCATAAACCACTGTTTGGGAGCACGGCAGGGCTCAGAAGGGAAGGAGCGCCATTTGACTTTTTGAATGGAAAATATGCAGTTGCCATGTAACGTTTGGAGAGTCCCTGTGTGACTAAACATTGGAGCACCCCCACAAGTGAACCCATTTTGGAAACTAGACCCTCCAAGGAACTTATCTAGATGCATAGTGAGCACTTTGAACCACCAGGTGCTTCACAAATTGATCCGTAAAAAAAAAAGTACTTTTTTTTAACAAAAATTTTCTTTTAGCCTCAGTTTTTTCATTTTCACATAGGCAACAGGATAAAATGGATCCTAAAATTTGTTGGGCAATTTCTCCTGAGTACACGATACCTCATATGTGGTCATAAACTACTGTTTGGGCGCATGGCAGGGCCCGGAAGGGAAGGAGCGCCATTTGACTTTTTGAATGGAAAATTAGCTCCAATCGTTAGCGGACACCATGTCGCGTTTGGAGAGCCCATGTGTGCCTAAACATTGGAGCTCCCCGACAAGTGACCCCATTTTGGAAACTAGACCGCCCAAGGAACTTATCTAGATTTGTGGTGAGCACTTTGAACCCCCCAAGTGCTTCACAGAAGTTTACAACGCAGAACAGTGAAAATAAAAAACATTTTTTTTTCTCAAAAATGATTTTTTAACCGCTATTTTTTATTTTCACAAGGCTAACAGGAGAAATAGGATGACAAATTTGTTGTGCAAATTTGGGTGCATGGGAGAGCCCAGAAGGGAAGGAGCGCCATGTTGGAATGCAGACTTTGATGGAATGTCCTGTGGGCGTCAAGTTACGTTTCCAGAGCCCCTGATGTGCCTAAACAGTAGAAACCCCCGACAAGTGACCCCATTTTGGAAACTAGAACCCCTAAGGAGATTATTTAGATGTGTAATGAGCGCTTTGAACCCCCAAGTGCTTCATAGAAGTTTATAAATGCAGAGCCATGAAAATTAAAAATCATTTTTTTCCTCAAAAAATGATTTTAGCCCACAATTTTTTATTTTCACAAGGGTAACAGGATAAATTGGACCCCAAAAGTTATTGTTCAGTTTGTCCTGAGTACGCTGGTACCCCATATGTGGGGGGGAACCACTGTTTGGGCACACGTCGGGACTCGGAAAGGAGGGAGCACTGTTTGACTTTTTGAACACAAAATTGGCTGCAATAAATGGTGACGCCTTGTCGCGTTTGGAGACCAGTGATGTACCTAAATAGTGGAAACCCCTCAATTCTAACTCCAAATCTTACCCCAACCCACCCCTAACCCTAATCCCAACCCTAATCATAACCCTAACCACAACCCTAACCCCAACACACCCCTAACACTAATCCCAACTCTAACCTTAACCACAAGCCTAACCCTAATCCCAACCCCAACCCACCCCTAACCCTAATCTTAACCCTAATTCCAACCCTAACCTTAATTCCAACCCTAACCCTAATCCCAACCCTAATTCCAACCCTAACCCTATTTCTAACCCTAACCCTATTTCTAACCCTAACCCTATTTCTAACCCTAACCCTATTTCTAACCCTAACCCTAATTCCAACCCTAACCCTAATTCCAACCCTAACCCTAATTCCAACCCTAACCCTAATTCCAACCCTAACCCTAATTCCAACCCTAACCCTAATTCCAACCCTAACCCTAATTCCAACCCTAACCCTATTTCTAACCCTAACCCTATTTCTAACCTTAACCCTAATTCCAACCCTAACCCTAATTCCAACCTTAACCCTATTTCTAACTCTAATGGAAAAATAAAAATATTTTGTTTATTTTATTATTTTTCCCTACCTATCGGGGTGATAAAGGGGGGGATTATTTACTTTTTTTTATTTTGATCACTGTGAAAGTTTATCACAGTGATCAAAATAAGTGAATAAATCTGCAGCTTTGCAGATTCCGGCGGGCGCACTGCGCATGCGTCCGCCATTTTCCAAGATGGGATAAATACAAATGAGTGGGCACCATCCAGCTATACCTGAACAGTATACTAATGCAGGGATCACCACATGCAAGTAAATTAGATCAATAAACAAAAGAAGAAGAAAGACTCTGCATATATGTGGGATCACCACGCATGAAACAATTATATGAAAATATAAATTTTTATTGATTGCACAAAAGCAGCAAAAACCACCACACATTAAAAACAGACTAATCAGCATGTACACCGCTGGCTGCGGAATATAATGGCACTAAATATGGATCAATCAAGCTATTAATGAAGCTCCATGTAATACAGACAATCCAGTGGGAGCAATAGAAAGAAAAAATGACTGGACAAATTATTATAACCCTGTAGTAATATAATATGCTAAATGTATAACAAACAGCAAGGAAAACCAATCAATAATCCCTGATAAGAACCCAGCAGTGTTTGGTAAATACCTGATGGAAAGAGGTACAGAAAAACCTGGGTAACAAATGGAGCTCCTCATGGAGTGAGATCACCTATTTAACAAAGCAACTAAAGCTCAAAAAATGGAAGAGCTCATAAAGTGCAATAGTTCCAGACCCCAAACTGGAGTGCAATACATCACCCAGGAGCAGAACAGTCAAAGAGTCCAGTCAAAGTCGCCCCAATGTCTGTGTGAAAAGCCAGCAGCCACAGCGGGGTACAGTGGCTTTTCGGATCGGGTGGATATTTCTGGACAAGTGATGGACAGCATATGGAATGGAATGGTGATATTCTATGAAGAATTTTGTACTGTTTCCGTGACTAAACTGGATGAGCTGATTAAAATTGTTTTGCTGAAGTTGAACATGGACTCTGACTGTCATTGTGTGATGTTAAAGAAAAAGGACTCCGGGCAAATACTGCCACCCGCTGCCACGACTACCCCCCTGGCCTCCGTTTTGCAGATACCACAGAAAAGCTTTGATTCTGTGCTTAAAAATGCAACAGCGTTTTTTTCATGCTTTCTTTTCAGAAGCCTATAGAGAAAAAATGCACATAAACCGCAGATTACAGCAGCGTCTTTAGGGTATGTGCACACGCTGCGGATTCTGCTGCGGATCCGCAGCGGTTTTGGCTCTGCGGGTGCGCAGCAGATTCTGCAGCGTTGTACAGTACCATTATTTCCTATGGAAAAAAAAAACGCTGTGCACATGCTGCAGATTTTTCCGCGCGGATTTGCTGCGGGTTACAATCCGCAGCATGTCAATTCTTTGTGCGGTTTCCGCTGCGGTTTCACACCTAATCATTATGAGGTGTGAAACCGCAGGGCAAAACCGCAGGCTAATCCGCAGATAAACCGCAGGACTTTTGTCCTGCAGATTTATCTGCGAATTTTTCAACAAAATCCGCACAACCTAAAAACTACGTGTGCAGTTACCCTTAGACTATCCGAGGGAAGAGATTTCAGGAAATCACATCCACTTTGCTTGGACATTTAGACCGCGGTGTTCCTATGTAGTATAAATAAATGCATGTAAAAAACTGCAGTTACTTTTTTAAGTGCAGAATCAAAGCTACATAAAGATGAGAAAGTGGCTGCTCCGACTGTGAATGAACAAAAAATAATTCCATAGGTCTCAAATAGAGATGAGCAGGATACACAGATGATGTTGCGCCAGCTCTGGCTAGTCAAAAGCCACAGCAGGGATGCCAGAAGGCAAGAGATTTGCGGTCTTCCCATTGAGCCACCAGATAGCACTGATCTCGACACTGGACTGGTGAATCGATCTGCTCATCTTTAGTCCCAACTATTCCAGATATAGTGGACAGTCCCGGATTTGGGTTTTCGCTCTGCAGTCTTGGGCATCTGCTGAATGTCCCTCACTGCCAGCCCCCCTCTGACATCTCCTCATGCCAGGGAAATGTTAGGAGGTATGGGATTTACTATTAAGGCCAGCTACATGGGCAAAGGAACTCAGTTCCTTTTTTGTTAGGCAGTGGTTGGAGAGTACTGAATAGAGATGGACCTATGGTCTGCAGACCAGAATTGATTAAAGGTATTGTGTATGGAAAAGAGAGAGGAGACCATTTATTTCTGAAGTGATCAAACACCAAGTGGCAGAAGGATTCTTTATCTCAGGCAAGTGGGGCCTACAGAAAGTGTCATCTATACCAGATAAGAAGCTGCATACCCCTGCCAGACCCCCTTTCCTGTAGCATGTCGGGCACGGAAGCAACCCTCAGCTGGGGTGCCCGCAGATGTTACAGACAGTTTGCAGAACAATCCATAAAGGGAACCTCTTCTGTCCTCAAAGGCTATTAACCTACAAATATAGCGTTAAAGGGAAACTGTCAGGTCCCCAGTGCCATCTGAACCAACAGCAGTTGTGTGTGAATATATAAATTTCCTGTGTTACATTACAGACAAACAGATACTGTATTTAGAAAAAGTATTTCTAAAATCCATTTATGATATCTAAATGAGGGCTTAGACTAGACGGGAGGGCGTTAGTATCCCCAGAATTATCTGCCCACTTAGCATGTTATCAGGCCCCTGTGGGCGTAATAACATAACTTACAATTGCTGGTGTCATCACAAGAGCTATAGTTACCTTGCGCATGCGAGTGGCTTCTTCCCCTCTCGTCATTGACCCTCTGAAGCCGGGTGTAAGTGTAGGGAAGGTGAACTGACGGACAGACTTGTCTGTATGGAGAAGGGACGGTTTGTGCACTGTAGGCGGATGGTTGTAAAGACAGAAGGGAAA
Organism: Dendrobates tinctorius; assembly: GCF_039654945.1. Lineage (NCBI taxonomy): Eukaryota > Metazoa > Chordata > Amphibia > Anura > Dendrobatidae > Dendrobates > Dendrobates tinctorius. Next base: position 3,758,387 of record NW_027361925.1, read on the forward strand.
CAGCTGAGGAAAATGGAATAGGAGTGCAGTACCTAAGTTTGACCACAAGATGGCAGGGGGGAGCTTGAGTACAGGATTTGACAGCAGCTTATGGCTTTAGAAACCACTTAGTTATGGGGCGGGGAGACAGGAACTCGGGAGGGGATTTCCCGAGGAGGGAGATAAATAGGACAAAAGAGGGTTCCAGAGGGTTCCAGTCCTGGGAGGAGCTCAGGAGGAGAAGAGACAGTGAAGGAGAATGAACAGCAGTGGAGAGCTTGACCAGGGGACTGAGGAGAAAAGAAGTCAGAGGGGTGGCCCAGACACGAAGAACCGCAGAACAGACGAGTCCCCGGGGGTACCAAATTGACGACGACCTTGGACTGGTGAAGCGCTGGCGGTAGATAGGCCTAGGGCAGCCCCAGTGAAGAGCCGTGAGGAATGTCACTACGACAGAAGGAAGGTGCAGGTACCCGGGCCTGAATACAGAGAGCTGTAAAGGTGCTGCGGTGTATTGCTACGGTCGTCAGGAGGACGGCCAATAAACTCAGACCTGTTGTACCCAAAAATCTGCCTCCGACTCGTCTCTGTGTCGTCTGTGCGCGGTAAGCAGTGGACCACCTCCCAATCCGGGCCCTTCTACATTTGGCGTAGTCGGCAGGATCGCCGCCACCAATACTTCAACTTCAGCGGCAAGCCTGCGTCAGAAGAACCAAAAGGACTCGAGTTGCTTTATTTGTGGATTACAAATTTGAGACTTTGTTCCGGATCATTGGCTGTCATCAGAGGATCCGAGGCGGTACTAAAACTGGACTGTGGATTGCCTCAGGCGGATCCGAAACGGAAGAAGAAGAAAAAAAAAACTTTGCAAGATGGTGCCCGAGTGGAATACGAATTGGGACTGTGTTTGGAGCCAGCAAAAGAAAACCAGAAAGAGACTCTGTGCCCCTGCAACGCTGGTGACCTGCGAGCAGGAGGGGGTTGGCGCTGAAGTGGATTACCCGGGGCGGCCGCTGGAGGAACTGTTGTCGGCCGTCCCTGCGGAACTATCCGGCCTGGAGGCTGGTCCTGCCGAAGGGCGGGATGAAGAGCAGCGGCGGACGCCAGACGACGGGAGCGGGAGCTGTGGAGGAGCAGTGGAGGCCGGCGACACCCCGGACCGACCTCTGGGAGAGTGGAGGAACAGTCTGCAGAAAGCCGCGGCCCCGGGAAAGGTGAGAGTACCTCCGGCACAGCCAGTGGTGCCGCAGGCAGGTCCCGCCCCTACGTCCCAAGCACAAGACCGGTCCCAGGGCCCTGACACTGGCCCTCCGCCTCCCCGCTCAGCCTCCCGCTCTCCAGTGTCCCCGGCTCTGGATGACTCCGCGGCCCCGCCGGGCCAACCGACGCCTTGGCCAACGATCCCAAGCCGTCTCGCTCGGCGGCGCCGCGTCCCGCGCGGAACCCACCTATGGCCACTCCTGCCGCGCTCCATCCTCCAGCGACGGTCTATCCATCGAGACCTGCCGCCATTTCGACCCCGTCCCATAACACCACGGTGGTCGGGCCACCAGGCTCCGTGGCCTACCCAGCAGCACCTGCGGCCGCCACTGCCTCGCTCACGGTTCCAGCGGTGGCTTACTTACCGGTACTTGTGGCCACCTTCATCCCGTCCTTCACTTCAGTTGCGGCCTGCTCACCAGTATCCATGACCACCTCTGCCGCATTCCATACCGCGACTGTGGCCTGCTCATCGAGGTCCGCGGCCACGCCGGTCCCACTCCAGATCGTGGCTTCGGCCGGGTCGCCAGGCTCCGCCGCCTCTGCGGAGCCATCTGCCGTCTCCACTAGCAGGCCCAAGCTTCTCCGCACCGCTTCTCGCCGGTCAACAACCCCGCTCCCCTGCCTGCGGTTGGAACTGCAGGAGCTTGAAGCCGGATGGAGCGAAGCCATCGCATCACCGGAGATGAGAGCGCCCACGCCACCACCGGTGGTGGACTGCTGGGCCCCTGCACTGTCCCCCAGCGGGGACATGGGACCTAAGGCTCCTGTCACTGAACATCCGTGCTGGGCACTCCCAGGGGTCACTGGGCCCTGTGGAGAGGATGCCAATCCCTGCGCAGGGGTGACTGAGGCCAGCTCTGCCCCTGAGACTTTTCTGCCAGTTAACGATGCTGTGGCGGCGAAGCTCCCTTCAGCCCGTGCCAGGGCCTGGTCCCCAAGCAGAGAAATGGCGCAGAATGCGTGCCGTGGCACCACCTTCGGCCCCTTCTACCCCTTTTGATGCATCTCTCAGGAGGGAGATGACCCCTGGGCCCTGGGCAAAAAGAACAGTCGGGGCCCAAGAACAGTCAAGAATCCCGGGGACTTCACAGCTGTGGAGTTCCCTGCTGATTGGCGGAACATCGGCCGTCAGGAGATGGCCCAGACTATCGGGATTTCAGTGCACCGTTGTGCAGCCTGCAGGACAGTTTCACGTCCAAGATAAGAAGAAAAAATTCTTTCTTTTGTTTTTTGCTTTCTCCTGACACAGTGGGGATGCATTCGGGAAAGTACTCATGTTAAAGGAAGGGGGAGTATTCACGTTTTAGGAGTATTCACGTTTTGTTTTTGAAATGTTTTGTTTAAAGAAAAGAAAAAAAGGGGGTTACTTATGCTATTGTTAAAATATGGTTAACCATGTATACAGTATACAAAGGTTGGTTTAAAGTATAATATGCATAAGAAATATGCAACAGGTCCCAGGTACAAGGTATGTGTGACAAAGACGCCGACCATGAATCTTTTTAATTTGATGGCCAAACAGACGAGAGGGATTGAACCAGACAGTGGTCCTTCAGTCAGGTCCCCGACACCACGTACACCCAAAAGGATAGGCAGACGCTGACGATGACCTGGTAGACGTAAGGCCTCGGTCATGGCGTTCCGGACAGTTGAAGGTGACAGAAGGGGAGAGTAGTGGGAGGTACACACTGTAGAGTAGTCCGGGTGGACCTAGCCCAACCTGAAAGAAGTTGTCATGTGGCGTGTGTGCTGGCGAGTAGCGGTAGGCTGCTCGGAGCATGGTGCTCCCGATTTGGTTTGGCCCCCCGCGTATGGCGGGTTTGGCCCAACAACCGGTCCGACAACAGACGTGGACAAGCATCAGGACGACGTAGGTAGGGAATACAATTGTCGAGGATGACAATAGACAAAGGAAGGGAGAGTATATAACAAGTCTCCAAACCATAGTTAGTTACTTATTGGTGGCATAATTACCACATTTCTTAGGAGAAAGAAAATTGCATTACAGCAGCGACTCATAGATAAATCATGAAAAACTTGAGGAATAGAGTCTATGCTAGTTTACAAAAGTACCAAATTTTATTAATCATAAAATGTGACATAAAATGTCAATATATGCAAACAGACTCCATACACAATATATATGTGAGCAGACTATATGAAAAGAGGGTACATTTATAGTTTAAAGTGACCTCAATACCCTAGAACGTAGCATAAGTAACCTGCCATCACAGTTAGTGCATGTGGGGCAAAACATGTATGTGCTGCCACTAATCATAACAATCTTATATGAACGAAAATAGTCCCAGATGTAACAAGCACAGTGCTAAACCTCAGTGTCCAGGGATCCCCAGGTGTAGTCATAATGAGAGTATTTTAAATACATAAAACTAGGAGCATCAAACAAAATAGAGGAGCACCAGACACTGAGGCGTACTAAAGGACTCAAGTTCAGTAGTTACATGTAGAAATACATGGCAGAACAGTTGGAATAATTAAATCAGCAGAAATGCATCGCTAATGAGTAATTACCCGTCATGCTTCCAATCGTGAGGGCAGGAGAAACGAACCCCTTCGTACGTTTCGATGTATTAACCTTCAGGGGGCGTGGCTTTAATATGCCTGGATTCCCATTTAAATACCCCGCTTGTTTGTCAATTTGCCAATGAAATCGCCATGATATGGTGACGCGGATAGGCGTCAGTACATCCACCTATGAACATCGCACTAGCCCAAATTAGACATGTTAACCAATCCCCGAGGGCGGAAGAAACAGTCCCACCAATGATGGCCCCAAACGTCATCGCTGATAAGCAGGAAGTAAAGGCGGCGATTTCATCTCCTGCCAGTCATGTGCATAAACGTCACTTCC